>NC_136060.1:164715712-165915712 GCF_964261635.1 Lissotriton helveticus
AGGCAGAGGACTTCATTTGTGCCCTAAATAGAAACAACTTGGGTTTGAAATTTACCAGCGAAATTGACAGGAGGGAGGTCCATTACTTAGATCTCAGGGTCTTCAACAATGGTGGTGATAAGTTGGAAACAACCTTATACAGAAAACCCACCGCAGGGAATAGCGTTTTACACGCTCAAAGTAGTCATCCTCCCAGTCTGGTCCGCAGCATACCATATGGAGAATTGCTAAGGATCAGACGCAATTGCTCACGTGATTGCGATTTTTCCAAAGAGGCCAAAGAATCTATTAAGAGGTTTGAGACTCGTGGCTACACTAGCACACTCTTACAGAAAACATACAATAGAGTGGCCAAGATCCCCAGAGACAAACTAATAGGGCCCAAGGAAAAGATTGGTGAATCCCTTCCCGCCAACAACAAATTCCGGTAAATCACTACCTTTTCCGACGATGCTAACCATCTGAGGAAAATATTGATGAAAAATTGGAATGTACTAAAAACTGACCCTGTAATTGGTAGGGACGTTCCGGACTGTCCTCTAATCACATTCCGGAAACTCAAATCCATCAAGGATACCATAGTCCAGAGTCATCTTATGCCACCTAAACCCAAAAATAGTGGAACTCTGAAAGAAATGAACGGTTTCTTCCCGTGTGGGAAATGCCGGGCATGTGAACATTGTCGAAGGGTACTGACTTATAAGGTACCGGGTCAACTAAGAAACAGGGAAATCAATAAATTCATCACATGCTCAACTCCTTTCGTAGTATACTGTCTATCCTGCCCATGCGGCCTTAAATATATTGGCAGCACAATAAAGAGTGTGAAATTGCGCATTTTAGAACATCAGCGGGCTATAACAAACCAAGATGTAACATATCCAGTTGCCCGCCACTTTGCCAAAACACACAATAGCAATAGGGACCTATTGCAGTACTGGGGCATAGATCATGTACCTCCACAACCTAGAGGGGGGGACAGACTTCTCAAATTGAGAAGACTAGAGTCACGTTACATCATTGACCTAGATACAAAGACACCCCTGGGGATGAATAGTGGAGAGGAACTGACAGTACATTTGGAGAAATAACAACTTATGAGAGAATGTACATTACACCTTAGAAACTCTACTGTAACGGTTGATATGACCTGAATCACGATTAGGAATGTAAAATGGTATTGTATAGAATTGGTGTAAATAGTTCTTTCTTTAGTCTCATTTTCAATTTATATTTTTCTTCACGGAGTATAAGATTTTGGCTAAAATCTTGAGGTAATATATAATACGTAATACCTTTATCTCCTCAACCTACAGCACTATAAATGTAGATATATTGTGTGATCATGATTAACGTAGTTCAATGTTCGTTTACATGCATTTTTAATGGCTGGTGTGGTGCCGATACACGGCTTCATTGTTTCTCAACACCGGCCCTTAGCGGCCATTTGCCGATACACGGCGAAATTGTTTCACAATTCTCATTCTCAAATGTATGAAAATTGGCGCATAAATCTTCAAATGCGCATCTGATTATAACTGTATATATTTGTATATATCTATATGATGGCCGCGCTTGTTGCATGTTCAAGGTAATGCTTTTGCTATGCCGTCATTGGTTTCAATGATGGGTAAATATAGCCAGGAAATATGCGTGACTTGCTATACTGACATGTATTATTGATGGCTGGTGTGGTGCCGATACACGGCTCTATTATTATTTTTTACACCGGTCCTTAGCGGCCAATTGCCGATACACGGCATACATTTTCTTTTCTGTTCCTTTCATTTATTTTCAATCATATGAAAATTGGCGCAGTAATCTTTGGATGCGCATTGGATTATAAAAGTGTATATTTATACAATGGCCGCGCGTTTTACATGTCAAATGCAATGCTTCTGTTATGCCCTCATTGCTTTCCATGAATTCCTGCAATGACGTGAATATAACCAGGAAATACGCGCTATTTGCTAGACACTGACGAAGGACTTGACGTCCGAAACGCGTCTGTTTTGTTTGCTGGATTAAAAAGTTTTCTGATCACCCACCTTGTCTTGTCTGGTCTCAGACTCTTAGCCTGGGCCCTTTCAGGGCACCTAAGGAGCGCTCACTCTGCGGGGTCCCTCAGGGCTCTTCCTTATCTCCTCTTCTTTTCAATCTCTATCTTCAACCTCTTCTCTTCTCTCTGAGGCAGTGGGACGTCACCGTATTTAACTACGCTGACGACCTGCAACTCATCTTTCCTCTTGACTCTCCTTCTGCTATTTCTAACTTTCAGGCGGTTATGTCCCACATTCTTCAGTGGATGAGCCAGAACCAGCTTAAATTAAACCCCGGGAAGACGGAGCTCCTTCTCCCCGGTAAGAGCTCTACTCACTGGGGCCCGCACTTTTGGCCGGGAGACCTCGGCCCTCCTCCCACCCCCGTGGCCTCAGTAAAGAGTCTCGGGGTCACTATTGACTCCGAGCTATCTCTTAAACCCCAAATAGGGTCGGTGGTCTCTTCCTGCATGTACCAGCTGCGCAGGATTAGAAAGGTGGCTTTCCTCCTGACGCCCGAAGCCCTGACTCTAGTCATCATGGCTCTTGTCCTCTCCCGCTTGGATTTCTCGAACTCACTCTACCATGGTCTGCCTAAGGCTCTTCTTTCGAGACTGCAGATCGTTCAGAACCAAGCGGCGAGACTGGCCTGTGGGATTCCGAAATGGCAATCTGCCAAACCTCTCCTTACCAAACTTCACTGGCTCCCTATCTCTTCGAGGGCAGCCTTCAAGATCGGCTGCCTCACTTTTAAATCTCTTACCGGCACCTGTCCTGCCTTCTTGAAATCCCTCATCAGTCCCTATTGCCCCTCACGTAATCTCAGATCCTCTACCATTCGCCTTCTGGTTGTTCCTTCTTTCAAACTCTGCAGAATTGGTGGCCGGAGATTTGCTCTCCTTGCCCCCAAACTCTGGAATTCTCTTCCCTCCTCACTCAAATTTTCTAACTCGCTTATCCAATTCCGCAAATCTTTAAAAACTTGGCTTTTTCCACAATCCTGTTAACTTCTCTCCCTTTTGCAGTGTCAGACCAGCGCCAGGAAACCCACGGTGACAGAGCGCTTTAAAAGCTCCCCTTAACATAACATAACATAACCTTGGAGTGCTGATACTTTGTTTGGATAATGGAACGAAGTGCTGGAGCTTGAATTTAATACACGCGGTACCGGCGTGTGAAAAGCACCCGCCCACGAGTGCCTTGGGATTTTGGTACCTTGGAGCTGGATATATATATATATATAGATATATATCTATATATATATATAATATGCGAAATGTGCAGTCGTTTTCTGAATAAAATATAATTTCTCTTAAATTCTTCCACAGAGCTTTGCCAGCTTATTGTGGGGTAATTGTCTTTATGGGCTTGCATCTGGGGGGGGCAGAGCTTGCTCGAATCGGTGATGGCCGCCTAGAGCCCGGGCTCCGCCGAGCCGGCTAAAAATACGACAAAATCCTGCATACCCTTAACGACTGACATCCTGATTCCTGGAGGTGGGGGCGAGTTGAGAGGTCCGACTCCTGTGGTCTGAAAAAGGAGGCTGCCGGACACGAGCGAGACAAGATCTACAGCGGGGCTATTCAGGGGAGGAGTAGGCCCGCTGACCACTGGCCTCGCGTTGCTGGATGCCCCAGCGACGTCACCCTGAATGCGGCAGAGGTTGGAGGGTGCCACCGCGGGGTCACAAGCTTCAACTGAGTCCCGAAAACGGCACCGGAGGGTGCAGCTAGCCTGCGACATCGGCGGTGGACGACGGGGGACCTGTAGTGCAACTGCGGACGGCGCCCAGAGGTTGCGAGCTGCCCTTGACCAGTAGGGAAAAATGGCGGATAACGTGTGCTGAGCTGAGAGAGCTCCGAGGTGACTGTTGTGACCCCCTGTGAGGTCGGGATAGCGGCTGGAGGCATCGGTGGACCTTGGGGGGGGCTGCTGAAGTGCTGGAGGTCAGGATTTAGCGGCGGTGTGCGGTGAGGCTGCCCCTCCCCCACCCCACTGAGGGGCAAGTGGCAGAGACTGGTGTCTGGACAGTGAGGTGAGACGATCATTACTGGCTGGCTTTGGCACCCACTACTACTCCCCATTGCAGGGGGAACTGGCACAGCGGTCTGGGTCTCCATATGGGCGTCATGCTACAGAGGCTGAAGGTGGCTGCTTGGGCATATAGTGGTGCGCTGACCCTCGTGGTGCTCGCAGTTGGCGTGATATATAGCTGCTAAATTGGGGAGAAGACAACGCTGGGACTCTCAGGGGATCATCTGACTCTCTATAAACAGTGGTTGCAGTGTACCTTCATCCTTTTGGCGCCTCAATGAGGACCTGGGCTATTCTATTTACAAACTGCGTTCAGTTTGGATGACTGATTCCCTTTGGGGTGCAGCTCTTTACTAGCCCGACGCTCGCTGTTGGTGCCGCTGGCAGCATAGTGCCCCCTGCATCGTTGTATCTCGCGGGGTGGATCGCCGTTCTCTGGTGTGGGAAAGCCCATCCTGGCTAACTTGGCCAAATCTGAGTACGTCTGACCGTCACAATGGGGAAGACAGAACGGGGGTAATCAAAACTGCCCTTCACACAAACGCACTCCAAATCACAGGAGGATGGCACTGGGAGTGTGAGCGAACAAGTAGAGACGCCGGAAGCAGAACAAGACCTAAAGAGCATGTTGAGATCTAAGGATAGAGGGCTGCAGGATAGCATCTCCTCTCTAGGGGTCAAGATCGATGCGCTAACGTATAGAATGGACAGAATGGCTGAGAGGCTTGACAAGCCCGCTGAACGCCTCGACATGTCGGAAAGAAGGATTACTGAGGTTGAAGAAGCACAGTCGACCATAAACAGAGATCATAAGCAACTGGGCAAAGTCCTGCAGGTATTACAAGATAAGAAGGAGGATTTGGAGGCCCGCTCGCAGCAGTGCAACGTGCGCATCCTCGGCCTGCCAGAGACGACACAGACTGGTAAGATGGAGACTTTCATCGAACGCATGTTGGTTGACTTGCTTTGCGCGGAAGTCTTCTCCAACATGTTCATTATCGAACGTGCGCACCGGTCACTGTCTCCACGCCCGAAGCCGGGTGCTCCACCACGGCCGATAATAGCCAAGTTCCTAAACTACAGGGACAGAGATGTGGCCCTACGGGCAGCCAGGGAAAAACAGTCGCTTTCGTTTGAGGGATCAGACATAGCTCTATACCCGTTTTTCAAGCCAAAAGTATAGGAGGCGAGGAAACACTTTGTCCCGATGAAGCGCCAACTACGTGAGCAGAGGCTGGACTACGTGACGTTATATCCGGCTAAATTGAAAGTTACCAGGGATGGCCGGACTCTCTTTTTTACAGAACCTAGGGCATTGCAGAAGGCGCTCAAAGACTGGGCGAAGGAGCAGGGGAAGATGCCGGAACAAGATCTACTTGATGGGGCAGCGGGAGGCGGACTGGATGAACAGGACTGAGGGCCTCCTCATTCAACGCTTTTTCACTATGACTGCAAGGTTTGGGGGGCATATTGTGGCCGGCTGGCGGGCTGGGTGGTGTGGTGGACATTATGCTGTCATTTGTTTGCTCTAGATGGTTCGCAGCCACCTCCCCCCACATGTGGTGACACCTAGCGGCGTTATTGTTTTTCTTTTGCATTTGGGGGGGAGAGGGGAAATGGGGGGGATTGGGGTTGTCTGCTTCGCGACCTGGTTGGGGGAGGTCTGCTGTGGGTAGGGGGGTCGGAAGGACGGGGGCTGGGTAGTTTAAGGTTTATGACCAGGAGATGCGTGTTCACATGTTTTGTACAATGCCCATTATACAACTGCTCACTGGGTGCGGGATAGTGTATGCTCCCGATGGCTATGAGTGATAAGCACGAGGTTGTGGCTGAGACTAATATGAAGTGGAGCCTGCATGCGCTGACGTGGAATGTTAGGGGCCTGAATGATCATAGGAAACTTCAGAAAATTCTGAACTACATGGCTAGACACCACGTAGACCTTGCTTTGTTACAGGAGACACACTTGCCGAGAACAGTTCTAGGCTACAGGCTAAAGGACTTGGAGGGCACATCTGCGCAGCAGGCTTTACGTCTCATGCTCGCGGGGTGCTCACTTGGGTCAACCCTAGGTCAGACTACTCCCTGGGTATAGTGGCGGCTGACCCGGGAGGCAGATACGTGATATCCACATTGTCTGGGAGGGGGCTGGAGGCGTTGGTAGTAAATGTTTATGGACCTAACTATGACAGCCCTGAGTTTTATGCACATTTGGCTAAAATTGCCTGGGAGACTCCCTGCCGGGCTGTGTTTTGGGGCGGGGACTTTAACATGACCAGAAACCCTGACTTTGACCGATCTAGTGGACCGGATAGGCGACCGGCTAAAGCTGATAGGGAACTTGATAGGATACTTATTAGTGAGGACTTGGCGGATGTCTGGCGCAGTCTGCACCCAGCGCAGGGAGGATACACTCATTATTCTGCATTTCACAACATTCACACGCGCATTGACTACTGGCTGGCGTCGTCGGGGTTGCTATCTCTAGTTTGAAAGTGCCAAGTACTGCCCCGCACCCTCTCCGATCATTCTCCTATATTATTATGCATTTCACTGCCAAGTAAGGCCCTTCCCCCATTTATATGGAGATTTCCACATTTCTCCCTGCTTGACCCGGCCTTTAGGGAGGAGTTGCACGAGGCTATCGAGACATACTTTGACACCAACATTCCGGGATACTGCGCTCGATACACCAGGTTAGTATTCCATGTCACCTGTAAACGTAGCTGTGTCAGCTGGGCACATGCAGTCTTTGTGTTAAAACCCCTCACACACCAACCTGGTTGGTGTCATGCTTCATCATCGGGGTCCAACCAGGCATCCTCCCCACAGGATTTGTTTGCCTGCTTGAAAGTGCCTGCAACCCACAGGCGCACTTTCCACCGCTTTTTTCCACACACCTTAGCGCGTGTGTAGGACCTAAACACGTGGCCTTTCCTTTTGCCACTCACTCACCCTGGTCCTGAAGTAAGTCCCGCCTAGACTCTACAGGGACTGAAACATGTAGACCATTATTAAGTCAAATTAGTAATCATAATTTTTTTACTACTAGTTGCAACGCATAGTTTTATTTTTACACCCTGGGCCGCCATGAATAAATTACTAGGCAAGGATTCCCAGAGGTGCATTTTAACATACACCTTCATCCACTTCACACTATCGCACGACACCCGCTCCGCTGTAGTCAGGCGTTGAAGCACAACCAGGTGGCACTCGGCTGCCTGGTTGGACCCCGATGATGAAGCATGACACCAACCAGGTTGGTGTGTGAGGGGTTTTAACACAAAGACTGCATGTGCCCAGCTGACACAGCTACGTTTACAGGTGACATGGAATACTAACCAGATTCCATCACTCCAACACAGTGGGCCAGTCCTCGTTGTTTATCTAAATATAGTGAAACACCAGTAGAGAAGAGTGACGATTGCGGCGGTTAAATCTCGGGAAGGGTCTCTCATCACGGATTCGGAAGGGATAGCGAAGCGATTTCAAGAGTACTACTCTGACTTGTATGCGTCGCGTTCGACGAGTAGCGCTGAGGAAGTCCAAGACTATCTGGACCACATTCAACTCCCGTTCCTTACAAACACGCAGCGGGAGTTCTTGATGCATCCTATTGAACTAGATGAGATACGTGAAGCACTGGGAGGGATGAAGACGTGTAGTGCCCCTGGATCTGAACAGTTGAGTTCTATAAAACGCATTTAGAACTTCTTCTTCCGCACTGTTTACAGATATGATTGAGTCTGGGCAGATGCCTAGTTCAATGAGAGAGGCGCTTATCATGGCCATTCCCAAGCCCGATAAGCCTGCAGATGAGTGAAGCGGCCTACCGTCCACTGTCCCTCCTCAATGTGGACACTAAAATTTACGCCAAAGTTCTAGCAACCCGCCTGGCCCTACTGACGCCCGATCTGGTTGCCCCGGAACAGTCGGGTTTTGTTTTGGGCAGAAATCTCACCTACAACTTACAGACTGTTTTTGGGGCGATCCAGCAAACGCGGCCAGCCTCGAAGGCGTTGGCAGGCTTCTTAGACATGGAGAAGGCCTTCGACTCTGTGGAGTGGGCTTTCATGAGGACTGTGCTTGCGAGACTTGGGCTCGGCCCAATGTTTCTACAGATGGTCTTGGTGCTTTATAACGACCCGTCTGCCCGCATCAGAATTGGTAGCACAGTCACCGACCCTATCAAAATCTGCAGGGGTACCCGACAAGGATGCCCTTTGTCTCCCACGCTGTACGCTTTGGTTGCGGAACCGCTGGCGTGCGCTATGCGCGAATACCACTCAAACCGGGGTCTTAACTTCCCTACACACAAACTAGTGATCACAACATACGCAGATGACGCGTTGCTATATGTACGCGATCCTGAGGCAAATCTAGCTCCGCTGTTGCGCGAGGTGGTGCGGTTTGGGGGTCTCTCGGGGCTGAAGGTAAATTGGGGCAAGTCACTGGCGTTTCCTCTCACGGTCGCCACAGATCAGTTTGAGATGGAATACCCCCTGCGGAGGACCATGGAGTCCGTGCGCTACCTGGGGATACGTCTTCATACTGATGTGGAAACGGTCTTCAGGGAGAATTACGGAAGAGCTATTGATAGATTGGAAGACAACGTGGATAACTGGATTGGGTTGCCTCTCTCACTCATCGGTAGGATCTCGTTAATGAAAATGATCGTTTTGCCCAGGTTGTTGTTTTGTTTATAAATATACCGATGGTGCTCCCTAAGTGCTTTTTTTCGCGACTTACGTCACTGATGATTAAACTTGCATGGGCTGGTAAACAGGCTAGGGTTCAGTGGAAGGTGCTGGTACTCCCGTACCAGTTAGGTGGCCTTGGCGCCCCTGACTTTGAATTATATTATCGTGTAGCGCAGGGGGCACACCTGCATCAGTGTGTACACGATAGGGAGCAAGCACCATATATTAAGTTGGCGAGACTCTTTGCCGCCCCATTGTGGCTGCCGGCGGCTGCCTTTGACTCGGTAGATAGGCGCACGGGATTGCTTGATTCCTTTAACTCACCTAGACTTTCCTGGCATGCAATTCTGCAGTATCATGCTGGCGTGCCTTTCTTTTCCCCGCTGATGCCTATCGAGTGGATGATATGGCTGGTCCCGTGTAGAGACAGAGGCGTTATTGAGGCACTGAAGGCCGTGGGCATAAACACAGCTGGAATATGTTCAAGGGCGGGACACTAAAAACGCTAGGTGATAATGAGGCTCCGGAGTTGCAACCCACGGTGCTGCAGCACTTCCAATTCCACAGAGTTAGAGAGGCGTGGTGCGAACAGCTAGGTGACGACCTTTCGGAACCCCCAGAGCTGTTAGAACTCACTCATGTTATAAAGACGGAAGAGCCGAAAAAAATAGGTTTCCTCTCTTTACAAAATGACTATGTCGGAAAGAGCGGCCGGATATAACAAGGCATGACTGGCATGGCAACGCGACTTGGATGAGCAAATAACAGATGCGATGTGGCTTTACTGTTGCTCCAACACGAGGTCTGTCTCCCTGAACGGCAGACACAGGCTTGTGCAGTTCAAGTTTATTAATAGGGTTTGCCACACACTGGTAAGGCTTCACAGGTTTGGCTGAGAGACAGTGCGTCTTGTGATAGATGCAATGCGCCAGACGCTGGGTTTCTTCACCTAGCTTGGTCTTGCCCGGGGATACAGCTCTACTGGTAGATGGTGTTCCGAGAACTGAGTAACATTGTACAGGGTGAGTTGGCCCCAGCACAGGATTGTAGACCTAGGGTTGCTCTTGGCTAAGAGGTGGTTGGCGATGTGTTGGATGAGCCGTCCTTTACCTAAAATGGAGCAGTGGCTTAGGGACTTAACATATTGTTCTACACAATCAGAACTTTACAGTGAACTCCTGCCCCCCAGAAGCAGGCCTAAGTACTTCTGGGGTTTATTCTTCGATTATAGACGCAGACAGGAAGTGGAGACCATTGAGGAGATTGCCTCTGGGGGTGAAGGAGAGGGCGTGGTGTTGGGTTGAGCGGGCTTCATGCCATAGATAACGAGCGCCCCCAAGCGTTATGTTTTCTTTCAGCATCGGGCCTGACTCTGGCTAGTTGGGTATCAGTTCAAAATTTGTAAGTTCTTGCACCACAGGGACACATATTTGCAGAGACATGTCGGCACCTCTGGTCAGTTTAGTTTTCCCTTTTTCCTTTTTTGTATTGTTTTTTCAAAAGTGGTGTACCTTACGTTGGTGAATATACGATACAAGATTATATTTTATTTACATGATGAACCCTCGGGATGTGGGCTGAACGGCTGTGTATGATTATTTGCATTTGGCTCACCTCTCTAGAGGATGCTTGTTTGAATATTGATATATTTTGTGGTATATTTGTAACCACCGCAATAAAATAAAATTAATAAAAATAAAAAAAGTGGCTTGCATCTCATTTTTCAATTGTCTAATAAACATTTTATTTCCAAACAATTGCCTTATCCATCGATTCCTGAATGCTGAATGAAGCTGTCTGCGGGGAGCACTGTTCTGTGCACAATGCCATCAGACAGCTTGTGCTCCCTGTTGTTTGTCCCTGCTACATCAGAGCTGAAGAACCAATTCAGCGTTAAACATCGAGCCAAGCGCACTTCTGGGGCAGCAATAAACCCTGATTGGTCCCGTGACGCTTACTGATCCCAGCCTCGCCAGGCTTGATTGATGTCTATATTGTGGCTATATATTTACTGCTGAATTAGGATTGGAATTAGGTTCCTAACATTGATCAATCCTAGAATACGTTGGCACATTAATAAGCAATTAAAACTGCTGGGCCTGGGATCCGAGATTGAACACCGCGGACTCATTCACAAAGCGCTACTATCAGTAGGCGTCTCCTGCTGCCGTCTGTGATGTGAATTACAGCTGAATATCCATCCGGTAGTTTTCAGGAATAAAATATGCGTATTCTTCGAACCAGAAAGTAAGAAAGTCTTACTCCTAAAAAGTACATATGACTAGTCTACTCATGAAACAACATGCTTCGTGAAGCCGGAGTCGGAAAACTGAGAGGGCACAGAAAAAATGCAGTTACAGTGGTAATTAATGTGGACCATAAATAATAAAAGTAAAACTTACCTTGGCTTCCCGCTTTCCTTAAGTCCCGAGACTGCAGACCCCCGCCGTCCTGCGTTTGAATTCGTCTGGGCTCGTCGTGATCAGGAAGGCTGAAGGCAGCCTCCTTCTCCTCCACTGCCGCTTTGTTGATTGGTGCAGCCGCTGCCCCACCCGCGTCATTTTCTCTCTGTATGCTGCAGCATACAGAGAGAACAGGGACAGTGGGTGGTGTTTCTCGAGGGCAGGGGGGAGTGGCTTGCCCACTCTTGTTAATACTGTCTGTTTGGGAGGCCTCAGGCTGCCCAAACAGACAGTATTAACAACAGTGGGCAAGCCACTCCACCCTGCCCTTGAGTAACACCGCCCACTCTCAACCAGGAACTTCTGCTTTCTCGCTGTGCAAGAAGGCAGAAACAAATGCTAGTTATTACAGTAATAACTACCATTTGTTTCTGCCTTCTCGCACGGCAAGAAAATAGGGGGGCGGTGCCCAAACGCCCCCATAGAGGAGCCGCCACTGACCTTTCTTACATTGTACATTTATAAAACTTTCAGGTTTTCAGTATGCTGCTTAAATTTTAGGAGTATAGAATAGTTTCTCTTGCAGTATACTAGATTGGTGGTTTGTATAACTTTTCCATTTCGGGTTGTAATTTTGTATCATATGTTTACAGGTCTCAAAAAGTTATATTTTATCTTGATCGACTATATTAACTCTCTTTTCTTCCCTACAGGGTCCAACCTCGTGTTCCTGACTTGTGCGTCTTATGTGTTGTTTATATCCCAAAGTCTCCCCTGACTTACCTCATGGAGTCTGGATGCCTCATCGTTCCATGTGGTCTCCCCATCATCTTTCCATTGTTTTGACTTATACATAGGTATGTTTCTTCTTCTTCTACTATTTTTTACAGCTTTCAATTGCTTTTTTCTATCTTTCATGTGCTTACCATATGTATCTTTCCCTTTTCTCATTTCTTTTTTTCCTTCTTTTCTTCAAATGGTCACTATATTTCTCATCTTCATACATAATATAAAGAGTGTTTGAATGGTTATACTGGTTGTTATAATTCTTAATTCCGTACTTATTATAAAATTTACTCTAATGATTTTTACAGTCCATATTTTTGTGTTTATTATACACTTTATCTGTCATTCATACACTTACCAAATGTTTTTCATAATGTTTAACTTTGTACTTAGTATGTTTTCTATCTGGAAATATTTTTGCTATGAATGGTTCAATAGAATTTTCATTTTACTTGACTTATATATGTTCCTAAAAATCGTCACCTGGAATGTCAGAGGTTTAAATTCTCCTATGAAAAGACAGCAAGTTCTCTCCCTCTTTTCATTAAAGCTGAAGAGGAATTGGGTGGGTGAAATCTTTTTCCCACCGGGAGATGGTAAAAGAAATGGTGTCATAACATTATGTCATAAAGCACTGAATGCCAAACTCATCTCACAGGAATCCGACAATGAGCGTAGATGGTTGTTTACCAATCTATTGATAGGGAAAACTCCCATATTCTTATTTATCATATATGCTCATACCACTGGTGATGTCTCCTTTTGGACACACATATCCAAACTACTCTAACAACATCCCACGGGCAACCTCATTTTTGCAGACGATTGCAACCAAGTAATGGATCCCTTCCTTGATCAGAATTCTAAGGTTTCCTTCATCCCAGACAAATCGCAAAAAGCTTTTTAGCGAGCTAAAGACCAGAGAAATTTTATTGACACCTGGAAACTCTGCAAACCGTCCTTGAGAGAATATTCCAGAATGATCATATTTTTACCTCACGCAATGTCTCCCAATCTTTGCTCTCAGCAGATATAGGACCCATGCTCATCTCTGATCACGCTCCTGTTATGATCCAACCAGATATCCTCCAACAATCTACATCCCCTAAGAGATGGCGTTGCAACAACTCCTTATTTCTTGATCCCAACTTTAAGGCCTCTTTATCACTTTTATCCACAAATTTTTTCAAACCAATCAAACTGAAGATCTCCCCTTTCGTACAATTTGAGACGCCTTTAAAGCTACCACCCGAGATTTTATTATTAAGTATTCGTCAAACAAACACAAATTTTTAAAAACAATCCACAATAACTTTCTTATAAATTTGAAACATTAAAACATGCCTTCTGCACCTCTAAAACAAAGGCCAGCCTGGAAGATCTTCTAAATGTAAAGATAGCTTTTATTAAATCTTTGACTGAGAATGCCTCTTTATTTTTATTGAAGACGAGCGCGAAATATAATGGCGGCCAAAATAAATCGGGCAAATTATTAGCCAATTATCTCAAGAGTAAGCAAAACAGGCTTCACATTGACTCCATTATAGCTAATAATCAAACACCAAAGCATAAGGATTCCGAAATTCATTAGGAATTTGTACATTTCTATGAATCTCTTTACACACCAGAAATGATACCTTTGGATACAGCTATTCTTCAATTTTTCTCCAGTTTCCAGAAACGTGATAGCCTCCTATCTAGTCTAGATACTTTGGAATCCGACTTTACACAAGACGAACCAATAGCTGCACTACAGACTCTCAAAAAAGATAAAGCGCCAGGTCCTGAAGGATTCACAGTGGAATTTTTCTTACACTTCGCCTAATTGCTTATTCCGTACTTACACACGCTCATCTACTCCTTCTCTTCTTCCTGCAACTCACCAGGCTCATTTTTAGAGGCATTGATATGTTTAATACTGAAAGATGGCAAGTACTCCAGATATTGCAAAAATGATAGACCCATCTCGCTAGTTAATATAGACTATAAGAAAATTCGAAAGCATTAGCTATACAATTAGAACCGCATCTTCCTTTGCTGCTTGGTAAGGAGCAATCAGGCTTTGTTAAAGATCGTAAAATCACAGATAATACAAGATTCTTCTTCAGCATTGTATATAGGATGTCTCACCACTCGGATTCGCTAGCTGCAATTGCCCTTGATGCGGAGAAAGCCTTCAATAGAGTCTCAGGCCATTTATCTTTCATGCTCTTAAATGGTTCGGCTTCGGCCCAAAAAGTATTTCCTTGATCACTTTACTTATTCTGAACCTAGAGCAGCCATTTCTACCAGTGGTCTTGTATCTCCTTAATTTACTCTTCACAGAGGTGTCCGCCAAGGTTGCCCTTTATCCCTTTTTCTTTTTAATTTAGCGTTAGAACCTTTTCTTTCTCGACTGTGACAGAATCAATCCATTATGGGTTTTACATCCGAATCCCAACACATTAAATTAGCAGCCTATGCAGATGATATATTAGTCTTCCTTTCTCAGCCGCAATCCTCCCTCCCTGCATTTTTACAGGAGGTTGAAGCTTAAGGTTTAGTATTGGGGTATAAATTAAATACTGACAAATGTGAGATTATGCCCTTAACCAAATACACATTTAAGGAAGATTTTCAGATCTCCAAATTTACATGGAACTCCAAACGGGAAACATCCTTTACAACGCAACTTTTACCACGCAATGCTTTTACATCGCAACTTTTACAACGCAAATGCATTGCGCTGGGGGCGCTCTAGGATAGGGAATAGATTTAATTTACTATCCAACACCTTCCCTACTATACACGGGGACTGGAGTTGGAATAGTAAATTAAACTATTCACTATCCAGCACCCCAAAGGGCTATGCGTTGTAAAGGCATGTGTTGTAAAAGTTGCGATGTAAAAGCATGCGTGGTAAAAGCATGCGTTGTAATGTCATACATCCACTCCAAACATATAAAATATCTCGGACTTTGGTTCTCTCCCTTCATAGACACATCTATATCTCTCAAATTAGATAAATGCATAGAGAAATTAAAAACACTCACTGCAAGATGGCATCCGCTTCATCTCTCTTGGTAGGGTCATTTAGACACCATCAAAATGATGCTCACCCTTATAATCCTCTTTATCATTTCTAACATACCGTTACCTGTACCAGCCAAATACTTTCACAAGATTAATTCTTTACTGGCAACATTCTTATGGAATAACAAAAAAACAAGGATGGCACTGCAAAAACAAACAAGACCAAAATCAGAAGGAGGCATTAATTCCCCCATTTTTCCAGCTACCACAAAGCATTTCAATTGAAGCATCTATCACATTGGATTTCTGACCAAGCATCCAACAGGCCATTGAGGGTTGATCTTGAAGCTTCATCTATAGCACCTTTTTCATTTCAAGAATAACTTTATTTCACTCGTAGGCCGTAAAAAAACTTCATACCAGTAGTCAAACCTTCATGTAAATTACTGCAAGCCGCCCTTTCTCTGATCCCACATGACCTTGATACTTTTCTCAATTCCACAATTTGGCATAACAAACTTGTATTAATTACAAATAAACCGATATACTGGAAAACATGGAGGAATAAAGGCTTATATCTGGGTACATCAGTTATTTGACCAAGGCATACCCCTTCAATTTTCGCAAGCACAGGACCTGTATCACTTACCGACTTCCTTCAAGCATACATTTTTAACCTTACAAACTGCGATTTCTGACACATGTGCTCAGCTCTCACATACGCCCTCTCCATCTTCCCTATCTCACAACACTTGGAACAGTTTTCTACATATTCATCCAAATGCCTCTACTATTTATTCTCGCTTAACACAACCTCCCAGAAATAGAGATAAATCTAAAACAGAACTTTCTTGGGAGACTGATTTGGGTGTTGATTGGGCTGTCTCTTTTTGTAACAAAATATGACTAAAATTAAGGAAATCCTGTAGAGCGGCAAGCATCACCCAAACAGACTGCTTTTTACACCTGCGCATCTACACAGGATACATGCTGCTACTCCCAGTGCATGCTGGACTTGCTCTCATGACATTACTGACTTAAAACACATGCTATTTTCATGCCCATATGTCTTTAAGTTTTGGGAACAGGTTTGGTCTCAAATTACCACCATTTTTAATACCGCAGTTCCACTGTCCTGTATTAATATTATATTAGGTAGCTTGTCCCCTGATTGGCAGAAAAGTCACTCACATTTACGAATCATTGATTGACTATTAGCAGTTGCTTTTCAACAGATAACAAAGAATTGGAAAGACGTCTCCAAACTGTCATATGTCGCCTGGTGGTATGCTATTTGTCATAATCACAGATTAGACACGACTCTCGTTCATCCGATTTCACCCGCCACTAAACGACTACACTTATGGTGACCTGTCACACAATTTTTAGATGGTAGTGCGAAATAATTCTTTACTCTACAACCTTCACTACAAGAAGTTGCTAAGCCTCCTTGACTTCCTTTATTTTGTATTAACATTGTTTAATACCCCTTCTTAGTATTATGTACATGATACTATATTGAGAAAATATTATATCTTTCTTTTGTTTTTTGCTGTGTTTAACATGAACTAGACTTTCTTTACTTTTAGATTTATATATCTTCCAATGTGCTTTTCTTTTCAATTCCAATGTAACTATGTATCATCAATATCTTTTTTTATTTATTTATTTTTCCTTCAAAGGATTATCTGTACGAAGTATTGTTGATTAATTGCTATTCTTAAATAAACTCACTTTTGAAACTTAAAACATTGCTGGCATACGAGAAGAGGTTGCTGCTAGTCCCCTGCAGTAGACGACAAGGTAGGGTGCCTAGTATTTAAAAGTGGTACATACACAAATTTAGTATTGGAATATTCATACAGTGACTCGCCTCTAAAACCTGTTTGCACTGAACAGGGCTGTAGCTGATCTTATGAGGAACAGTGAAGTATAAATGAAACAATATGTTTACTAACTCTGGTTTGGGATACACTGCAGAAATGATTCAATCACTGTTTTAATATTTATTAAAAATACCATTCAATGATAAAATTCAATGTTTAATTAATTATTATTGAGAAGTAACATTTAAAAAGTTAGACCTTGTGTGTCTGAAGTCCAGTAGGCTAATTAGCATTAGCTTCTCAGCAGCTGACCCCTTTCATTGCTTCGCTTTAATGAGGTGTGAACACTGCCCTCAGAGTAGAAACAATTAGTTAGGAGTAGGTGTGAGGTATATGAATCCTTTCAGCTCAGGAGAGACAGCTAGGGAGTGTTCAGGAACCTTGGTAACTTGAAAGAGATCATAATGAGGCCTGCCCATCCATAGTTATGTGTTAAGGGCAAGAGAAAGCCTTTATAAGCAGCATGGCATTAATGCTGTGATGCTGGAGCTGGCCCAAAAACCAATTTGGTGTGGTTGAGAAAGAGGGGACACTAGCCACTACAAAGCAGAAGGGTTCCACAATGTTGGATCTTACTCAGTATTGTGCACTGTGGGATTGTTTGCAGTACTGCAAAAAGTAAGAACATATATCCTTCGAAACTTTTTTATTATTGGTTAGTTTACCCAGAAGACAACCCAACACACTGTCCAATAATTTCTACAAAACAGCCATCTAGTCCATAGCTCAACAGAACACTTTTTGGAACTGTGGGATAACAAAAGAGGTCTGGACATGCTGTGAGTGACATCTGTGTAGAGTTGAGGGGCAGGACACACTTCCTCTAGTACCCAGAAATAAAAGGTGAACAACAAGGGTCAGTTAGCTGACCGCCTTTGTGGCTACAGTGACACTACAAGCTGCAAGATGCCAGTAACACATGGAATTAACCCTGAGGGTGGACTCCGCTAAAGTGACTACTGACTGTCCCTGAGGTCCTGGAAGCCTTGTAAGAGACCAGGAGAAACAGCCCCAGAAAAGTCTCGAAAGTTGGGAATATGTTAGGGACTTCGAAGTCCTAAAGCTTCAGCAAGACCTCACAGCAAAGGTGTCTGACTTACGAGAGGTCTTCATCAACTAGAGATTCCAGGATTGCCCCACTGAAGGACTTTTAGCTCCTAAAAGAGACACTCTGAGCATTCTTCACCAAAACCAATGGCTTTAGTGGGACCTTGGCCAACCGCTACCTGACCTCGCAAGGACTTTGGCAGATATCTGCAACCTATCCCCACTACAAGATTTCAACTTCCAAGTCAGAGACTAAGTCAAAAGGTAAAATCTTTGACAGGGATGCCTGGCTTGTGGTATCTGACCTCCACTCTTCACTGTTGGCCTAAAATCAAGGCTATGTCTAGATCCCAATTTTGACTTAGAAATTCCAAGTTGTAATCAAGTATTGACCTTGTTACGTGGGCTTCGAGCAAATGGAGCCCCTGGACCTAATGGGCTACCTAATGCTCTGTTTTGTGCTAATAGTGACATGCGGGCCGGCATTCTGCATAATTTATTTAGGGAAATTTTTACACTGGGGTTGTCCCAGAATCATGGCATGGCATCATAGTGCAACCGATTAATAAAAGCGGCCCGGTGGCAAATCCTGCTTATTTTATTATCAACTAATCTCGTTGACTGATGTCGATGCAAAGGTGTTTTCTTCTACTCTTCTGATAGAATTGGAAGATTGGGCTATGCTGGAGGGTATTATTACATTTAATCATACTGGTTTCCTGAAAGAACAATTCACTACTACACATTTTTTGGCTCGAATCTTACTTGCGGAGAGGTCTGTCTTGAATAAACAAAATGTATATAATGCTTTTAATGACCTTAAGGCAGCCTTCGACTCTGTGCCATGAAACCTGTTATGGAAAATTTGTCAGATCAGGGCGTATCAAAGAAATTGCTGAAAGCTGTTATTCTTCTGTCTACTGACACTTAGATTTAAGTTAAGCTGGGGGAGGGCAATATCTTATCAAGGAAGATTAGAACATATAATGGCCTAAAGCAGGGTTGTGTCCTTGCCCCCTGCTTATTTAATTTATTCTTATCAGTTCTTTCTCAGCATTTGGATGTTGTTATTGGGCATGTTCCTAGGATGGTGGGTGCAAATTAGTTACCTCCAGTATGCCCATGACACAATTCTTGTGAGTCATACTCCTATCGGCTCACAAAGACTTATTACTGCCTTTGATGACTATACACAACATAATGGCCTTGAATTGAATGTTAAAAAAAAACAAAGTGATGAAAATTGGTGTAGTTAAACAGAAGTTTAATTCCTGTAAGGCCAGAGCAGGTACAATTGATATTGTTAAAATGTATAGATACTTATGGGTGATGTTTGACAATCGTGTGTCTTTTAAATTTCATTTTAAGCATTTAAGGACCAAGGCTGTGACCTTGATCCATGCTTTTAAATGTTTTTTAAAAATTAACTGAACTGTCAATCATATGAGTTTATTCTTAAAGTAATCAAAGCCAAGATACAACCAACCCACATTTATGGTTCCCCCATTACTAGAGAGAAAGATGTGAAGGTGCTGGACCTATTGAGTGTCAAGGTCTTCAAAGCAACTTTTGGTCAGTGTGTCAAGCAGCAATACGATTGGAATTTGGTCTCCAGAGACAGAGTCTGGTATCAAAGGGAGCTTTTTTTAAATGTATGGTTGCATTGTCAACGTCAGCCCCTGCATCTTTAGGGAATATTTGTTGGGAAGAAATTGACAAGTCTGTCTATGCAGCTAAATGGAGATCTTATATTTTAACTTGCCTACAAGATATCGGCCTGCAAAGTGCACTGCGAGATTTGAAAAATGCCAAATTAAAAGTTAATTTTAAAAAAGCATATCAAAGCTGAATCATTTAAATTGGATAAAAATGCATTAGCTGAGAAAAATTATGCATGGTATGTGATTAATTCATACCAATCCCTGCGTGTTCAGCTGTATCTGAATGTTTTCAATTCTGCGAAGTGTAAAAAAAACTTTTTAAAGTTACGTATGGGAATCAACCCAACAAAGGAGGGCACTCAATCTTGGATCAAGCAGTGGCCGGATTCTAACTAGATTTTGCAGATGGCCACAAGAAACTCTGGTAGATATAGTATCTGTATGCCCCAAGCTGATTAATCTTAGATGTTTAGTTTTGAGAACTTACCTTTTGATGAGTGGCGTGAGATCTGCTCGACAGGCCTTTTTCATGTTATTGTCTGGTGAATCGGTTCCATTATTATGACAACTGGTAAAAAATGTAATGGCAGTTGAAACATGTTTAGTACAATAAGCCAGATCTCCACTATTTGTATGGCTTTGGTGACTAACAGTTTTAATTGGCTCATTTATCACCTAATAACTTTTGTTGTGAGGGTGTTAATTTGAAATGTAACAATAGCTGGGTTACCATCCCAGTAAACGGATGCACTTTTATTGTTTTGATTTGATGGTCGTTGCAATTATTGCACATTAGCACTTTGAAAGGTAATTTATGCAAGAAATGTATAATAGAAACTTCTCCGCTTTAGTCACTTCTGCACTTTACCATTAGTACTTTGAACTATAACATGTGCAGTGTTTCATAGTGGAAATGAATGGGTATTTGTTAGAATATTTTTCCGTCATGTATATGGAAATAGTATGCAATGCACGGCATCACTGTAAAATGTAAAATGTGCAATAATATCCTTTAATTAAGGATGTAAGGTGTTAGATTTGGGTTTATTGATAAGTTTTTATATTGTATTTATGGGACCGTTTTTTTTTTATTATTACGTGATCGGAAGATGTTTTTCTTGTAATGTAATTGGGTTTTTCTTGGAGTTGTAAGATGTTGTGATTACAATGATTTTCCTTAATCAAGCAATAAAGATTATATACTCACAAAAGTTATGTCTTGATCTGCAGCAAATGGTGACTTCTGATTGGTGCTTTACTTTTTCTTGGCACTTTTTGCAGCAAAACTTTAGAAATTCTACACTCCGGTTCGCCTTATTAGATTGAAATCATGTTTGTACAATTTTTCCAATTAAAATTGCCTCTATTTTTTAAGTGGCTGAGGGATTTTTATTGTTTTGTGCTTCGACTTTTTAATTGCTTTGGTACTGCTTAACACTCAACACCTTTTTATTTGGTTAAGCCTGACTGTTTGGTGCCATAGCTAACTGGGGTTGAGTCCAGGTTTAGTTATTGAACTTGTCTGTTGGACCTAATAGGAATGAGAGTTTTGTCTTATTACTTGGTAAATACTCACATCCTCTTAATTAATAACCCATTTCCATGCAATAATGTTGTATGTATATTTAAAAAACAAAACTTGAAATCCATGTTTTTGATTTATGTAACATACATTCAATACAAGTGCTGATGGCTATTTAATGTAGCACTATTTTTTACACAGCACTATAAACAATGATTGGACTTAGAATGGTATCAACTCAGAAGCAAACTACCCATATAAATTATGGGCTATTTTAATATCACCGTTAATCAATAGGGGGGGGAGGGGAGAAAGAAGTTGCGATTCATTCAGCTTCCTTATCACAATATCTGCAATCAATGGGGAATGAATCACTCGACCCGAGTAACCAGGGCTAGCAACTTTGTAATTAGAAGCCCTCAATCACGTTTAGTAAGGTCGTAAAGGGGTATATCTTGATTCTCCGCTGAATTTAAAAACGTGTTAGCGTCATCATTGGGCTCCCTTTTGTAGTTCACTTACCTCCACCAGGAGGAATACCACTGGTTATTGCAGTAGTAATTGAGGATACGGTGAAAGTGCTCAAGTGAAGTGGAATAATTAATAGCTTGTATGTCCTAGACCTAGATTTGGAGGGTACACTGGGTGGGTACAGCTAGGTGATTTATCTAATTTGGGGTTGAGCACGATATTGAATCACCCACCCAAACTACAGGATCTAGAGAAGGGATCAGATGATTTCTGATGGCATCAAGGAAAGATGTGTCATCCGAGTTGGGACCGTAGTACCCAACCATTGTACAAATCCATCCATCCACTGAGATTCTCAGCAGTAGCCATCTACCACTTTGGTCCTCCTTGGAGTCCAGGATCTGGACTTTAGCTGATTTTTTAAAAATAAAGAGGATTTCTCTTATATTAGCGTTGTGACCCGTGCAGTGAAATCTGTCTATCCATCTGTACCTTTCCATTAACCCATTAACCTCTGCCTTCAAAAAATGTGTCTCCTGCAACACAATGATCTGCGCAGGGGAGTCCCTGAGATATTGCATTATTCGATCTCTTCGGCTCCTCACGCGCAGACCATTGACATTCCAGGACAAGAACTGGACTGACATCAGCGTTTAACCTTCCACCCCCCCCTCCACATTCCCTCCCCACTAGTAATCTCAACAAAAATTGAGTAACTACCCAGCTGGAATGCCAGCCATTCCTGTGGAGAGCAACCTTACGAGGATTTTTTATCACTTTCCCCCTCACCCCGACCCCAGCCCACCCCCCACCCCTGGAAAACCCGCCCATACTTACTCCGACTAGATGTACAGCCGGATTTGCATCCACCGACAGCTCCCCCTCTCTGCCCAGCCTCTTGCTGCTGGCCCAAGCGGCTGACCCAAAATCCAGCTGTCGGGGGACATTACCTTATCCTACCCCAGTGCTAAAGACAGAGAAAGCTCCCTATATCCCTCGTGTTTTAGTGACTTTTTGCATTCATTTCCCCTTCTTTTTTTGTTGTTGTTTTTACTAGCATATGTTCCACTCCCCCCGTTATGTGTACAAACCTTTTTCAATTCAATTTATATATATATATACATTTTTCCCCTTTTACTTTTTAAACCTAATTTTCCTTGACTTTTTTTTTTCTTCTCCCTCCTTCCCCCCTCCTTAGTAGGGCCATATTTTGACCTTTAATACAGACATTTGTTAATGGAGGGAATAACGTTATGAATCCTCTCCCGCTTTCTCTAGTATTCCATGGTTTTATTTAGCCTTATATTCAAAATCCCAAAGTCCCAAAAGCCCAAAAAAAGAGGAGGAGTGGGAGAAAAGAAGAGATACATTGATCATACTTAGCCTGACAATCTGTTACCTGGGCAACCTAGGCTACTACTAGGCTGTCATACTGCCCATAAGAACAGGGTGGAGCATAAAAAATGAAGGCCAAAAAATTCTAGGCTAAACCCCTCCTTGAGAATGGATGTGAGTGTTAATGGATTCCAGGAGCTCATCGGCCTCCGCTGGTGATCGAATGTAGTGCATTTTATTATTGTACATCACGCGTAGAAATACAGGGAACCGCATCTGCACCGTTGCCCCTAGAGACCTGAACTTGTCCATTCGCTGGCCTAGATCCCACTGCCTGTCCAGAGTTGATTTAGACAGGTCCGACCGTATATCGAAAGTGAAATCCGGGCCCTTCAATGATTTTGCCTTTAACGGCAAGTTCAACATTTTTTCCTTCAGAGAGTACGTGAGGAAATTAACCAAGGTCTTTCTGGTTTTAGTTCTGCCCGGTTTTAAACGGAAGGGGTCACGATGGATCCGTTGAATGTCCTTATCAAGCACCTCCAATGATTCCTGGAGGTCCAGAGAGTCCTTTAGTAGCTTGATTACGAAAGCCCCTCTTTTTACCCTCAGGAATGTTCAAAAGCTGAACGTTGTTTCTCCGTGAGTAATTCTCCAATGATTCCACCCTCTCACGCATGACTTCTCCCTCACGCCGCAGATTTTGAATTTTTGATTCGGCTATCTCAAGACTAGATTTCAATAGATCCACTGCCCCTTCCAGCACCTCCGTTCTCTCACAAAGGCTATCCACCTTCCTCTCTAGAATCTCGCATGAGGACCTTATATCGTTCTGATTAGCCTTGGAGACTGTGAAGTCATTTCTTATCTCTTCCCTCATTGAGGTTATGGATGCCACCAGAGTTTCCAGTGTGTTCCCGACACTGTTTCCACAAGTGCCTTCCTCCTCCACCTCCACACCCCCCTTCAACTGTGTTGCCAGCCCCCACCAGGGACATTGGTACATTATCTTGGGAGCCGGGGTCCCCTTCAAACCCTGGTGTAGTGGGTACATCCGCCATCCCGGGCGATGTGGGTACGGGTGTGGGTGTGACTGCTGATGATAGTATTGTGGATGTTGAGGATCGAGAGTCAGCAGCTGGCAGCAGGTCCAATACCTGGGGTAGCACTTTAAAAAAAGAGCGCAGGGAGGGTGTAACCCTTGACGTATTGTTCCTCCCCCTGCCCCTGGTTTTTACCCCCTTCTGGTTAGCCTTGGTGCCCCCTCCTGTACATGCCTCCTTCGCCGACCCCGCAGTGCTAGCACCCCCTGCTAATTTACCCGGACTTTCTCTTCTGCTGTTTTTTTCCAGTTTTCTGATTATTTTTCTGTTTCCTTTGACCTTGGGCTTTGGGAATCTGCTTAATGGTTTGTTTCTTGCTAGTGCTTTTAATGTTAGTGGCAACAATACTGGGAACAAAATCCCCCACCGCCCCTTCCACCTTACTTCTGGTGTCCTGATCCAGCTCCGCTCCTACTTGAACTCCGGAGGACTCCGTCGTTTCTGAAGAGAAATCCAGCGTGCGCGAATAGGGCACTTTCTGCAAGCCAGCAGCCCCTCTGCTACCGCCCAATCTGCTCGTTAGGAGCCCCCTGGCCGCCGCTCTACGGCTACGCCTGAGCTCCACGACTGCCCGACTCCAGTGAAGCAGAAGGACGGGAGCGGGAGGCGTATCCCCGGAGACAAACACATCCGCGGGGCAACCCAGCAGGTGAAGGTCCGATTGGGCAAAACGGCTGTGAAATAGCCGTGAATTAGCGTGGAAGCGCGGAGAGATTAGGGCCTCTTCACTCCGGAGGGGGGTCATGCCTTCACTGCTCCATTTTCGGGACAAACAAAAAGCTGTCTAAAGCCAGCAGCATAGCGGTGCACCGGAGAGCTGCCTGGACGCGCGCACCACTCTAGCCAGTGGCCGCCATGTTTCCCCCAAGACTGTGGGTTGCCTTGCCATTATGGACAGGGTTTCTATCACAATTGTGAGTCTTTCTTCAACCACCTTTTTAAAAAAACTTTTCTGCCAGAGAAACTTTCATACCCACCTTCTCTCCACTTTCTCCTCTCATCTATCACTGTTTGACTACAACAGGTATTTGCTTGCTGACTTTTCTGATTTGATCTCCTAAAACTCAGTCTTTCATGCAACAAAATATAATGTGGTGTTTTCAACCTCTCAGGGGACCACACCATTAAAAGCATGACAAATCCCTTTCATCATTGTGTCAGTCAAACTTACATCTTGTATTTGAAATGCAATGCACTTCAAAGGCAAATACCTTGATGTCAGTATCTTTTCTGCAATGTGCCTGTTAGCCATTTTCTCTAAACTGATCCAACAATTGAACAATTCTATTTTCAACAAATATATGATGCTATTGTAAGCAAAGAAGACATCTATGAAAATATAGGCATTTAAGAATTTTGAGTTAAACGCTCTCAGCCAAATAATGACCTTCGTCCCTCCCACTACCCATTCTGACTAAGACATGCTTCTCTCATATGGAACAAGGACCTCCAAACATGCTTCTTTTCTCACATGGAACAAAGACCTACAAACATAGGTAGACATCCACTTCACTTTTTACTGAAACCTAAACCTATTACACCTCGGTACACCTAGGCACCAAATGCTAACAAAATGAATATCTATAAACTTGAAAATCCAAAACACTACTTGTCTTTGCCATCCTCAAACAAGCATGCAACACTTGAAAACAAAACATTGCTACTGAACTAAGGCTGCTTCTTAGAAACCCTCCTCAATTGGAAAAATAAAGGCAAGGCATTATACAAAGCTGTTGAATAGAATACTGCTCCTCCCCATTCACACAAATAAAGCTCCTCATCAAATAGAGAAATCACTTGACATTTTTAAATATTTTACTTATGAAACCGACACAAACAGATCTAACAATAACAAATCCATCACCCATGGTGTAAACCTCACATATTCTCTGACATACTGACCCTCACACTCCTTCAAACCCTTGACAGGATAATTATCGGCTCTCACTCTCTAAAAGTTACTTCCTTTGATGAAGACCCAACTTCATCATGTGACATGACCACCCTGCTTTCTGAGACCTATTGTGGACATCATCACCTCTCTACTTACAGATATCATGGTCCCTTCACTGAAGAACAGTCACAATATCCTCTGGGGAAATGTCAATAGGGCAATATGGTATAGGTAATTTGCTTCAAAGGCAATCTAATCTTCACAGTCTCCTCAACCCTATGGCTCTGTTTTGCCACCACCTTAATAGACAGTCTGATATCACCCAGGTAGTATACGATTTCCATGAATAAGGATGAATCATGCTGCCTGACCTATCAAAGAATATTGCTCCTGTTGAACTTCCTGGTCTTATGTGACTGAAGTTGTGCATGATATTACTGACACTGTCTTAAATAGTAAACCTCATACCTCTATGTCAGAAAGCAATTTGCACAGATGGAATCCTGCTGAGTTGGATCAATTTCGGTATCCTGCAGCATTACATAGATATATATATATATATGAAATTCTACTCCCATTATGTTAACCTGTACATGAAGCCTCTAGTAATGTAAGAGATCTAGCAAAATATTACTATTTATCAATACGCTGGTGACATCTAACCATACCTTAAATTGTGCTAAGCTAGCAGCATCATTAAAATCAGTTGCTTCTTGAAAACCTTACAAATCGTGTACCTATATATGAATTTATTTGCTTATTTACATCCTTGGCCATTGTGGCTTTAGGACGACACCAGAGTTTGCATAGCAGCAAAGTCCTTAGAATAAATGAAGCTTCCTTCTGTAATGGGCAAGAGATTACATTTCACATGTGTACTGCTCTAATTGAAAATGGTCTTTACGTATTTCGTTTGAAAGTTAGGAGTGGTCAAGGTGACCTTATATATCCGAATTGCAGTTACTCGCGTTTGGCAGCTAGCAGGTTTTAGGTGCACACTAATAATCAGAAAATAAAGAGTATTAATCCCATGGTATTTGTGCTTCTAGAGGGAGTGAGTGGATACAAAATAGTCCCCAAGAGGCAAAACCCCAAAGTACAACAGATAACCCTCGAGCACTCCTTGCTACAGGTAATCCAAGACTCAGAGTTCCAATCACTGTGGTATTTCAAATGTTCTTTATTCCATGGATTGTTCATCCATTCTACCCAACATGTGTTTTTTCATCTCTAACTTCATGAGGGCTAGAAAATCATATAATACATAACCAGAATCAGTCGTAATTCCTTGCAAATCGCTAAAAACCCTGTAGCAACCATTTACCAAAAAGCACAACCAGATGGCCATCTCAAGGGACTTCCATTATCCCACTATTCACAATGTAAGTAAAACAACATAAGGATGCAGCACCCATGTTTTACAGCAAGTGCAAAACCAATTTCCAAGTGCAATGCAACAACCAGTTTTTATTTGTATAGGTACCAGAGTGCTGTGACAACCAAACAGAAATATTTTGTTCATTTAAATCCCTAAATTGATAATGAAGGGTTGACATAACAAAAGGATTACCTCTTCACAATAAAAAGTAAATCAAAAGTATATCACATGTGCCACCAACAATTGTGCAGAATCCATATAAAACCATCCCATAAATCCACAGTCTGTAAGATATTGGTAAACTCTGTAGTCTTGATGCTAACCCATGACTAACTCATCCGAGTATAATCTCTTTAACAATTAGTTGACCACTAGAGTGAGCTGACTCCCCAACAAGGTTTATTCTCACCTGAACATACATTTGGACAAAGGCTTCACTGAAAAATTCTGTTTTAACGTGATTTCTTCACCAGAGATTATTTGGCATGAGTTGGGTATCCAAGACCGTACACAGTTTTCAACTTCGCACATCTGGAGAGTGGCCTTGCTGATTCCGCCAGAAAAAGAGGGTTGTGGTATTAGGTGTGGTGAATGTGGTCAAATGTTTCCAGTATTGATTTAATGTGACCAGTCTTTTTCAGATGCAGCTGACCTTTATTCTACTATGTAGATAATGCAGAGTGACTTGAATTTAATCAAAGCAGCCACTCTGGGCCAAGATGGAGCCAGTTTACATTGGTTACATTCTTTTTTGGGTGCATCTTGACAGCTTGATTTTGGAGTCTGTGTACTAATGTCTTTGGGAGGTCTGTGCAAATAGTATTACAATCATATTACTAGATTCTATCCACCCGAACAGAAGCATCTTGAAACCAGATGGGCAAATATATGGTCACAAAATACTGGTCTAAGTAGCCAGGAAAGATTTGTAAGAGCATGCCTAATTGCTAATAAGTCAGTTCTTACAATTCTGATTAATAATGGGGTAGGTTACATATTATCACTCTTACAATTTGATGGCCATCAAATCACCATGAGATTGCATTTCAATAAAGTAAACCATTTATTTGTGTGCAGACCGTTTTCCTTGAAGGAAACTGAGATGTGCCTTAGAAAGAAAATTTGCATTGTTATTTGAAAGGTGAATAAGAGTTCAGAGCAAAGGATGATCACAAGGTTTTCATCTTTCTGAGCTGTGATTGGAATAGACAATAATCCAATGGGCCACTGAAATCATGAGCAAGAATTGTTTCGTATTATGATTCGTATTTCACTTTTTGCTCCATTAAAGCAAAATTCTTCTTTCATTCCATGTTGGTGATCTTATTTAGACCCTCTGAGTTATTCTATAGATGGATTGTTTTTTTTGTTGTTTTTTTAATCCTCATTCGCCTCTGAGCCCCGCAAACCAGTATTCTGCAGGTCTTCACTATTACTCCCATTGGAGAGGTAGGTTTTTTATTTTGGGGTACTACCATATCGTCCACCTACCAGTGGTACACCTGCGTCTTACTTTTTGCCGACCTCTTGTTGTTTATGAGAGGGTGGTCATGCTCTCTACCAATTTCGACCAACCAGCGACTAGAGTTGTCAATAGAACCCTTCATAGATCACTATAACCTGATGACCCAATGATACCAGAGGGATCCATCCATCTCGGTCTGAGAGCTTTCCATGAGGCCTAATCTTAGGACAAAAAGAGAAGGTGATCTTTACAGGTTACATAGACCAGTATGATTACTATACTGTCGGAACTGGAGACCATTTTAAGAGGCAGTCCCAAATTGCTCTTTTCTTGCTATTATTCAGTCTAGCCAAGTCCATTATAGATGTTATATAGACTGATAAGAGCCATTCAGAAAGTGTAGGAGGGGAAACCTCTACCCATCTCTTGCATATTTCTCACTTGGCCAACAAAATAGCAAAGAAGAAAAAACTCCTGATGCATCCAGTAATTTCCGTTTGAATGCCAAAGAATATTAAGCTTAGTGTACCATGCACTGGCTGTCCTAAGATAAACGTGAGGGTGGCGGACACCTTTTGCCAGAAGTCAAAGATGGCTGGACAGGTCCAAAACATGTTTTTATCTGGGGCTCTTTCCATATTGCATTTTTTACAACTTGCTGGTGGATAATTAGACATCTTCGAGAGTCTAGCAGGTGACAGGTAAGCCCTGTGCATTGTAAAATAATGATTTCTTCTCAGCCAAGCTGGCTTCACAACTGAGAATTAAGTGTTATATGATACCTGCCATAACTCATTACAATCCCTCTCCGTAATCAACTATACCCATAATTCACCGGCCAATCTGAAGTCTCCGTCTATTGCACCCTCAATTGCCCAATAAAAAGCAGCTACCTGTTTCTTGCCTGCTGGCGTTTTAACCAGGAGCTCTTCAAGATCGTTATCCAGTCCTATCGGCTTTTTGTGTTTTTGAGGCCAACTTTTTAACTGTAAGTATTTGAATCTTGACATGCCCCCTTCCACTTTCTCATCTAATGTTGCCCAGGGAAGTAGAGAGCCGCCTTCAGTTAAATCTCCCCATGTTGTTAATCCTGCTGTTTTTAGTGATATAGCAAGCGCATCTTTAAGGCAGCTAGGAGACCCAGGGCTGTCCCACCACGGGGCTAATCTTGAATAATATTCCAGGCTCACTAGTATTTTAAGTCAGGCCCATAATCGGACTGCTCCACATAAAACTTTCAGCCTAACCTTTTTGAAACATTTTTTGTCTCCATATTTAAAGAGAAAACCTTCTTGAGGAAGCCCTGACTGGTCAAGCATGGCTTTAAACATTTTCCCCCTATCCGAGTCATCTGGATGTTTTAACAGCATTCTTGAGTGGGTTAACTGAAATGCCCACGCATAATACTGAACATCCGGGAGTGCAAGACCACCCCTTTCCCTTCTCCGCTTCAATTTTTTCCAGGAAATCCTGGCTGCCTTGTAGGCCCGTACAAATGAATTAATAGCCTGCTGAAGTCTATCAATCAAATTTTTATCAAAATGTAATGGGATGGTATTAAAAAGAAAAGTTACTTTTGGTAAAACTACCATTTTTATCAAGTTTACTCTACCCAAGATGGTCAGGGGGAGATGAGCCCAGGATTTAATTTGATTTAAGCTCTCTTTAAGAATGTTTGAGAGATTCACCTTAGCTATTTCCGTGATGCTAGAAACGGTTTTAACTCCCAAATACCTAATTTCATCTTTAGTTTGATGGGGACCCCTTGGCAGGTTCCAGGTCATAATTTCAGTTTCTCCCGCATTAACTTCGTAACCGGACACTCTGCCAAAGTCTTCTGCTAGCTTGATGACTTGGGAAAAAGATGTATCTAAATCTGACGATAAGATTAAAATGTCGTCCGCATACAGGACTACCTTTCTCTCCCGTGTGCCGCTCTTGAATGGTATTATAGCTTGCTCCACCCTAATACCCTGAGCAAAAGGCTCTATGTATAAATCGAAGAGGAGGGGAGAGAGAGGGCAGCCCTGTCTCGTTCCTCTCTTAATGCTAAAAGGCTTTGTCAAATTTCCGTTTACTATTAGCCTTGCTGATGGGTCACTGTATAGGAGTTTAACGGTTCTACAAAACCTTGGGCCAAAATTCAATTTCCTCCAAAACTGCTGTTAGATAGTTCCAGTTTACTCTGTCAAATGCTTTTGTTGCATCGAGTGTCATAACCACCAACGGTAGAGCAAAACTGGAAGAGAAATCTATTGCACCTATCAAATCGTGTGTGAGATCGAAAAGGTTTCTACCCTTTACAAACCCCTTCTGGTCTATATGAAACAGATCTCCTGCCACTGCCCCAAGTCTGTCAGCCAGAATTCTCGTAAAGACCTTATAGTCAGAATTAAGGAGCGAAATAGGTCTGTACGACCCGCAATTTGTGGAGGGTTTACCCGGTTTCAAAATCATAGATGGATTGTTGATTGACAGATCACCTGTGCTGCACTGCCAGCCCTACCATGTTTTCGTTTTAACCCTGCAAAGTACATTGTCTTTGTAGCTTTGGAAACATTTTGTTGGGGCCCTGTTAGAAATGGGATTCCAGGTTGGCTGAGGTTTGCACCCAAGCCAGCACGAACCACAACTCTAGTCAGGGTAAGCTAGATAAACACTAAAAGATAACCTGCGCTCATCCTCTGGTAGCTTGGCAAAGAGCAGTCAGGCTTATCTAAAGCAGGAATGTGTAAAGTATTTGTGTAACACACATACACATACAGTAATGCAATGAATACACCTCAAGAAGACTCCACACAAGTTTAGAACAATACAGAATACTAAGCTAAGTAAAACAATACCAATATGACAAACATCCAATCAGTAGAAGTCGAGATATGAATCTTTAAAGATTACATGCAAAAGCTGTGCTTACAAGTCATTAGCTGTCAAAAGGTTACTTGAGGCCATGGGGGTCCATTGCAAATCCATGATTCAGGCTGACAGTGCTGGAGGGCAGCCACCTAAAAGAGGCATGCTGGGAGTGCCGAGAAAGGACCTTGGAAGGAGATAAGCACCAACTCTGAGGGCACAACCTGTTGACCTTATCTGTATCGTCATCGAGCTTCACTAAGGTGAAGGCAATGCAACATTGTCGAGCCGCACCGAGCCTTGTCGTTGGGCTATGTACACTGTAGATCACTGTTGTTAAACAGCCTATGTATCAGAGGACAATGCATCAGTTCTGATCGATGCAAAGGTGATGATGCATTGGTTTTGTAGCAAAATAGCTGCAGGACCCTGTTCTGAGACCCAGAACTTGGAGAGGGCACCTCAGGCAAGGGTAAGACTCACAAAAGAAAGAATCCAGCAGCACAGTTGACTGGGTGTGAGTGTTTGATTGGTTCAGATGCTCCGTCCATCGCCACCCCCTTTTGTACCGCTTTGTCGCCATAAGTTGGCAGGGTATGCTCAGACGTTGAGTCCCTTGCTCACTTTGCCACTGGATTCAAGCAAGCCTGGCTGAAGACAGCTGAAATGCCAGAAACCGGTCCTAGGAAGCTAGATTCCGGTCCAGGGAAGGCATAACTTGGTAGTTCGGGCTGGACTGTTCCCATAAGGCACAGGGTCAGCCTGATTTGCATATGGCCATGTCTGAACTTGGGTGGCAGAGTGGGCTAAAGAACGGTGATGGATTAAACCCAGTGCTCAGAATACAGATGAGCCTCACCTTCCTGTGTTTGTAGTTGTCTAGAGGGAATCCACAAAGTGTAGCTGTCACCCAACACAGACGTGTATTGAAGACAGGCTGTCAGGCACATGAAGCAGTAAATGCAGAGAAATGTGTAATTTCTGAAAGTTATACAGTTTGCGATTAGTTAATAATTTCTGAAAGTGGCATTTCTAAAACAGTAATGTTAAATCCAACTTCACCAGTAAGAAGGATTCATCTTTACCATTCCAAAGATATGAATGAAGAAAAAGCTACTCTGCTCTGATCAGGAATTACAGCTTAAACGTGTATTAAGGATTCCCCAATGCTGGCCTATGAGAGGTGTAGGTCTCACAGTAATGAAAGGGAAATAAGCTGTCTCTCGCTACCAGGAGATGCAAAATGTAAAAGTCCATGTCCTACGTTTTACTTACATGACACCCTGCCCTTGGGGTTACTTAAGGCCCACCTTAGGGGTGACTTACCTGTAGTAGAAGGAGAGTTTAAGGTCTGGCAAGTAGTTTTAAATGCCAAGTTGAAGTGGCAGTAAACTGCACATATCGGCACTGCAGTGGCAGGCCTGAAATGGGTTTGAAAAGATACTTCTGTGGGTGCCACAATCAGTGCTGCAGCCCACTAGTAGCATTTGAAGTACAGTCCCTGGGTATTTGGTGCACCACTTTACAATGGGCTTACCAGTACTATAAATATGTCAATAAGGTATTCACCAATGTCATCTTGTTTAGGGGAGATGCACATGCACTTTAACACCGGTCAACAGTGGTAAAGTGCTCACAGTGCTAAGGTTAAAAAAAAGTAACCAGCAAAAATGGGAGGCTTGGGTTCTAGGGAAAGACCACCCTAAGGATGATAGATCTAACAGTTCCTGATTTTGATATACCACTCAACTTATGATGTATGTTGACCTCCATGTGTAAAGTAAGTCCAGTGGCTTGGAAGGGATTGTGGCCTATCTGTGTTTGTTTGATATGTTCAAGAACATTATATGCATTGGAATCATAATAATAATTGGGAACAACTAAAGTTATGCAAATCCAGTGCAAAGTGTTGTAATGGGATTTTGTTTCCAAAACAAATTCAGATTTTCATTAGAAAGTAACCTAATGTAATGTAAAGTAGAGCTACATGCTGATTTACACTACTTTGAGTCTAGGGAGTTTTCCATGTCTATCTGCTCAACTGTTGCCTGGAATTCATGAAAGACAGCATATAAAGTATCTCACAAGAAGCACCATTTTCATTTTTTTTCCACTTTCAGAAATAAATACAGACAGGAAATGGAAACACAGTGGGGCATATTACCAAGCCTGACGATATTAGATGATCGCCGCTTTAGCGGCCGTTTTCAGCCGCTAAGTGGCGATAAATATATTGCCCTATTAGCAAGCTGTCGCTAACTGATGTTAGCAACAGCTTTGAGGCGATAGCGTGCGGTTTGGGGTCCGCTTTGCATGTCAGCGATATTTATCGCTAATGACATGCAAAGTGGGCGTACCCAACCTGTTAGCGACTAAAAACAGTCGCTAACATCGCTATCGCCTATTATCAACACAGGCGTAGCGATGGAAATATTCACGCTAAGCGCGAATATCTCCGAAAGCTAACGCCTGCTCAGACCATTATATCCAATGGGAGGTGGATATTATGGTTAAGACCCTATTGGCGTTAATGCATGAATAACGCTGTATTCTCAGCCATATTCACGCATTTCGCGTTATCGCTGGATATTTTATCGCTTTTGAGATAAACGTTGCTAATAGCACGTTATCTCTGCGATAATATCCGGCGATGCTTGGCGATAAAAAAATACTCGCGAAGCCCATTTAGCGATAAATATCGCTAGTTGTTGGTAATATGCCCCAGTGTTTTCTGTCTGTATTTATCTCTAAAAGTCAGTGAAATGGGAAACCAAGAGCCTTTTTTATACATTGTATTTGTGATTTTGCATTGCAGTTTGTCTAAGATGGTATTTATCATGTGACTAGGACGTCACATTCTGCATATGCATGCAATTGCCACACACTGTATGCTAGGTACAGTCACATAAATCCAACGGTAAGTTAGACTCGTAGTTTCAGTACCCTTAAGTTGGGTAACAACATCTGTTATTCAAAGCATTTAGAAGATAACACTGCTGAAGAATTATTATAATTGTTGTTGATTTCTTATATAAAAAGACTTCATGCATAAAACCCGAACACACAAAAGGTGATTGCAGGATGCTAGCAATAATTTTAGCCACTAATAATTGCCTGCGTAGCACTCCAACTCATTGTTCTTTTCCCCGCCATGCTATCTCAAATTAGACCCCGCCATATGCAAATCAGTGTTGGTCCTGCTCCAATAGTAGCAGTCTAGCCTGAAGTAGCAAGCCAGGTCCTCTCTGAACTGTAACACAAGCAACCCATGACCGGTTTCGCCCTGGGTCTTTTGCGCATACAGTCTACATATTTGGAATGAGATCACCATTTTATGATTAGTGAATGACATTATGGCAGAATGTGTTCCATTTGGTGCCAACCTGGGTTTGGTTATTCCAGCTTGGATGAACTGAAGTGAATGGAAGAAAAGAAAGAGGTTGTTGCAGGTTCTTTTTAAAGTCAAATATAGAGAGTACAACCGGTTGGGTGGTGGGTATGAAGTAATCTTCAGAAAAAAAGACTACTTAAGACCTTTTGCATGAAATACAACATTTTGAGGATCATATTGAAATGCTTGGTAAAGGAAATATCTTGTGCCAAACAGGACTCCTACAGATTATATTGATAGATAAATTGTATGGATGACGGTTATAAAAGCACGCCTTAATGGTTGGTAGTTTTTTTTTCAGTGGCATTGCAAAGTTGGCATGGCCTCGAATTCAAGCAAGAGACAAAAGGGAAATGACCCCCTAATAGACTTCTTAAAATTATTCTGACCACCCAAACGACTGGTCTCCCCCTTTCACATATGGCGACATCCACACTATTGCAATGTAGTTTGCTGATAGTATCCTTTGAAAAATAAAAATGGAAATTGGTGAATTCCAGAAAACCCTGGTATAGCTGTCAAGGGAACCATACCTCGACTGATACTTCAGGCCTAGCCAATAACCTGTTGTATCTTAGCAACCTTACTTGGCAACTCTGCTCTGTAGCCTAGTGATGGTTGCCAGTCTTCCTTTGTTCTTGAAGCTGGACTTTACTTGTTAGGATGGTTGCTGTTGATTAGGGCGTGTCCAGTGGTCTCTCCCTTTGTATCTAATAAAACCTTTTCCACATAATTATCTTGTCTGCATTTCTTAAAATAACGAACATTCATTTGCATGCTAAAAGTGTGGCACCCATACTTACAGTGTTAATGCAACACTACCAGTCCCATAATGCATATCTGGCACTGAACACAAGCTAGTAATGGTTGAGGGAATTTCATACAATGCAGAACAACATTGCATCTGTGCATTGGTCAAACAAGACTAGGAAACACTGGGAAAGATCTAGCGCTAATCATAGACACGACGCATAGCAAATATTGACATTAATAATATAACTGCAAGCACATTGGACAAGCAACAATGATCAGAAATGAAATCGGTGAAAATTAGTTCTACATTAGATCAGAAGTGAAGGGTGAAAATGTTAGTTCTTTAATGGTCACAGTATACCACATCCCTTTCCATGACCACAGAATTGTGAAGCTCAGATAAGAGAATGCAGTTATCAATCGTGTTATTTGCAGTAAAAGGTCTAGTAGAACCACTACAGCTTAGCTACTGATAGAGAAATACCTGTCAAGAGTGAGAAAAGTTTCAGTGATGTAAAGATGTGCAATGCTGTTGCCCTACAGAAGCACAGTGATACAGATAGCAAGGTAAATAAGATTCAAAGACAACTTTGTTGGTATGCCAAGTGGGACGTGCCATGATTTTACTTAACAAATCAGATATGGCATTTATAAACTTGTTTATTACACAGAATGAGAGTAAAACATATGACACGTAGGGCCTAATTACAATGTTGACACTGTTGCTTAATCGGGACCAATCGATCTCCGGTCGGCGGTCCCGTCCGCAGCTTACAATCCGGCCGCACATGGCGTGGTAGCATACTCCCATTTCTCTATGGGAGCTTGTGCTGTGGCTATATTGGCCATAGCACAAGCTCCCATGGAGAAATGGGAGACTCTATTAATCCCTGCACACACAGGTGTCCCCTCGGCCCCCAACTGGAGGCCTCAGGGTGAAGAGGGCCAAAACTACCAGCAAGAACGTGCCCTGAGATCAAATCTTCTGAAATTGCTCAGGATTCCTTGTTTCTGTAAGGCCAGGCTAGGCGGTAGAGCATTCTCGGTCAGAGCTGTGAAGCTTGGAATGCTATGTCTCTCCACCACCGCATGACAGAGCCAGAACCGGCATTTAGGAGAGCTCCAAAAACTTTGACTCTTTAACCTCCTCTAGTGCTTTTCCTGTTCTTCTCGCTGTGAATCTGCAACCCAGCGTCTGGACACCTCTGTGGGAGGTAGCTGTGTGCTTTATAAGTTTCTTCTTCTACTAGGGGCCCCAATGTCGCTTTCCGACAGGCTTTCTATGTCGGAAAGCCGACATGGAAACCCTGTCGGAAACCGACATCGTAATCCTTATGGCGCAAATGCCATCCATAGAGATTACGGGCAGACCTCCAACTGGCCGACGTGCTCTTTGAGCATGTTGGAATCCACCCAGAATGGCCAGCCAGTTTCACTTTAGACCGCATGCATCGTAAAGCAGCGGTCAAAAGTGAAACCTGCGATGAGACTCAGAAAGCCTGCAGTTGAAGGGTTTATGAGTCTCATTGTAATTTGGGCCATAGTATTGAATTGAGAATTCCCCTCCCAGGGGGCAGGCACCATGGAAAGTCAACCGATATAAGTACAGCAAAGAATTCTACAATACTGAACACCCCAAGATAGAAACTATAGAGGTTAGCAGTTGGTAAAATTGAAAGTATCTATGATGTATTTTTGAGGTCTTGAAGGATGAGAATTTATCAAACTCACTTGTATGAAAATGTAAAAATTGTCATTCAAATATACATCTCGAAAACCTAATCCTAAGAAGCCATGTGTCTTATAAATACCCTTAAGGATCATATATTGTATATGATAGTTAAGAAAGAATATGAAGAGGATGTGACCTTCATAAGGGCACTGGCAGTTCTTAATTTGCAAAACAATGAATGTCAGGGCTGTTATCAGGAGGCCTCTGCAGCTTGCATTACCCATTGCCCCGGCCAGCACTGCCGGTGACTGTACAAACGAGAAACAGCAATTACATCGCGGCTGTTACCCCGCATGCCATTACAACGCAAGCGTTACCATGCATGCATTGTAACAATGCGCAGTCTTTACTATGCATTTTTCTACATTGCATGTGCTCTTACCATGCATGCCTTTACAACAATTTTTTTTGTAAAGGTATGTATGGTAAAAGCCCATACATTGTAAAAAAATAGAGGCGATCCACGTAGTTGTGAGGAAACAGAGGTTCTTCCGTTTCCTCACAATGACGTGCACTGTCCCATAGGTCACATGAACAAGGAACCACAGGAGAGAGAGGAACCACGAGGAGAGATAGGTAAGGGGGATTGGGCCTTGGGTGGGGGTTAGGGTAGTGAGAGGACTGAGGGTTGGCGGAGGGTTGTGCAGGGGTAGTGTTGTAGGGTTTAGGGTAGGGAGAGGACTGGGCATTGCGGAGTCATGCTGGGTTAGTGTTTTAGGGCTTAGGGTAGGGAGAGGACTGGGGTAGGGGTGACGTGAAGGGTAGTGTTTTAGAATAGGGAGAGGACTGAGGGGAGGGTCGTGCAGGGGTAGTGTTTTAGGGTTTAGGATGGGGCAAGGACGGGGGAAGGCTGGTGCAGGGTTAGTGATATAGGGGTTTAGGCTAGGTAAAGGATTGGGGGTCATGCAGGGGTAGTGATTTAGGGTTTAGTGTAGGGAAAGAATTGGGGGTCGTTCAGGGGTAGTGATTTAGTGTTTAGGGTAGGGAAAGGATTGAGGGTCGGGGGATCGTGCAGGGGTATAGGTTTAGAAAAGGGCAAGGGTTGGGGGTCATACAGGTGTACTGAGTTAGGATTTAGGGTAGGGCAGGATAGTGTTATTAACCTTACAGACTTTTACCAAGAGTATGCCTTTAGCACACATGCCTTTGCTTTGTAATGGCATGCGTGGTAAAGTCATATGCGTGGTAAAAGAATGCGTTATAATGGTACGTCATTGTAGGCATAGTAGAGTAATAATAGTCACACTGTGATGCCATGCATGGTATTAGTATGCGTAGTAACGTCATACATTCGTACAAGCACACCTACGAACATCGCACTCCTTCAGGTGTGAAACTTTAAACTATTCCAGGCCCCTAAAGCTATAACAATGGCTTGGGTGGCAGGTATTAGTCATTTTTTAAATATGTTGAATTAGTAAACAACTGTTGTTGCTCTCATCTCTGAATTAAACAAACAGTGTCACCATGTGGCAGACTCTCTTAAGTGCGGGTGATAGCAATTAAGTGCTGGTGGCGAGCACCCACTGGCTCAATTTAAGCACTGAATTTAAGCGGAGAAGTGTGGCTCACTGGTTAGAGGAGGCAGACCTGGAAGCAGAGGTCAGCCCAGGACCAGGGTTCAATTCCCGGCTCGGCGGGGTCTTGAGTCCTAAAATGTCCATGGACTCGACAATTCTCGCTCCGGTGCCTACTCGATTCACGGGTTCACACTCTGCGACTCTGGGCAATAGCTTGCTTAATCTCCACAACGGCCCCTCGCGGCGGGATGCCTGGCTTTCACCTTGCGGATACCCTGCCGGGGTTATCTCACAGGGGAATACCAGGACGGGTTCCCTAAGCAAGCGCTTAGAAACCGCTCGGTGATTTGCGCTATATAAATTCCTGTACATTTACATTTACTGCGCACTGGTATTCGTAGCTGGATCTGCAAATTTCATGGGCGGCGACTCAAGTCAATGTATTGCGTACACAGGAAACAAAGTTGACCAACCACATGGTGACATAAGAAGGGTAGGAAGTGGCACCATGTAGCCAGGTACACCTTACACCTCTATGTGAAACACAATATGACTGATGAGCTGATATACCCACACATAAATTACTCACATAGCCACATGCACAATTGAGGAAAGCACTTACGAGCAGCTCTGACCTAATATTATGCCTGTCTTTACGGTATTTTAGTGATCAAACTTTACACGTCATCTTGAAAAAAGTTGCTATTGTGTGCTCTTTAACTGGAATAGCATGTTATGTTTTGAAGATTTGTGTATCTGGACTTGCAGACTGCAGTATCTTTTACAGTGAATCATGTATTATTCACATACTAAAAGAAACTGTGTGTGTCCAAGTCTACGATTCTTATCAAGAACCTGAAAACATCAAGAACAGAAAAATTAACATATTAGCTTCCTGCTATGAGTCACGGTCTATATTTAACAGCGCGCGCTGGTGGAATCAGAAAGTAAAAGTGCGGAACGTTGAGATAATTCACTTGCAGATGTACTTTGACATGTTATGGAGATAAAGAGCAATACGTGAAAACTTTATGACGAAAGTAGTCATACTGTGTAAGTGTCAACTATGTTTTTTGCATATTATTAATGTGAACACATAATGGATTGCTGCGTGGACTTCAGTACAATTTTTTGGGTAAACCAGAACTGTACTTTCTGTAAGCCTCCAGTTTGCTCGTAGCAAAGCCCTGTGTTTGGGAGACCGCTGGTAAAGCCCACCACTTCCGAACACCGCTCAAATTATTCTCTATTTTCTGCACTGCGGTGCAAGGGTGTGAATGCAGGCCTCGAGTCAGATACCCTCCTGTGAACAGTGTTCGAAATCTGATGGTGCATTGGCGGCTGGTGACCTCTGAAAGTAGGTAGTGCTTTGGCAATACGCCTTGAAATGTGTGTAAATGTTTTCCAGCTTTTACAGGGGAACCACATTCTAAATACATTTTGATAGTTCCTAGTAAAATGACCAAATGTAGAATACTGGGAATTAAAAAGGACATCTTTACAGATTAATTTGCCACCATCTGTTGAACACAGCTGCTTCACTTTTCAATTACTTCTAGATATACATATGGATTCTGCATTTCTGTCTCATTACTCCGCCTCCACGCCAGTACTAAATATGTAAAATTACAAGGGCCGGGCCCAAAGTTTCTCACAGAAGCACGCCCCCACGGTGCAATCAAATGTCAGGAGTTTCGTTCTAAGCCAGGTCGCCTATTCGTGATTCCACCTCATGTCTCTTTCAGCCACCACCATGCAATCCCTGCCCCTTTATCGTACTCTTCCAGGTTCCTTCTTCGCTTTCGCTCTTTGGCACAGTTTTTCAGTCAGTTGCGGCTCCTCCGCTATGGCGGAGGAGCGTAAGCCCCCCTTGCCAGTCTCAAAAGGCGAAAAATAAAACAATAGTAAAACAGGGTTATTATTGTTTTAGTTTTCAGGTTCTGAGGGCTGGGCGAGTCTTGGGGGCAGCTCCATTGCGAGGGCAGTGACAGAGGGAATTATTGCACTGTGACCGCTGTGCATGTCGGTTTGGCCGGCTGTTTTAAGCCAGACAAACTGACATGCACACTGCGCTGTCTCCAACCCAGCTACATTGCTGGGATGGAGACAGCAAAGCACAGGCTCCCAGTCTCTCTGGGAGTGGAAATTCAGAGCGCTCAGGCCAATCCTAGCGTTGCTTTCAAACCGTGAGCAGCGTTAGGATTGGCCGCAGGGGAGCTTGGGCACCTGTGCTGCAGCAAGTACCCGGAGAAGAGTGGCGGGTGGCAGGTGTTAGACTTTTGGCGTGTTTCCCCTGACTTTTTGCTTTCTGACCTCCCGGTTTTGCTGGTGCAATGATTCTGCGCACTTTCCTCACTGCTGCTCAGTGGTAAAGAGCAAGTGCTCCTGTTGTAAGATGTGTTATGGATTGGTGTTTCCATGATTGGCTTATTTGATTTATGTGTCAGTCCCTAGTGAAGTGCACTGAGAGTGCCAGGGTTTATAAATCAAATGCTGTTGGTGGGCTGCAGCACTGGATTGTGCCACCCACGCAAACAGCCCATAAAGTGTAACTCTGGCCTGCCATTGCAGAGCCGGTGCCCAACCTGGGGCTGCCATGTCGACTTGGCAAGTGAACACACTTGCAAGTCCCTAAACCTTCCCTTTTCTACATGTGAGTCACCCCTAAGGTAGGCCCATGGTACCCCCATGGGCAGGGTGCATAATATGTGAAAGGTAGGACAAGCCCTTTTGTGTGTGTCATGTTCTGATAGTGATGTACAGCCTAATTCATTTTTCACTATTGCAAGGCTACCTTTCCCCATAGGCCAGAGTGAGCAGTTTGATTATAACATCCTATAATCCTAAACTGACTCGGGGAACATGGTAGAAATTCGAGTTTAGTATGCCTGAACTCAGAATGATTAAATACATATTTTGATTTTAACATTCTGTGTTTTGAAATACCACTTTTAGAAAGTAGGTATTTTCTGACCTAACCATCTAGCCTGCCTCTGCTAGCTTGTGTATTAGCTGTCTGGTTTGTAAGTGACAGGGGGCTGGGGGAGACTCCAGGAGACAGGGTAAGTTAGCACAGGGCTGAATAGACCTATCTGCACATAGATGGGTGGGAGGAGTTGAGAAGTGTGGCTCACTGGTTAGAGGCGGCAGACCCTGAAGCAGAGATCGGCCCAGGACCAGGGTTCAATTCCCGACGCGGCAGGGTCTTGGGTCAATGTCCGCGGACTCGATCATTCTCGCTGAGGTGCCTACGCTAACCATGGGTTCCACTCTGCAACTCTGGGCAATAGCTTGCTTAATCTCCACAACGGCCCCATCAGCCTGGCTTCACCTTGGAGGTGCCCAGGAGGGATCATCTCACAGGGAAAGCCAGGACGGGTTCCCCAGCGGTATACAGCGCCAGGACACTCCGAGATGGAGTAACAGTGCGCTTTACAAGTATACTTACCTACCTACCTACCTACCTGGCTCTGAATGGAACTGTGCCTGCCTTCCACAATGCTGGCTCCACCTCCTGGGATGCGTCTGAGGACCCTGGCCCACACTGACAAAGAAAGAAGGTGCACATTGGCAGGATGCACCCAAAACTAGTTTGAACTAGGTCCAGACCCCTCTGCCTTCAGAGGACAAAGGAATTGCTGGTGTAAATATTGGGGCCCAGACCCCAAGCCTTTAGAACTCTCTGGAATCAAGAAACCTGCCAAGAAGAAGCGCTGAAAGAGCTGCCAGGAGGAGTACTGCCCCTTTGCTATGTTGTTGCTTTGTTGGGATGGATGTATGACATTACAACGCATGCTTTTACATCGCATGCTTTTACAACGCAAGTTTTACAACGCATACCATTACAACGCATAGTGCTTTGGGGCGCTGGATAGTGAATATTTTAATTTACTATTCCAACTCCAGTCCCCGTGGATAGTAGGGAAGGTGTTGGACAGTAAATTAAACCTATTGCCTATCCTAGAGCGCCCCCCAGCGCAATGCGTTGTAATGGTTTGCGTTGTAAAAGTTGCGTCGTAAAGGCACTGCGTGGTAAAAGTTGCGTTGTAAAGGTTGTTTCCCTGTTGGGATGGCCTGCAGCTGTTGATTCTGCCTTGGGCAGTGAAAGGACTGGACTGAACTTTCTCTACTTGTGCTGAGTATCTCCAAGGGCCTGAAACCGAGCTGGCCTCCTGTTAAGAAGTCTCAGGGACGAAGACTTGACCAACCTCTGGGTACCGCTCCTGGAACCGTTGTTTCAGTTGCCACAGAGAAGAGGGAACTGCGACCGACTCTTTCACCGACTCCGTCGCTGGCCTTGTGTCCTGAAGGCACATCAGGCCGCATCGTCTCACACTGCACCACAAGCCTTGGTCTCACCGACGCCGTCTGCACGATCGTCACCGAGCACTGCCTGCACTGCATCGAGAGGCACTGCAGCCACACCGCCTTGCTTCACCTCGTTGGCCGCCCGACACCACTACGATCCCAGAACCCTCCACGCACTCAACACCTGCTTCCTGGCCACCCTGAAGTGCACCCAAGGAGCTTTCACCTGCCAGAACTGCAGAATCACAACCATCCGCCCCACCATGCTGCCGACCAGGAAAAAACCCAACCACCTCAGATGCATCCTTCTCAAAACCCGTTCCGCCCGCAAACACGCCGTTGAACTCTGGGACCAACTCGACTCAAACTCCCTAGACGTCGCCTTCCTGACAGAGACCTGGCTGAACCCCGCCTCAGCACCCGACATAGCCAGAGCCTCCCCAGAAGTCTACAAGATCACCCGCAGGGACCGCACCAACGGAGCAGGAGGAGGAATCGCCATCATCCACAGGAACACTCTCAGAGTCTCGACCAACACCGACGACACCCTCAGAACCGCCGAACACCTGCACTTCCAGATCCACACCGACCCCAACCCCACCCTCAGAGGAATCCTCATCTAAAGACCCCCCCGGACACCAATCACAGTTCGGCGACTCCATCGCCGACTTCGTCAGCACACAAGCCCTCGCCTCCATGGACTACATCCAGCTTGGGGACCTGAACTTCCACCTCGAGAGCAACAACGACACCAACTCCACCACCCTGATCGAAAACCTAGCCAACCTCAGACTCAGACAACTCATCACAACTCCCACCCACTCTGCTGGTCACATGCTTGACCCCATCTTCTCTGCAAGCTCCCACGTCTCCTTCAACCACACCACCAAACTCCATGGACCAACCATCGCTGCATTCACTTCACCTTCAAGAAACCCACCAAGCACCACCGCACCCAACAGATGCCTCGCCGCTGCTGGAGCAAAGTCACCAAAGATCAGCTAACCACCACCCTCGCCCAGAGCCCACCTGCTGACCCCACCGACCCCAACACCGCCGCCCACAACTTCAGACAGTGGATCAACCACTGCTCCAACACCCTTGCCCCGATCAAGAAACCCTCCAACAGTCACACCAACAAGAAAGCCAGCTGGTTCACTGAAGACATCCGGGCCTCCAAGCAAACCTGCCGAAAGCTAGAGAAGTTCTGGCTCCATGAACGAACACCGTACAACAACGCAGCCCACAAGAATGCCACCCGCAGACACCATCACCTCATCAGATCCGCCAAAAGGGCCTCCTTCAAAAACCACCTAAACAACAACTTGCACAACAGCAAAGAGCTCTTCAACATCGTGAAGGAACTCTCCAACCCCAGCTCCAACACCAACGATGTCCCACCCTCGCAATACCTGTGCGACTCGCTGGCCACGTTCTTCCACCACAAGATCGCAGACATCCACAACAGCTTCAACACCACAACCGCCCCGACAACCACTGAGAACTCCGCCCCCACGACCACCATCCACACCAACTGCCTGCTCTCCTGGACCAACATCAATGATGATGACACCATCAGGATCATAAACACCATCCACTCTGGATCTCCGTCAGACCCATGCCCACACCACATCTTCAACAAAGCCAGCACATCCATCGCACCCCATCTCCGTAAAGTGATCAACAGCTCTTTCGAGACAGCAACCTTCCCAGAGAGCTGGAAGTACGCCGAGATCAACGCCTTACTCAAGAAACCCAAGGGGGACCCCAAGGACCTCAAGAACTTCCGGACCATATCCCTGCTCCCGTTCCCGGCAAAGGTCTTCGAGAAGACCGTCAACGAACAACTGACCCGCTACCTCGTGGAGAACAATATCCTGGACCCTTACCAGTCCGGGTTCCGCAGCAACCACAGCACCGAAACTGCCCTCATCGCCGCTACCGATGACATCAAGTCCCTGTTGCACAACGGAGAAATGGCAGCCCTCATCCTCCTGGACCTGTTAGTCCCCTTCGACGCGGTCTGCCACCACACACTACGAACACGCATCCAGAACGCTGGGATCCAAGAGAAGGCCCTGGACTGGACCACCTCCTTCCTCTCTGGCAGAACACAGAGTGTCCGCCTTCCCCCTTTCCGCTCCGAAGCCACCAAGATCATCTGCGGCATCCCCCAGGGCTCATCCCTCAGCCCTACTCTGTTTAACATCTACAATTGGATCCCCACTGAAACGAGAAGAACGGTCACCCAGGCAGCAGGTGTGACTAAGGAAACGCCCTTTACGCAGGAGCCTCGGCCAAACTCCTGTGACGGCTCCAACGCATCCAGAACGCCTCTGCATGCCTGATCCTCGACATCCCTCACCGCAGCCACATCACACCCGGTCAACAAGAGGATAACCTTCAAGCTCCTCACCCACGCACACAAGGAACTCCACAACACCGGACCAATGTACCTCAACAGACGACTCAGCTTCTACACCCTCACCCGCCAGCTCCGCTCCGCAGACCTCGCCCTCGCCACAGTCCCCCGCTTCCGAAGAGTGACCTCCGGTGGCAGATCATTCTACCACCTTGCCGCCAAGACCTGGAACACCCTCCCCATCCACCTACGGCAGATTCTAGACCTGCTGACCTTCAGAAAACTCCTCAAGACCTGGCTTTTCGAGCAGTAGCATCATTCTCCACCCCAGCGCCTTGAGACCCTCACGGGTGAGTAGTGTGCTTTACAAATGATATGATTGATTGATTGATTGATTGATTGATTGATTGATTGATTGGCCTGGTCTCACTGACACGATCTCCGCTGGCTCGACACCCATGACCGCCTCGTCACGCACAGCTGTCCGGCTCGGCTAGCGCCAATTCCCGCCAACCGGCTCTGTCCCCTGCACCGCAACCTGCCAGCACCGCATCGAGCACTGTCTCACCCTGCACTGCATGCCTTGGTCTCATCAACGCCATCTGGATGACCCTCACCGAGTCCCTGCCTGCACCGCATCAAGAGGACACCACACCCTGCACCACTTCCACTTTGTACCGTAACCGCGACAGACGCCACGACCCGCTCTGTCACCTGCACCTCAACCTGCCAGCGCCGCATCAAGCACCGTCTCGCCCTGCACCGCAAGCCTTGGTCTCACTGACACCGTCTGGACGATCGTCACCAAGCCGCTGCTCGCACCGCATCGAGTGGACACCGCACCGTACACCGCTTCTACTTTGCATCGCAACCGCAGCGAATGCCAAGACCGACTCGCACCGCCATGTGAGCCGCACCAAGAAAGGTACTGTAAACAAGTCTGTTCACGCTGTTGCTGGCCCGTTCCGATGTGGTCAGCTGGAACGGCAAGACTCTGTTGTTTTCAGCAACGCGGTTGGCTTGGTCCGAGCTACCAACTCGTTCGAACTGTGTTTTCAACGGATTTTTGCAATATAAAGACATCTTGTGAATTAACTATTTTTAAAGTAATGTATGGTGGATTTGTATCGTATTTGGTCTTGTTTTAAGTATGTAAACATATTGGATATTTTCTAAACTGGTGTGGTGTCCTTTTGTAGTGCTTACATTGTATTACTGTTGGTTTTGTGCAAATGCTTTACACACAGCCTCTAAGATAAGCCTGACTGCACATGTCAAGCTACCTAGGGGTTGAGCAGCTGGTTATTTTAGGACTAGGAAGAAGGGTCCCTACTTGGACAAAAGTGCAAGCCCTTGCCAATTAGAGACCCCCATTTCTAACAGCAGGTAAGGTCTTTTTCTCTATTTTGCTTTAAATGTTTCCTTCTTGTCCGTTTCCCCTCCCTCCCCCACCTCCCCATCGCCCGTTGTCATTTCCCCCCTGCACTGCCACTCTGCCCACACAGCAGCCACTACTGCTTTCTCTTCCTCCTTCTTCCCCCATATGTTTTTCTTTTTTTTGCTGTGGGAGAAGGTCTGATAAGAAAACTAACTACACCATCAATGACCGGCACAAATTAAGCACTGTTGCCTCACATTAAATGAGTTTGCTAGTTACCAATAAGCTCGGAAGAAAAGAGATTCATGCATCCTTGCAACAATTATGTGGAATATGAGCAAGAGTCTCCACAGCATTGTTAACATAAATAATTCACACAATTTCACAAATCATATTAATGTCTCGATATTATGTAATAGTATTCTCTGAATACTATTCTGTCCGTATTTTACTCATGCAGCAATAGTAAAGTTAAACTGTTCCAGAATTAAAGATAAAAAGTTGACCTCGAAAATGATTTGCTAAGCCAAAAACCCTGTGTCTCAGGAGTCTTGCTATGCTGCTGTCAGGCTTCTCCAATATGAGCATCAACAACTTTGGCTCACTGTCCCTGAACATGCTCTTTCGTCCCCCCTATCGAGCAGGAGAAGGAGTACAGTGATCAGTGTAAAGAGCTCTTATGTGCCAGGTGGTCAGAGTGAACTGATTCTGCTTAGTGTGATACTTAATCGATGTCATCCATTCAAATGATTCACCATGTTGGACCAGCACTTCAAAAGCTTTGATTGGCCCAATATGCAGTGGAAGTCGTGTGTCTCATAGGACTGCAGCCATTAGTCTTAGGTCTGTAGCCCTTAGGGCTGGGACCACAGAGAGAAACAGTACATTAAACTGAATTATTTGTAATGCTGCATAAACTAAATACGAAGAGAGTACCAAATTGTTAGACCTGGCATCATTGGCATGAGTCTCTCCTCCATTGTTTCTGTTTGCCTCCTCTGTTTACGATGTTTTTGCTGGTATAATGCTTTGGGCACTGTGCCACTGCTGATCAGTGCCACAGTGCAAGTGCTCCCTATGTGAAATTGATGTATTGATTGAATTCCATGTTTGGCTTATTTGGTTTACTGTCAGTCCCTAGTAGAGTGCACCAGGAGTGCCAGGGCTTGTAAATACAAATTCTGCTAGTGGGCTTGCAGCACGTGTTGTGCCACCCACAGAAGCGGCCTAGTAAAAGTATGTCTACAGGTCTGCCATTGCTAGACCTACGTGCAGTCTGGTACTGTCACGCAGACTGCGCAAGTACACCTACTTGCCAGTCCCTAAACCTTCCCTTAACTTCATGTTAGTCACCCCTATGGTAGGCCCAAGGGCAGGGTGCATTGTAAGCATAAGGTAGGACAAGCCTGACAAGGTTGGCATGTCCTAATAGTGAATTACAGCCATATTTGTTTTTCACTATTGTAAGGTAACCTGCTCTCCATCAGTTAGAATGGGCTGCCAGGAATATTAATGCTATAATCCTAGCGGGCTCGGGGAGCATGGTGCAATGTCGAGTTTGGTATCCCTGAACTCAGGGTCTAATAACGCATCCGTTTGGGTGGATGGTTTTTGGACTCTGTGTTTGAAAATAGCACTTTTAGAAAGTAGCTATTTTCTTGTCTAACTGTCTACCGGTCTCTGCTGGTTCTGGTGTGCGTGTGACAGGAGCTGGGTTGCTCCAGAGGTCTGAATGAGTCAGTGTGGGATGAGTGGGGCATTTGCATTGAGAGTAGGGGAAGAGTAGCTCCTGATAGCCTGCCCTGCCTGATACAATGCTGGCTCCGCCCCCCTGCCAGGCGACTGATGACTCTGTGCCTGCCAGGGACTTTCCTGGCCCCCCCTCCTGCCGGGCAACTGATGGCCCTGTCCCCTGCCAGTGAGAATGCTGGCTCTGCTCCTGCTGGGCGGCTGAAGACTCTGCCCTGCACAGTGAATAGGCCAGGTGCCTCGGCCTGGCAACACCCACAACAAACCCAAGATGGGGGGAAATTCCCCTGTGTGGACAAAGGGATCAAAGCCAAAAAGGGGTATAAGAGAAGGACCCCTAAACCAAGAATTCAGATCACTTCTGACAAGGAAACCTGAACCAAGGACAAGAAGCCTGCTGATCCAAGGACTGCCTACCCCTTCTGCCAGAGTGCTGTTTGTTGGGGGAATCCTGCAGTTGCTTCTTTATTTTTGCCAAGGAACCAGGAGAGAGGAACTGAGTGTGTACTCTCAAGCTTTGCTAACGAAAATCTCCAAGGGCTGGAAGAAGTGCCAGCCTCCTGTTGAAGTCACAGGGCCAAAGGACTTCATTTATTTGCTATAAGTGCTTGTTGCTGGAACCTGAAAATCCAGCACCTCTGAAGAATCCAGCAATCTCGACGCCGACGGACGCCGCCGAATTCAGCTCGACATCGTGAGTAACGGCTCCAGTGTCCCGCACCTTCGACGCCGCCCGCCGGGCCCGATCGACGCCAGTAGCGATGCCAGTAGCGACGCCAGTGAGTAGCGAGTTCGGCTCCAGCTCCAAGTGACCCTGTGTCGACGCCGCCGCTGATCGCATCGACATCGAGCCCTCTCGACTCAGTGAGCGCTGCTCACTCTTGCAACATCATCATCGACGACGACGCCGTATCCTGCTTCACCTCGTGAGCGCTGCTCCTGCCTGACTTCGGTCGACGCCGCTGCAGATCGCCCCGACTCCGAGGCCCGATCGACGCCGAAGACGCGACGCCGGACATCTCGACGCCGCTGATCATCGAGTGCTTCACTTTTCCAAGGTACTGTGTTGTGGGGGTCTGTGCGACTCCAGGCTCGACGTAGCGCTCCTAGTGGTCGACGCCGAACCTTTGGATTAACTTTGCCTCGACGTCGTGTGACTCCCGTGTGGGTTACCTAGTTGCCAAGAACTGTGTTTTAAAGAAGAAGAGTTGCTTTTGTTACTAAAGACTTTGTGCTAAGAAGAAACTACGCTTGAACTATTATTTTTCCTTCCAAGAGTATTTATTAAGATTGTGGTATATTTTTGTCGTTATTTGGTCTTGTGCTAAGCCTTATATAAAAATCCTTATTTTTATAATACTACTGTGTCGTGTCCATTTGTAGTGTATTCACTTTATTACTGTATGTGGTCATAAATGCTTAACGCACTGCCTCTGAGATAAGCCTGTCTGCTTTGCCAAGCTACCAAGGGGGTGAGCAGGGGTTGTCTAAGTGTGTGATCCCCTTGCCCTGACTAGAAAAGGTGTGTCCCTATTTGTCAGAAGTGTATACCTCTGCCAACTAGAGACAGCCGCTTCTAACATTGGTGGGTCAGCGGTGAGGATTTGAACTTTGCATTTATGACCCATGTGCAGTGATTAGTGTGCGCTACATAGTGAAAGCAGACCATAGCGCAGCCACAATCTGTTTTTGGTAGGATTCTATTTTTGTTCTCCGCTTTCCTGGAGCTTGATTTTTTAAACTGCCAGTTTTGACCATGAGTGATGCCGGAGTCACTGCCCCTGTTGTTGTGGAGGAGTTTGATAGGAGTAAGATAAAGGATTACAAAGTACAGCAGCTGAAACAGTTTTGCAAGCAATTGAAAGTCCCTACTGCAGGCCTCTCCAAGAAAGCAGAATATCTCAAAGCATTGGAGGCCTGGTTAGAGGCCAGAGATCCCTCTGATCCGGTGGTGGTACTGACAGAGGAAGGGGAAGGGGAGGAGGAGGTGCCAGTGAATGGGCCCACATCCCCTCCTGGCAGCAGTGTTTCCTCCAAAGGTCTTTCTCCTGAAGAAACAACATGGAGATGGCAAAACTTAAGATAGATGGGCAGTTGGAGATAGAGAATGCAAGAGGCAGGAGAGAAGCTGATATGGAGATCAAAAGGTTGGAGTTTGAAAGAGAAAAGTTAGCTTTTGAGCGTGAGAAAATGGTGAGGGACATGGAGCTCAAAGCTAAGAATTTAGAATTGAATCCCTCTGGTGGCAGCATCCCATCTGTGCCTGCAGAAAGTAGGTTTTATTTTCCCAAAGATGTGATCAAAGATTTACAGAGAAATGAAGATATTGGTCAATGGTTTAAAGCATATGAGTTAGCATTGTTGGCCCACCGGGTCCCTGAGAAGGATTGGGGAGCGGGGTTGTGGGGTCGCTTTGTGAATGAGGGAAGGGATACCCTGTTAGACATTCCTGTGGAGGATAGGATGTCTTATACTCATATGAAAGATGCTTTAATGTTTAGGTATGGCCTAACCCCAGAAAAGTACAGACAAACCTTTAGAGAATGTAAGACGTTGCCTGGTACTACGTGGGTTGAATATGTGTCATTTTTTGCAGAGCCATGGATGGTTGGGTAAAGGGCAGCAAAGTGGAAAGTTATGATGCTCTTTATGATTTGTTTGCTTGGGAGCACTTGTCTAATAACTGTTTTCCAGAGCTGCGCCAGCACCTTATTGATAGCAAGATATCTAACCCTAGAAAACTTGCTGAGGAGGCGGACCGCTGGGTCAGTACCAGGGTCCACAAGGGTCCAGTGGGAGACTCAGCCAAAGGTGGGCTGGGTCCCCAGCAGAAGAGTGGGGGGGACAAGGGTAAACAGAGGGAGTTCCAGAAAGGGCCCCAAAGTAATCCCCAAGGGAACCAAGGGAAGGGTTCCCAGCCTCCCCCAGTGAAGTAATCAGAGGCCCCGACAGGTAAACCTGGTCATAGGGGCCCAATGACCTGCTTCGCTTGTAAGCAGGTGGGACACCGTTTTTATGATCCCCAGTGTCCCTTGAAGAACTCTAGTGCACCACCCCGTGCAGCCCCCCGTCAGTTGGCGAGTGTAGCCCTGGGAGGGGAGGAGATGGTTGCCCATGGTGGGGGGGGTCCAGCAGAGATGTCCCTGGTCTCTTTAGGAGACATGGAAATGGTCCCTCCACCCCCTCTGCCTAGTAACACTAAGAAATATAGGCAGTGGGTGACCATTAATGGCCATAGAGTGGAAGCTCTCAGAGACACCGGAGCGAGTGTGACAGCTGTCAAGTGTCACTTGGTGTCCAGAGAGCAGGTGGTTCCCCACGCATTCTACCCTGTGATAGCTGCTGACAACTCCCAGAGAGCTTGTGAGGTAGCTCAGGTTCCCTTTGAATGGGGGGGAGTTTCAGGATACTCTTCAGGTTGCTGTAAGGCCCGCCATGCCTGTTGATTGTCTCCTGGGCAATGATTTGGAAGACTCCCCTTGGGTGTGCCAGAGTGGGTAGGTGCAACCACTCGATCGATGACAGCAAGTAAGGGTGTTGATGGTGTTCTGGAGCCTGAAAATATGGCCCATGACCCAGCTGTGAAGAGAAGAGGCAGGGGGCGCGGGAAACCGGCCCCCGTAGTTCCCGTGGTCCAGGAGGAGGCAGACCTTGAGGGGTATGCCCTGGAACCCACCGGTGAACAAGTTGCTGAACTGGGAGACCTGCCCGAGCTGACCCACTGGCAGCAGGATGGTGGTCCCTCCAGGGAAGAATTTTGTGCAGAACAGAAAGTGTGCCCTTCTCTTGTGGGTATGAGGCAGCAGGTCTCAGCCCAGACAACAGGTGATCAGTCAGGATCACATTTGGTCTACTGGGAGAACGATCTCCTGTATAGCGAGCCTAAGGCTGCTGAGCCTGGGTCAGCCCATGTGCTTGTGGTACCCCAGCGCTTCAGAGCCTTCCTACTAGGTTTGACTCATGACGTTCCGTTAGCTGGATATCTGGGGCAGGACAAGACCTATGACAGGCTTGTCACCCATTTTTATTGGCCTCAGATGAGAAGGGATACAGATATCCATTGCAAGACCTGTCAAACTTGCCAGGCAAGTGGGAAAAGCGGGAGGAAGCAAAAGGCTCCCCTCCAACCCTTTCCAGTGGTCAGTACCCCCTTTGACCGGGTGGGGATTGACATTGTTGGGCCCCTGGACCCCAAGACAGCCATAGGCAACAGGTTCATCCTGGTCTTGGTGGACCATGCCACACGGTACCCGGAAGCCATCCCTCTCAGAACAGTGACGGCCCCCGTGGTGGGACGGGCACTGATGGGTGTTTTCTCCCGAATGGGGTTCCCCAGAGAGGTGGTGTCAGACCGGGGCACCAACTTCATTTCCAACTATATGAAGTCTCTGTGGAAGGAGTGTGGGGTAACCTACAAGTTCACCACTCCTTACCACCCTCAAGGTAATGGGTTGGTTGAGAGATTCAACCGTACCCTTAAAGGCATGATTATGGGTCTTGAAGAACCAATGAGGCGTAAATGGGACGTCCTCTTGCCATGCCTGCTGTTTGCTTACCGTGAGGTGCCACAGAAGTCTCTAGGGTTCAGACCCTTTGAGCTTTTGTATGGACACCCGGTGAGAGGACCTTTGAGTCTGGTCAAAGAAGGCTGGGAGCAATCTCCCAGGAAACCTCCCCAGGATGTATACAGTTACATGCTGGCCTTTAGGAACCAGACTAGGCGCTTCAGAGATCTTGCTCAGGCAAATCTGGAGGCCAGCCAGGAGGAGATGAAGCGGTGGTACGACCAGAAGGCCACTCTGGTAGAGCTTCAGCCTGGTCAGAAAGTTTGGGTCATATCCCCTGTGGAACCTTGTGCGCTCAAGGACAGGTGGACTGGACCATTTGAGGTTGTGGAGAAAAAGAGCGATGTCACCTACATGGTGGACTTGAAGTCTCCCAGGAACCCCTTGCGGGTCCTGCATGTCAACCATTTAAAGCGCCACTTAGAAAGGTCCGAAGTGGGCATGCTCCTAGCTACTGATGCTGGAATGGAGGAGGAGAGTGAGCCTCTTCCTGACCTCCTGTATGCAAAAGAGCAAGATGGGTCAGTGGATGGTGTTGTCCTCTCTGACACACTGACCCCTGAGCAGCAGCAGGATTGTCGCCAACTGTTGGGACAATTCCCTGATCTGTTCTCCTTGATTCCTGGTGTCACTCAGTGGTGTGTCCATGAGGTGGACAACGGGGACAGCACTCCTGTCAAGCACAAGGCTTACAGAGTGACTGACAAGGTCAGAGCATACATCAAGGAGGAGGTCTCCAAAATGTTTGCCTTAGGGGTGGTTGGGTCCTCTAGCAGTCCTTGGGCCAGCCCAGTGGTCTTGGTCCCAAAGGCTGCAGCGCCTGGTGCTTCACCGGAACTTCGGTTCTGTGTGGATTACCGAGGACTCAATTCAGTCACCAAGACTGACGCGCACCCCATCCCCAGAGCTGATGAGCTCATAGATCGGTTGGGGGCTGCCCGGTACCTTAGTACGTTTGATCTAACGTCTGGGTACTGGCAGATCGCCTTGACGGATGGGCCAAAAGAGAGGTCAGCATTCTCCACACCAGATGGGCACTACCAGTTCCGGGTTATGCCCTTTGGGATGAAGAATGCCCCTGCCACCTTCCAGAGGTTGGTCAACCAGGTCTTGACTAGGCTGGAGGATTTCAGTGCCGCCTACCTGGACGACATCGCAGTGTTCAGCGCCAGCTGGGAGGAACACTTGCGCCACCTCCAGGAAGTGTTGTTGGCCCTGCGCAGAGCAGGCCTCACAATCAAAGCCAGTAAGTGCCAGATTGGGCAGGGTTCAGTGGTGTACTTGGGGCACCAAGTAGGGAGCGGCAAGGTGGCCCCCCTGCAACCCAAGATTGATACCATCCTGGCATGGGCACCGCCCAAAACCCAGACTCAGGTGAGAGCCTTCTTGGGTCTCACGGGTTACTACAGGAGGTTCGTCAAGGATTATGGTAACATTGTGCACCCCTTGATTTCGCTGACTTCCAGGAAGCAGCCACGACTTGTGATCTGGACTGACGCCTGTCAGACGGCCTTTGACACCCTGAAAACTGCAATGTGCACAGCACCCATATTCCAGGCACCCGACTTTTCTAAAGATTTTGTTGTCCAGACGGACGCTTCAGAGCATGGCGTGGGGGCTGTTCTAGCTCAGGTGAATGAAGAGGGCCTTGACTTACCTGTAGCCTTCATCAGTGGGAGGTTACTTCCCAGGGAACAGAGGTGGAGTGCGATAGAGAGAGAAGCATTTGCTGTGGTCTGGGCGCTGAAGAAGCTAAGACCCTACCTGTTTGGGACTCACTTCCGGGTTCAGACAGACCACAGGCCCCTCAGATGGTTGATGCAGATGAGGGGTGAGAATCCAAAGCTGTTGAGGTGGTCCATTTCCCTACAGGAGATGGACTTCACGGTGGAACACCGCCCTGGTACAGATCACGCCAATGCTGATGGTCTGTCCAGATTTTTCCGCCTTAGTGATGAGGACTCCCTAGGGTAAGGGTAGTTCTCCCCACATTTCAGCTGGAGGGGACACGTGTTAGACCTGGCATCATTGGCATGAGTCTCTCCTCCATTTTTTCTGTTTGCCTCCTCTGTTTATGATGTTTTTGCTGGTATAATGCTTTGGGCACTGTGCCACTGCTGATCAGTGCCACAGTGCAAGTGCTCCCTATATGAAATTGATGTATTGATTGAATTCCATGTTTGGCTTATTTGGTTTACTGTCAGTCCCTAGTAGAGTGCACCAGGAGTGCCAGGGCTTGTAAATACAAATGCTGCTAGTGGGCTTGCAGCACGTGTTGTGCCACCCACAGAAGCGGCCTAGTAAAAGTATGTCTACAGGTCTGCCATTGCTAGACCTACGTGCAGTCTGGTACTGTCACGCAGACTGCGCAAGTACACCTACTTGCCAGTCCCTAAACCTTCCCTTAACTTCATGTTAGTCACCCCTATGGTAGGCCCAAGGGCAGGGTGCATTGTAAACATAAGGTAGGACAAGCCTGACAAGGTTGGCATGTCCTAATAGTGAATTACAGCCATATTCGTTTTTCACTATTGTAAGGTAACCTGCTCTCCATCAGTTAGAATGGGCTGCCAGGATTATTAATGCTATAATCCTAGCGGGCTCGGGGAGCATGGTGCAATGTCGAGTTTGGTATCCCTGAACTCAGGGTCTAATAACGCATCCGTTTGGGTGGATGGTTTTTGGACTCTGTGTTTGAAAATAGCACTTTTAGAAAGTAGCTATTTTCTTGTCTAGCTGTCTACCGGTCTCTGCTGGTTCTGGTGTGCGTGTGACAGGAGCTGGGTGGCTCCAGAGGTCTGAATGAGTCAGTGTGGGATGAGTGGGGCATTTGCATTGAGAGTAGGGGAAGAGTAGCTCCTGATAGCCTGCCCTGCCTGATACAATGCTGGCTCCGCCCCCCTGCCAGGCGACTGATGACTCTGTGCCTGCCAGGGACTTTCCTGGCCCCCCCTCCTGCCGGGCAACTGATGGCCCTGCCCCTGCCAGTGACAATGCTGGCTCCGCTCCTGCTGGGGGGCTGAAGACTCTGCCCTGCACAGTGAATAGGCCAGGTGCCTCGGCCTGGCAACACCCACAACAAACCCAAGATGGGGGGAAATTCCCCTGTGTGGACAAAGGGATCAAAGCCAAAAAGGGGTATAAGAGAAGGACCCCTGAACCAAGAATTCAGATCACTTCTGACAAGGAAACCTGAACCAAGGACAAGAAGCCTGCTGATCCAAGGACTGCCTACCCCTTCTGCCAGAGTGCTGTTTGTTGGGGGAATCCTGCAGTTGCTTCTTTATTTTTGCCAAGGAACCAGGAGAGAGGAACTGAGTGTGTACTCTCAAGCTTTGCTAAAGAAAATCTCCAAGGGCTAGAAGAAGTGCCAGCCTCCTGTTGAAGTCACAGGGCCAAAGGACTTCATTTATTTGCTATAAGTGCTTGTTGCTGGAACCTGAAAATCCAGCACCTCTGAAGAATCCAGCAATCTCGACACCGACGGACGCCGCCGAATTCAGCTCGACATCGTGAGTAACGGCTCCAGTGTCCCGCACCTTCGATGCCGGAAGCCGGGCCCGATCGACGCCAGTAGCGACGCCAGTGAGTAGCGAGTTCGGCTCCAGCTCCAAGTGACTCTGTGTCGACGCCGCCGCTGATCGCATCGACATCGAGCCCTCTCGACGCCGTGAGCGCTGCTCACTCTTGCAACATCATCATTGACATCGACGACGACGCCGTATCCTGCTTCACCTCGTGAGCGCTGCTCCTGCCTGACTTCGGTCGACGCCGCTGCAGATCGCCCCGACTCCGAGGCCCGATCGACGCCGAAGACGCGATGCCGGACATCTCGGCGCCGCTGATCATCGAGTGCTTCACTTTTCCAAGGTACTGTGTTGTGGGGGTCTGTGCGACTCCAGGCTCGACGTAGCGCTCCTCGTGGTCGACGCCGAACCTTTGGATTAACTTTGCCTCGACGTTGTGTGACTCCCGTGTGGGTTACCTAGTTGCCAAGAACTGTGTTTTAAAGAAGAAGAGTTGCTTTTGTTACTAAAGACTTTGTGCTAAGAAGAAACTACGCTTGAACTATTATTTTTCCTTCCAAGAATATTTATTAAGATTGTGGTATATTTTTGTCGTTATTTGGTCTTGTGCTAAGCCTTATATAAAAATCCTTATTTTTATAATACTACTGTGTCGTGTCCATTTGTAGTGTATTCACTTTATTACTGTATGTGGTCATAAATGCTTAACGCACTGCCTCTGAGATAAGCCTGTCTGCTTTGCCAAGCTACCAAGGGGGTGAGCAGGGGTTGTCTAAGTGTGTGATCCCCTTGCCCAGACTAGAAAAGGTGTGTCCCTATATGTCAGAAGTGTATACCTCTGCCAACTAGAGACAGCCGCTTCTAACACAAATCAAACAATATGTTCCTACACTTTGGATTATAAAAGTACATTAAATTATACCAATTCATGGCTCCCAGGATATAGCATACCAAGGCAGTGTGTACTAAATCACTGTCACTGTCATAGAAATTCAACAATACAGTCAATGCAGTGTACTATACCAAGACTCACTGGCAATAGTATCCCACAGTATCTTACAACACAGCTCGTACACCGCAGAATATCAAAGTGTACTCTGAACCGGGCTCTATCAGTGCAGTACTCTCTGTGGTGTGAATACTGCAAACCAATACAATGCTCCATTGAGCCACCAACTCCTACTACCCTTTTATAGACACACACAAGACACACTCTTTCACACATGTTCAGTCTCACACACATGCAGCCATTCACACACATTTACCTGAATGCCTAGCACAAGCCGCCTCTTCAGTCACATTCTGCACAGTTGTGGAGAATCCTGACTCACTGATACTGAGTTCCTCATGTCTCTTTAGCACACTTTGGTGCAGGTGGCGCTAGCTGGCGGTGTGAGAAGAGTGCAGCGGGCCCTTGCAAGAGCAGCCACATGCCAACCTGGCCCAAGAGGTGGGCAATCGCTAGTTTTGCCTTTCTGCCTTCTGAAACAGGCCAAGACCAGGCACAAACAAGAAGTAGTCTGGAGACTCGTGGGAGGGTCCAGGGAAAGCTAGCACCATTAATGAAAAGAGGACGGAGAAAATAACAGCAATAAAGGCAGAAGGATGCACAACAAGCATTTACAATACAATAGGTCTCACATTTACTGAGCTCTCGAAAATGCGAGACCTATTGCATTGCAAATGTTTTTTGCAAAAGCGCCCCCATGCCACACTTTCACTTTAATGGCAGCCTTGCCCTTTCTTTGGACGCGGCTCATCTGCAGAAAGGGGCGTGGTCGCCATCAATGTGAAAACGTGGCATAAGGAGCTCTGACAAGCAACAAAATAGAAAAAAACATGTGCCCGCGTTCAGCACTGCAAATTAACCAAAGGCATGGCCGCGACTGTGGCATCCCGTGCTATGGAGAAAATATATGAAGTCTTACAAGAGAGCATGGTCTGTCTGGTTGGCCGGCAGGTGAAAAACATTTAACAAAATAGTGCTCGGAGGCTGTAATTAAGGCCTAGCGAGCAAAAACACACGTAACAGGGGTTGTCGCCATGGAAGGTTACAAATGAAGACAAGGCTGTATTAAGGAGGGACTAACAAGCCTATTAATGAATCAGAAGCTAGTATTTACCCAGGACAATGACACAAGCTAATGAAAAATATGGGCAGAGAGAGAATACAGTATGACTCACATAGCAGCCCATGTGCTGCCCAGGCTCAACCTAAAAAGCAGAGGCTTCCTTGTACCAACTCAAGCCACCTCCTCTTTAATGAATCAGCCAATGAGAGGAGCAGGCAGGATCTGGGCAGCAGACCTCAGTTTAAGTCATGGCTCAAGACTAGTCTATTGCTCAACCTGAACAAGGGCAGCACAAGCTTGCCTTAACTGCTGCCTTAAAGAGGCACACTGTGCATGTGAAATTTGGGTGACATTGAAGTCGTCCACCTCACATGCCCCTAGTGTGTTTTTAATAACTGCTTTGCTACTAATCCACTGCCAAACTAGGCAGCGGGAGATCAGAAGACCACACAATCAATCTCCCACTCTCCACCCTTAGATCTGATGCAGCACTGCCCCAAACACCTGATAGAGGCAGCCCTTGCTACTGGTTGAAGGTGGTGTCGTGATCAAAGTTGCTAATGATTAAGGACAAACTTCTATAAGTTAGAGAACCCTGCCTTATGCAAATCAACTATTCCTAAAATTACCCATCTTTCGTTTTAGTAATTGGTCTGTGGATAAGGGCTCTTAATTACTATGCTGACATAATATGCTAGATGTGCAGCCATGATATGTAAAAATTTAGCTATGATATGAGAGTGGTTAAGAATTCACACAACCAGGCACAGTCAATATAACTTGGAAAAGTGCAGGAATCAAATATCAGAAAAGCTCAAAACAGGGATTTACAGAAGATGCTTTACAAAAATACGTTAGATGCAGGGGGGCGGCATGTAGAAATATTATAAATGAATGCGCACATTTTGGCCTTTGAAAATCTCTTTCATTTGTACGGTTCATTAATGTGTCCTCCTTGCAGAGTGTTAAACATTGTTGTGCCTGATATCTATCGAGTTTAGTTCTGGCAGTAAAGTACAGATTTTCTTTAAACTCGTCCCGGTGGATGTCATAACTGTACCTTGTATGGGAGAAAAAACAATAATACTATTGTGTCTCAGTTCATATACTTCCTGTTAAACAACAATATGGCACAAATTGCATTAAGCCGACACCTATAAAGGAGTCAACTTGGATCACGTTGTCGTTAATGAAAACACTCTACAAACCTAGGATCCTGAAACATTTAGGGCTAGATGTAGGTAATTCTATTTTACCACTTCTTAAATACCGAATTTTACCGATTCGGTATTTAAGAAGTGGTAAAATAGAGGGGGGGGGGATGTAGGTATTTCAGAATCGGTAAATACCGAATCGTTAAGATTCGGTATTTACCGATTCTGTAAATACCGATTCGGTAATGCCCATTGATTCCTATGGGCATTGAAGCCCATAGGAATCAATGGGCAATACCGTTTCGGTATTTACCGATTCGGTAAATACCGATTCCAGCAAGGGTGCAGGGGGTGTCACTTTGACACCCTCTAGCACCTCAAATACAGGCATGTGCGCCATGTGGCACACAGACATGCCCTAAGGGCATGTCTGTCTGTCACATGGCATAGGTGTGCATGCACAGATGTGCATGCGCACCTGAATTCGGTATTTTACCACACAATAGGATTGTGTGGTAAAATACCGAATTCTGAAGGCCTGTAGCACTGTAAACAGTGCTACCTACATCTTGGATTTACCGATTCGGTATTTTACAGATTCGGTAAATTTACCGATTCGGTAGATTTACCGAATCTGTAAAATGATGCCCCTACATCCCAAAAACCCATTTACCGGTCGGTAACGGCCCAAATCGTCCGTTACCGGCCGGTAAATGGCCACCTACATCTGGCCCATAATCTTTCAATGATTTTCAGAAATCTTAAAAGCCGGAAGAGTGTCTTGGAATATTAACTGAAAGGATCATAAAGTGTACACCATTGTGTTGTTAAATAAAACGCAGTTTCACTGAGAAAACCTGGGCTTTACTGTTTGTAACGACGACACAAAGAAGTGCAGTTTCCCCAGCAAAATGTGTGTTAAATATTTAAGTTAACACCAATACAGCATTGAAGTCAAGCAAGTATTCAATAATATACCCAAACCAATTGAGGAAAAATAACAAAAGGCTAAAAAAAGAAGTGGCACAAACATTTTAAAATTCGGATAAAGGGAATTGGAGATGGCTTATAAAACACAAACCACCAATGTCAATGGGCACAGATGGCTGGGTCCAACATGTAATTTCAGGCCTATCACAAAGCAGCATGGGTTGGATACATTTTTATCAATATTTTAAACTTCTCGCCTAGTAAATTTTGTAGGCGTGAAGCGGGGCGAGGCAAGTTGTTGGAGCTAGCGTTGGTCCCATGAATTTGAATACAATGCATGCCAGGCCCAAATGCAAACTTGAGTTTTGTCACCAAAAACACTGAAAAGCATGGCTGCAGGCAATGCGTTGCTGCGTGGATCAGTTGCCTGCTGTCCTCCTACCTCCAGTTTGACATTCAGACTTAAGAGAAATTATGCCTTTTTAAATCCTCTTTCAAGATAAGGCTGAAATCCATAGGCAGGGTTCCAATAGGTTGGATATATTCAGCAGGGGGTTCTTTTCATGTAGCAAAAAACTTTCCATTCAAGTTGTGTCTTTCTGATGTTGTCTTAGCTCCTTGCTCTGGTTCTAAAGAGGTCAAAATATGTCTCTGTTTCAATTTTCAGGATTATTATTTTTTTTCCTGTTATCATACCCCCAAACTCTCAATACTTTGAACCAGATTCAAGGAGACCAGAGCACAAGCAGCAAGAAGCAGGCCCAAACATTATTTTTATCCAGGAATCAAGTACAGTTCCCAATGCCTGCTGATCTGTTGTTTCTTCATTGGTTAGATGCCTTCTTGTTGTTTAGGTCCCTGAGCCCACAGCAGGCCATCTTGTCTGACTCTCGAGAAGCACTTCGAATCCCAGTCCTTGTCCGGGTAGATAAGTAACAGGGTTTTTAAGGTCTCGCTAGAGTTAGCGCATGTGCTGCTCTTGCGAGAAATTTAGTAGGTGGTTTAAAAGTGCTACTCAGGCCGGCCACCAGCTTGCAATTACGCGCACATGCGCGCGCGACTTGCACAGCACTTTTGCCTGTCACGCGCGTGCGCACATCTCGCGTCACCACTCACCTTTTTCTATTTTTTATTTCATTTCGCGGCTGCGTGGTGTTAATTTTACGGCCGCGTGGCCAATGCTTGTCTTCAGATACAATAGAGAGAGCGGAACACGAACTTCGCCACCACCGGTTCTGGTTAGTATCTGCTCGTCTTTTAGTCAGCCGCCCCCCGCCTCCTCTTTTGTAGGTATCTGCCACTCTCGAACACCTTTAGTGGTGCTCCGAGGCCTCTGCAGCCTTATGGGCTACTCTCACCCAGGTATAAACCGGCAGCACCTGGGTCCGACTTCCTGACCCACATACAGCCTCAGTGCCCGTAGACTCGTCACTCTCGCACCCCACAGCCCTACCCAGTCTCAGTGCTGCTTTGAAAGCCCTTTCCAGCTTCGGTCCTTCTCTGATCCTTCTGCGACCTCCGTGCTCCATTGACCCCCTTCCAGCCTCAGTCTTCTCAAGAGCTGCTCTGTGTAAGGAATCTCCTGGATGCAGTCCTTGGAACAAGGAGTACTTTTATTGCAAAGTAAAAATCCTGACACACATCACTATGTACAATAGTGACCTCATCCTTCCTTGAAAGCTGCACCAGTCATCCTTCCAAACATTCTCTAATCCCCCAACTCCCCTGATTCCATCTCACAGGATGTTGACATCATAGTACGTTGCACTTGGAGGGACACCACTAGTAATTGACATAAATGACATCACAATACCCTTCCCTCCTTTTAATGTATAGCTATAGTAACGAAATATTTGAGGACTGTCACTGCCCTCCTCTCGCCCCCAGGTTAACACGCTTTGCCCTTCTTTTGCTGAAACCCCCAATGTTACTGTCCTGCTCGCACTCTCAACACTACTCTTTACCCGTCACTCCGAGCCCCCTCACAGGCGAGGGAATCTTTGTACCCCGTATGTCACTCACCACTACTCTCTACCCGTCCCTCCGCCCCCCCCCCTCGCAGCTGAGGGGAGCCTTCTACCCCACGGATGTCACTCACCACTACTCTATACCCGTCCCCCTGCCACCCACTCACAGCCACGGCGATCCTCTTACCCCATATGTCACTCACCACTGCTCTCTACCCATCCATCTGCCCCCCCTCACAGGCGAGGGGGTCCTCGTACCCCACGGATGTCACCCACCACTACTCTCTACCCGTCACTCAGGGCCACCCCTTACTTCCATGGAGCTCGCGCACCTCCATAGATCAGTCCCTGGGCCCAACAGGGGTCGGTTGAACTCGCCCTCCCTCCCCATGCCCCCAGGCCCTCCTCCTGCCCTCAGACCCTCTCACTCTCCGCCCGGATCCATCCGCTCCACCGTCGCCATCTTTGTTTGCATGTCAGCTGAGAAAAGGCGAAGCCGGTATATGAGCATCAGCAGGGCCGGGGTGGGGGCATCGGAGAGGAGGGGGGACCGGGACGAGGAGGATGAGGGAAGAGAGGGACAAGAGGGTGAGTGAGGATGGACAGGGAATCCTCATGCCACGTGTGAGACAGTCCCAGGGCTGGCTTATTTCTTAAACAAACAGCGTATTGCATTCTGGGTCTTGTAGTGTCAGTGCTAGCTCGGCTCTTTATGTGTTTATAATGTACTCTCTCAAGAAGCGCATGGAAGCCTTTGTGTGTTTGCATCTTCAATAAACCTCACATCAGTATGACATCAAACCCCCCGAATACTGCGTGCAAACCGACTGAAGGTGCCGCACTCTGTATGGAACCCCACTAGAGACAAGCATTGGCATAGCCAATAGGTCTCGCCTTTGGGGCCTTATAAGTGTTTAACCATGCAACAGTTAATGTTGTTGCACCAAGGATATTGTGCTGCATAACTACATACATATAAGTTCCCAAAAGCGAGACCTATTGGCTATACCAATGCCTGTCTATTTTGTTTTTCCAAAGTTCAATGGTGTTCTGAGGTGCAATGTTATGAAGACTTTTATGGAGGTGTTCACCAATGATTGGTAACAACTCCTAACTCAATCTCAATAAAGATCCCATAGTCAAATCATGCTTATAAAGCAGTGGTTTCTGTTGTCCTACTGTAAACTATCACAGAGGTTTATGATCTGAAGGTCTTTCAAGATGGCACAAGGCCATTTCTGCATTTGGACTTCTCCTGTTGTAAGCAGAGACAGTTTGGCTGGGGAATAGTTCACCATCAAAGTCGTACCACAAACCTGAGCTCAATTTGCTATACATACACCCGTTATGAAGGTCCTATACTGTTTTCTGTGCTGCCTATCCACTCCCACATTACAAGATAACCTGAAGTAGATGGCCTTTGATTAACTTTCCCCTGTATTCCTACAAGATAGCTGCTGGAAGGCCAAGCCTATAGTTTCTTACCAGAAAGGCATTTCACACCTCATAAAAGAGTTGATTTCCGCCACTGGAGAAGGGAGGGAATGATAGAACTTAATTAATTACTAAAAAAGGTTCATGCAGAGTCAAATAAGTCAGTCATTGAATTAGATTTTTGATAAATATTGCAATTATGCACAGATTATATTATATCTGATACTGAGCCAACTTATTACAAGTATTCGTTTACCATTCGGTAAAATTCTTTACATCCATTGAATGAAGTAGCAGTGCACTAGCATGCCGATTCCAATACAAATCATGTGTTTCCTTTTATAATACCCTCACAGGACTTGTGGGCCCAGATCACGACTTAGGGATGACTGAGCAAATGCAAAAATAGGCTATCAACATGTCAAAAACATTGATTTGATTGTGTTGGCTGCAGTCTTGCTACAGTCACACAGGCCTGAAATGGCATTCGTGAACTCATGTTATAATGTGACACATGCAGGTGGCATAAGATCGGCTTCAATTTACATTTAAAGTTTAATGCCCTCGTGAACTTGCTGCACCATATTACTTTGACTTTCCAGGGGGCTGTTTCGTAGTTTCCTAGGGACCAGAGTCAGAATGGCAGTCCATTCATTCAGAACCACAGACAAAGATGTCCTTTTCTAAAGGAATTTTTATAATAGAAAACTGAACAAGAAACAGGCATTTAAAGCCAGGTTCTTCTACATGAAATCAACATTGATTAAACAAAAAAAAATGATGCTGCATAAATTCAGACAAATGTTTGATGTAATATCAAAAAGAGTAAACTTTCCCTAACTTTTTCCTTGATTATATCATGACTAAGGAGCATGAATTGCACATTTTCTGGTGAAAGTACAAAATTTAAGGTAATAACTCAAGCTGAACTGGTAAATGCGAATGCAAAATTAAAACCTTTTCCGCATTTCTCGGATCCTATCCCTACCACTCATGTAAAATATATTGGTTTTTAGTTGGCCCAATTTTAGACTAACTTTATCAAATGATCTCTGGATAATGGTGAGGAATGGATTCCTGTTTTCTCAAACCAAGGCACAACCCACTTCTCCTAAAAAAAAAAAGTTTTTCGGATCCAGAAGACCTTGACAATGATCACCCTGTTATGGGCCTTCCTTTTACAGAAAATGTTTTTGGAAGCAAAGTGGCTCACAACGTATTCAATGCATCATTTAAAACATTCTCCTAGATGATTTACTCTCTGGATTTGATCAGGCTGCAGCATAGAGAATGTCATGTTATAAATAGTCAATGATGTGCTACTCATACTCAATACTGGTGCTCTACTTCATTGATTTATCAGAAGCATTTTGTACTGTCAATATCTTCACCTTATTGACGGGTGTGTCATGACGAGCTCAGCTCGTCATAAGCACACGAGCACTGTGCTGCATGATGAGCTGAGCTCGTCATGTGCATGGAAGGGGTTAAAGGCAGCCTTTTAAGGCTGCAAGGTTGAATACAAACGCCACACAGACACCCACCCCCCACCGGCCAGACGCCAACCAGCCACAAGTCCCAGCAAGCGGGAGCCAGAAGGCCAGAGGACCCCAAAACCGATGGGAGAAGCCCCCGAAGGACCAATCCCAGAAGGAAACAGCAAAGAAAGCCAGCAAGAACCCCGGAACCAGAAATCACAGGGAGCCGCAGCAGCAGGAGAGGGCCAGAACACGAGCCCGGCAAGGCCCAACCAGCCGGCTCCGGAATCCATCCAGCGCCGCGCCTCCAACAACAGGAGCAGCGTGTCTCCCACCCGGCCAAGCTCGGGGAGACGCGCACAGGCAACCCGGAAGCTTCATCGGGAGACGGCGTACCAGCCGCAAAGGGCCGGCAATCCGGAACACCAGCCAGGAAGAAGCCATGCAACCCAGCAAGCCAGGCAGGCCGGGAGGCAGACACACCAGGAAACAGCACCCCTGCCCGCGAAGCCAGGCAGCCGGGCAGGGAGAGCAGAGAAGGACCAGCACGCCACCCCAGCCCAGCAGGAGCAGGTGTAGCAACATCACAGCATACCATCAACCTTTCTGTCGGAGACAGAAAAAAAGAACAGGCTGCATGCTGGGCTGCTACCGCTTATGTACTCCCAGGGAGCAGGTAGGGTATCCCAGCATGCTCCTTTTCTTTTTTCTGTTGTGGAGATGGTCATCTCCATATTTTAAGGAATGGGACGAGGTCAATGGGACCAGGAGTAATGAAGATTACCGGTAAGTAATAGGACAATGCTGCCAGCTCAGCAGACGTTTGACATGAAGTGGGATTAACACACATAACCACTGTGGCGTATTTACTATTTCTCCACTCACACTATAATGCACACTAAAATCCCAGAGGTTATATTACTGTAGCACGACATGATGCTAACTAGCTGCCTACTATTACATCAGTTAACCATACAAAAAAAAATCTAAAATTGTACAAACCAGGAAAACATAATATTATCACCTCTGTCCCCTAGCCATTTTTGAGTTCTTTCCATATTTATTTACAAACTTCGACCCATATATCTTTCAGTCATTACAGGAACGCTAAAACAATAGTATTTGGTTTTACACTACTACTGCTATACCATGTCTTAGTAATATGCGATAATATTAATAACATCAAGATCATATCTGGGTAACTAAGTATTACTACACTCAAAATAAAATCCTTACACTTTAAAGAATTCCTGCTCAACTATGAGGACCGTCACTTTTAAGTCCACGAAATGTTCTTGGTATAAAGAAAAAAGATACTGAGGTGTTGTATCAATGTTGCCTTTTCTGTTCGCCCTAGATATGTTTGCCTTTTTTATGGAATGATATTTCTGGTACTATGACTTTGGGCACAGTGAACTGCCACTCAGTTTAATGGGACATGTGCTCTCGCCCGAAAACATGAGATACAGTCAGCTACATCCAATTGACATATAACTTTCCAGTAAGGCCATGGTAAAAATGGGCCGGTGAAGTGCAAGTTTATTGTCACATATAGATTGCAGAAAAAGTCATTCTTGTTCACCACAGGGACATGGCTAGCTGCAGTTTAAAACACTACAGTAACACATTAGAAAAAAGTGCTTCTCCCTCGTAGACAAACCTACGTTTATTCATTAGCAAAATCACCATTAAGTGTGTCCTGTGGCCCACATGGTTGGGTGTTTAAAGTATAAAAGTGAAACATGTTAAATATTAAACAAATGCATGTCACTACAGTAGGCAACTACCACTTATTGTTTATCATTGTATAAGTAAAGATGTAATTTCCTATGGATAGGCCAGATGGGGAAAAATTATATTTTTACAGTTTCAACCATGAAAACTATAGGAACGTGTTCAAATGTTATTTTTTACTGTTTATCCAAAATCTAGCTGGTAATAAAATCAAAACTTTCAGTAGCACGTCAGATAGCTAGAGTTTCCTTCCCTCCTTTGGAAATAATACCTATCCCAATTATTGGTTTAAAAGTGTTCTTCCAGGTAACACTAAATCAACTTCTAAAGGTGTTAGGACTGTTGTGGGTTAACCTCTGAGCACTTATCTGGAATGGTTAGTATAGGAGGGGACAGAAACAGATGGCATCACAAAGGATCATAGTAGAAGCCTGACTTTTGATATTAAGATGCCAGAATCAGACCCATGTGACAGAATACTTTCTTACACAGAATGTCCTCAATTATTTATTGCTGTCCCAGCAGAAGGAAACGCTGTTCATAGATCAAGAAGAGGAAGTGGCTCCTAATTTCCATGGGGCTGAATCTAGGAGGAGACCTGGAGTTACTGAGAGGAGAGCCCAATGTATGCTACTTTTGAATAGAGGCCTCCAAAATGTTCAACGTCTAGTTTGACAGTTAGTGCTATAAAAGGGGACTACGTTTTAGAGTGGATTTTGTATACAGTCATCACTCACTGGATAGAGCATTTAATAAAAGTCTTACCTCACCACCTTTTCTTCAGTCTACTACTGGATTTTAAAAGACACAAGAAGAGAAGAAAAAGAGGCAGTCTACTTATTGTCTGCATTCAAAGAGGACTGAGATGTCACATGCTCTTCAGTGGTGAGATGGCTGGCACACCAAACTGACCTAGGGACACAAAAAGATGAAAAGGGGTTCCATGCTGTGAGTGGGAAAACCGGGACTAGAAGATCCTGAACCCTTTATGAGCCCTCTCTGTGGAAATACCTGAACCTCAGGAGATTTCCCTGGAAGAATTAGAGGTGTAGTAGAGACTAAAAGTGACTTTTACATCCTCTGCAAGAAATGTGGATTCTTGGCAGCTGCAGGAAGCAAGAGTAGTGAGGTCTGGCTCACTCTTGGATTTGTGACCAGAGTGTCACATAAAAGCATCAACAAGATTGAAAGTATTGAAGTCTACCTTGATGGAGGATACCTGAACTTAGTCTCTGACCTCCCAGCCTCTGTAAAAAGGAACAGTTTGCTGGTAAAGTTTTCCTATTTTCTTTGGTACAAGAGCAGCCTCTAATGGCTGTTTTGGGTCAGACTAGCAGTGAGATTTGCATTACCCCTTTAGCAAAACCACCTTTCATGCATGCTCACCCCAGGTTTTTCAAATTTTGGGGGGATTTAAATCTTTGTGTACTTTTACCTCGGCTAAACATGAGTAAAACTACTGTGCATCCACTTATGGTTAAATTGGAATATTTCCCATTGACATATGTAACTTGCCAAAAAGTATCTACTACATGATGTAGAAAATGAACCCAGGGCCTGGCAGTTCAGTGGCACCTGTGGAGTGCAGCACCCATTGTGCAATCCACAGACTGGGCCTGGAAAACATGGCTTCAGGCCTAACTTGTGGACACCTACTGTCAAACTTGTCAAAATAACCCTTTTTGACAGGCAGGACACCCTGTTTTAAATAATAATAAGTCACTTCCGAGTATAGAATATAGTGTGCCTAACATTTATAAGCAGAACATGCACAAAATGAAAGCTGGCATATTCCTCCAGTGAATAGCCCTAAAAAAGCTATATCTACCGGCAGGTCGTTAGCTGAATCCTAGAAAATGTAAAAGTACAGATTACAAATGTTAATCTGTACCTTTTGACTGAAAACGTGGACAAAAGTCACTCAATGAAAATCTATAACATTTATTAAAAACCCAATTTAATGGTAGAGTCAGATTTGTATTAAATAAGTAACTTTTAGAAAGTTACCTTTTACCTGCCCAAACTTCGAGTAGTCTAATTAACATTAGCCTATTGACAGCTGGTGCACCAGCGCTTGAATCAATAAAGAGATATGAAACCTCTTCCCAGATTAGAAACAATGACCTGGATGTGGGGAGGTGTTTTTCTTCCCCTTGCAGTAAGACCACTTAGGGTGGACCCAGGAACCTCATTAACATGCAAAAGGTCAGTTCTAAGTTAAGCATTTCTGCTCTTTGCCGTAGGTACTAGGGGGTTGAGCTCAGGTTAATTTAGCAATTGATTTTTGATGTTCACCCAAATGTGGTTTTGCTAATATTCCTTGAGGTGTATGACTGCTTACCCCAACTTTCTTACACCCCATTTGTTTCGACAGACATTTTTCTATTTACTCCAAAACTCATATCGTCTGTTGCCTTACTACATTTTTGACAATTTCTGTGACATTTTGCTTATTAAACTTTTCGGGGATTTTTTTAATAGGTTTGGGGACTTTATTTTGCTATTTTCATATCTTTAATGCTGTTTTGTAATGTTTGAGCCTATTGTGAATTTCTCTGGGGAACAGTTGGCAGCTTGTGCAATAGATACTAGGGTTTAGGTAGAATTGTTTCTTTGAACCATGCTGTATGCCAGCACAATTGTGTTTTTTGAATAAATAATAACGACTTTCTGAGAGGCATGTTGTGAGTTATTGCTGAGTTTGCAAGAGACTGGGGAAGGGATGAATATTGCAATTTTGAATTGTGTCTCACAATGCATGCCCCATCCAGAAATATGTGAATTTGACAAAAATCAATCTTGTCGAAAATGTTTCTGGCCACCTGGTTTTACTTGAAGTGGTTCTTGCAAATTTTTCACCAGGACTGGCATTAACTAGGTTGATAAACCAACCTGGCGAATGCTCTTTTTGCCAAAAAATCCTAAACCCAGTGTGTTTTTCACAGAGTTCTTTTCACCCTTCTCTTCCCATACAATCCTCACTTTTTTCCAGTCTCAGTTCCCGGATTTGCAACCCGACCAAGCTCCCCTTGCTCACTCTTCTTTTTCCTCATTTGTTGTGCAGTTGTCTTTAATCTTTCTTTCAGTTTTTAAACAGAATTTAGATCTGGGATTCAAACCTGGGCCTAGAGTTCCTTTGCCGAAGAAAATCATTAGTTTTTTCTGCAAATTAATTTTACTAATAAAGGCAAGTAGGAAAACCAGAGTTTTATCATGCTGATGTTGTCTGTTCTAGGAATGTGTCAGTAAATTTGGCTCCACCTTCTGTTTCAGTGGTGGAAACAATGACGTCTAAACTTTAAGTAACTTTGCACTTGCAAATTGTGAAGGGCAAAATGTAGTAAAGTTTCTTAATGTATAAGAGTAAAGTTACATATGTAACTTACGCACAAGTGTAAATTACCTATGTGAATAGCCCTGGATATCTCATGGTGGTAAAACACAGCCTACATTCTCCCTTAAAGCAAAGCAACCACAGAGTCTTGTTATACATCAACAATAGGCAGCAGATTTTTTTCATGGTGGTCCAAAAATGTTGCTCATGAAGGAACTGAGACAAGGGCCGTGATGCATTTTTATGAGATGATTTATTCAAGTGGGGTAATTTTAATTAGTAATCATGTCTCCTGGGAGACAAGATAGTAGTTTTTCCATGAGACAAGTTTCCATGTGCCCTTATTTATATGGTACCAGAATATTGAGATATGTGTATCATGGTACAATAATGTTGTGGCAAATGTTTCAAAGACCAAAATATCATAAAGATAAGTTTAAGTAGGTCAGTTTAGGTCTAATTTATTTAACTCAATGTATATATGTACATTGCCGAGATTCAACTTTCGTGTTTGTCCACTTAAGCTATAGTTTTATATTCAACTTCTAAGTATATTAGTTGTCGATATTTGCTACACTATTATGGTGGAACAAATTTTAAAACTCGATATTCTAGCATACAATCACCCCCTTCTACTACTCCAACTTTGCTTTCTAGCAACTGTGGAACACCAATGATGTTCAGTAGGAAGAAGACCTTGCCCCCTTCCGACCCCGGAGACGCCGCCTGCGTCTGGAGAGGGAGAGGAGGCGCTGCTACATGATGCTCCAAGGAAGATGCACAGCCTTCCACCCGGGGCAACTTTCTTCCCACATGAAACTCTGTTGATCGCTCTGGTGAGAGTCCCCCTCCTCTTTCCCTTTATACTTTGTTTTTGACTTTGCTGCCTCCCGTTCTGCGAACAGCTGCCTTGGCGCCTGAGGTTTTCCTTCCCTGACCCCTGGTCTCCCGATCCAACTCCTCAGCCCCAGCTCCTCATGGACGATGAGGCTGTGACTTTGCTGCAGACTGCCTTTCTCCCCCCAGGCTTGCTGGCTATGGCGGCTCTCTTCCTGGACTTTTAGACTTGGACCTTCACACTCCCCGCCATTTTCTTTTTATGACTCGCTTCTTCTGCTACCTCTCTCCTCCGCCATTTTAGCGTTCTCTGACCTCCCCTCTCTGTCCTAACGACCTTTCTATTGTCTCTCCTGTTGCATCTGAAACACTCCTCGCTGTCCTACTCGTTACCAACTGCTTCCCTCTCTCGTTTCTCTCACTTTCCTGACCTTCTCTGTCGTTCCCCTGGTGCTGTGACTGCATCCCCCCTCCGACTGCATCCCCCCTCCAACCCCACTTAATGGAACTCTGCTTTTCTGTATATAGAGATAACTCTAATCACTAGTATATGCCAGTTTAATGGAACTCTACCTGAGGAAATCTACTATGTATGTATATATATATGTATATAGGGATAACTCTAATCACTAGTATAGGCAGTAAGCCTTTGTACCAACTACCATTCCTATGTGACTCTTAGAGTATATCCAGTCATATCCCATCCCTATGTATATAGAGATAACTCTAATCACTAGTATATGCAGTAGACCGTTGTGCTCTCTACCATTCCTATGTGACTCTTAGAGTATATCCATGTCTATCCCTTCCCTATGTATATAGAGATAACTCTAATCACTAGTATATGCAGTAGACCTTTGTACGATCTACCATTCCTATGTGACTCTTAGAGTATATCCAGTCATATCCATTCCCTATGTATATAGAGATAACTCTAATCACTACTATATGCAGTAGTCCGCTGTGCTCTCTACCATTCCTATGTGACTCTTAGAGTATATCCATGTGTATCCCTTCCCTGTGTATATAGAGATAACTCTAATCACTAGTATATGCAGTAGTCCGCTGTGCTCTCTACCATTCCTATGTGACTCTTAGAGTATATCCATGTGTATCCCTTCCCTATGTATATAGAGATAACTCTAATCACTAGTATATGCAGTAGACCTTGGTGCTCTCTACCATTCCTATGTGACTCTTAGAGTATATCCATGTGTATCCCTTCCCTATGTATATAGAGATAATTCTAATCACTAGTATATGCAGTAGACCTTTGTACTATCTACCATTTCTATGTGACTCTTAGAGTATATCCATTTGTATCTCCTCCTTGTGTGACTTTACATCTTGTACATTTGCAAATTTTTTTCTGTTTGTATCCTTTATGTAACGCATGTAATCCTAAGTCCTTATGTTTTTCAACTGGTTCTTATGTAAAGCGCTCTGACACCTTCGGGTAAAGTTTGCGCTATATAAAATCGCATAAATAGATAAATAAATAAATAAAGACAGAACTACTGGAGAAAACAAACTAGTGAAGAGCTTTACTATGCTAAGACAATATTTCATGTTTTCAAAAAGGAGAACAATTTCACATACTGCATGTGTTTTTTTCTTTTGTTATCTGTAAGGAGGCAGTTGGGTCTTATTTATTTAAATATTTTGTATAGTTTATGTTTATAGTTGATAGTTTAGTTGGGTCTTATTTATTTAAATATTTAGTATAGTTTATGTTTATAGTTTATATATAGTATATAGTTTTATAGTATCTCCCTATACTTGTACGATTGAAGCTTTTCCTACTATTGGAAGGCAAGAGGACCTTCAGTGAACCACTCTAAAACTTCCTTCCGGTTTCTTTTGTATTTTTCTATTTTGCATTATTATTACAGTACTTTGTAAATACTATATTGTTTTTGTTTTACATTCTGTTTGTTTCTTTCTCATGTGAGAATACGTAGATGGCCATTGGACTTTGCACATGTCTGAACATTATGTATCTTGCTATAATTCTATATTGCAATTGTTTTCTCTTCCTTTGTTTTGTCCTGCATTGTTTTTGAAAACCTAACAAAAACCTTTTGAACAAACAAGAAAAATATTTAGCAAAGTGTTGTATCCCTACTGGAGTTGTGTTGCTGTACAAAGATCTATGTAGGTGCACACATACATTTAATTCAAGATATCAGGTTGCTCAATTTTAAGGTCATGTAATCACCTCAACCTCTCTATATCGCCAATGCTGACCCAGACAGAGGTGTGATCAAGTTATTTTGAATAGTTCATGCTCAAAGTCGCATAACGTGTGTTTTGTGAATATGATTAAATACAAATTGTGAACATAATGTGGAACTAATACCCAGCGAATTTTCAGATGTATGGATGCTACACATATTATCTCTAGTACTTGAATTATACACGTTGAATTGTGACACTGGATAGAAAAATAAAGTTTTGTTTCGAGAACACTTCGATATAGGAGGCGCTCTCTCTCCACAATACTAATTGTCTCTCCGGGTACTGAAACAACACTTAAAGAAAAAATGGATTGGGGGACACAAATAAAGGAAGCCAGTCTAAAATTGACTCAGTCTACTGGGGGCATCTTAAAAAGTTTACAAAAGTTGGCCGCACAAAGTGGTAGGTCCCTTAGCAGAAATCTACAAAACACAGGCCAGTGGAGCGTCACTGTATGGGACAGAATTATGGGGCCACTGTCCATCAACTTCCCTATCTATGCCAGAGAACCTATTCCTTAGGCAATTGCTGGGCCTCCCTACGAGTACTCCATTAACACAGCTTAGGATGGATTTAGGGATTGGCCCTATAGCAGATGTAGTCTCCTCTAGACCCCTTTTATACTGGTGACGCCTGTGGAGTACACCTGAACTAGCTGACTATAAAGAAGAGTTGAAGGATGTTATGAGCCTCCTAGGTGCAGGGAAACTCCCTTGGCTAGCTCATATCAGGAACTCTTGACAGGCCCTAGGGAGGGCAAATATGTGGACAACACCTGAAGAGACCTGTCCCACAATCGCCAGAAAGGCACTACTTGACTCCCATAGAGAACCCAAATTGTCTTTACTATGGCAGGGGACTAAGCCGAGCTGCTTAACCTCCAGGTATCTGGATATCAAGCAGCAATACAGGTTAGAACCAGCACTTGATCACATCCAACCCCTTATGGCAAGGAAACTCTTGCTTCAATTCAGACATAGGGTGCTCCCACTTCGAGCATTTACTAACAAATGGCAGGGAGCCCATAAACTTGATTGTCCAGGGTGCGATTGAGTTGAGGAAACTGAAATGCATGCCCTTTTGTTTTGCCCCGCCTACGGAAAGCCAAGGTCTCAGTGGCTGTTACAACTGTGCAGAAACATGGGGATCAGACATTACATAGAGGTGCACAGGCTTTTTAAGCATGAAGCCGATACACTTATTGTGTTCACCATTTCTCGGTTCCTATACTCGATGTGGTGCATTTGTAGAGCTATTCTCAAGAAAACCCTTTTAGGAAATTCCTAGCTTCATAGCAACTTTCACACATGCCATGCTATGTTATGTTTGCACACATTCACTGTACGGTTATTTATACTGTAATTACCCTCCCTCTAGGTCTTTTAATTATATAATACTATTCATTTTAACCTGGATTTCTTAACATTGCTACATATATCTATCAGACAAAGTCAAAAGCTTTTTCCAACAACCGACAGGTGTCCTATTTAGCAATGAATTTGTTATTTGCTTAAATATGAGTTACTCTATCCCCTCCTGCACTCAATGTAGAAAGTACAAACTCTGCTGTTCATTGCACCGTACCCAATCATAGTACCTTAAGTTGCCATGAGGGAGCGTACCCAAGAACGTACCAAAAATGTTTTTGCACAACTCTGAAAAGTACTAATTTCAAACACAGAACTAAGGTACACAGTTTTTATGATGATATATTGTAATGGTTTTTTTTTTATCTAATTGTACTGCATTGTGTTTTTTATGTGCTTGTATTGTCTGCACGGACGAAATAAAACTTATTGACTGGCTGAATATAATGTGGATCTAATACCCAACGCATTTTCAGATGTATGGATGCTACACATATTATCTCTAGTACTTGAATAATATACGTTGAATTGTGACACTGGACAGAAAAATAAAGTTTGGCTTCGAGAACACTTCAATATAGGAGGCGCTCTCTCTCCTCAATACTAATAGGTCTCTCCAGGTACTGAAAAAACAAAATATGATGCATTTCTGAGCCTCGCAAGGGAACAAGGGCTATATTTAGAAGTACAGTGCGACTTGAGTTTATGCATAATGTAAGGTTCTTGCATTTGCTACGGAGGGGTCATAGCGGTTCAACTTCCAGGTCACATCAGCCACTGTGGCAACGTTTGTCCGGCAACTAATTAATAATATTAGATGTCATCATATAATAAACCTGATCATGGGGAATAACATTGGAATGCAATTCGGTATTAAATGAAATTAAACATTGCATGTGGCACATTTAAACTAATGTATTAAATATTATCGTTATAAGAGTTTTGCATATTATAATTACATACTGTCGAGCTTTAAGAAGTAGAAACAGAGCCAAAAACATTGCCACTTTTCCTCAGTCAAATTTGATGTAGATATACATCAGGCCCTTAATTCATCCGAGACTTTTAAGTGGGAGGAAGGCACTCAAGCTCAGTCAGCATTTAACTTGATTACGTTATCAACCAAAATGCAGCTCAATTTGCACTCATAAATAATTATGCAGCCGGGATGCCATATGTGACAGAAAGCCTGCTGAAACAGTAACCCTCGGCTGCCAGATGCTAACGAAGCAGGACGCGGCTTTCTAACTCTGCGATGATTCATTTCCAAACAGAGCCATAGTGCCTGCTCAGTTCCCGGAACCGCTGTGCACGGGCCTGTGATGTCATGCTTTTGTAGGTAAAAGGTCATATCGTGATCAAGAGTTCCAGGCTGCCGGACTTGCTTGCCTGCGACTGAGTTAGTTAAATGATGAGTTACTGAGACGAGCAGTCAAGCCAGCTAGAAGGGACTCCGGCCTACCAATGTGTGGAAAGGGCTTTGTGTGAGGAAGTCGCCCTGCAATATGTGTCAGGAAGGAGTGGGACAAACACAAGACCAGAAACAGAACCGCGAACTACCAAAAACACCTTCTTGTGTCTCATAAAGATGTGTATTTAACCCAATTTACAAATCACGCTTTCAGCTATCAATGCACAAATCATCACATGACAGAAATTAATTTTACCTGAAACACTGTTTCCATACTGTCGAAGAGCGCCTGTCCGGCGCTGACTTTGTGCTTGACTCCCCGCACTGTTCCATTTTTGCTTAGAATGTTAACTCTTCGCGTGCCGTAGCCCCTGTCCTTGGTCGCCCTAGCCAAAACAAGCAAGTCATCCGGCTCGTTTTCACTGTCGCCCCATTCCGAACCCAAGTGTCCATTCGGGTGCCCGTCGGACTCGCTCTGGGCGCTGTTCTGGTCCGTCCCGGTGCTGCTGGTGCACTCCGAGTCCAGGGAGTCCCCGGGTTCCCCATCGGCGTAGACCTCCCGCAGAACTCTCCCGCTGTGCGAAGAAGCTACCCTGAAACGCACCCTCCGCGGCTGCCTCTCCCCCTCAGGTTTCATCTCGCTATTAGGCATCGCCCCATCCATGGATAAAAGCTTAGCACTTTACATTGTCCTGGTTTTAGTTGCCACCTTATCTGCCAGTTTACTACATTCAAAAATGCCTCCGCAGTTTTTCTGGTGACAGCAGTACCCATATGGAATGTATGTCTGAAGGAGAGCGGGGTCAGAAGGACCTGCTCTGCAGCCTGCCAATGAATAATGGATACAAGTCTCCTATGGTTACCTTTAAACTAAAACCTGCAAACTGATACCACCCATTAAAAATTAAAGAACTATTGTGGACTTTTATAACAGCTCAAGTGCAGAGAAGTGACACACACAAAGAAAGAATACCGACGCAAACTACATCGTCGCAGTTTTAGAAAAAAATGCAGTAGGCAGATCTCTTTTACACAGAGTGGGGAAGACTGACTGATAGCCGCACCCATTTAATCATGAATCCTGGGGCGACCAGATACAAATATGTTCAAAGGATATATATATATATATATATATATATATATATATATATATATATATATATATATATATATATATATATATATATATATATATATATATATATATATATATATATATATATATATATATATATATATATATATATATATATATATATATATATATTACCTACTGGCGGTCGCCAGTAGGTATATATAGTTAGGATTTTTTCTCTATGGGATTTTTGAAAATTCTATGTCTAATAACTTTGCCGTTTGTGGACGGAATTGGCTGAAATTTTCAGGAAAATGGCACATTTTGTTTCTGAGCAGCCTTTGAAAATTTGGGGGGGGTTCGTCAAGGGGGGGCCGAGAAAAAAGGGGGGTCCCAAAACGCGTTTTTCCCATGTTAATTTCCATAGGGCGGTTGGCCTCACTTTTAGCCCGAACGGCTGAATGGATTTGCACGAAACTTGGCAAAATTGTAGGGACTGGTAGCCCGATGTGCCTTTTGTAGGTCTCAATATATGTGCTCCAGTGGATTTTGAGAAATTAACGTTTAAAAAAAGATATATATCTGTAAGCGCGGACCGGGCAGCGGCCTAGGACGCGTACTTTTCGCGCAACGGAGCTTTGTGAAGCGAAGCTGATTGGTTCTCCGGCGTCTGTCAACATTCCAAACAGTCCGTAGTGGCCGCAAACAGTCCGTAGTGGCCGCCATCTTGTCTCTCGGTAGGATCGAGAGACAAGAGGAGGCCAAAGCGAAGGGGTAAATGACCATAAGGGGGAATAGTAGATCCTCGCTGACCCCCTAGGTTTGATGTGGAGGTTTTAAAAGGGCCCCGCGGGGCAAAAAAAAAAAATTATAATAATAATCTTACGGCTGAATGGATTTGCACGAAACTTGGCAAAATTGTAGGGACTGGTAGCCCGATGTGCCTTTGCTAGGTCTCAATATATGTGCTTCAGTGGATTTTGAGAAATTAACGTTCAAAAAAAGATATATATCTGTAACAGCGCACCGCTTCGCGTACTTTTCGCGTTACGGAGCTTTGCGAAGCGAAGCTGATTGGCTCTCCGGTGTCTGTAAACATTCCAAACAGTCCGTAGCGGCCGCCATCTTGTCTCTCGGTAGGATCGAGAGACAAGAGGAGGCCAAAGCGAAGGGGCAAATGACCATAAGGGGGCATAGTAGATCCTCGCTGATCCCCTAGGTTTGATGTGGAGGTTTTAAAAGGGCCCCGCGGGGCAAAAAAAATAAATAATAATAATAATCGAACGGCTGAATGGATTTGCACGAAACTTGGTAAAATATTAGGGACTGGTAGCCCGATGTGCCTTTGCTAGGTCTCAATATATGTGCTTCAGTGCATTTTGAGAAATTAACGTTCAAAAACAAGATATATATCTGTAACAGCGCTCCGCTTCGCGGAGATAAAATTATATCTGTATTACCTAGCTGTTGCTAACACCAGTTAGCGACGGCTAGTAGGAGATAGCGACCATCTTGGGCCCCACTTTGCATGTGAGTGATATTTATCACTAATGACATGCAAAGTGGGCATGCCAAGATGTTAGCGACTGGAAACAGTCGCTAACATCGCTATCTCCTATTATCAACTTTTGGAAATATTCGAGATAAGCGCGAATATCTCCAAAAAGTAACAGCTGCCCTGAGCAGTTCTTAGCCATGTTATCCTATGGGAGGTGGATAACATGGCTAAGAGGATTAGCTCGGTAATGCATGAATATCGCTGAGTTTTCAGCGATATTAATGCATTGCGGTCGGTTTTTATCGTATTTGCGATAAACTTTGATAATAGCAAGGTTTATCTGCGATAATTTCTGACGGTAAAAAAATCTTTGCAATGCATCGTTAGGGATAAATATCGCTTAACTTTGGTAATATGCCCCAACGTCTGTTAACGTTCGATTCGAAGGAAATCAGGAAGTGTTGAAAAACATTGTCTGCGCCATCTTGTCTTTTTTCAAATGCCACACTTTTGTCGTGCACGGCAGCCATTTTAGATGCCTTGACCAGACCCACTCTGTGCACGCTGTCGATCCTTAGCATGGCTCCCCACCCTCGCAAGCATCTCCCCCAGGCAGTGGTCACCCCCGCTCTCTGTCTTATGCATGGGTAATAAACCTCCCCCCATCTGCGCTGCTCTTTCCTGAGAATCACACCCTGTGCCCGCCCGACACCTCCCTTTCGCCCTATTCACTACTGCACCCTCTGACACTCCTTTTCCTCTGTGTCCGATTGTCCAGGCTGGTCCTAGGGTATCAGCTAGCCCTGCAGATGTAGTTTATGGCCACAGCTGTAAAGATTCACCCCTCTTCAAAGGAGTTATAGTAGATCAAGGCCCACACTCGATGAGATCCGTCACAGCAGAAGCGTTGCTATTATCTGAAAACCATCCTGTATTGTGATTGGGGAGGGGACCGAGCGTGAAGCGGAAGATTCCAGGGATGACTCTTTGTACATCAAAGTTTTTACAATTATGTGTCACATTAAAAATATATAGCACTCCGACAAAGTAGTAAGATTATAAAACTTTAATAATTTATAAATATATACAAGAAAACAAAAATAGTAATAACATATAAACATTTTTAGGGAAAAACAACGAAGTAGCGGTCGGCTGTGCGAATAGTCCCAACGCAGCACAACGTCCAGATTTCCGGCGTGGGGCGGGTCATCAGTAGCAAACTGTTGTGCGAATAGTTCCAAGGCAGCAGAACGCGCTGAAATCTAGATGACACGAAAGTGATGTCTAGTAAGTTGCCACCCAGCAAATAACGGCGTGGGGCGTCGCGGGGGGTGGGTCTTCAGTAGCAAACTGTTGTGCGAATAGTTCCAAGGCAGCAGAACGATGGCACCAAGGTGATGTCCAGTAAGTTGCCGCACTGGTTTTGGTATCCTACAATGCTGCTCCGAATAACGGCGTGGGGCGCCCCGGGGGAGGCGGCGTGAACGGGCCTCTCCAGGTGGAGTGTCATCTGTTGTAGTGGGGCGCCCCTTTACCGTTTCAGTTGCCATTCCGTCCGTTTTTGGTCCACTGTGTCAAAAGCCGCAATTCAGCTGAGTTGCGCCCACTCTTGCGGTGCAGCGATAGGCGGCTGTCACAGGACTCTCAAAATGGCGGCAGGCTCTTTCCTTTTTGGGCCTGGTCCACTGAAATGGCCCTGGGACACCTTGGAAATCGGACGCTTGTCTGCTAGGTCTTGGACCCCATTCTCGAAAGCGTCCCCTCCGCCTTGAGAATTCATCAAAAGTTTTGGGGGCCCCGACTCCTGCAGGCTTCTGGTGGGGAGCGGCTGCCATGATTGCTCGCGGAATGACTACGACGGAGCTACGAGATGGTGGTGCTCTCATGCTGACGCCAGCTTCAGTCTGAAACATCCAGAAACAAGGTGGGGCTTTCATCGTTTGGAAAAAAAAAAAGTTTTCATCCAATGAAAAGTGTTGTTTTTAGGTCATATGATCAAGCCTTCCATCATTAGGAAACCAAAAGTAAAATGAACCAATGAAAAGTTTTATAAACAAGTCACATGACCTGTTATGCGGCATAGGGTATAAAATGCGGAGAAAATACGTTGGCACGTGAGGCGGCGTCAGTAGCGGACCGATGTGCGAATAGGCCGAAGGCAGCACAACGCGCCAAGATCCGGATGGCACCGAGGTGGTGTCCAGCAAGTTGCAGCACTGGTGTGGCCATCCTACAATGTTGAAAGTCGGCGTGGGGCGCCCCGTTGGCCTGTGAGTTTGCGTCAGTAGCGGACCGATGTGCGAATAGGCCGAAGGCAGCACAACGCGCCAAGATCCGGATGGCACCGAGGTGGTGTCTAGTAAGTTGCCGCACTGGTGTGGCCATCCTACAATGCTGAAAGTCGGCGTGGGGCGCCCTGTTGGCCTGTGAGATGGTGTCAGTAGCGGACTGATGTGCGAATGGGGCCAAAGGCAGCGCAACAATATTTTCTGACGAGAAGACACCACAAGGCGCTGAGATGCCAAGATCCGGATGGCACCGAGGTGATGTCTAAGTTGCGGACTGATGTGCGAATGGGGCCAAAGGTAGCGTAACAATATTTTCTGTATGGAAGATACCACTAGGCGTTGAGATGCCAAGATTCGGATGGCACCGAGGTGATGTCTAGCAAGTTGGTGTGGTCATCCTACAATGCTGAAACTCGGCGTGGGTCGCCCCATTAGCCTGTGAGATGGCGTCAGTAGCGGACCGATGTGCGAATAGGCCGAAGGCAGCACAACGCGCCAAGATCCGGATGTCACAGTGGTGGTTTCATAGTTGAGAGGCACTTCATCTGCAGTGGGGCGCCGAGATCCGGATGGCACCGAGGTGATGTCTAGCAAGTTGCTGTACTGGTGTGGTCATCCTACAATGCTGAAAGTCGGCGTGGGGCGCCCCATTAGCCTGTGAGATGGCGTCAGTAGCGGACTGATGTGCGAATGGGGCCAAAGGCAGCACAACGCGCCAAGATCCGGATGGCACCGAGGTGGTGTCCAGCAACTTGCCGCACTGGTGTGGCCATCCTACAATGCTGCGCCGAAAGTCGGCGTGGGGCGCCCCGTTGGCCTGTGAGTTCGCGTCAGTCAGTGGGGGCTGTTTGAGGATCTGACTGCATTGGAAAGCAATGTGATGCTGTGCGTCGCCCCCAAGATGGAGGTTCCTCGGCTGCAGTGGGGCGCCCCTTGGTGTTTCACTCGCTATGCAGCTGAGTTGCGTGCGCACTTGTGGCGAATAGGCCGAAGGCAGCACAACGCGCCGAGATCTGGATGGCACCGAGGTGGTGTCCAGCAATTTGCCGCACTGGTGTGGCCATCCTACAATGCTGCGCCGAAAGTCGGCGTGGGGTGCCCCGTTGGCCTGTGAGGTGGCGTCAGTAGCGGACCGATGTGTGAATAGGCCGGAACCAGCACAAGGCGCCAAGATCCGGATGGCACCGAGGTGGTGTCATAGTTGAGAGTTCTGAGCAGCGCTTGTAACACTGTCTGAAGCTTATTTGCACCTGCTGCAGCTTCACTATTGCCCTGGTGTGGCCTAAGATCGCCCATGACATAGGCGGCCACCTCCCGGGGTCCGGCGGAACTTTTTTCCTTTTCCTTTCTGCATCTTGTCCCAAATTCGTTTGACCTGAAGACACGACCAGGTCCCTGAATGTGTGCAGGGGGACGCTATTGATTGAATCAAAATGGCGGCTTCACACAAAGCTGACTCAAGCGTTTTCTGGTGGTTTCATAGTTGAGAGGCACTTCATCTGCAGTGGGGCGCCGAGATCCGGATGGCACCGAGGTGATGTCTAGCAAGTTGCTGTACTTGTGTGGTCATCCTACAATGCTGAAACTCGGCGTGGGTCGCCCCATTAGCCTGTGAGATAGCTGTTCTTTGGATTTGGGCCTGGTCCACTAAAATGGCCCTGGGACACCTAAGAACTCGAACGCTCGATTTTTTTTTCCTTTCCTGTACATGCAAAAAAAGGTAAATGCCCGGTATGTTACACGCTTCATCTGCCACGATGAACTCTCCAGAGGAACCGAAAAAATATATAGTTGTGGTAACTATACCATGCATCGTCATATGGAGAGGTGGCACCAATTAATTATAGTGCTGCATAAAAGAGAGATTTGGAGGAGAACCCCTGACCTGCTAGTACATTCATCAAAGAAGTGGCACTGAGAGCTTCAGAGGCAAGGGAAACGGTCCCAAATATTTAGAAGAACTTTGGAAAGATTAAAATGACATGTTTAGATTGTGGTAAATTAATTTCATGTGGGCAGATGAGTGTTACTCTAATAAATACAGCATATGAACATCATCATAGTCGATGGTTGGTAGAGACATTTTGACTATATCCTGGACCTGCCCGTCCTCGCCCAAAATGGCGCCGGAATAAATGGGACTCGTAACTCCTTGTTGTGTACTGGTTGCAGAACCTTGAAATCACGAGATACGTATGCAGTTTTGAAGCACATGGCGGGCGGGGACGAGAATTGATTGAATATTTCGACATCCCTATTGATATTAAGTTCTGATGTGTTATTGATTACTGTACTGTTGAAAGTTCGAATTAACGTCACCCATGGTACTTGCCCGCAAATGTATATCTAGATAATTTTATTGTAACTGGCCCTGTCGTATTTTAATTATAAAATGTACGTCCACCGATTCCGTAACTGTTAGACACCTTAGTTCTTGCAACCTAATGGCCCGCCCGTTACGTTCCTCTACAGTGTAAATGTCTACTCATCACATACGATTACAGTTTGCTCCGTGGCCGGCCCACGTGGTTATAGGCTCGTATTTGTATAATGAAATTTTCACAATAAAGGTTTTTAAAAGAAAACATGGTAGTAGTATATACATTGGTAAAGTTTGTAATAATAGTCACTGTTTTAGAATCATTAAAAGGCAAGTGAAATAAAGCAGACCAATTACATGAAGGGTAAAAGGTATAATACGAAGGAACGCAGTAAAGATAAATGGTCAAGGGCTGTTGTGTTTTCTATTCCTGCAACATAAAGTGATCGATAAGAATCTCATATTCAGGCGTATCGGCGACTAAGACAGCAGGTCGACCCTCTTTTGCTCAACGGCTCCATCATGGGACGAAGAAACGCTCTTTTTCTCGAAAAAAGAATATATTTTACTTGCAGGACAGTTGTAAAATTTCCGGGAAAGTACATTAGCCTGGAACATTATAACATATATTTAAGAAAAAATAATGTTCGGAAGTAATGAAAAGCGTAATTTTTAGGTCATATGAGCAAGCCTTTCATCATTACAATAAGAAAAGTAAAATGAACCAATGAAAAGTTTTATTAACAAGTCACATGACTTGTTATGCTTACGTTACGCGCTGCGCGCCCCGGATGACTTCCGGATGCGCTAACGCGGCGCGTCATATGACGCATTACGCGACAACGCAGGTCCAGAATATAGTCAAAATGTCTCCACCAACCAGCGGTCGGAACACAACCCCTTTCAGCAGGCTAAATAGTTCTGTTAAATGAGAACAGAAGGGACAGGCAACAAGAACCATCAGTGAAAGAGGGGAGGGCTAGTTCTTCTCTACCGGGTTACATTGGGGCGCTACCGGAACTGATCGAATTGGTAGTCTACAGTGTTTCTGGATGTTTCAGACTGAAGCTGGGGTTAGCATGAGAGCAGCATCATTTCGTAGCTCCGTCGTGGCCATTCCGCAACCAATCATGGCAGCCGCTCTTTATCGTTATTTTGGGCGGGGTGGGTGGCGGAGCCGAGCTGTTTTGCAGCCATCATTGTGTGGAGTTCAGTTCATCTCACTAGTTTTGTATTTGTCATGAGGGGTTGTTCCTAATGTTTCTATTTTAGCGAGGTCAAAAAGAGATCCCATTAGTGGCCTACTGATTTTGCTCGATTCCTTTTCTTTTTTTTTACACGATTTTTCGTTATCTGCAAAGACTAAACAGAGTATTGCGACTCTGTGTTTGTTTGTAAATAGAGAATGAACCAAAGAGAACTAATTCTAAAACAGTAAATACTTGGATAACAATCAATCAAATGGAGAGAGAAGCAGGCACGACGGATTACAACGGGGGCAAAGGCCTGCGTTAACTACCTTTCACTATCTGCAAAGAGAGAGTACTCCTAATAGAAATGAGGGGGGGGGGGCACCATTCAAAGCAGATCAGTGTGCATAAACACGAAAATGTTTTCACTTACCACGTACTTGACATTCGACAGCTTATGATATTTGCTATTAAAAAACCATTGAAATTCACTGAAAAAACCATAGGTTATAGACCATATATAGTTAGGAATTAGCATTTACAAAACCTTGAAAATTCACTGAAAAAACCATAGGTTATAGACCATATATAGTTAGGAATTAGCATTTAAAAAACCTTATTTTACTCACACAAAACCATTGAAATTCCATATATAGTTAGTTGCACTAACTATATATCGCGCACCTGCAATCCACTGCTGATCATGTCACATATTACATCATTCATGACATGGTCAGTGACATCACTGATGACATCACTGATGACATCTCAAATGACATCACTGATGACATCACTGATGACAACATCCAGTGACTGTATGTTTCTGTAAAGTTAAAATATATCTTACATATTGAAGAATGAGTGGATGTATAAGTGTCTGGATGAAGGATTTAGTAGGTGCGTGACTGACTGTATGAGTGAGTGATTAAATGTGTCTCACTGAATGCATGGGTTAGTGACTAAACTGTCTTAATTTGTGCATCATTATGTCTGTTGTTCTGTAAACTGCTGCATGTGTTGATCATTAGCTATACGAGAGGCTATATGTGTTATTAATTGCTTGCCCAAGTATTTCTATGGGAGATTGAGTTTGTGTGGGGGTGGCTGGAAGGTGTGTGACTCTATGCATAGATGTGTGAACAGTTTATTCACTAGGTGTATGAGTTCAAGAGTGCATGTGGAAACAGCTACATGGGCAGTTGACTGTGTGCATGAGTGTATTGATGAGTGAATGGATATCTCAATGCTACATGTCATAGTAAGTACATATGTAAAACACAGTACATGTGAGAGTTGGCATATATAAATAACTGTGCATGAGAGCCACCGAATGAGTGAGTGGTTGTATCGATCATTGTGAACTTGTATCAGGGATTGTATAAGAGAGTAAATATGTGTTAGTATATGTTTCAATAAGTAAGGTGTGTTTAACTGTATAGTTGAAGAAATGGAGATGAGATTGTTTCTTTGCATGACTGACTGGGTGTGTGAGTAACTCCATGGATGAGTGGAAGTGTGTGAGTGTCTGTATACACTGAGTGTATCTAAGGTTATATTAGAGTCTGAAGAGGTTTATCGTATTAGCACAAGAATGATGTCAAATGAGATGTCATCAGTGATGTCATCAGTGATGTCATTTGAGATGTCATCAGTGATGTCATCAGTGATGTCACTGACCATGTCATGAATGATGTAATATGTGACATGATCAGCAGTGGATTGCAGGTGCGCGATATATAGTTAGTGCAACTAACTATATATGGAATTTCAATGGTTTTGTGTGAGTAAAATAAGGTTTTTTAAATGCTAATTCCTAACTATATATGGTCTATAACCTATGGTTTTTTCAGTGAATTTTCAAGGTTTTGTAAATGCTAATTCCTAACTATATATGGTCTATAACCTATGGTTTTTTCAGTGAATATATATATATATATATATATATATATATATATAAAAATATATATATTTATATATTACCTACTGGCGGGCGCCAGTAGGTAGTTATAGTTATGACCTAGTTTCCATAGGAAATCCACAACATTCTATTTGGAATAACTTTGGCGCCAGTGGACGAATCTTCGTAAATTTCTCCAAGAAAATGGCCTGCTCGGTTCCGCTCCTTCCCTGAATGTTTGGGGGTGATTCGTCAAGTGGGGGCTGAGAAAAAAGGGGGGTCCCAAAACGTGTTTTCCCCATGCAATTTTCCATAGGGACCTTTAGCCAGGGCTACAGCCCGAACGGCTGAACGGAATTACACGAAATTTGGCAGAGAGGTAGAGTTCTGTTCGCAGATTGTGCTTTCTGTTAAATGGTGTAAATCCGTCAGTAGTTTCTGAGAAAATTGCAAGTAAAATCATAGCGATATCTAGAGTCGGAGTTCAGTACGCGTACTGAAATCTGTTCAATTACGAGCGCGAGCTGCATGCTGATTGGCTGTGAACTGTCTGTCAACACTCGAAACCAGGAAGTGTTGGCGGCCATCTTGTGCCTCGCTAGAACCGAGCCACAAGAAAACAGTAAAACAAAGTTGAGAAATAAGGGAAGGGGGTAGGGTAGAGATATTCTGACCCTCTAGGCTTGCTTAGGGGGTCGTATATGGATGTTTAGGCTCTATTTTGTATTTTATTTTTGTTAAAAAAAAATCGCGGCATATGCGTATGTAAATACCTACAATTGCGAGCAGAAGCTGCATGCTGATTGGCTGTCAATACTCCAAACCAGGAAGTATTGGCAGCCATGTTGTTTGTCGGAAGAGCAGAGTCACAAGAAAACAGTAAAACAAAGTTGAGAAATAAGGAAAGGGGGCAGGGTAGAAACATTCTGAGCCTATAGTCTTGGTCAGAGGCTGGTACATGGATCTTTTGGCTCAATTTTTATTTAAAAAAATAAATAAATGGCGGCGTACTCTTGCAGTACTTGTACGCGGTGGAAAAGGTGAAAAAAAAGTAGAAGTCTGTTTTATTCATTATGTCCCGGGGGGTAAATTACGGGGGCAATTTTTATTCATTAGGTCCCGTGGGGTAAATTACGGGGGCAATTTTTCTGCATAATGGGGGCGTGTAAGGTGCGGGGGGGCGGTTACAGTCCTACTCCCCACAGTCTCGGGGAGCGGCACTCCTCGGGTCTTTTTTAAAAAAAAGACGTTTTGAGCTCTCTCTCTCTGTCCCCGTACACGTCGCGGGGAACGACATCTTTCTGGGGCAGTGATATGTAAAATGATGATCCAGCTCCAGGTATCTGCATTGTCTGGAGTTTTTTATTAATGTTGGGAGGGTGAGCTTGATAATACGTCCTTGTTAATTCCCATAGAAGCCTTTGTTCTGGTGCTAACATGGGGTTCTATGGGAAATAACAAGGCCGTATTATGAAGCTCATTATCGCCGTTTTATCAGCAGTTTCTTGCCTATAAAACTGCGATAATTTTAACACCGGTCCTTGATAATATGCATCTAAGTTTACTGGTCAAAAAAAAGAGCAATGGTCCATATTGTCAACAAAAGGCGATACATTATCGTCGCATTTATTGGCAGGAAAGTGCCGATAAAGCGGAGATAATGGGCTTGATAATATGTACTTGTGAATAACCATAGCAGCCTAGGTTAGGATCAGAACCTGGGCTGCTATGGGAAGTTACAAGGGCCTATTATCAAGCACATTATCGCTGCTTTATCGGCAGTTTCCTGTCGATAAAAGCTGCGATAATGTTTCGCCTTTTGTATGTAAAGCTTTCCTTTTTTTTGGTGTAGCAGTTGTACTCTCTTCGCATGCTTAACGTCGTTTCGAAGTTCATGTTTTTTTCTTCAAGTTCAACAAGCAAACCTTTCTTTATATCAGTTAATAAATATGTCTCTTTCTTTTCCCGGTTCGTGTGATTCATCCGGTGCTGTACTTTTGTACAGTATTAATAGTCATATTTTTTATATATTTATTTGAAAGGCAGTGCCGAGGCGCTAAACGTTCATTACGTCCACTGCCATTTTAGTAGTTTCTCACCGTTGTATTTATTATATCAGTTAGTTAGAACTCAGTAGTTTTCAATCCTAGTCTTGAATATCTAACTATAGTATTTCAACATTATTTTTATTGTGGACCGTCATACCCCTCCCCCACAAAATAAAAGAAGTATGTAGTTTTTTAAATTAACTTTTATTAAACAATAAATATAAACGAAACTCAATTAACTTTTATTAAACAATAAATATAAACGAAACTCAATTATAACTATATTAGAACTGGCAAAAAAAGTTAAACAATGTTATAAAGAAATTGTGAAATGGATTCCAAAAGGTGTCCGATTGGTAATCTGCAAAAGAAAAAAGAAAATTAGAGTTTAGAATTATGTAGATGTGAGTAAATGAGCTGAAGAATTACAAGTTGTGGTAACTCTACAGTTTTACGTGTGCAGTGTGACTCGTATATTCCTGTTCTGTTATAGTGCCGCGTTCAATTGGTGTCTATATGGAAGTGCCTATTACGTTATTGACGCCCGTTATTGTGACTTATTTCTAATGCATTCCTATGCAGGATTTGTAGATCTAGGCCTCTGTGCTTACCGTTGTATAAAGCTTGCGGCCAAACACTGCAGCCACTGGGATGGACAACTTCAGGTGGGCTGATCTTCTACACGTCCAAGTAGACAGCAGTGTCTAAGTTTAAGAGAGATAGAGAAATGATGTCACAGAGAGTGAGAGAGAGAGAAAACATTAAAACTGTGTCGCAGATTCTGGAGTTGAGATTTTTGTTAAACCAGAGGTAGATTTACTAGCTCCTTGCATCACTTTACCCATGTTAAAAGTGACTCAAAAGTGGCGTAATAAGGTTGATGATCTGTTTGTCAGACTATTGTAACCAATCTGTTGTCACTGCTCGGAGGTAATTATACATTTTACAGAGAAGCTGCTGTACACTACGCACTCTGGGCTATAATATCAAACCTTTGGCGACAAAAATGATTGCCACTTTATCGGCAGGAAAGTGTTGCTAAAGTGGCGATAATTAGTTTGATAATATGCTCTATGGAATTCCAATCGAAGCTCATGTCAGATGTCCTTCACATGTAACATGAGCTTCTATTGGAATTCCATAGAGCATATTATCAAACCTATTATGGCCACTTTAGCGGCAGTTTGCTGCCGATAAAGTGGCGATAATTTTGTCGCCAAGGGTTGATAATATGGCCCTCTCTCGTTTCACAAATAAAGCTAAAACTACAGTTTTACGAGTGTAGTGTACCTGGTACATTTTACTTGTTATAGTGCCGCGTTCATGTGGTGTCTATATGGAAGTTGTTGTAGTCTTACTCTACTGGATGCAATCCCTCTATGGTGTCCCTCTGCATTGCCTGCTCAGCCTGCTATGATGTCATATAGAATGTTAGGGTGGTTTTGTATGTGGCAAGATCAGTTGGTGAGATGGGCTGAGCAGAGAGGACCTTGCTCCTGGTGGGGCAAATGGCAAATACCTAGGCATATACTTAAGTGTTCATATAAGCTAATACTGATGTATTGATTAGACTTACCATCTTTCTATACTTATAAATAAATATACTTAATGGACTAATAGGCAATGACAACCCTTATCTTTGATTACAATACTGGCGACGACGAGGAGAACCTACGCGATCTACATTGATTGAACTTGAACATATGGAACTGGAGAATCACAGGAAAAAGAAGCTGAAACAACAAAAATATAGAAACATAAGAAAAGAAGTAACGCGCAAAGTAGAAGCAAACTGGCTCTCCACATGCCCCACCAGTGACCAAAGACCGGTCGGCCCAACGTGGAAGTGCCAGTGATCTTCAAAGCAGACAGGGTAAGCGCAACATCGTTTTTATTTGGGAAGTCTTAACTGCAGCAAATGTTTACCCTTTTGGAAAGTAAACTGATGTTTACTGACTTGGAAAAAACACCCAGCAAATTAAAACGGCGCATGAAGTGATTAATTCTAAGTATACAGCAGCGCCGTATGACATGAAGCGCTGTGGAAACGTAGCACTGTGTGAGCTGAAGCGCTGTGGGAGAGTAGCGCTGTGTGAGCAGAAGCGCTGTGGGAGCGTAGCGCTGTGTGAGCTGAAGCGCTGTGGGAGCGTAGCGCTATGTGAGCTGACTTCATATGCCTCCACAAAGATTTGGGTTTCTTGACTTTCATTGCCGGTAGAGAGATTTTACACCATTGCAAACGTATACGCGTCAGTGATTATGGCATCCTGGCATTGGAATAGACTTTGATCGTAATATTGGACCAGCGTTTCTTTCAAGTCCACCAACTCACCTTCTCTCGAGTCGGTGACGGTTGGTCAGCGGAGCTTCTCCTCCTTCCCCTGTTGGAATCCATCTGATGACGTCTTTGCAGTTCATCAGAGTGTTGGTGATGGGGATTCATGGGAAAAAACGAGACCCATTTCCTAAAGAAAACGACGCTCAATGACGCTGTGGCGGCCATTTTGGGACGTTGGGATGAATTCCTTTTGTCATCCTCAGTTCACGACGTTTCACATCCAAGCTTGACTAGCAGATACATCGCAAGCGCATCTCATTTACGTGAAGGCTAACTCTATTATAATTGTAACAAACCTGTTTACATGCGCAAATTTGGATTTACAAGCGCTAATGAGGATTTCATGGTGATTCTACGCTCAACCATGAAGGGATTTCTCGTGTTGATAATGCTGCATATGGCGAAATTCTTTAAACTTACTAGATTTAACCTACACCACCTGGACTATGGATAAAGGATTATTGACTGGATTTTCAGATGAAGTAACACTCATCTTCATTGGACTGGACTTTCGGGTGAGGTATCGCTCATCTAAGACTACGGTGACCACGTTTATTGTTTTAGTTTGTTATGTTCTAATTACCATGTGATTTTAATATCTGGATGGGGTCATGTTGCAGTTATATGTTTGTTGTGACGTTGGTAGTAGTGTTGTTGTTTTCGTGGAGGAAGTCGCGAATCTTCCCGTATTCACAACATCCCTTTTTGTCGACAGCTCAATGGAACATGAGACATTCTTAATTTGCTGGTCAATTGTAGTTTGTTTTTTTGTTTCCTGGAGTTGTAGTTGTTAAGTGTTTGTGCGATATATATTGACTTTGGTGGAGTGTCCCTCATCCAGTTGAACATGTGTGTCACAAATTTTAAAGTTTCCTTATTTTAGCATGTCGTAGGTCTTTTGTATCCACATTTGGTTTTCCTAGGGTTCAGTTTTCCCTAAATATGTTTGCTCTAGGTTGAAAGAAATCTATCTGATGTTTGCCATGGGCATGGCGATTTTCAAATTTTGTTTCCTTTGGGTGTTACAATCCCCAAAATTTAGAATAACTTGGAATTGTTTCTTTTTCTCTTATTTTGTTGTCCTTCGGGTGAAGGAGTGCCCAGAGTGGGTTACCTTTGGGCTGATATAGCTCGCAATATGTTTGTTTGAGTAATTGTTTTTCCATTTATAGTTGGCATGGCATGTTTGTTTTGTTTTAGGGTGACCCGTGTCACGTTTGCCGTGAGTTTTAGTACCCAAAAATTTAACAGTTTTTGTTTTACTGTTACCTTTCTATGGGTGATGGACCTGTCATGTGGCGTTTTTTTTACACCATGTGGTGTGTTGCATTTTAAAAACGCCGTTGTTTTTAGTTTTTTGATTATATCTTTTGTCTAGCATTCCTTGTTTTTCCTTATCTTATCTGAGAATAGAGTGTTCTATTTGTTTTAGTAGTGCATCCTCCTTCCTGTCTTGTGCATTTTGCCACCTCAATGCATTGTTGAGTAAGGGGGAAGGATAAGTGTATGTGCGTTATCAAAGGAGAAGGATGAGTTGTACGGTATATTTTAATTCAAGCTGTATGGTATATTTTAATTCAAGCATTTTTCCTCTCTTTTGTTGTTCCACTACACTATTTTATTCCACTATATTATTACCTAACGTTTAACTGTTATTCCTTCTTATGCTTCACATGTGTCCTACAGTTTCACACTCTCTCTCTTTGTTTTCCATTATTATAATGGGGGAGATGTGTTGTAGTCTTACTCTACTGGATGCAATCCCTCTATGGTGTCCCTCTGCATTGCCTGCTCAGCCTGCTATGATGTCATATAGAATGTTAGGGTGGTTTTGTATGTGGCAAGATCAGTTGGTGAGATGGGCTGAGCAGAGAGGACCTTGCTCCTGGTGGGGCAAATGGCAAATACCTAGGCATATACTTAAGTGTTCATATAAGCTAATACTGATGTATTGATTAGACTTACCATCTTTCTATACTTATAAATAAATATACTTAATGGACTAATAGGCAATGACAACCCTTATCTTTGATTACAATAGAAGTGCTTACTGCATTACTGACGCCCGTTATTCCGAATTATTTCTAATGCATTCCTATGAAGGATTTGTAGATCTAGGCCTCTGTGCTTACCGTTGTGTAAACTTTGCGCCAAACACATTAGGAAGTGGAGTTGACAACTTAAGTTGAGCAGATCTTCTACACGTCCAAGCAGACAGCAGTGTCTAAGTTTAAGACAAAAAGAGAAATGATGTGATAGAGAGTGAGAGAGAGAGAAAACAACATTAAAACTGTGTCGCAGAGTCTGGAGTTGAGATTTTTTGTTGAACCAGACGTAAATTTACTAGCTCCTTGCATCACTTTACCCGTGTTAAAAGGGACTCAAAAGTGGCGTAATAAGGTTGATGATCTGTTTGTCAGACTGTTGTAACCTATCTGTTGTCACTGCTCGGAGGTAATTATACATTTTACAGAGAAGCTGCTGTACACTACGCACCCTGGGCCATAATATCAGGCTTGGACGACAAAAATTATTGCCACTTTATCGGCAGGAAAGTGTTGCTAAAGTGGCGATAATGGGTTTGATAATATGCTCTATGGAATTCCAATCGAAGCTCATGTTAGATGTCCTTCACATCTAACATGAGCTTCGATTGGAATTCCATAGAGCATATTATCAAACTTATTATGGCCACTTTAGCGGCAGTTTGCTGCCAATAAAGTGGTGATAATTTAGTCGCCAAGGGTTGATAATATGGCCCTCTCTTGTTTCACAAATAAAGCTAACACTACAGTTTTACGAGTGCAGTGTACCTGGTACATTTTACTTGTTATAGTGCCGCGTTCAAGTGGTGTCTATATGGAAGTGCCTACTGCGTTACTGACGTCCGTTATGCCGAATTATTTCTAATGCATTCCTATGAAGGATTTGTAGATCTAGGCCTCTGTGCTTACCGTTGTGTAAACTTTGCGCCAAACACATTAGGAAGTGGAGTTGACAACTTAAGTTGAGCAGATCTTCTACACGTCCAAGCAGACAGCAGTGTCTAAGTTTAAGAGAGAAAGATAAATGATGTCACAGAGAGTGAGAGAGAGAAAACAACATTAAAACTGTGTCGCAGAGTCTGGAGTTGAGATTTTTTGTTGAACCAAACGTAGATTTACTAGCTCCTTGCATCACTTTACCCATGTTAAAAGTGACTCAAAAGTGGTGTAATAAGGTTGATGATCTGTTTTTCAGACTGTTGTAACCTATCTGTTGTCACTGCTGGGAGGTAATTATGGATGTACATTGTTACGACGCGTGGTATTACCACGCATACCGCTACAACGCGTATTTTACAACTCAAGTCGTTACCACGACTTGCGCTGTAGGGGTGCGGACTTAGGAATAGTTTAATTTACTATTCCAACACCAGCCTACGTACAGTAGGGAAGGTGTTGGAATAGTAAATCTACTATTCCTTGTCCTTTAGCGCCCTCCAGCGCAAGTCGTGGTTACGACTTACGTTCTAAAATCCGTGTTACCCATGTTAAAAGTGACTCAAAAGTGGTGTGATAAGGTTGATGATCTGTTTGTCAGACTGTTGTAACCTATCTGTTGTCACTGCTCGGAGGTAATTATACATTTTACAGAGAAGCTGCTGTACACTACGCACTCTGGGCCATAATATCAAGCTTGGACGACAAAAATTATTGCCACTTTATTGGCAGGAATGTGTCGCTAAAGTGGCGATAATGGGGTTGATCATATGCTCTATGGAATTCGAATCGAAGCTCATGTTAGATGTCCTTCACATCTAACATGAGCTTCGATTGGAATTCCATAGAGTATATTATCAAATCCATTATCGCCACTTTCCTGCCGATAAAGTGGCAATAATTCTGTTGCCAAGGTTTGATAATATGGCCCTCTCTCCTTTCATAAATAAAAGTTACACTACAGTTTTACGAGTGCAGTGTACCTGGTACATTTTACTTGTTATAGTGCCGCGTTCAAGTGGTGTCTATATGGAAGTACCAACTGCATTACTGACGCCCGTTATGGTGACTTATTTCTAATGCATTCCTATGAAGTCTTTGTAGATCTAGGCTGCTGTGCTTACCTTGCATAAAGAGTGTGGCCACCGGAGTTCACCACTCGACTTGAACTCTGCTTCTATACTTCAAAGTATTTTCAATAAGTTGCAGAGAATTCCATTGCTGTTGCTCGATAGGCCGTGGTTGCTTCTGAAGGATGTTTGCTGAAGGAAACAAAAGGACGTTTTGAATAGTCATCGTAAACTGATTTGCGAAACTACTATCAAAAGTGAATTTTAATGTGGGTTCTTAATATTCAGTAGTTAAGACTGTTGCAGCTCCAGCAAACAAAGGAAGACCAATAAAGTAATAAAGGCCTGGGACGGCCTCGTGACGCAGAAAAAAAAATACTATCATGGACGCACAATTATTAATAATAGAGGCCTAAGCACGTGGCGTAGTACAGAAATACGACACAGAAATGTATGCACGTACAATTTTTAAGATTAGAGGTGTATAGGACCTCGTGACTTATAAAGAAAAATTTCAATTATGTAAGTACAATTTAAAACCATTGAGGGGTAGGAAAGCCATATGAAGAAGTATTATGCATATACAATTTACAGTGGAGGCTGATGTTGTGAAGTCTTCTCTTACCTTTGTTTCTGTCGTCTTTTGTCGTGTCTTGAAAGGCTGCGGTTTTGCTGAGTTTGGGGTGTTTTCGACAGTCTGTCTGTCATCGCAGCAGAGGCAGGCAAAAGAGAGCGTGCTCACGTCAGTGCCTGCATTATATGGGAACGGCGGGGGCTGACCAAACCAATCCCAGGGCCGTCATTGGTAGAGTTTTCGTGGTCTATAAGAATGATGGCCTTAGGGGACATCACATTGGCTAATGTATTGGTTTCCAGGCTAAATGATAGCAAGCATGCTTGGTGGTGGCATGTGGGTAGTGTGGGCGGGCGTGCACTGCGCATGTGCAAGTATGAGTGTGTGCACCAACAATTAACAACAGAGAGAGATGGGGTGATGTTATCATGTACGCAGAGGCAGGCCCAGAATCGGATCTGCAATGAGTCAGCACTTCTAATCATTCTTCTTAGTGTGCCCTGAGCTCTGATTTGTCACTGAGAGGGTGATCGCACCATATTTTGTACTGCTTATCATACTCAGTGTATATCCGTGCATACGGTACGAATATGCTTTGACGTTATGCGTCACATTAAAGCTTCGGTGTGACGTCTGAACGCGAAAGGGGGCAATGTTTCTACTTGGTTTAAAACATGTATGTATTTAATGTAGATACTAAGGGCAGACATTTGGGATAACTATATTTTTTTTAAATACTTTTAATAATCCTATATTACTTTTAAAAAGAATTACACAAATGCCGGTAGAAGATCATGCGTACTCGTATTGAATGAGCTGCGCAAGCGCATCATAAGCGTACGCAAAGCAATGTGACTTTAAAAGTAGAGATTTGATCGGTTCGTAACTTTTCCTATTGCGAGTGTTGAAAGTTCCGTCCCATTATAATTATTCGACTTTGACTTTCTAAGAAGAAGCATTTGTTGTGAGAATCTTCTCAAATAGAAGGAAGATCACCATAATAAGAGCAATGGAGTCATCTTCCAGTAGTTCTTCAGAGGGAGATTTCATTTCTGAAGTTTTTCACTTTACCAGAAGGTCAAAAAAAGGTTAATGCTGCAAAAGTAACCTGTAAAATTTGCCAAACAACTCTTTCAAGGGGTGATCCATGTAAAAAAATCTCCTTTGGCACAGGAAATATGGTGCGACACGTGAAGAACTTGCACCCCAAGAACTTTGCTCGAGCTGAAAGACGGAGGTTGCACGAGAACCCACCTGCTGCTACACCAAGCACATCATCTGCGGCAGTATTTTCAACAAGCAGTCCACACCCACATATTGATTCTGACTTTGCTAAGGTTACATTTCTTTGCATTTATTGCGATTAACTTTTGTGTTATGGGGAACAGAATATCGACCTGATAAAACGCAGGATACAGGATCATTGCTGTCCTTGACATTAGTTGTTCTTTTTTTCATTCTTTTGTTCCGCTTGGAATTTGTTGAGAAAACACAAAAAAAACACAAAACAAAAAAAACAGTTCTTTTTAGAACTACCTTCACTGGTGAAAGAAAGAACTATATTTCTATGTTAGTGTGTAAATGTTTGTCAGAATGAATGTGTAGTTCATAAATGAATGAATGAATATATTACTAGTGTATGGAGAATGTGAAAGTGCAGAGCTATAAGGAAGTGCTACAGCATAAATCTATAAGGTGTTTACCTATAGTATACTGTAGTATGAGTATGTAGTGGAGAAGTGTGGCTCACTGGTTAGAGGATGCAGACCTGGAAGCAGAGGTCAGCCCGGGACCAGGGTTCAATTCCCGGCTCGGCGGGGTCTTGAGTCCTAAAATGTCCATGGACTCGACAATTCTCGCTCCGGTCCCTACTTGATTCACGGGTTCACACTCTGCGACTCTGGGCAATAGCTTGCTTAATCTCCACAACGGCCCCTCGCGGCGGGATGCCTGGCTTTCACCTTGTGGATACCCTGCCGGGGTTATCTCACAGGGGAATACCAGGACGGGTTCCCTAAGCAAGCGCTTAGAAACCGCTTGGTGATTTGCGCTATATAAATTCATTTACATTTACATTTACATTTACATATATATGCGAAGCACTTGAATGTAACATATGTACATAAATATGTTAGAAGTCTATGCTTGAATTTGCGCTGCTGGTGAAACTGCCTGGGTGAATTTGTATGTGTTAGGGGCAGATTTACAATCCCCTTGTGTCTCTTTTACACTGCCGTTGCATGACTTTTGTGACACAGCGGTGGTGCAAAAGATGTGCCATGGTGTGTGCTATTAACAATGTGACGCATCTGGAGGGTGCATTACATTGTAAAGCCGTGCCCCAGAAGAGGCTTTCCTGTGCAGAAGGGGGTGCAGCAACGCCTCCTAAAAGTGACTGACTGAAATGTATAACATTTCATTCAGTCACTTTTGAGCTTAGCTGCATCAAAACCTTGCACATGCTTGAAGCAGGTGTAAGGATTGATACAGCTTTGTGAGCATAGGGCCCCAGAGCATTGCTGGAGTTGTGTTATACTTGCAACCGAAGTCAAGCAATAATGAATCCAAAAATTACTTTGCAATTTAGTTTTGTTATTATTTTATAATACGAATATGAAATATAATCTAACAAATTAAATACATATACATATTTATATTAAAAATATAAGAAATTAGTGTAAAAAGAAAGACATAATAATTAATACATTTATAACTTATCATTTACAAAACCTTCGAAATTCACTGAAAAAAACCATAGGTTTCACACACGTTATAGTTAGGAATTAGCATTTAAAAAACCTTGCAAATTCATTGAAAATACCATAGGTTTCACACACGTTATAGTTAGGAATTAGCATTTAAAAAACCATGCAAATTCATTGAAAAAACCCTAGTTTTCACACGTTATAGTTATCTGAACATTTCTCTCATACTAAACCTTTGAAATTCCTCCGTTATAGTTAGCTCAGCTAACTATAACTTGCGCGCCCACAATGCACTGCTGATGACGTCACATATAACATCACTCATGACATGGTCAGTGACATCACTCATAACATCACTGATGACATCTCAAATGACATCACTGATGATATCATCCTTGTGAAAGAATGGCAGACCTCTTTTTGGCATAATATAACCTTTGATATACACCTTATGAAATAGAAAGTAAAAATTAAAAAAATAAATAGAGATACCAATATCACTTTCCAACAACCTATTCAGTAATTCCGCCATCTACATATTCATGCACTCATTCACCAACAGTTCTACATCGTCACTTATACATGTACTCACTCATCATATGTACTCATATACTTATAAATACTCTTACACACCGACACTCATTCATACAGTTACTCACACACATACTTACATATGCAAATAAACTATCAAACATCCATTTGTTTGCATATACAGCTATACACACACCACTACACTTACTTTTACAGAAACGTGCACATACTTACTCTCTTGAACAATCAGTGAAAGAAACACATACTTATTTATACAGGAACTTTTTGAATTTGTCATTGTCATATATCCTTACTTATGTTCATCGATACTCACACATGTTTAAAACATATGTACTTACTCATAAAGACACTATTGAGGCAGTCATTCACTCACTAGCACACCCATACACACATTCATCCACCCGTGCAGTCCTGCACACATGCTGTCTTCAAAACACATACAAACAGTGAGTCAGTCATTCATGCATCTGTGCCCTAAGTAATACCCGCCACCAAACCATACAGACACTCATTCTGATACTCAAAAAAACAGCTAATAACCCATATAGACACTCGTGTAACTACTCACCAACCCATGCAGCCACTTATACACAAAGTGAGACACTGATACAGATATTTACATATTTAAACCCCCTCCAAGGCCAATGGCCACTTTCAGAATCCATCTGTAGGCACATTGCCTCGTTAGAGCTTGCCCCTTTCTCTTCCTCAATATTGCCATTGCCGGCCTTACCGTTGCATTTCCCTTCCTTACCTGATCCCCCCCCTCTACTCCTCCACTATCTGTTCTTTTACTCAACACCAGATCAGCGGTCAAACACCATCATGAGCTGTTTGTCCTTCTCGACTCCGAGAAGCCGGACATACTGCTCTTGACCGAAACCTGGTTCTATGACTTGTCCCTCCCTGTTCTCTTGGCCACCTTCCCCCCTTCCTACGTTGCCCTACGCGCTGATCGCCCGGTGGGTAGGACAGGCGGTGGTGTGGCATTAATCGCTCGGTCTGATTTAAACTTCCAAATCCTTTCCTCCCCCCTATCCCCCCCACTCAATTCCTTGTCGCCCGTTCCCTTTCCTTTTCTCCCCCTATCACATGCCTCCTGATGTATCGTCCACCCCAGTCTTCGTCTCTGTTCTTACCAGCATTCCAAGACCTATTGGCCACCCTGGTGGTCAATTACGCTTCGGTCCTGGTGCTCGGTGACTTTAATTACTGGCCTTCTGACCCTTTTGAGTGTACTGCCTCAAAAGAATTCACAGAATCTCTTCTTTCTCTGAATTTTGTTCCGCACATTTCTGTCCCCACCCATTCTCACGGTCACATACTTGACCAGGTGTGGTCCCTCAACCTCCCAGTCTCCTCGGTGACTGTATCTCCTTGTCTTTGGTCTGATCACGCCCTTATTTCCTTTTCCATTCCTATCAAACCGGTGTCTAAAGTCCCTCACGTCAAAAACACTTGGGCGCGAAATTGGAATAGAGTTGATCTCCCCTCTTTGACCTCTCTGCTCCGAAATTCTACCCCGACCCTTTCTGGCCTCTCATCCGACTCTCAAGCCAAGGCAATTAATGCCTGGCTAGCTGGAGGCTGTGACTCAGAAGCTCCCTTGCGTCGTATTTCCACCCGTCGACCCAAGGATTCAAATAGGTGGTTTAACGACAACTTAAAAAAGCTTAAACTGACCGCCCGACAGGCAGAGAGGCGTTGGAGGAAAGACTATTGTCCTTCACTAAAAATCCTCTATCTCATATCTCTTGCCGATTATAAAACAGCAATTCTCGCTGCCAAAACCACCTATTTTTCTACTAAAATAACGTCAGCTGAAAATAAACCCATAGAGATTTTCGGTATAGTGAACGACCTAGCCTTTTCCGACAGAGCCTCACCCCAAATTCCTCCATCCCAGTCCCTATGCGCCCAACTAAACACCTATTTCTTAGATAAGATTGTAACCATCAAGGCCAACATCCCTCCCCCTTCGTCTGCCTTTATCGACCCTTCCCCTCCCACCGTCCAATGCTATCTTACCTCCATTCCCCCCCTCACCAAGGAAACATTCCTGGAGATTTTCCCTAAAGTAAAATCGGGTTCTCCGGCAGATGTCTGTCCGGCACGTATTTTGCAACAAATATACTCTTTCTGTCCCGAACCCCCCATCACTTTCCTTAATAGCTCTCTGACCCAGGGAGTCGTGACGCCTGCACTCAAATCAGCCACCATAGTGCCCATCCTGAAGAAGCCTGGCGCTGACCCGTCCATCTCAGCCAATTACCGCCCCATTTCCCTGCTGCCCTATTTGGGCAAGGTGCTGGAGCGCCATGTCACCGCGGTACTCAGCGCCCATGTAGAGGCAAATGGGGGATTGGCTTCCCGCCAGGCTGGCTTTCGCCCCAGGCACTCGACCGAATCAGTTGTGGTATCGGTCCTAGATAACCTCAGGAAGGGAATGGATCACAACCAATACCAGGCGCTGGTGCTCCTTGATCTATCCGCCGCCTTTGACACGGTGGACCACACCATCCTACTGTCCCGTGTCAGGGCGGCTGGAATTCAGGGATCAGCTCTGGTCTGGCTTTCCTCCTTCCTGAGGGGCCGTACCCAGGCGGTTCGGCTAGGAGGCTTCACGACCACCCCACTCCCCGTCACCTGTGGTGTCCCCCAGGGTTCTTCCCTTTCTCCCCTACTATTTAACCTTTACATCTCTCCTCTTATTTTCGCTCTTCAGCAGCTGGAGGTCACCGTATTTAATTATGCAGATGACCTCCAGCTCATCTTTGATCTATCCTCCTCTTCGCTCTCTGTCTCTAACTTCCAGTCCATTATGATTTTTATCAGGGACTGGATGAACCACAACCATCTCAAATTGAACCCGGATAAGACCGAGTTGGTTCTCACTGGTGGTTCGTCCAGTCCCTGGAACTCCCTCTTTTGGCCCCCTTCTCTTGGCCCCGCCCCCACTCCATCTGCCACGGTTAAAACGCTGGGAGTCAAAATGAACAGTCATCTTACCCTTCAATCACAAATTAGTTCTGTAGTCTCCTCTTGCTTCCTCACCCTCCGAACAATCCGCACTGTCTCCCGTTTCTTTTCCCCCCAGGCACTTAAACTGATCATGGCCGCATTAGTAATTTCGCAGCTTGATTATGCCAATGCCCTTTACAATGGCATTCCGGCATACAGCTTGCGGAGGCTCCAGATGGTACAGAACCAGGCGGCCCGGCTAATCTATGGTCTCCCACGCTACCATCATTCCTCACCCCTCCTTAGGGAACTCCATTGGCTTCCTGTCAGGGAACGCTCCCTTTTTAAAACCGCCTGCATGACCTTTCAGGCCCGTCAAGGCACTGCCCCTGCCTTCATCTCCTTGCTGATAAGCGAATACGTTCCCTCCAGAGAGCTTCGTTCCTCTTCCAAGTCTCTCCTTCAAGACCCACGTTTTAAGCGCAAAAAGTGGGGTGGAGCCAATTTCTCTACCTTGGCTCCCACTTTTTGGAACTCTCTTCCTGACCACCTACGCTTTGCCACTCATTATGTCTCTTTTCGGAAAGACCTCAAAACGTTCCTGTTCAAACAGGCCTTCTCCGTGTAACTGGCTCACTCTTGTCATTTGACTGCTATTCTGCCTCAGTTGCCGGACCTTTCACTAGCGCCAAGAAACCGTACGGTGAACGATGCGCTTTATAAATGTTTTAAATTGGAAAATTGGAAATTAAACATTACTCGCTAATACATGTATTCACTAAGATACACTTAATAAGTCACTTATACAATGAAATTTACAAAGAAAACATCCATTTAGACACTTATTTACCCATTTATTCTTCCATCGACCTTTAGATATACATATATAAAAATATTTATTTTTCAGAAAGACACACATTCAGTGGATGATGTCATCAGTGATGTCATCAGTGATGTCATTTGAGATGTCATCAGGGATGTCATGAGTGATGTCACTGACCATGTCATGAGTGATTTTATATGTGACGGCATCAGCAGTGCATTGCGGGCGCGCAAGTTATAGTTAGCTGAGCTAACTATAACGGAGGAATTTCAAAGGTTTTGTATGAGAGAAATTTTCAGCTAACTATAACGTGTAAAAACTAGGGGTTTTTCAATGAATTTGCGTGTTTTTTAAATGCTAATTCCTAACTATAACGTATGTGAAACCTATGGTTTTTTCAATGAATATATATATATATATATATATATATATATATATATATATATATATACATATATATATATATAATTTCCAATCCTGGATCCTTACATACAAAATCAGGCGCTGACACCGTGGGATCAAGATCAAAGAAAAGTTGTCTTTATTCCATACGATTAGCTCGACGCGTTTCGGCGGCAGAACCGCCTTGTTCACAACATTTTGACACTTAGTGAAAAGTGATATATATACAATGGTGATTGGCTTGGTCGTGGCTTGAGTGAGTTGCCATGGAAACTTCCCCTGTTTAACAGTCATGGAAGAGGTATGCTACATTACATATGTTGAGGCATTTCCATGCAGTCTTTTTTCTAGAAATGTTTGCTTACTGAAATGCTACTGACATTTATATCACATTTGAAATTAGGCTGTAAATACAAATAAATAAAAAATTGCATTTGGAAACCTAATGTTTTGGCACATTTAGTAGCTAATCTCATTGGTATCAAGGGAAGTAAAAACAACTCGGCATTTGTTTATGACATGCATTGACATTGAGTCTGGTACCGTGTGTGCAATATGTACAGTGTCATTGTTATTTTGCTCTTGCCCATAAGTGCACAGTGATTTAAGTGTGTCATGTTCTCTCACGTTGCTGTTTTTGCTCGCATCTATGAATATTTTTGTTGAATATCCTCTCGTGTAGCAACCACTGTATAGTGGGCCAGTGCCCCTTGTAGATCTTCACAAGTTTGGTTTGTCGTGTTTGGTGACGGATCGGTTTGTGTTACATTTTTTTCATGTTTCATGTGATGGTGCGAGTAACACCATAGTGAATAGTGTACTGTTTATCAATTTGACCTTGGTATATGTGGGTTGCCCGTGTACTATAGGACTGCATCTGCTTCTGCCCCTGTGGGCTGCACGTTAATAGACTATTCCGTCCTGTCCGAAATACACTTTCTTTCGTTGGAGCTGGATTGTGCGAGAACACGGGATTGAAACACAGAATGTGGCGCAAAAGGTGAGGGTAAACCAGTGAAAAAAAAGGATGGGATTTAAATTATAATTGCTAATGCCACTAAGCCGTTGTGTGTTCGTGTTTGTAAGGGTTTAAAAAAAAAAAACATTTTTTATGCCAGTGTCACCCTGACACATGTGTTAAAAAAATGTTCTTAGAGGAGTTGGGTCGGGAAAGTGGGGTGGGGGGGCGCATTGTATGTTTGTGACAGGTTTTTTAGAGATGGACACTCATCGCTTCATCTGCGTTTAGGCCTTTGGGGGTCTTGGAGTCAAGTAGGATGATATACCTTGACTCCAATCTCCTGAGTGCGAGTTGTCTGTTACCTCCTCTGGCATTCTTTTTAACACTGTCAATTACAAAGTAGTGTAAGTCTTCAGCTCTACCTCTGTGGTGTGCATTGATGTGTCTTGCTACTGGGTAGGCAGGGTCATCGTTATTGATTGCCCGTAGGTGTGGAAGTATCCTTATATGGACAGGATGTATGGTACTGCCTACGTATCTTTTGTTGCATGTGCACTGTAAAACATAGATCGCAAAATCTGTTTTGCATGTGTAGTTGTCTCGTATGTCTAGTGGTGTCTTTCTTAGTGGGAGCTGAACTCTGTTGGTGTTTATGCCGTATCTGCAGGCTTTGCACTTGGTGCATTTATGGAAGCCTTTTGCACTCTTAAGCCAGTGGGTGTTTTTTTCTTTGCGTGGTATGTTGAACACTAGTTCTTCTTTCATCGATCTAGCCCTCCTGAAAGTTAACTGAGGCAGTTTGGCACATGAGGTTCCTATTGTGGGATCACAGCGCACTAGTGGGCAATGTCTGTAAAGGATTTTTCGCAGCTGTGTATGGTATACACTGTATTCTGTAATCAATCGTGGTGTTCCCGTTGATTTGGATGGTGTGGGGTTTTGAGGAGGTTTGAAGATAAGGCTTTCCCTACTTTTTGTATCGCATTTCTGTTCTGCTATGATGAGAGTATGATTTTTGTACCCCCTGGCGCGCAGTCTGTTCAACATCCCCTGTTTGGATTCTACAAAACTGTTTTGTGTGCTGCAGTTGCGTTTCACTCTTAGGCTTTCCGCATAGGGGATGCTGTTGATAAGGCTGGTCGGGTGGAAGCTGCTGGCGTGCAGTATAGTGTTGCCGGCCATAGGTTTTCTGTAAGTTTTTGACTGTATCTTGTTATTGGAGACAAACAGTTCTAGATCTAAAAACATGATTGATTTTTTACTGGTTGTACAGGTGAACTGTAAGTTTAATGTGTTTTCATTTAGATCTTCGGCAAATTTGGCTGCACTTTCTTCGCTCCCTTTCCATAGCAGAAAGATGTCGTCTATATATATAGACATATATAGTTTTTCACGAATGAGCCTAAGCTTCTTTCAGTGGTGGGCTGCAGCGGGGTCTCGAACCTCCGTGATCCAGTTCAATCATTCCTCACTCCTTTTAGGACAAAAACGATGTCACAGCCAAAATGACTCGACGCATTTCGGAGATGAACTCCTCTCCGAAACGCGTCGAGTGATTTTGGCCTTGTAATAAACACGCTGTATGCACGATTGTGTGGCTGTGGCATCGGTTTTGTCCTAAAAGGAGTGAGGAACGATTAAACTGGATATATATATATATATATATATATATATATATATATATATCCTCCACCACTCCCGCCTCTTTGCCAAGAAACGGGTCCGACACATGCGTTTGGACAAGTCAGGTAAATTTTATTTTGCCACCATCCTGACAGGTAGAAGTTCAAAACACCTGGCAGACGCGTTTCGGCGTGTGCCTTAATCATTGCCAGCTTCGTGTTTTAAAAACATGTTGGTGTAGGCAGGGACTTTTCATAATGCTCCTGATGTTTTCATTGGTGCAGATGCATCCAATCACAGGCAAAAGTTTTTTCTCCTCTGTGGGCAGTATTCGCTAGGCATTCTGGTACCTGAAGTCCCATAGTCAGTAAGGGTCCCACACGTAGTCAGTTGCATGGCCGCAGTCTCACTTCGCGAACTCCAATACAGTGATTGGTCCGTGCATACAGTGATGCCCCAGCTTGTTGCCAGCCCAGTGAGTCCACTCATCCACCGCCACAGGGACCCAGGTAGCAAAAGAATTCACTGTCGCTGTCCAAATCAGCAGCGTGCTGCCGCTCTCTCCCCGAACCAGGAACAGTGTCTTGGGCGAGGGGGTGCCGCTTTTGTGCTTTCAACACCAAACACCACAGAGATGTCGACTTTAAGCGGAACTCTAGAACGAGAGGCGTGCCGGTCTTGCAGCATCGACTGCTGCAAACATATCCTCCACCACTCCCGCCTCTTTGCCAAGAAACGGGTCCGACACATGCGTTTGGACAGGTCAGGTAAATTTTATTTTGCCACCATCCTGACAGGTAGAAGTTCAAAATACCTGGCAGACGCGTTTCGGCGTGTGCCTTAATCATTGCCAGCTTCGTGTTTTAAAAACATGTTGGTGTAGGCAGGGACTTTTCATAATGCTCCTGATGTTTTCATTGGTGCAGATGCATCCAATCACAGGCAAAAGTTTTTTCTCCTCTGTGGGCAGTATTCGCTAGGCATTCTGGTACCTGAAGTCCCATAGTCAGTAAGGGTCCCACACGTAGTCAGTTGCATGGCCGCAGTCTCCCTTCGCGAACTCCAATACAGTGATTGGTCCATGCATACAGTGATGCCCCAGCTTGTTGCCAGCCCAGTGAGTCCACTCATCCACCGCCACAGGGACCCAGGTAGCAAAAGAATTCACTGTCGCCGTCCAAATCAGCAGCGTGCTGCCGCTCTCTCCCCGAACCAGGAACAGTGTCTTGGGCGAGGGGGTGCCGCTTTTGTGCTTTCAACACCAAACACCACAGAGATGTCGACTTTAAGCGGAACTCCAGAACGAGAGGCGTGCCGGTCTTGCAGCGTCGACTGCTGCAAACATATCCTCCACCACTCCCGCCTCTTTGCCAAGAAACGGGTCCGAAACATGCGTCTGGACAGGTCAGGTAAATTTTATTTTGCCACCATCCTGACAGGTAGAAGTTCAAAACACCTGGCAGACGTGTTTCGGCGTGTGCCTTAATCATTGCCAGCTTCGTGTTTTAAAAACATGTTGGTGTAGGCAGGGACTTTTCATAATGCTCCTGATGTTTTCATTGGTGCAGATGCATCCAATCACAGGCAAAAGTTTTTTCTCCTCTGTGGGCAGTATTCGCCAGGCATTCTGGTACCTGAAGTCCCATAGTCAGTAAGGGTCCCACACGTAGTCAGTTGCATGGCCGCAGTCTCACTTCGCGTACTCCAATACAGTGATTGGTCCGTGCATACAGTGATGCCCCAGCTTGTTGCCAGCCCAGTGAGTCCACTCATCCACCGCCACAGGGACCCAGGTAGCAAAAGAATTCACTGTCCCCGTCCAAATCAGCAGCGTGCTGCCGCTCTCTCCCCGAACCAGGAACAGTGTCTTGGGCGAGGGGGTGCCGCTTTTGTGCTTTCAACACCAAACACCACAGAGATGTCGACTTTAAGCGGAACTCCAGAACGAGAGGCGTGCCGGTCTTGCAGCGTCGACTGCTGCAAACATATCCTCCACCACTCCCGCCTCTTTGCCAAGAAACGGGTCCGACACATGCGTTTGGACAGGTCAGGTAAATTTTATTTTGCCACCATCCTGACAGGTAGAAGTTCAAAACACCTGGCAGACGCGTTTCGGCGTGTGCCTTAATCATTGCCAGCTTCGTGTTTTAAAAACATGTTGGTGTAGGCAGGGACTTTTCATAATGCTCCTGATGTTTTCATTGGTGCAGATGCATCCAATCACAGGCAAAAGTTTTTTCTCCTCTGTGGGCAGTATTCGCTAGGCATTCTGGTACCTGAAGTCCCATAGTCAGTAAGGGTCCCACACGTAGTCAGTTGCATGGCCGCAGTCTCACTTCGCGAACTCCAATACAGTGATTGGTCCGTGCATACAGTGATGCCCCAGCTTGTTGCCAGCCCAGTGAGTCCACTCATCCACCGCCACAGGGACCCAGGTAGCAAAAGAATTCACTGTCGCCCTCCAAATCAGCAGCGTGCTGCCGCTCTCTCCCCGAACCAGGAACAGTGTCTTGGGCGAGGGGGTGCCGCTTTTGTGCTTTCAACACCAAACACCACAGAGATGTCGACTTTAAGCGGAACTCCAGAACGAGAGGCGTGCCGGTCTTGCAGCGTCGACTGCTGCAAACATATCCTCCACCACTCCCGCCTCTTTGCCAAGAAACGGGTCCGACACATGCGTTTGGACAGGTCAGGTAAATTTTATTTTGCCACCATCCTGACAGGTAGAAGTTCAAAACACCTGGCAGACGCGTTTCGGCGTGTGCCTTAATCATTGCCAGCTTCGTGTTTTAAAAACATGTTGGTGAAGGCAGGGACTTTTCATAATGCTCCTGATGTTTTCATTGGTGCAGATGCATCCAATCACAGGCAAAAGTTTTTTCTCCTCTGTGGGCAGTATTCGCTAGGCATTCTGGTACCTGAAGTCCCATAGTCAGTAAGGGTCCCACACGTAGTCAGTTGCATGGCCGCAGTCTCACTTCGCGAACTCCAATACAGTGATTGGTCCGTGCATACAGTGATGCCCCAGCTTGTTGCCAGCCCAGTGAGTCCACATCATCCACCGCCACAGGGACCCAGGTAGCAAAAGAATTCACTGTCGCTGTCCAAATCAGCAGCGTACTGCCGCTCTCTCCCCGAACCAGGAACAGTGTCTTGGGCGAGGGGGTGCCGCTTTTGTGCTTTCAACACCAAACACCACAGAGATGTCGACTTTAACCGGAACTCCAGAACGAGAGGCGTGCCGGTCTTGCAGCATCGACTGCTGCAAACATATCCTCCACCACTCCCGCCTCTTTGGCAAGAAACGGGTCCGACACATGCGTTTGGACAGGTCAGGTAAATTTTATTTTGCCACCATCCTGACAGGTAGAAGTTTAAAATACCTGGCAGACGCGTTTCGGCGTGTGCCTTAATCATTGCCAGCTTCGTGTTTTAAAAACATGTTGGTGTAGGCAGGGACTTTTCATAATGCTCCTGATGTTTTCATTGGTGCAGATGCATCCAATCACAGGCAAAAGTTTTTTCTCCTCTGTGGGCAGTATTCGCTAGGCATTCTGGTACCTGAAGTCCCATAGTCAGTAAGGGTCCCACACGTAGTCAGTTGCATGGCCGCAGTCTCACTTCGCGAACTCCAATACAGTGATTGGTCCGTGCATACAGTGATGCCCCAGCTTGTTGCCAGCCCAGTGAGTCCACTCATCCACCGCCACAGGGACCCAGGTAGCAAAAGAATTCACTGTTGCCGTCCAAATCAGCAGCGTGCTGCCGCTCTCTCCCCGAACCAGGAACAGTGTCTTGGGCGAGGGGGTGCCGCTTTTGTGCTTTCAACACCAAACACCACAGAGATGTCGACTTTAAGCGGAACTCCAGAACGAGAGGCGTGCCGGTCTTGCAGCGTCGACTGCTGCAAACATATCCTCCACCACTCCCGCCTCTTTGCCAAGAAACGGGTCCGACACATGCGTTTGGACAGGTCAGGTAAATTTTATTTTGTCACCATCCTGACAGGTAGAAGTTCAAAACACCTGGCAGACGCGTTTCGGTGTGTGCCTTAATCATTGCCAGCTTCGTGTTTTAAAAACATGTTGGTGTAGGCAGGGACTTTTCATAATGCTCCTGATGTTTTCATTGGTGCAGATGCATCCAATCACAGGCAAAAGTTTTTTCTCCTCTGTGGGCAGTATTCGCTAGGCATTCTGGTACCTGAAGTCCCATAGTCAGTAAGGGTCCCACACGTAGTCAGTTGCATGGCCGCAGTCTCACTTCGCGAACTCCAATACAGTGATTGGTCCGTGCATACAGTGATGCCCCAGCTTGTTGCCAGCCCAGTGAGTCCACTCATCCACCGCCACAGGGACCCAGGTAGCAAAAGAATTCACTGTCGCCGTCCAAATCAGCAGCGTGCTGCCGCTCTCTCCCCGAACCAGGAACAGTGTCTTGGGCGAGGGGGTGCCGCTTTTGTGCTTTCAACACCAAACACCACAGAGATGTCGACTTTAAGCGGAACTCCAGAACGAGAGGCGTGCCGGTCTTGCAGCGTCGACTGCTGCAAACATATCCTCCACCACTCCCGCCTCTTTGCCAAGAAACGGGTCCGACACATGCGTTTGGACAGGTCAGGTAAATTTTATTTTGCCACCATCCTGACAGGTAGAAGTTCAAAACACCTGGCAGACGCGTTTCGGCGTGTGCCTTAATCATTGCCAGCTTCGTGTTTTAAAAACATGTTGGTGTAGGCAGGGACTTTTCATAATGCTCCTGATGTTTTCATTGGTGCAGATGCATCCAATCACAGGCAAAAGTTTTTTCTCCTCTGTGGGCAGTATTCGCTAGGCATTCTGGTACCTGAAGTCCCATAGTCAGTAAGGGTCCCACACGTAGTTAGTTGCATGGCCGCAGTCTCACTTCGCGAACTCCAATACAGTGATTGGTCCGTGCATACAGTGATGGCCCAGCTTGTTGCCAGCCCAGTGAGTCCACTCATCCACCGCCACAGGGACCCAGGTAGCAAAAGAATTCACTGTCGCCCTCCAAATCAGCAGCGTGCTGCCGCTCTCTCCCCGAACCAGGAACAGTGTTTTGGGCGAGGGGGTGCTGCTTTTGTGCTTTCAACACCAAACACCACAGAGATGTCGACTTTAGCGGAACTCCAGAACGAGAGGCGTGCCGGTCTTGCAGCGTCGACTGCTGCAAACATATCCTCCACCACTCCCGCCTCTTTGCCAAGAAACGGGTCCGACACATGCGTTTGGACAGGTCAGGTAAATTTTATTTTGCCACCATCCTGACAGGTAGAAGTTCAAAACACCTGGCAGACGCGTTTCGGCGTGTGCCTTAATCATTGCCAGCTTCGTGTTTTAAAAACATGTTGGTGTAGGCAGGGACTTTTCATAATGCTCCTGATGTTTTCATTGGTGCAGATGCATCCAATCACAGGCAAATGTTTTTTCTCCTCTGTGGGCAGTATTCGCTAGGCATTCTGGTCCCTGAAGTCCCATAGTCAGTAAGGGTCCCACACGTAGTCAGTTGCATGGCCGCAGTCTCACTTCGCGAACTCCAATACAGTGATTGGTCCGTGCATACAGTGATGCCCCAGCTTGTTGCCAGCCCAGTGAGTCCACTCATCCACCGCCACAGGGACCCAGGTAGCAAAAGAATTCACTGTTGCCGTCCAAATCAGCAGCGTGCTGCCGCTCTCTCCCCGAACCAGGAACAGTGTCTTGGCTCGAGGGGGTGCCGCTTTTGTGCTTTCAACACCAAACACCACAGAGATGTCGACTTTAAGCGGAACTCCAGAACGAGAGGCGTGCCGGTCTTGCAGCGTCGACTGCTGCAAACATATCCTCCACCACTCCCGCCTCTTTGCCAAGAAACGGGTCCGACACATGCGTTTGGACAGGTCAGGTACATTTTATTTTGCCACCATCCTGACAGGTAGAAGTTCAAAACACCTGGCAGACGCGTTTCGGCGTGTGCCTTAATCATTGCCAGCTTCGTGTTTTAAAAACATGTTTGTGTAGGCAGGGACTTTTCATAATGCTCCTGATGTTTTCATTGGTGCAGATGCATCCAATCACAGGCAAAAGTTTTTTCTCCTCTGTGGGCAGTATTCGCTAGGCATTCTGGTACCTGAAGTCCCATAGTCAGTAAGGGTCCCACACGTAGTCAGTTGCATGGCCGCAGTCTCACTTCGCGAACTCCAATACAGTGATTGGTCCGTGCATACAGTGATGCCCCAGCTTGTTGCCAGCCCAGTGAGTCCACTCATCCACCGCCACAGGGACCCAGGTAGCAAAAGAATTCACTGTCGCCGTCCAAATCAGCAGCGTGCTGCCGCTCTCTCCCCGAACCAGGAACAGTGTCTTGGGCGAGGGGGTGCCGCTTTTGTGCTTTCAACACCAAACACCACAGAGATGTCGACTTTAAGCGGAACTCCAGAACGAGAGGCGTGCCGGTCTTGCAGCGTCGACTGCTGCAAACATATCCTCCACCACTCCCGCCTCTTTGCCAAGAAACGGGTCCGACACATGCGTTTGGACAGGTCAGGTAAATTTTATTTTGCCACCATCCTGACAGGTAGAAGTTCAAAACACCTGGCAGACGCGTTTCGGCGTGTGCCTTAATCATTGCCAGCTTCGTGTTTTAAAAACATGTTGGTGTAGGCAGGGACTTTTCATAATGCTCCTGATGTTTTCATTGGTGCAGATGCATCCAATCACAGGCAAAAGTTTTTTCTCCTCTGTGGGCAGTATTCGCTAGGCATTCTGGTACCTGAAGTCCCATAGTCAGTAAGGGTCCCACACGTAGTCAGTTGCATGGCCGCAGTCTCACTTCGCGAACTCCAATACAGTGATTGGTCCGTGCATACAGTGATGCCCCAGCTTGTTGCCAGCCCAGTGAGTCCACTCATCCACCGCCACAGGGACCCAGGTAGCAAAAGAATTCACTGTCGCCCTCCAAATCAGCAGCGTGCTGCCGCTCTCTCCCCGAACCAGGAACAGTGTCTTGGGCGAGGGGGTGCCGCTTTTGTGCTTTCAACACCAAACACCACAGAGATGTCGACTTTAAGCGGAACTCCAGAACGAGAGGCGTGCCGGTCTTGCAGCGTCGACTGCTGCAAACATATCCTCCACCACTCCCGCCTCTTTGCCAAGAAACGGGTCCGACACATGCGTTTGGACAGGTCAGGTAAATTTCATTTTGCCACCATCCTGACAGGTAGAAGTTCAAAACACCTGGCAGACGCGTTTCGGCGTGTGCCTTAATCATTGCCAGCTTCGTGTTTTAAAAACATGTTGGTGAAGGCAGGGACTTTTCATAATGCTCCTGATGTTTTCATTGGTGCAGATGCATCCAATCACAGGCAAAAGTTTTTTCTCCTCTGTGGGCAGTATTCGCTAGGCATTCTGGTACCTGAAGTCCCATAGTCAGTAAGGGTCCCACACGTAGTCAGTTGCATGGCCGCAGTCTCACTTCGCGAACTCCAATACAGTGATTGGTCCGTGCATACAGTGATGCCCCAGCTTGTTGCCAGCCCAGTGAGTCCACATCATCCACCGCCACAGGGACCCAGGTAGCAAAAGAATTCACTGTCGCTGTCCAAATCAGCAGCGTACTGCCGCTCTCTCCCCGAACCAGGAACAGTGTCTTGGGCGAGGGGGTGCCGCTTTTGTGCTTTCAACACCAAACACCACAGAGATGTCGACTTTAACCGGAACTCCAGAACGAGAGGCGTGCCGGTCTTGCAGCATCGACTGCTGCAAACATATCCTCCACCACTCCCGCCTCTTTGGCAAGAAACGGGTCCGACACATGCGTTTGGACAGGTCAGGTAAATTTTATTTTGCCACCATCCTGACAGGTAGAAGTTTAAAATACCTGGCAGACGCGTTTCGGCGTGTGCCTTAATCATTGCCAGCTTCGTGTTTTAAAAACATGTTGGTGTAGGCAGGGACTTTTCATAATGCTCCTGATGTTTTCATTGGTGCAGATGCATCCAATCACAGGCAAAAGTTTTTTCTCCTCTGTGGGCAGTATTCGCTAGGCATTCTGGTACCTGAAGTCCCATAGTCAGTAAGGGTCCCACACGTAGTCAGTTGCATGGCCGCAGTCTCACTTCGCGAACTCCAATACAGTGATTGGTCCGTGCATACAGTGATGCCCCAGCTTGTTGCCAGCCCAGTGAGTCCACTCATCCACCGCCACAGGGACCCAGGTAGCAAAAGAATTCACTGTTGCCGTCCAAATCAGCAGCGTGCTGCCGCTCTCTCCCCGAACCAGGAACAGTGTCTTGGGCGAGGGGGTGCCGCTTTTGTGCTTTCAACACCAAACACCACAGAGATGTCGACTTTAAGCGGAACTCCAGAACGAGAGGCGTGCCGGTCTTGCAGCGTCGACTGCTGCAAACATATCCTCCACCACTCCCGCCTCTTTGCCAAGAAACGGGTCCGACACATGCGTTTGGACAGGTCAGGTAAATTTTATTTTGTCACCATCCTGACAGGTAGAAGTTCAAAACACCTGGCAGACGCGTTTCGGTGTGTGCCTTAATCATTGCCAGCTTCGTGTTTTAAAAACATGTTGGTGTAGGCAGGGACTTTTCATAATGCTCCTGATGTTTTCATTGGTGCAGATGCATCCAATCACAGGCAAAAGTTTTTTCTCCTCTGTGGGCAGTATTCGCTAGGCATTCTGGTACCTGAAGTCCCATAGTCAGTAAGGGTCCCACACGTAGTCAGTTGCATGGCCGCAGTCTCACTTCGCGAACTCCAATACAGTGATTGGTCCGTGCATACAGTGATGCCCCAGCTTGTTGCCAGCCCAGTGAGTCCACTCATCCACCGCCACAGGGACCCAGGTAGCAAAAGAATTCACTGTCGCCGTCCAAATCAGCAGCGTGCTGCCGCTCTCTCCCCGAACCAGGAACAGTGTCTTGGGCGAGGGGGTGCCGCTTTTGTGCTTTCAACACCAAACACCACAGAGATGTCGACTTTAAGCGGAACTCCAGAACGAGAGGCGTGCCGGTCTTGCAGCGTCGACTGCTGCAAACATATCCTCCACCACTCCCGCCTCTTTGCCAAGAAACGGGTCCGACACATGCGTTTGGACAGGTCAGGTAAATTTTATTTTGCCACCATCCTGACAGGTAGAAGTTCAAAACACCTGGCAGACGCGTTTCGGCGTGTGCCTTAATCATTGCCAGCTTCGTGTTTTAAAAACATGTTGGTGTAGGCAGGGACTTTTCATAATGCTCCTGATGTTTTCATTGGTGCAGATGCATCCAATCACAGGCAAAAGTTTTTTCTCCTCTGTGGGCAGTATTCGCTAGGCATTCTGGTACCTGAAGTCCCATAGTCAGTAAGGGTCCCACACGTAGTTAGTTGCATGGCCGCAGTCTCACTTCGCGAACTCCAATACAGTGATTGGTCCGTGCATACAGTGATGGCCCAGCTTGTTGCCAGCCCAGTGAGTCCACTCATCCACCGCCACAGGGACCCAGGTAGCAAAAGAATTCACTGTCGCCCTCCAAATCAGCAGCGTGCTGCCGCTCTCTCCCCGAACCAGGAACAGTGTTTTGGGCGAGGGGGTGCTGCTTTTGTGCTTTCAACACCAAACACCACAGAGATGTCGACTTTAGCGGAACTCCAGAACGAGAGGCGTGCCGGTCTTGCAGCGTCGACTGCTGCAAACATATCCTCCACCACTCCCGCCTCTTTGCCAAGAAACGGGTCCGACACATGCGTTTGGACAGGTCAGGTAAATTTTATTTTGCCACCATCCTGACAGGTAGAAGTTCAAAACACCTGGCAGACGCGTTTCGGCGTGTGCCTTAATCATTGCCAGCTTCGTGTTTTAAAAACATGTTGGTGTAGGCAGGGACTTTTCATAATGCTCCTGATGTTTTCATTGGTGCAGATGCATCCAATCACAGGCAAATGTTTTTTCTCCTCTGTGGGCAGTATTCGCTAGGCATTCTGGTCCCTGAAGTCCCATAGTCAGTAAGGGTCCCACACGTAGTCAGTTGCATGGCCGCAGTCTCACTTCGCGAACTCCAATACAGTGATTGGTCCGTGCATACAGTGATGCCCCAGCTTGTTGCCAGCCCAGTGAGTCCACTCATCCACCGCCACAGGGACCCAGGTAGCAAAAGAATTCACTGTTGCCGTCCAAATCAGCAGCGTGCTGCCGCTCTCTCCCCGAACCAGGAACAGTGTCTTGGCTCGAGGGGGTGCCGCTTTTGTGCTTTCAACACCAAACACCACAGAGATGTCGACTTTAAGCGGAACTCCAGAACGAGAGGCGTGCCGGTCTTGCAGCGTCGACTGCTGCAAACATATCCTCCACCACTCCCGCCTCTTTGCCAAGAAACGGGTCCGACACATGCGTTTGGACAGGTCAGGTACATTTTATTTTGCCACCATCCTGACAGGTAGAAGTTCAAAACACCTGGCAGACGCGTTTCGGCGTGTGCCTTAATCATTGCCAGCTTCGTGTTTTAAAAACATGTTTGTGTAGGCAGGGACTTTTCATAATGCTCCTGATGTTTTCATTGGTGCAGATGCATCCAATCACAGGCAAAAGTTTTTTCTCCTCTGTGGGCAGTATTCGCTAGGCATTCTGGTACCTGAAGTCCCATAGTCAGTAAGGGTCCCACACGTAGTCAGTTGCATGGCCGCAGTCTCACTTCGCGAACTCCAATACAGTGATTGGTCCGTGCATACAGTGATGCCCCAGCTTGTTGCCAGCCCAGTGAGTCCACTCATCCACCGCCACAGGGACCCAGGTAGCAAAAGAATTCACTGTCGCCGTCCAAATCAGCAGCGTGCTGCCGCTCTCTCCCCGAACCAGGAACAGTGTCTTGGGCGAGGGGGTGCCGCTTTTGTGCTTTCAACACCAAACACCACAGAGATGTCGACTTTAAGCGGAACTCCAGAACGAGAGGCGTGCCGGTCTTGCAGCGTCGACTGCTGCAAACATATCCTCCACCACTCTTGCCTCTTTGCCAAGAAACGGGTCCGACACATGCGTTTGGACAGGTCTGGTAAATTTTATTTTGCCACCATCCTGACAGGTAAAAGTTCAAAACACCTGGCCGACGCGTTTCGGCGTGTGCCTTAATCATTGCCAGCTTCGTGTTTTAAAAACATGTTGGTGTAGGCAGGGACTTTTCATAATGCTCCTGATGTTTTCATTGGTGCAGATGCATCCAATCACAGGCAAAAGTTTTTTCTCCTCTGTGGGCAGTATTCGCTAGGCATTCTGGTACCTGAAGTCCCATAGTCAGTAAGGGTCCCACACGTAGTCAGTTGCATGGCCGCAGTCTCATTTCGCGAACTCCAATACAGTGATATATATATCCTGGAAACTCGAACTACTTCCTGATTCCGCCAACGGCGGATTAGGCGAGGAAAGAGACACAGACCTCCGAGGTTTAGTGGGCAAAAGTATGGTTTATTTCGGGTGACCCAACACAACGCGTTTTAAGCCCGTAAGCCCTTGTTCACGGGTCAAAGTGGAAAAAACACCATCTATTATTTAAAGTGAATGACCCCACTCCCACTTTCTGACATCATAGGTCACATGTAGATGGGCATGGACAACAGACTAAGGTAACCACAACAAAATCGTTTTGTAGTTTAAAACCCCATAGACAGAATGATATTTCATGACACATTTGATATATATGTACACATGTTTAAAACAATATTTAAAAACATGTAAAGTGCTTAAGTGTCATAATCTTTGTAAAACAATAAATACAATTCATTTTAAGATTCTCTTTGGATAAATCCAAGACTGCCTATATTGCTGCAGCGCCCATACAATGTTATTACCGGATAAATCCGATTATTTTCAATTCAATCAATGTGGCCTATTAGTCTTGTGTGTCTAATAGCACGTATTTTTTATGTTATCATGATTTCATGAACATTCATATTTTCTTTGTAGTTTTTTATTTTTTACCAGTGCAAATACAAGTGGGATGGAATCTGTGCAACAGTGCATAAATAAATATAAAGTGCTAGTGTAATTTACATTGACTTCTCAATTACTTTACTGCAAATGTAGGTCATCACCATTCATTTCTAGAATACAAATAATCTATATATATCACCACCAACGACTTTCAGTTTAGAAAATCTCATGGACACCTTGAGTAGATTGCAGGTAAATTTAATACAAAACTGTACAGCAACGCGTTTCGACTTTCGTGTTGATCACGCTAACAAGATCGGAAGTTTACACATCCTTATACACAGTCTTACTAAACATAAAAGAAAGACTTACAATACACCCAAGTGAAAAAATAAAACATTGGTATATAATGGGGCGGCCATCTTATCACTGTTTTCGTGACTCTATATTTGCGAGTGAACCATAATTCATAAGAAGGAATACTCATATGAGTCAGATCAATCCTCATGACTAACTCGACAGAAGAAAATCAACGTCATAGTCAATTTCTACAATAATTGCTAAATAATAAACAGTATCAATTGCTCAACAAAACAAATCAATATCACAGTTTTAAAAATGTTTGCAATGTTCGCTGAATAATACATACTGCACAATGTATATGATTTATCATTTCATTTGTAAACCTTGCTGTGGTATATTATAGTTGAAATCTCTGTCGATGCCAGTGCATGTCTGATTAAAAACCTAATGCTTTATTAAGCATGGCTCGCGCTCACAATCAAACCCCGTGGTTTTCTTTCCTAAAAATCGACTTGCATTTCAGCCGATCAAATTCCACCCTGTCTTTGAATTTTAATGCATAAATTGCAGCGACGTATGAGAATCTTGTACATACACAATTACACCCGATTGCTGCTGTGCGTCATTTGTTGCCAGTGATCAAGGACGTTTACCGTCCGAAACATGTTTAGCATGTGTTCGGAGGGAGAGGCTGGCTCATCTTCTGCCCTGACGATGGAGGTGAACTTCCCGGGTGCGTGCTTTTCCACAGAGGGCAACCTGTTTGTGTTTATGTTTTGCGGCCAGTCCGGTCGCGGAAAGGCCCCGCCGCAGATACAGCGGATCCTGGGTTATCTGACACGCTAACCCGGCAAGACCGGGTGGTAGCCAACTGTGAGTGGCGTCGATACTGGTAGAGGAGCCAGTTTTTAACTTCAACCAACCCACTGGAGTGAACATTAATTATACGGGTGGCAGACAGCAGCAGCTACATGGATTTATTGTTTAGTACCACTATGTTAACCAGCATGCAATTTGGCATACGCCTATCGAGGGAGACCTCCACGCCCACTGGGGCGGGAACTTATCAAATAAATGAGGCATGTATCCCACCAATTGCTGCTGTGCGTCATTTGTTGCCAGTGATCAAGGACGTTTACCGTCCAAAACATGTTTGGCGTGTGTTTGGAGGGAGAGGCTGGCTCATCTTATGCACTCACGATGGAGGTGAACTTCCCGGGTGCGTGCTTTTCCACAGAGGGCAACCTGTTTGTGTTTATATATATATATATATATATATATACATATATATGGATATATATGTATATGTATTACCCACTGGCGGTTGCCAGTAGGTAGTTATAGTTACAACCTAGTTTCCATGGGAAAAGCCTTTTTTGACTTGCTTATAACTTTGGCGTCGTTTAACAAATCTACATGAAATTTTCCCAAAACTTGCGCTTTTTAGGTGAGCTCCTATCCTGAAAGTTTGGGGGTGATTCGTCAAGGGGGGAGCTGAGAAAAAAGGGGGGCTCCAAAACGCATTTTTCCCATGTTAATTTCCATAGGAAAGTTTGCGACGAGCTACATCCCAAACTGCTGAACAGAATTACCCTAAATTTGGAAGAAAGGTAGAGCTTGGTTCAGAAAGCAACCTTTTTTTTTAAAATGGGGTACATTCGTTCAGTGGTTTTTAAGAAGTTCAGCCGATCAAATTCCACCCTGTCTTTGAATTTTAATGCATAAATTGCAGCGACGTATGAGAATCTTGTACATACACAATTACATCCGATTGCTGCTGTGCGTCATTTGTTGCCAGTGATCAAGGACGTTTACCATCCGAAACATGTTTAGCATGTGTTCGGAGGGAGAGGCTGGCTCATCTTCTGCCCTGACGATGGAGGTGAACTTCCCGGGTGCGTGCTTTTCCACAGAGGGCAACCTGTTTGTGTTTATGTTTTGCGGCCAGTCCGGTCGCGGAAAGGCCCCGCCGCAGATACAGCGGATCCTGGGTTATCTGACACGCTAACCCGGCAAGACCGGGTGGTAGCCAACTATGAGTGGCGTCGATACTGGTAGAGGAGCCAGTTTTTAACTTCAACCAACCCACTGGAGTGAACATTAATGATACGGGTGGCAGACAGCAGCAGCTACATGGATTTATTGTTTAGTACCACTATGTTAACCAGCATGCAATTTGGCATACGCCTATCGAGGGAGACCTCCACGCCCACTGGGGCGGGAACTTATCAAATAAATGAGGCATGTATCCCACCAATTGCTGCTGTGCGTCATTTGTTGCCAGTGATCAAGGACGTTTACCGTCCAAAACATGTTTGGCGTGTGTTTGGAGGGAGAGGCTGGCTCATCTTATGCACTCACGATGGAGGTGAACTTCCCGGGTGCGTGCTTTTCCACAGAGGGCAACCTGTTTGTGTTTATATATATATATATATATATATATACATATATATGTTATGTTAATTGAGGCTTATTGAGCGCACTAACACCCGAAGGTTTCTTGGCGCTAACTGGAAAAACATGTGAATGAGCAGAAAAGAATTTATTCAGGAAGGGTAAACAGAAAAGTCTTAAGGAGTTTCCTAAACTGAAAAAGGGAGTTGCTAGATTTAATAGTCAGAGGAAGGGAGTTCCAGAGCCTGGGGGCAAGGAAAGCAAAACGACGGCCTCCAAATTTATGAAGTTTAAATTTGGGGATGACAACCAAGTGATGGGAAGCTGAGCGAAGGGAGCGGGCAGGTTGGTACAGGGTAATCCGGGATTTCAAAAAAGCAGGGCAAGGACAGTGAAGGGATTTGAATGCCAGGCAGCCCATCTTGAAGGCCGCTCTCTCCTTCACTGGCAACCAATGGAGCCTGCGAAGCAGGGGCCTTGCAGATTGCCACTTAGGGATCTTGAATATGAGGCGGTCTGCCTGGTTTTGGACCACCTGAAGACGGTGTAAGAGGAAGCGTGGGAGTGCATGATAAAGGGAATTAGAAAAATCCAGGCGCGATATGACAAGGGACAAGATGACCTGACACAGGGCCGCGTGTGGAAGTAGGTGCCTGATCTTCCGGATTTTTCGGAGTTGAAACATACACGAAGAAATCGTGGCACCCACTTGGGCCTTAAGTGACAGTTCGGCATCGATTGTCACCCCCAGACTCCTGACGGACTTGAGGGGTGTCGGGGGGGAACCCAAGTCAGGAGGCCAAAACTGCGGGCCCCAAAAAGCGGCACTGGCACCAGGAAGGAGTAGCTCAGTCTTTCCAGGATTGAGTTTCAATTGATTCTCATTCATCCATTGATGGATATGGATCATAGCGGCGTGGAAGTTGTTAGTTGCCTGAAGAGAATCAAGTGGAAAGACGAGCTGCAAGTCGTCAGCGTAATTGAAGACGCTGACGTCCCAGTTGTGAAGGGAGGAAATTAAAGGACGCAAATAAAGATTAAACAATAACGGGGAGAGTGAAGAACCCTGAGGAACACCGCAAGTGATGGGGGATTTGGTTGCAGTGAAGGGGCCAAGGCGCACGGCTTGTGATCTTCCCGTCAGGAATGACTCCACCCACTTGAGAGCCATGCCCCGGATGCCAACTTGTTCGACACGGTGGATATGGATATATATGTAAATGTATTACCCACTGGCGGTTGCCAGTAGGCAGTTATAGTTACAACCTAGTTTCCATGGGAAAAGTCTTTTTTGACTTGCTTATAACTTTGGCGTCGTTTAACAAATCTACATGAAATTTTCCCAAAACTTGCGCTTTTTAGGTGAGCTCCTATCCTGAAAGTTTGGGGGTGATTCGTCAAGGGGGGAGCTGAGAAAAAAGGGGGGCCCCAAAACGCATTTTTCCCATGTTAATTTCCATAGGAAAGTTTGCGACGAGCTACATCCCAAACTGCTGAACAGAATTACCCTAAATTTGGAAGAAAGGTAGAGCTTGGTTTAGAAAGCAACCTTTTTTTTTAAAATGGGGTACATTCGTTCAGTGGTTTTTAAGAAGTTAAAAAAATAAGAGTCAAAAAATCAATTTCCCATAGGAAACTTTGTGCAAGGCTACAGATCAAACTACTGAATGGAATTACCTCAAATTTGGGGGTCAGAAAGCGACCTTTTTTTAAATGGTGTAAATCCGTTCAGTAGTTGCTGAGAAATGAGAAAAATAAAAGTTTCGATATCTGGGCGGAGCCTAAGTCCTGTGCACGAGCTTCACTGTGATTGGCTGCCAACACTCCAAACCAGGAAGTGTTGGCAGCCATCTTGTGGCTTGGTAGAAGTGAATCTCTAGAAAACAGAAACAAAGGTGGAAAACAAGAGAAGAGGCAGGGTAGAAACATCCTGACCCGGTAGGACCCCCAGGGCCCCCCCCCCAACTTTTTTTTTGGGCTTAATTCGTGCTGGGGTCGCGGGTTCCCCCGGGGTGGATAGGTCCTGGGGGATTTTCTAAAAAAATTATGGTGTGGCTCGGTGGGGCTACAGGGTACCCGCTGGGATCACCACAGTCTCGGGGCTTCAATCATGTTTGGAGGGGGGTTGTGCGGCCCCCCTCCTGGAGCTCTCCATCTGCTTATAACTTTGGCATCGTTTGACGATTCTTTACAAAATTTTCCAAAAAGTTTCTTTTTTGATCAGCTCCTATCTTGAAAAGTTTAGGGGCGATTGGTCAAGGGGGAGCTAAGAAAAAAGGGGTTGTGAAAACGTGTTTTCTCAATAGATTTTCCATAGGAAACTTTAGACAAGGCTACAGCTCAAACTGCTGAACGGAATTACGCCAAATTTGGCAGGGAGAAAGGTCTTGGTCCAGAAAGTACGGTTTTATAGAAATGGTGTAAATCCTTTCAGTAGTTTTTGAGATATTAAAGGGAAAAAAATATATATATCTGGTCGGTGCCTTACTCCCGAGCACGAGCTTGCCTCTGATTGGCTGCTAACTCTTCAAAGCAGGAACTGACCTCTGATTGGCTGCTAACACTTCAAACCAGGAATCGTTAACAGCCATCTTGTGCCTCGCTTCAAGTGAAAATATAAAAGGTTCCAGGGCAATTTAATATAGCGGAGCTCTGTGTAATGATGATTTGGACGCAGTGAAGGTTTAAGATTTATTAACAATAAAGGAGAAACAGGTGAGCATCAGGCAGCACGACTTCCACTCCAGGACACTAGTAGGAAGATAACCCTTTCATGCTCCCTGTGCCCAACATCACCACTTCGCAGGTTTGCATTTAGAAGCCAGTCCATCGGCTCGCAGCTGTCTACCTTTGCGAGCTAGTACGCTGCTGTGCCTGTACCTCTGCGAGCTACTACTCTGCTGTTCCTTTGGGAGCGGACACCTCGTTGTTCTGCCTTTGTGAGTCGAGTGGAAAGGCCGCAGTTGTCCCTCTGTGAGCCTGGGTACGAACTGTTCATAAGTCACACTGTATGAGCATTGAAAAGCCATTTTGTGATTGAGTCCGTCAGCTGGCATCTGTCTGAGGCATTTCTGTGAGAGATACCCCGTTCATGCGGTGTCTCCCCACATTAACAGGTAAGGCAACCTCTTCCCACATCACCAGCATACCCCCAACAACCTTCTTGGGCCCCGAAGTGTCCCTCTGTGAACTATTAATAAAAAGATGCTTGTGAGGTTGGAGAAATAAGAATCTTAGTCATGTATAGATTAACATATAAAGCATTGTATTAAAACAAAATGACAACAAATAAAACTATGTACAGCTGTGGCGTGTCATCGCTGGTCCATTTGTGAATCATCGCCTGCAAGACAAAAAGAAAGAAAAGATGGTGCGTCATGCGTCCAGCAAAGGAGAAAGAGAAAGAAAGAAAGAGTGAGAGAGAGAGAGAAAGAAAGAAAGAGTGAGAGAGATAGGAAGACAGAAAGAGAGAGAGGAAAGAGAGAGAGAAAGAGTGAGAGAGGGAGAGAGAAAGAGTGAGAGAGAGGAAGCCAGACAAAGATAGAAAGAGTGAGTCAGAGTGGAAGACAACGAGAGAAACAGTGTGAGAGAGAGAAAGAGATAAACAGTGTGAGAGAGTAAGGAAGAGAGAGAGAGAAAGTGAGAGAGGGAGAGAAAGAGTGAGAGAGAATAAGAGAGAAAGAAAGAAGGAGAGAGAGGTAGAGACAGAGAAAATGTGATAGAGAGAAAGGAAAAGATGGAGAGGGAGTGTTGATACTGGAGAAAATCTTCGCAGCTTACCTTTGCGTCACCGGTGTGTCTCCAACCAGGTGCCAGGACAAAGTGCACCATCAAGTTTAGTTATCTGAAGGATAGTATAGATTTAGTTAGTACAGAGTACATTCAACTGCACACGTGTAATTCTCTGTTTCAAGGACAAGAGAAAGAGAGAAACAGTGTGAGAGGGAGGAAGAGAAAGAGAGAAAGAGTGGGAGTGAGGAAGACATAGAGACAAAAGTGAGAGAGGAAGAGAGAAAGAGTGAGAGAGAGGAAGACAGACAAAAAGAGAAAGAGTGAGAGGAGGAGAAAGAGTGAGAGAAAAAGAGGGGAAGAGTAAGATACAAGGAAGATAGAAAGAGAGAGTATGAGAGAGGAAGAGAGAGAGATAGAGTGAGAGAGAGGAGCGTGAGTAAGAGACAGAGAAAGAGAGAAAGTGTGAGAGAGAGAAAGGAAGAGATGGAGAGAGAGTGTTGACACTGGAGAAAATCTTCGAAGCTCACCTTTGAACCACCAGTGTGTTTCCATCCACTTGCCGGGAGATAGTGCAGCCCTCAAGTTTAGTGATCTGAAAGATAGTATAGAATTAGTAATTGCAGAGTACATACAACTGCACACGCTTAATTCTCTGTTTCGCTAATGCGCAATAAGGCTGGTGCACCCCATATACTCCCACTGCTCGGAGGTGTCCGTGCGCTCTTGTGCGCCAAGACTGCTGCACACTATCCACTCTCACCACCCAGAGGTAACTGCCCGCTGCTGCGGAAAGAAGTCTCTCTGCTCACCTTCTGCCACCGGCGTGTGTGTAGGAGGGTCCACCACGTGCCGAAGCAACTTTGTCATGCATTCAGGATGGCCACGCATCATCGCAGATTTTTCACGCATTCAGCTTTGGTGGTGTTTGGGGGGTGAACGTCGATTTGTGATTCACAGCCTGTTAGATAAAAAGCAGGATAAGATTGTGCATCATGCATACATCAAAGGAGAGAGGAAGAGAGAGAGAAAGAAATAAAGAGTGAACAGAAGACAGGGAGAAACAGTGAGAGTGATAGAAAGAGAGAGAGAAAAAGAAAGGAAGTGAGAAGAAGACAGAGAGAAAGAGTGAGAAAGACAAAGAGAGAGAAAGAGTGAGAGAGGAAAAGAGAGAAAGAGTGTGAGAAAGAGGAACAGAGAAACAGAGGAAGAGTGAGAGAGAGAGAGGGGAAGAGAGAGAGAGAAAGAGACAAACAGTGTAAGAGGAAGAGGGAGATAGAAAGAGTATGAGGGAGAGAAAGGAAGAGATGAGGAGGGACACTGAATGCCCACACTGTGTACAAAACCGTCACAGCTTACCTTTATGCCACCGTCTCCAACTACGTGCTGCGACGTAGTGGAACTCTCAAGCTCCCACATCTCAAAGATAGTATAGAATTCGTAATGCAAGAGCAGGGTTGAATAAGGTTTCAAAATTGGCCCGGGAACGCTAAAAAAAAAGTGGGACACATTTGCATATTGCCTTTGCTCAAAACACCGCTTCGGTGACATTTTATTTAAAAAGGGGGGATGGGGGATATACAAAAAAATGCACGGATTTGTCTACACTTGTGACTTAAAAACAAGTGAGATCACTTCTGCTCAGGCCCCCTGACCTCTAGGTATGCATACATTAATGGGCGGCCTTGCGAGAGAAAGAAAGTGATACCTCTGCCTGTTGCTAAATGTGAGGTAATGACGCCCATCTGCCTCCAGAAAGGCCATTCAGACACCCACTGGGCCGCTGGCTGTATCCAAACAATAGCGACACCGCCCAAATCTGCGACCAGACTGTTCCATAAAGCAGCCCACAGTTGGAACTCAGCACCGGTCCCTCGGGCATTGCACCAGTGCTTGTGTTACCAATCCGAAGCTGTGGCAGAGTATATACGAGTGCGTACGCCTAAATCGCTCTGCCATCTTTCTGCGTTCAGGCTGTTGTACCGCATTCATTCCCGCCGCCCAGAGTTATCTGCCCGACGCTGCGCACCAAGGCCTCATTGCTCACCTTTTCGGGGTCACAGCACCCTCCACATCATGAAAACGTTATGCAATGTAATAGGTCTTACATTTGGTACTGAGTCTTGATATCGCCATGGCAGAGGACATACTAGGGCACCTATCATCATCGCAGGTTGTACACCCGCTCAGTGCTTGCAGTGCTACTAACTCAGTGAGAAGTGAGGCCACGTACTATAAACTCTAAAATGGCATAGAGCATGTGCGCCCTGTCTTTTATATTAGCAGGGTCATGTGTCCTGTGACGTCTGCGTCTGTGCTGGATGGGTGTGGTGTGGGTGTATACCAGCTGTGAGGGAGTGACTGTGGCATCAGTGTTGCCAGATTCGGCTAGACCACACACAATTGGGATATATTTTTCCATTTGCCAGATAATAAATATACATACAGCGTTCCAGCAAAGTAGTATGTTAAAGCGCTTTATTAGACAAATATTTACTTGGCATACTGCTGCAACATCAATTCCAATGCATTCACCACGTGCTTGATGCTGTCCCTGCCCCTCCTTCCCTAATGTAGCAATATTGGGCTACTTTTTGGTTGGCTTTGGGCTATAGAAAGCTTAAAAAATCTGACAACACTGGATGCAGGTGTCCGTGTTGGAGTGCAACCGTCACCCGGGTTGCAAAAGCCAAAGTGTCACTCTGTGAGCCAAGTCCCACAATATGGCCAACATGGAAGTTAAAGGGAATTACTGACCGTATATTTAACCATAGTTCCACACAAGAAAGATGGTGGACATGAGATATCTGTGTAGATATGAATGTTTATTGAACATTCAGTGGAGTGTTGCAGCTGTAGCAATACAGGGCCATGGAAAGTTGAAGTTTCAGTTTTTGGCACATGGAGGGCAGCCAATTAGAGACAAGGTCATTGTCGAAGTTAGGCTGCACCAACATATGTACTTATAAAATCACTTTGACGATCCTCACGCACTTATAAATTCACTATTCACTCTCCTTGCAGTACTACATACGTACCTGTACCTGTACAATGACCGGGACATAGTTACATAACTAAAGTTTTACCTCACTGTCAAAGGTAAGATGGTTGCATACACTGTCCAGAGCACTATGTAATGTGGTAGGGCTTAGGGGCAGCATGTTGCATACATAATGAACACACTAGTGGAACTGGGTACGGACACGTGCGCATGACTCCTTTTTATTAACAAGGTCACATGTCCAGTGACATCAGTCGTGGATGCATGTGGGGTGATTGTAAGCCAACCCTCTGTGAATGGTTGGTGGTGGCAACAAGTACAACAGTAATCATTGGATCAGACACAGAGATTCAGTCATACAGGGTCAATGATTTGTGCCGCACTAAAGTACGGGTACCAGATATGAAATCATACAGAAAAGATTCTATCGTAAAGGGTTCATGAGTTGTGATACACTGAGGTAGGACAGCAGATGTAAAATTATACACAAAATATTGTATCAGAAAGGGTGCATGAGTTGTGCTGCACTGAGGTAGGGGCATCAGAAGCATTCTGGATGCACGCAGTCAGAGATGATGAGTAGTCCGGAGGCACCGCACTGGGAGCAATGTCTCTTGCCTATTGGACTGCATCATCTGCTAGTGCAACTCAATGTGAATTGTGAGCCCTGCTGTCCGCAGTGTAGGTGGATGGAACAAAAGATGAAACATTTATGAAATACACTGTCGAAATATGTAGGTTTCAGGGACATTAAAGTTCAAATTGTGAGCTCTGCCTTCCGCAGTGTAAACTGCCATTGAGTGTTCGTTAGGACTTGCAAGATGAATTTGGTCATTGTAGTAAAGCTATAACTGATATAAAACAAGTTCTTGAAGCAAGGATAGTAAAAGGATATTGTATAGATTTGAGGGACATTATACTTAGTTGGGATTTTCACAAGAAACTACTTTAAACTTTATTATTTCTTTTTGAAACTTCACAACACTATTATCTTCCATCTCTTCTTCAACACGTACACTTATTTTCTGTACACTTCTCTTGACTAGCAAAGAAACGTAATTCTATATCATCACAAACCTGTTTTATATCATTTATATTAAAACTCGATTTTGTACTACAGCAAGACCTAGACTTATCCAGATGATTCCCCTTGACTTTGAATATAAACTTGCAAATGTCCATTGATCCGAACATTCGTAGGATCAAATTTCTTGATGTGAAAGCATCTTCAAGCTGAAGCTGTACAATGTTTTGCTAAGTGTCTTCTCCTGTGAAATTTCTTCCCACATTTCTTTCAATTCTGTCTTCTCAGCCTTAGTAATATATGACGTGACATAGTGAAAAACAGCAATTGAGTTATCTGCAAAATATTGTATTTCCATATTTGCATTCCACATCTTCAAAATTACCGGATTGTAATCATGTACTTCGATTGTTCTGTTCTTTTTATATTATATGTATTTTTGGGTGATTTTCGAGTGATAGTATGCCTCACTGCTGATATAAAACTGTTCACTCTACCTTGCGATGACTTATGGTGCACTGAGTTAGTAGTACCTTTGGCACTGAGCATGTACGTATCCTGCGATGATGCATGGTCTGGACGGGCCGCACTCGTACCTACGTCTTTTATCTATTGAATTCTGCCTTAATAAGGCCATGTGGCGATGGTGCACTGAGTTAGTAGTATCTTTGGCACTGAGCGTGTACGTACCCTGCAATGATGCGTGTCCTGGGACGTCCGCACTCGGAACTATGTTTTGTCTATTGAATTCTGCCTCAATACAGCCACGTGGCGATGACATATGGTGCACTGAGTTAGTAGTACCTTTGGTGCTAAGCGTGTACGTACCCTGCCATGATGCGTGGTCCGGGGAGGGGCCGCACTTGGACCAATGTCTTTTGTCTATTTAAGTCTACCTCAATAAGGTCACGTGGTGATGACTTATGGTGCACTGAGTTAGTAGTACCTTTGGCGCTCTGCGTGTACGTATCCTGCGATGATGCGTGGTCGGGGGGGCTGCACTCGGACCAATGTCTTTTGTCTTTTGAATTCTGCCTCAATATGGCCATGTGGCGATGTCTTATGGTGCACTGAGTTAGTAGTACCTTTGGCGCTCAGCGTGTACGTATCCTGCTATGATACGTGGTTCGGGGGAGCCGCACTCAGAGCAATGTCTTTTGTCTATTGAATTCTGCCTTAATAACGCCATGTGGCGATGACTTATGGTGCACTGAGTTAGTAGTACCTTTGGCGCTCAGCGTGTACGTATCCTGCGATGATACATGGTTCGGGGGGCCGACTCGGACCAATGTCTTTTGAATTCTGCCTCAATAAGGCCACGTGGCGATGACTTGTGGTGCACTGAGTTAGTGGCACCTGAAGTACTCAGCATGTGCGCACCCTGCGATGATGCGTGGTCGGAGAGGGCTGCACTGGGAGCAATGTATCTAGTGTACTGCACTGCGGCATCTGCAATCACTACTCCTTCTGAATTGTGAGGCCTGCTGTCCCCAGTGTAGATCGAAGACAGTAGTCTGTACAGACATAAGTCTGTGGTGCTGCGTCGCTGGGTTCGCAGGGGGCCTGTGTTGAGGAGACCCACGGTCATGGCGGTAGCCACATGGCAGGGTGAGGCCCGTCGCTCTGGCAGACTCGTTGGCCTTCACAGTTCACAAGTGAACAACGGCAGAGCCCCAGCTTATTTATTCATACTCCTACGCTGGAGTGGCGTACGCTGGACGAGCCCACTGCACTTCCGCTTCCAGGGGAGGACAACACAGCTACATGTCGGAGATCTTCCCCACTGCCTGAGGAAACATGGTTGCGTCTATTGTGCACAACCCTACAAGCATCAGCAGTACATATACAGATGGAGAGGTTTATGATCTGTATAGTGAGGTCCGTCCAGCATATCACCACTATACTTGGTATTGTGTGCATTATTATTATTGATGGATGAGGTGCGTCCTTCATACATACTTGCTTGCCATATCTGGCAACATTCAAGTATTGTGTGGCTGAGGGACCATGCAGTTTTTGGAAGGTCTACTGTCCTGTTCTGCGCTGCCTCGGTGGTAGTAGGGGGCGGGACGTCCTGAGGATGGTGGCTATGCGTGTTGTGGCCTTCATGGGTGTTTGAGCTGGCTGAGCAGTAACTCTATGACATATGTTGCGCATCAGATGTGATTCTGGGCTACAATCCGTTTCACATTATAGGTAGTCATCCTGGTTTACACCAGTAAAATGCAGATGTTAGATTCCTACTGCAAACGTGGCTTATTCCCTGTCTTTGGATCGCACCCCAGATTTTGCAGCTCGTTGAAAATATCAGGAACTGGTGCTTTTGTGTTAATTTTTGCACGGGGACGTCTACTGTGTATATTATTACTGTTAAAAAGATGACGGAATCAGGTTCAAGTTGAATCTTTTATTTACAGCCTCCTCTGAGCCACCGGATAAAAAGGAAACACCTCACAGTACTGCAGTCCTCTCAGAATACCTTTACCAACATTCTAAAGCTGCCTTCAGGGGACAGCGGAACGTTGCAATAGGGGAAAAAACTGAGGGGGAATCAGGGGGAGGTACCAATATGGAAAAAAATAATAGTAACAATTATAACACATCTTTCCCCCTAACACAACAAAAGCTAGGAGCATACATATATGTCTAACACAGTTAATACATGTAGAAGTATTTTCCTAACCCACAAATTAATACATCCTGTAGTCCTTGTGCCAGCTAGGAGTATTTGTAACTCTCTTGGTGGGCGCCCTTTGGTCGGTGATTCTCCCAGAATTGCCCTGTGCAGGGGCCCCTGGTTCATGATATCTTGCCAACCGGTCCATGCTCCAGTTTTGTCCATTCTCTAAAGTTACTGTGTTGTTTTTAACCTCTACAATCTTTCTGGGCTTTAAGTACTTGGACTCAAAATTGCCAGTGATATTCGGCCTCCTTACCATAACCAATTATCCTACTGCCCAATTTTGTGTCTTGCATCCATACTGTATATTTGGTCTGATTAGATTCTGTTTTGTCTCTAACCTCTTCAAACGAATGGGGGGGAACATTCTCCACCTCCTATCCATGAAGGGAAAAATTTGGTACTTGGCTTCCTTCTTCTGAGGTAACAGAAAGGAGATATGCCAGTTACTGTGTTGGGAGTCGTGTGATATGCCCATAGTAACTCTCTGATTGACCTTTCCACTGGAACATTATTGGCACACACTAACTGGATGTTCTCTTTATTCATTCTATTCACTCTCTCGATCATGCCATTTGCCCGTGGGCAGTACAGTGCTGTATTGAGATGTGTTATCTTGAGCTTATCCAAGAATTCAGACATAGCTGATGATGTGAGCTGTACTCCATTGTCCTTAACTAATTCGGAGGGAATACCTTCATTGGAGAAGGTGTCACTCAAGAATTCGATTAAAGACTCAGTGGTGATATCATTGACCAGTTTAGTTACCACCCAGTGTGAATGGAAGTCAGTTAGAGTGAATATAAAACACTTCTTCATACCTGATCTGTTGATTGGACCTATAATGTCTAACGCCAGTTTGTCCCATGGTTTACTCTGAATAGCCACTGGCGCTAATGGGGTCTTTTGAATGTGTTTGGATTTGTCGCTGTTAGCGCAAGCGTAGCAGTTCTTCACCTTACTCTCCACCTATGAATCCATGCCAGGAAACTAGTAATGCTGCCTAAGTCTATTCTTTGTGAGGCTTCTCCCTAAGTGTCCTTCATGGACTAGATCCCATAATTTACTCAAATCATCATCGACATCTTTGCGGTTGTCAGGCCACCCATTTACAGTTAGATCCTTCAACTTGCTGATAGTTTGGTCATTGTTCATACTTTCAGCCCATTCCTCCTTGCTGATAGTACTTGAATGAACGTGTAAAATGGGAAATTCATGAACCTCAAACTGTTCCACTCTGTCCAATGGTGCTCTTGATAGGAAGTCTTCTGCCTTGTTATGGTCTCCTGCAACAAACTCAACTTTGAAGATGAAACTTTCTAATCCTAACACCCATTTAGCAATTTTGGGTGTGCAACTGGAAGCCTCCTTTGAACTAAACATGTACACCAAGGGTTTATGATCCGTTTGGATGGTGAACTTAATGCCCCATAGGTAAAATTTAAAGTGTCTCACGACCCAGAAACAGGCTAGTGCCTCCTTTTCTATCACTATATAGTTTTTTTCTGCACTGCTCAGGGTACGAGAGGCGAAGGCAACTATTCTTTCTCTGCCTGCGATGACTTGGGACAGGGTAGCACTTAAACCTTTATTACTGCCGTCCGTGGTAAGGATGGTTTTCCTTGAAGGATCATAGTTACACAGATACGGGGCATTAGAAATAGCTAACTTGATGGCCTCAAAAGCACTCTGGTGTATTTCTAACCATTTGGGAATGACTCTTGGTGAGATCTCTAAGATCTCCAGCAATGTCCGCAAAGTTTTTAGCATACTTTGCCATATACTCAGCTAGCCCAAGGAAAGACAGTAGTTCTTGCTTATTCGTGGGAGCTTGGGCTTTTTATATGGCCTCCAAGAGGCTGAGCTTAGGACGGAAACCTTCCTTGGATATTAAATGCCCCAAGTAATCTACAGACCCCACTCCGATCCTGGACTTCTTTTCATTGAGAGTGAGACCTGCTTCTTTGAATTTCCCAAGAACTGACCTGAGATAAGTATCATGTTCCTCCCTAGTGGCACCATATACTAAAACATCATCTTGGAAGCATATAGTATGAGGCATCCCTTCCAAGATGTGCTTCATGATCTTTTGAAATACCGCGGCCGCGGATGCCAACCCAAACGGCATACGGAGGAACATGAAGGAGCCTAAGGGAGTGGTGAAAGTCGTAAGTTCTCTTGACTCAGGATGAAGTTCCACCTGGTGGTAGGCGCTAGATAAGTCCAGAACACTAAAGCAACTTGCCTCACCCATGGTGCTTAATGCTTCGTGAATGCGGGGAAGTGGGAATCTTTCCACTATAATGTTGTCATTAAGGTCTCTGAGGTCCCTGCATAATCTTATACTGTTATTATCGGCCTTCTTAGCTATAACCACTGGAGAAACCTATTCACTGCAGTCTACAGGCCTAATAACTCCTAGCTTTTGCAGTCTGTCCAGCTCTTCCCTCAAAGGTTCACTCATTAAGTGTGGTATGGGCCTAGTTGTGTGGGTGATGGGTTTCGCATTCCGTTTGAGTTTAATCTTGTGTTGGAAGTTTTTAAGGAGTCCCAATTCTGATGAAAATACTTCCGGGAAATCCTTAACCCACTTGTCTCTAAAACTAGGTGAGTCCATGGACAGAACTTGCTCACTGATGTTGGGATTAAGTATTATGCCCAGTTCTTTTTGGTGTTGCCACCCCAGTAGATTTGAGCCCTCCTCTGCAATATATACCTTGTCTAGGATGGAACGGTCTTTAAAAGTGATGTGGGAGTTCATCATACCCTTAACAGGAATATATTCTTTAGTATAGCTGCGGGGATTGATATCCGCCCCCAACAAATCCTTTTCGTCACATATATTCATATTTTTTAAGTCTGAGATATTCATCAAAGTAAATGGCGAACAAGAGTATGCGTACATTTTGACCATCTTTCCTTCAATACTGACCTCACATTGGGGATACTCTATGTGATTGACTACTTCAGACTCTCTTATTTGGAATACAATTTTATTTATGGATTGTACTTTACTCTCTTGAGAACTAGAAGGGGAAAAATACCTCGGACTAGGACTATGGCAAAGCATAGATAATGACCTTTTTTATTACATTTCTTGCACACAGGTGAAATTGCAGGACATGTAGGATTATTGGCCAGATGGTTATTGCTGCCACAACGGAAGCATTTGAGTTTGTTAGTCACTGTAAGTTTGGATTTGTCCGCCTTGGAGTGTTTCTCCCCTTTGATCTTTAATACGTCTCCCTCCTCTGAGGGTTCCTCAATTTCTGACACTAAATTGCTTTCAATATTGGTATGTTCTCCCTGATTGGATTTAGGTCTTATTTCTTTCATGCACTTAGCTGTATGTTCGATGGACTTGGCTATTTCAATAGCTTCATTGAGGTCAGGTTGTTTTTGCAGTCATTTCTCTTGAATTCTGCTATTGCTAGTGCATCTTACTATTTGGTCTCTTATGAGGGAATCATTAAGTTCCCCAAATTGGCAATGAATACTTAGACCCCTCAACACTGCCACGTAGCTAGCAATACTTTTGTCCTTTCCCTGGACTCTACAAAAAAATGTGTGGCGTTCAAGTGCAATGTTATTCTTGCCACCAAAATGTAATCCCAATTTAATTAATGACTCTTCGTAAATATTAGACGCCTCTACCAATTCTGGTTCAAGTAATGTGTCGAATATCTTCCTGCCCTGGTTTCCTAGATTGTGGAGGAGAACATGTTGCCTTCTAAACGCACTAAATTTCTCTCCCCGAATCGCAATGAGATATGACTCAAACACTCTCACCCATTCCTTCCACGGCAGGTTGGGTTCCACACAATCATTTAAAAAAGGTGTGGGTTGTGACATATTTGATACAGCCATAATGGTGAAGAAACAAATTGCACAAAGTCTACCACAATATTTCTTCCAGGGTAACAATACTTGAATATAACAACTTACTTCTGAAAGCAAAATATGGCACAACCTGTCCAAATTAGATAATAGCCCTAGAGTTGTCACCACCCACATAAAGTGCAATCCCCTTCAATGCAGCTACAGTACAGTATTTAACATTAGAACATGAAATAGCAAAATTATGCGATATCACAATGGCGTGGATGGCGTAAGAATCCCAGTGGTAAGAAATGAAAAAGAAATGAAATGAAAAAGAAACTTGATGAAGCGCACTGTGGCCAAGCGGCTTCCTGGCGCTGGGGGGGAATCGGATTCTACACAGCAACCAAGGGGACTAACCAGGGAAGGCCTGAAGAAAAAGGAAAGTTTTTAGAGCTTTACGGAAGGAAAAGTAAGTGGGGATAGAACGGATGGATAATGAAAGGCTGTTCCACAACTGGGGGGCCAAAACAGAAAAACGGGTGCGACCAATTTGGACTTTGCGGTAGCGGGGGACTTGAAGAAGGAGAAGAGATGATGAACGAAGAGTGCGGGCTGGGATGTAAGGAGTGATGAGAGAAACAATAAAGAGAGGGGCAGAATGAGTGTAGGCTAGGAAAGCTAAGCAAGCTAATTTAAAAGAGGAATGAAAGTGAACAGGAAGCCAGTGAAGGGACTTAAGGACAGGCGTGATGTGAGAGAATTTAGGGAGGTGAAAAATGAGCCGGGCGGCCTGATTTTGAATAGCCTGTAGCCGGCGCATTTCAAAGGCCGGAATGCCAGCGTAAAGGCCGTTCCCGTAATCAAGCCGGGAGGTGATGAGGGCCATGATGATGGATTTGAGAGCGTCGATGGAAAAGAACCGGGAGATTTTACGGATGAGGCGGAGGGATAAAAAACAAGATGAGATTACAGAGCTAACTTGAGTATGCATGGAGAGGTCATTGGTGACCTTAATGCCTAGAGGACGGACAGAGGGAACTGGGAGGGGGGGTTCCGAGAGAAAGGGGCCAGTGGGTCGGGGACCAGGGATTAGAGGGACCACCTGTGAGGACAAGCTCCGTCTTGTCGGGATTCAGCTTAAGGTGGTTCGTGATCATCCAGTCCGAAATAAAGACTAAAGTGGAACTGAAAAAACGAGAAGAATCAGGAGTAGAGAGATCAAAGATGAGCTGGAGGTCATCAGCGTAATTATACACGGAGACCCCCAGCTCACGAAGAGAAAAAATAAGGGGGAGAATATAGAGATTAAAGAGGAGAGGGGAAAAGGAAGAGCCTTGGGGAACCCCACACACAAGGGGGCGAGGGGGAGCAGAGAATCCAGCGAGCTGGACTGCCTGGGACCTGCCCTGGAGAAAGGAAGCCAGCCAGGAGAGTGCCACTCCCCTAATGCCGGCTGCGCTGACACGGTCAAGAAGAATGGCATGGTCGACCGTGTCAAACGCAGCCGACAAGTCGAGGAGCACCAACGCCTGGGGAAGGTTGGAATCAGCCTTTCCCTTAAGCTCGTCCAAGACAGCGATGACAACAGTCTCGGTGGAGTGGCCCGGGCGGAAGCCCGCCTGGTGGGAAGCTAAGATGCCATGCTCCTCAATGTGTGAGGACAGGCAGGATGTAACATAGCTTTCCACGAGCTTCCCCAAATAGGGAAGGAGGGAGATGGGCCTAAAGTTGGAGGGGGAAGAAGGGTCCAAGCCAGGTTTTTTTATAATAGGGAGAACTGTTGCGGTTTTGAAGGAGGAAGGAACAGAACCAAGAGCCAGGGACGAGTTGAGCAATGTGAGAGGGGGCCCGGGGCAGTGAGCGAAAAGGGTTTGGAGGATCCGAGCCGGCGCACAGTCAGCTGGGGAGCCAGACTTGACCTTAGCAAGCAAGGAAAGAAATTGTGTAGCAGAAATGGGGGGGGAAGTGATCTAGCAAAGAAGGCGGCGGTGGGGGGGGGAAGACCTGGGTTAGGGAAACTGCGGGAATGTTGGCTTTGATGGTGGCGATCTTATCGATAAAGAAATTATTAAGTGAGAGACAAAACGATTGGGATGGGGCAAAACTAACGTTAGTACGATCGGATGTGGCAAGTTGCTTGACAAGTGAGAAAATCTCTCGAGGTTTATTTACAGAATGGGCAACTTTTTCAGAGAAATAACCTGTTTTAGCCAATACAATAGCTTTTTTATAGCTATTGAGCAATAGTTTGTATTTGGTTCGGAGTAGAGGACAGTAGTTGCGCCTCCAGTGACGCTCCGAACGCCTAAGGTTAAGTTTCAACTCTTTAAGTTCACTAGTGAACCATCTGTGGGCCTCATGGGGCCGAACAGATTTGATGTTCTTAAGGGGGGCGGCGAGGTCACAGGAGGAAGAGAGCCAGGTGCGAACAGCGTCGGCTTGAGCTTCAAGAGGGAGATCCGTCATGTCAGGCAACGTGGAGGCCAGGGAAGAAGAGAGAAGAGAAAGATCCGTCTGGTTCCAGCAGCGGGCTGTCAGATTTTTGGAAAGAGGGGTTTTTGCAAGGGAAGGGAGAGGGATATTAAATGAGATCAAAAAGTGATCCGACCAAATACATGGGAGGATGGAAAGGACAGAAACGGGGCGACGCAATGACCAAATTTGGTCCAGGGTGGGACCCTTAACGTGAGTGGGGGAGAAAATGTGAGAAATGAAATTAAGTGACTGGAGAGTCCCAGAGAAGTCCTTAGAAGCAGGACTTTCTCTGGGGTCGTCAGGCCAGTAATTGAAGTCCCCTAGTAGGACAACTGACGAGTTGTTTACTGCCAAGGTGGCCAAGATGTCTTCTAAAAGGGGAACAAACTGAGGCATAGGCAGGGGGGGCCGGTAGACGAGGACAAGAGTGAGGGGGTCAATAAGGTTGGTGGACCGGGCGACCAGAAAATCCACGTTGGATATAGGAGGATGGTCAAGAAGCTGAAACCTCAGCGTGGATCGAATGATCATTGCCATGCCGCCACCGGCTTTTCCGGCCGGGCGGTCCATGCGGAGTGCATAATGTGTGTCGGGAAGGATGGCTAAGAGGTCAGGAAGTGAGTCTGTAGAAAATCAGGTTTCCGTGAGGAAAAGAAAATCGGGGCAATCTGAGGATAGAAGGTTGAAAAGTTCAATTTGATGCTTAACTGCCGACCGGGTGTTAAGCAAAAGAGAGGAAGCTACGGGGGATGACGATTTGGGGGGAGGGGTTGACTGGAAAACCGCAGGGGAGGGAGTGGAAGGAAGGGGAGGGGGGTGTGGGCATGGATGAGGAGGTGCAAGGACACCAAGTGAGTCAAGGCGTAAGGCCAACGGAGGACCTTGAAACATCCTCCTCGAGATCTATTAAAACTAATGGTAACTGTGCACATCAGCGCAATGACGTGGCACCTAATAGCTGTGCCCATCAGCGCAGAGGAAGAATGAATAATTATGCCCAAAATAATTTGACCAGACAGGCTGTGCCTGTCAGCGGGATAAGATGACCCAGAATTCTAGACCATTGGAAGCTGTGCCTATCAGCCCACAGGAAGCAGGCACTTATTTTGACCTCTGTAGCTGTGCCTATCAGCGAGAACACCGCAGGCACTGGAGAATGAGTGGAAGCAGGCCTTATTCGACCTCTGTAGCTGTCCCTGTCAGCGAGTACACCACAGGCACTGAAGAATGAACAACCAATGCATTGAACAGTGCCCTGCATAGAGCTGTGCCCATCAGCGTAGTAAAAACAAAAATGGCACCATTCAATCTCCGCAGGAAAGTGCAGCCATGTACCCGTTATCAGCCCCGACTTGATAACGATGACCAAACAGGCTGTACCTGTCAGCGTGATGCGAGGAGAATGTTAAGCACAATTCAGCATAAAACAAGGAAACACTGCCATCTAGCGGGATGAATGCAATAGCGCACACAGCCTTACGATGATGACAGAGAGCCGAGAACAGCTGCGACGCCTAGATCCTGACAGCACACTTCTCTCCAGTTGACTGAGGCAGGCGCCGAGCCAAGGTGTTATGTGCCAGATAAATCGCTGAATTTCTTCACAGCTTCCGCAAAGCCAAACTTAGAAGTGCACCAACACCGTCACACAGTCACTTATCTCAGCGCGCCTCCGCGCCGCACACAACTGGATTGCCTCACAGATCCTGACTGACTGGTGCGCACGCTGTTAGGCCTGATTAGACATCTATAATAATTACTCACAAGCAGCTGATGGTATGATTAAAGCGTGGCATAAGGAAATAAGTGGCATAAAAATTGTTATGGGCATAAAATACCATCGCACTCCTCCGTTGCTCCCCTGATAAGTACACCTTGCCACAGCCACAATCAGCCCCAGAGAAGAATAGATGAAAAGTCACCATAAAGGCCCTTATTTCTCCGAAGGTTCTGAAGTAACCCAGCCGGACAGCACCTTAACCTTGCGGGCCCCAAGGTTTAACTATTTGGTGGATGACACAAGAGGGAAGGATGGCTGTACTGCTCTCTCACGCAGACCAGACGTCGCCAGTGTTAAACAGATGACGGAATCAGGTTGAATCTTTTATTTACAGCCTCCTCTGAGCCACCGGATAAAAAGGAAACACCTCACAGTCCTGTAGTCCTCTCAGAATACCTTTACCAACATTCTAAAGCCGCCTTCAGGGGACAGCGGAGCATTCCAATAGGGGAAAAAACGGAGGGGGAAACAGGGGGAGGTACCAATATGGAAAAAGATAATAGTAACGATTATAACAATTACCATTAGTTGTTGTTCTCATTTGTGTCAAATTTCTTTGGGTGGAAGCTGTTGCTGGAAAACTGGAGATATTGGCTGTTTTTACTAGGTTGACAATGAAGTGATAATTTAAAATCACTGAAAAAACTATAGGTTTAAAGAAGAAAATAATTAGAAATTAGCATTTAAAAAACCTTTGAAATCCACTAAAAAAACATAGGTTTCATAGACGTTATAGTTACAAATTAGCATTTAAAAACCTTTGAAATTCACTGAAAAAACCATAGGTTTCAGGTACGTTATAGTTTATTGGACATTTCACTCATACAAATCATAGAAATTCTGCCATTATAGTTAGTTGAGCTAACTATAACTCGCACCCCCGTAATGCCCTGCTGATGACGTCACATATTACATCATTCATGACTTGGTCAGTGACATCACTGATGACATCTCAAATGACATCACTGATGACATCATCCATGTGACAATCTGATGAACCTCCTTACACCCTAATATAACATTTGATACACCCCCTGTAACATAGAGACTACCATTTTCAAAATCCTCGGCACACCAATACCAGTTACTACAAACGCACTCACTGATTCCTAGGTCTACAGACACATGCACTCATCCATCCATACAACCATTCACACATGTTGTCACTGATCACTACAACACTATCATATGCAATCATACACCTATACAGACACTCACACACCACTACTCATCCTAGTCAGCCATGCACGAATCCTAGTCAGTCATGCAAAGAATCTATCACAGTTCCTTTTAATCACCTACAGAGGTATGCACACACCACCTCATTTATTCATAACTTACTCTCTTATATAATCACTAATACAAGTATACACTCATCCATGCAGCCACTCCCACAATCACTGACTCTCACATATAGTCATTTAAATACTTCAAGTCTCACATAAACTGCCTTTTACTTTTGTATTTACTTGGACATCTACCACTGAGACATCCATTCACTCACCAACACATCCATACACACACTCACTCAGCCATAGAACTGTTATCACATGCACTCTTAAAGTTATACACCCAGTCAATCAACCACTCACACATCTATGCATGGAGTCACACATCCCCCACTCAACCACACACTCTCAGTCTCCTATACAATTACTCAGGCAACTAATCAATAATCCATGTAGGCACCCGTGGAGCTACTGACCAATTGATGCAGCAGGTTATACAACAACAGATAGACTGATACAGACATTCACAGTTGAGTCACTAACCCATGTATTCAGTACAACACATTTAATCACTCACTTAAACAGTGAGACACACACCTACTAAATACTCCATCCAGGCACTTATACATCCACTCATTCTTCAATACAGCTTGTTATTTATATAATACATATTTACATTTTAAAGAAAAACACATTCACTGGATGATGTCATCAGTGAGGCCATCAGTGATGTCATTTGAGATGTCAACAGTAATGTCATGAATGATGTAATATGTGATGTCACCAGCAGTGCATTGCGGGGGCAATAGCTATAGTTAGCTCAACTAACTATAACAGCGGAATTTCTATGGTTTTGTATGAGTGAAATGTCCAACTAACTATAACGTCCCTGAAACCTATGTTTTTTCAGTGTATATATATATATATACGGTAGATTGATAAAGGCTTCTAGTAAGCCGAAACGCGTCTCTCTGTTATCTTGAGATTGAGGATGACCTGATCTAATAAAACTGATGCTGTATCCTGACTGCCTCGAGTCCGTGCCTTCTTCCATGGATGCCTCTGTGGGAGTTGGTTTTTGTGATTCATATATATATATATATATATATATAGCTTTATATAGTCACTTGAAAAAACAATAGTTAAATGACGTTATAGTTAGGAATTGTATAATATCTTACTTTAGATTTTAAAAAACGATAGAAATTCACTGTAAAAAACAAAGGTTTAGAGATTTTATAGTTAGGTAAAAATGTCAGTTAAAACATACCATTTTAAACAAAAAAAACAGTGAAATTCACCCGTTATAGATCACTGACGAATATTACTCGAGCCCTGAAGTAACTATAACTTACGCCCTCGCCATGCACTGCTGATATGCTCACATATTACATCACTCATGCCATGTTCAATGACAGCATTCATAGCATCACTGATGAAATTGTTGACAACATTGTGTATGACTAAGGCGCAAGTTATAATTACTTCAGAGCTCGAGTTCTAGTTACTTCAGTTAACTATAACTGGTGAATTTCAGTCTTTTCAAGTTTTCAATGTTTTGTTGCAAATAACATTGTCACCAGTATTTTCAGTATATATGTGTATATATGTATATATATAATTCACTGAAAAAACCATAGGTTTCACACTCGTTATAGTTAGGAATTTGCATTTAAAAAACCTTTGAAATTCACTGAAAAAAACATAGGTTTCACACCAGTTATAGTTAGCTGAACATTTTACTCATACAAAACCATTGAAATTCCCACGTTATAGTTAGTTGGACTCACTATAACTCGCGCGCCCGCAATCCACTGCTGATGATGTCACATATTACATCATTCATGACATGGTCAGTGACATCACTGATGACATCTCAAATGACATCACTGATGACATCATCCAGTGTCTGTGTGTTTCTGTAAAGTTTAAATATGTTTTACATATGGAAGAATGAGTGGATGTATAGGTGTCTGGATGAAGGATTTAGTAGGTGTGTGACTGATTGTATGAGTGAGTGATTAAATGTGTCTTACTGAATGCATGGGTTAGTGACTAAACTGTCTGAATGTGTGCATCATTATGTCTGTTGTTGTGTAAGCTGCTGCATGTGTTGATCAGCAGCTATATGAGTGGCTATATGAGTTATTGATTGGTTGCCCAAGTATTTGTATGTGAGGCTGCGTGTGTGTGTGGGTGGCTAGGAGGTGTGTGACTCTCTGCATACATTTGTGAGCAGTTGATTCACTTGGTGTATAAGAGTGCATGTGAAAACAACTGTATGGGCGGTTGACTGTGTGCATGGGTGTGTTGGTGAGTGAATGGATATCTCAGTGCTACATGTCCAAGTAAGTACATATGTAAAATACAGTGCATATGAGAGTTGGCATATATAAAAAGATCAAAGTTTGATAATAGAGTGTGTACTTTTCTTGCAACCTTGTTCCCTTTGCTGTTGCTTTTATTGCCTAGGATTGGTACACACAATATATAAATGACTATACATGAGAGCCTGTGATTGCATACGTGACTGTATGGATCAATGTGTACTTGTATCAATGATTGTAAAAGAGAGTAAGTATGTGTTAGTCTATGTTTGAATAAGTAAGGTTTTGTGTGTATAACTGTGTAGATGAGGAAATGGGAGTGTGATTGATTCTTTGCATGACTGACTAGGTGTGTGAGTAACTCCATGAACGAGTGGCAGTGTGTGAGTGTCTGTATAGGTGTATGAGTGCATATGATAGTGTTGTATTGATGAGTGACTGTATGTATGAGTGATTGTATGGTTGAATGAGTGGATGTGTTTGTAGACTTAGGAATCAGTGAGTGTGTATGCAGTAACTGGTATTGGTGTGTCAATGGTTTAAGGAATGGTAGTCTGTATTCAACACTGGATGTATCAAAGATTAGATTAGAGTGTGAGGAGGTGCATTATATTATCACATGAATGATGTCATCAGTGATGTCATCAGTAATGTCATTTGAGATGTCATCAGTGATGTCATCAGTGATGTCATTTGAGATGTCATCAGTGATGTCACTGACCATGTCATGAATGATGTTATATGTGACATCATCAGCAGTGGATTGCGGGCGCGCGAGTTATAGTGAGTCCAACTAACTATAACGTGGGAATTTCAATGGTTTTGTATGAGTAAAATGCTCAGCTAACTATAACTGGTGTGAAACCTATGGTTTTTTCAGTGAATTTCAAAGGTTTTTTAAATACAAATTCCTAACTATAACGAGTGTGAAACCTATGGTTTTTTCAGTGAATTTCAAAGATTTTTTAAAAGCTAATTCCTTACTATAACGAGTTTGTAACCTACGATTTTTAAAGTGAATTATTACGTTTTTTTAATAGCTGTTTTTTATAACTATTAATTATTATATTTTTCATAAAATTATTTAAAACATTTTTTTTCTAAAATTAATTTTTCAATGTATTTTTCCTGTGGTTTTTTCTTTTTTATCTTTTTACCTCGGAGCGCTCAGGGTACGCGCACCCGTAAACACACCCGTACACGTAGCGTGCGAAAAAATATATAAGTATGTATTTAAAGTAAATAATATTGCAAGACATTCAGTGGCATACTTATAAAAGTAGTATTTTTCATTTTAAATAACCGTATTTTAACTTTAAAACGCATTTCCGAAAATCTAGCAAAACGTGATTCAGACGCGCTGCGTAAGCGCCCCCGGAAGCGCCCACGTACGTGCCGCGTAAGCGCCCCCGAAAGCGCTCCGGAGCACGTAGCGTAAGAGCATCAAGACATTTGACCTTAAAATAACACTTTTCATTGGTTGTTAACAGTTTTTTTTACAACTAATGAAAACCCCACCCATTTCCTTCACTACCTCTTTCACTTTGGAGAGAGCAAGACCTGTTCCCTGTTTCGCCTCTTGAATTCTTTGAAAAGAATGGCTGCAAGAGCAACAAGCAGCAATGAATCTGATGAGTTTCTACATGAGGACCCTCCTCAGCCAAAAATTAAGGAGCACTTCATCTGGAAGTTTTTCACCATTCCAGAAGGTGAGAAGAAAGTCAATGCACCAAAGGTGGAATGCAAAATATGTCACACAATTCTATCACGTGGTGACCCAAGAAAGAAATACAGTTTTGGCAACTCCACTATGATTCGACATGTATAAAGAAAGCACCCCCAGAACTATGCCCGGGAGAGTGTCAGGGACCTGGCACGCAATCCCCCAAGAGATGGCGGCAGGACCTCAACTGGTGGTCCAACACCTTCTGGAAGTCAAGGTGCAAGATTAATACCTGTTGTGCAGCCGGACTTTGCAGACCAGAAATTTGTGTGCAAGTACTGTGATGAGTTGCTTTGTTATGGCGAGCAAAGCATAGAATTAATTATTAGGAAGAAAAAGGATCACAGCTGCGCCCCTCATCCCTAATTTTTCCCTTTTTTTTTTGCTCCTGTTGAGCAATTTTGCATTCCTTAGTTTGGTTTTTGTTCTGTAAAAAAAACAAAAAAATATAAAAACGTTCAGAAAATTTACAAAACAAAATTAAAAACTAAAAAATAAGAAAAAAAGAGTTCTTTTCAGAACTACCTCCAATTCTCCAAAAAGAACTATATTCTTTACATATTGTGTCGTTCTTTTTTTCAATGAATGTGTACTGCATAATTGTTTGGATGAAATGACTAAATGAAGGGGAGAAAGTGGCTCATGGAACAAATGATAGAAGGGGAGTGAGTAAAGGTGAGTTGATGACAGTGAGGAATGCAAGGTGAGTGAGGGGGAGTGAAGGGGGAGTGACAGAGTGAGGGGGTGGAGAGAGTGAGGGTAAGACAGAGGGAGTGAGGGAAGGGGAGTGAGGAAGTAAAAGGACAGAGAGAGTGAGAGAAGGAGTGAGTGGAGTGGAGTAAGATGAGTAAGAGAAGGGGAATTACTGAGGGAGCAAAAGATAGAAAGAATGGGAAGGGGACTGAAGTCGAGGGACTGAGAGCTGGTAAGTGGTGAAGGGGAGAGAGGGGAAGGGGAGTGAAGGAATGGGGAATGAGAGGTAGTGAGGGAAGTGGAGTAAGGAAACGGGAGTGAAGGAGAGTGAGAGAAGTGCAGTGAGGGTGAGTAAAGAGGGGTGATAGAGGGTGGATAAAGACAAGTGAGCATGAGACAAGGGGAGTGAGGCAACAGAGGGACTGAAGGAAAGAGTAAGAGAAGGGGACTGAGTGATGGAGCATATAAAGCTAAGAGAGGGAGTGTAGGAGAGTTATAGGGAGTGAGCGTGACGGAAGGGGAGTGAGAGAGTGAGGGGACGGAGGTAGTAAAGCTAAGAGAGAGGGAGTGAGGGAAGGAGAATGAGGATGTGACAGGACAGAGGGAGTGAGAGAAAGAGTGAGTAAAGTGGAGTAAGGTGAGTGAGGGAAGGGGAATGAGTGAGTGAGCGAAAGAAAGGAAAGAAGGGGAAGGGGAGTGAAGTAGAGTGACTGACAGCTGGAAAGTAGAATAGCGGGGAAGAGGACTGAAGCATAGGTACTGAGAGAAGGTGAGTGGGGGATGAAAGTAAAGGGAAAGGGAGAGAAAGATAGGGAATGAGGGGTAGTGAGGGAACCAGACTAAGGGAACAGGGGTAAAGGAGGGTGAGTAAAGGAAGAAGAATGAATGAGTGAGGGAGCGAAGGAAGGAAAGAGAGGGGAAGGGAAGTGAAGAAGGGAGACTGAAAGAAGTTGAGTGTGGGAGGGGAGTTAGGGAAAGGGGAGTAAACATGGGGAATGAGAATAACTGAGGGAAGTGGAGTAAGGGAACGGGGGGTGAGGAAGGGTGAGAGAAGGGCAGTGAGGTTGAGGAAAGAGTAGTGATAGAGGGCGGATAAAGGCGAGTGATTGTAAGACAAGGGGACTGAGGGAGTGAGGACATAGAGGTAGTGAAGGAAAGAGTGAGAGAAAAGGACTGAGTAAGGGAGCAAAGAAAGGTAAGTGAGGGAGTGTGGATGAGTTATAGGGAGTGAGCGTGACGGAAGAGGAGTGAGAGAGTGAGAGGACGGAGGGAGTGAGGCTAAGAGTGAGAGAGTGAGGGTAGAGGAGTGAGGATGTGAGAGGACAGAAGGAGTGAAAGAAGGAGTGAGTGAAGTGGAGTAAGGTGAGTAAGGGAAGGGGAATTAGTGAGGGAGCAAAGAAAGGAAAGAAGGGGAAGGGGAGTGAAGTAGAGTGACTGACAGCTGGAAAGTGGAAGATGGGAGAGAGGGAAAGGGCAGTGAAGGAATGGGGAAAGAGGATAAGTGACGGAAGTGGAATAAGGGAAGGGAGGTGAGGGAGAGTGAGAGAAGGGCAGTGAGGGTGAGTTAAGAGGAGTGATAGAGGGTGGAAAAAGGTGAGTGAGCGTGAGACAAGGGGAGAATAATATATATTTCATAATACAAAATACAAAATAATTTGTACAACATGTTATATGGTTTATTTTTGCTGTTCTCAGAATATATTACTTATGATTAACATTTCCTATAATACTCACATCACTCACTATGTGATACACTTACACTACCTCTATGACAACTACAAGTTTTTTATTATCTTGATCACTCTCACTCGCAAAGTAATTTTGAACAGCAAACTAAGTTTTATTAACTACTCCAATCTTCATAGGCCAATTACCTTTCCTAAAATGTCGGTTGTAAGAATACTAGGTAAGAATTTTGTAAGTCAGAAGGCAAACGTTGTTTGAAAGTCAATTGAGTATCATTACAATTATTCCAGCCTTTTTGACATTTAAAGAAGCTGTATAATGTCCTGAATTTGTTGAAGGACCATCAATGGTAAATAATTGCTGTAGTTGTAAAGGTTCTTGCTGAAATTGATAATTGAGAAGCCACAACATTTTTTATTAAAGTTGTCAATTTAGTTCCATCAGGTCTACATCGTTGGAACATTAAAATTACATGCTGTCCATATCTTTGTATAAATAATGTTGATAGCATTGCAGATTTACATTGAGTACAGACCACGTTTTGATTTGCTAGATTATTAAACAACACTGATTTGCAGTCTGGTAAAGTCAAATATATAAATCTTTCAGTGTCGATTGTAGTAGTACTTGAAAAGGAACAATTTTCGCAGTCATGTTGCCATTTATAAGAAAGGCCAAAAAGATTTTCTACATCTACGCCTTCATCTTGCAATACAACAAGCATATACATTAGAAATTCCTGACAATCTTGCTGAATATTCTGTGAAAATTGATTTAGACCAGAACATATGTCTAAAACATTTCGAATTTCAGAAACACTTTGTATTTTTGTTCGATCACTGCTACATTTCTCAAACACAGAATTCAACAAACAACAAAATCTTTGATCCCGATTTTCAACAATCTGTTCTTGTACAGTTTGGAGAAAAAAAAGAACATTAACCAATACATTAGCATAGCAGTTGACACCAGAACTGTTTTCAAACTGAAATCCAACAACATCTTTAACTGAATCCTTTTCCTTTCTGCTTACAATTACTGGTTCATCTGCTTTTTTTCTTTTTGCTACAACTTCACTACAATTTTTCTCATTTCTTCCTTTTCGGCCTACTACACGCTTTTCAAATAGAGGATATTGAGGTAAATTTGGAGCATACTCTCTTCTTAACCTATTATATTCTTTTACACAATTTAGATCTGCACTAATCTTTGTCTCATCAAAATCAATCAAATACAATCCAGATAAAGTTCTGACTCGAGATAAAGCAACATATGCCATACCCTCCTTGAACACAGAACTTCCAATATTCACCAAAGCACTATCTACACTTAAACATTGAGATTTATGAATAGTCACTGCATATGCCAAAAAAACAGGAAACTGTTTTCGGCGGACATATAAATCTTTCACAAGCAAAAATCGAGCAGAACAACGACTGATTTGTTGTACTTCTTCAATACCATCAAATTAAATTTTTATAAATTCAATTCCATCTCTATTTCGGTAATTCACAAAATCAACAACATGACCCATTGCTCCATTTACTAAGCATCTTTCCACATGTAAATTACGTCATAAAATTATACGACAATTTAAAGATGCATACAGTCTTTTCCAAACCAGCAGTTTTAGATATTGTATTCTCTAAAGAATCCAATTTTGATTTCAACTTTTCTGACAAAATAATAGTTGCTCCTTCATGCTCTATTTTATCAATAGCTTCCAGTTTCACAATCTCTTAATTTTCTAACTTTAACATTTTGTTGTTGAAGATTGAACTTTCTTGCAGAGTTGGCATCAAGCATATGACAGATTTTTTTTCAGGAATTTTCTTAAAAATATTCTCTCGGAGAATGTTTTTGTTTGGAAACAAATTTGAAATTAATCGTGCATGTAAAGCTTCTTTGCCATGCTCACTTACTTTTCCAATTCTTACATCTTGTAGAATATTTTTATAATCTTCATCCTTTGCCTGTCGCATATTTTGAAGCAGTTTTGCATATTTGAAATTTAACCATATGTTAACATTTCCAATGTTTCCTAGGCACTACCTTGTATCTTCATGTGTAAGCGTTTTAAACACTGGTTGTCCTTTCACTGGAGTTAGCTGCAGTAGATCTCCAAAAACAGTGATGTGTTTGCCTCCAAATAACACATCATACTCAGTTTTAAGAATTTCCTGCATTCTTAAATGCACAAAAGCAAGCATTACATTTGATACCATGCTTACCTCATCAATGATAAGAAGTTTCATTTTCTTTAGGACTCTTTAAACTTCACAACAAGCTTCTCCAGATAGCTTGTGGTATTGTGATTTATTATCATGCTCTACTGGCAGCATCAATAAACGATGTAAAGTAATCCCTTTAATGTTATGTGCTGCCAACCCAGTTGGAGCGGTAACAACACAAGACAGCGATGACTCCGTTCTTTTCTGCAGATAAGTTGCAATTGCTTTAATCAGAAAACTTTTTCCAGTTCCTGCTTCTCCACTCATGTACAGTCGGACAGGAATAAATGATGTAGATGAGCACTCTTTTTTCTCATGACATAAACCATGCTCAATATGTTCTGTGACTTCGTTATATATTTGTCTCTGCTCAGCGTTTAGTTCTTTTTCTAAATCTTCTAAGTTAACTACATTCTCCTGAGCTTGTTCCATGGCTCTTTCCACTTCATCCATGGCAGTGGCAGCTTCATTTTGGATAATTGGTTCTCCTAGTGGATCCTGACTCAATGAAGCAGAACTCTGACTGTCTTGAGAACTGTTTCTAGCAATCTCAGCTGCAATTGTAGCTTCTTGCTGTATTTCCTCGTTCAACATTTGCAGATAATTTGAAAAAACAGGACATTCTATGGTATCCTTGGTTGCATTGAATGAATCTTCATAAGTAACAAAATCTCCAAGTAGTTCCTCTTCTGTACGCCATGGCTTAAAGAGTTGCAAAAGAGCTACATAGTAAAATTCCCTTTTGTCTGGAGATTCACAACTCAATTTTCGATGATTAATCAAATAGCCTTTTCTTTGTTTCACCAGACAGCCTTCACATCCAATTACAGCATATACACCTTTATTGATATCTTCTGTGATTTTCCTCTTAAAAGTATAGGTTTGCAGAACTTCATAGAGACAAACGTTCTCAAGATGACTACTTCTATTTGGATAGTATGTATCCAGCATGTTTGTCTTCAAAATATCTGTACTGTTTGGTTCTTTCTCCGCCAAATACTCAATTTCTTGTACAGATTTCAAAACTCGGTTTCGTGTTGGAGCAAGACCTAGATTCACCCAAATGATTGTTCTAGATTTGGCATATAGACTTGCTGATAATAACCGATCAGAACATTCATATGCTCCAATTTCTCGATGCAACAACATCTTCAGACTGTAACTGTATAATTTCTTCTATAATGTCAGCAGACACAGGTGACATTATTGAAAAATGTGAGAATATAATTCCTTATTTCACACAGACACTCAGTGTGATCCTTGACCAAAATTAAAAAAAGCCAGACATTTTACCAGAACACATTTACCAGAGTGACATGAGACACAGGCAAAGAGAGAAATGACACACAGAAAGAGAGAGATTGGGCAGGTGCAAAGTGACATGAGACACAGGCACAGAGTACCCTTTAAGCTAAGAGTGGCAAACTGTCAGCAGACACTATTGAAAAATTTGAGAATATAATTCCTTATTTCACAGACACTCAGTGTGATCCTTGACCAAAATTTTAAAGCCAGACATTTTACCAGAAAACATTTACGAGAGTGACATGAGACACAGGCAAAGAGAGAAATGACACACAGAAAGAGATTGAGCAGATGCAAAGTGACATGAGACACAGGTGCAGAGTTCCCTTTAAGCTAAGAGTGGCAAACTGTCAGCAGACACAGGTGACATTATTGAAAAATTTGAAAATATAATTCCTTATTTCACACAGACACTCAGTGTGATCCTTGACCAAAATTTAAAAGCCAGACATTTTACCAGAAAACATTTACCAGAGTGACATGAGACACAGGCAAAGAGAGAAATGACTCACAGAAAGAGAGAGATTGGGCAGGTGCAAAGTGACATGAGACACAGGCACAGAGTACCCTTTAAACTAAGAGTGACAAACTGTCAGCAGACACAGGTGACATTGAAAAATGTGAGAATATAATTCCTTATTTCACACAGACACTTAGTGTGATCCTTGACCAAAATTTAAAAGCCAGACATTTTACCAGAAAACATTTCCCAGAGTGACATGAGACACAGTCAAAGAGAGAAATGACACACAGAAAGAGAGAGATTGGGCAGGTACAAAGTGACATGAGACACAGGCACAAAGTACCCTTTAAGCTAAGAGTGGCAAACTGTCAGCAGACACAGGTGATATTATTGAAAAATGTGAGAATATAATTCCTTATTTCACACAGACATTCAGTGTGATCCTTGACCAAAATTTAAAATCCAGACATTTTACCAGAAAACATTTACCAGAGTGCCATGAGACACAGTCAAAGGGAGAAATGACACACAGAAAGAGAGAGATTGGGCAGGTGCAAAGTGACATGAGACACAGGCACAGAGTACCCTTTAAGCTAAGAGTGGCAAACTTTCAGCAGACACAGGTGACATTATTGAAAAATGTGAGAATGTAATCCCTTATTTCACACAGACACTCGGTGTGATCCTTGAACAAAATGTAAAAGCCAGACATTTTACCAGAAAACATTTACCAGAGTGACATGAGACACAGGCAAAAAGAGAAATGACACACAGAAAGAGAGAGATTGGGCAGGTGCAAAGTGACATGAGACACAGGCACAGAGTACCCTTTAAGCTAAGAGTGGCCAACTGTCAGCAGACACAGGTGACATTATTGACAAAATGTGAGAATATAATTCCTTACTTCACACAGACACTCAGTGTGATCCTTGACCAAAATTTAAAAGCCAGACATTTTACCAGAAAACATTTTCCATAGTAAATCGTTTTTGACACAGAGCACAACCCATTTAAATGACCACCACAAAACAAGGCAGAAACCTAACTCATTTCCAAAATACATTTCCAATATGCACCATTACATTGTTTAACAGCATTACAAAAAAACATGACACACAATGCAAGAATAAAGAAGCACAATATGCTTCTTAATCTTCCCCATAGTGCATACAGCAGTCTATCTTTATTAAATTAATCACTACTCACCTTTAAAAATGCTTTAGAAGATTTTGAACAGTGTCAGTCACACACACCAGATTTTCTTAAGCAGAATCTCTGAAATGCACTTCAAACACTGCAACCACAAATAGCCCTGATTCCCTGTAATTCTTCACACATATCACTGGACTTAACCAATCAAAATTCTTCCCACACTATTTCAAAACCAAACTAACATTTTAATTGGTTCTACATTTCAACACTTTCAGACTCACATAATATTCACCCATCTCCCCAGTGCTCATTCACCCTGTTACCATGGTAACTCCCACCTAACTTAGCACACAGTTGAAAAGTTCATCATACTATGTTGCAAAAGAATCGAGCAAGGGTGTTTGACATCTCAATGTAGTAGCTAATCATGTGCAATGTTTCTTTCAATGACTTTTTCTCAACCATTAGAATAACTTCTTTCAAGAAAAACAAAAGCATGCACCCTAATTTTCAGTGGTGTATTTTAAGAAACCACCAATCTTTTCTTGTTTTTCAAGTGCACTAAATCTCAACCACTTTTTTTCATAACTCCTACTTTAAAACCATTTCATTTCCACAACTCATCTGAATACAACCACATCTACCTTGAAGATGCCAAAAGTCTGGATTGTGGGTCATAGCTTTGTTCACTGGAGTGAAAAATATGCAAGTAACAGAGGTATTTCCAACCTTGATTTACCAAATGTGGACATTATGTGGATTGGACAGAGAGGATTGAGAAGTCACCAATTGATACCATTGGTAAAATCCTTTATGCATCTACCACACCCTGACCTCATAATTGTGCACTGTGGTGGCAATGACCTGGGCACTTTGACTGGGGTAGGTCTGGAAATGCTTTTAAAGGACATCTTTGGGCAATTGATGTCACTTTTTCCAAAAACTGCCTTGGTATTTTCTAATATATGCCAAAGGCAAAAATAGAACTGGTCCAACCAATTTTGTCCACAGATTGAGAAAGCAAGGAAACATGTGAATAAATCTGTTTCTGATTTCCTCAGAGACTATGGTATGGGTTCCATATACCGCAACAACTTACGTTACAACATGCAAGGCATCTATAGGAGAGATGGTGTACATTTTACAGATGAGGGGAATAGAGCCTTCCTCTTGAATTATGGACTCTGCATCGGTACCTACTTGTAGGTACAAAAAAACACCCACATAACACAACATCTCTTTTCAGAGTTACCCTACCTCTAAGCACTCTAAATTATTTTTTTACTCTAATTTTTTCCACTGTTTTTCCCCGTGGTGCGCTCAGGGGAGCGTACATGGGAACGCACCCAGCGCTTAACCCGCGAAAATTAAAAAAAAAAAGTTTTTTTGCCCTTCAGGGCCCTTCTAGGCCCCCCTCAGAAAACCTAGGGGGTCAGGGGGTATCTACCCTGCCCCCTTTTAATCATTTCCCCCTTTTTTTTCACCTCTTGTGTCTCGATTCTACCGAGAAACAAGATGGCGGACTCTCCGGACTGTTTAGAATGTTGACAGCCACCCGAGAGCCAATCAGCTTTCCGCTCGCGCACTTCCGTGGCGCGCTGGGTGCGCTCCCCGGTACGCATACCGGTAAGCACTGGAGGCACGCATATAGATATATATATGTTTTTGAAGTTAATTTTCAAAAAAAACACTGGAGCAATTTTCACCAAATATAGAAAAGGCTCTTCTGCGTACCAGTCCCTACAATTTAGCAAAGTTTGGTGTAATTCCGTTCAGTGGTTCGGGCTGTAGCCTTGTCTATTCGTCCTATGGAAATTAACATGGGGAAAACACGTTTTGGGACCCCCCTTTTTTCTCGGCCCCCACTTCATGAATCCCCCCGAAACTTCCCGGAAAGGAGCAGAGCAGAGCTGGCCTAAATTTTGGAAAATTACACGCAAATTCCTCAACCGGCGCCAAAGTTATTCCTAATAGAATGTTGCGGAATTCCTATGGTAGCTAGGTCCTAACTATAACTACCTACTGGCGACAGCCAGTAGGTAATGTATATATATATATATTTATATATGTATAGGTGTGTGTGTGTGTTTATGTATTTGTATATATATTTGCTTCATAGAAGAGGTGGCACCAAGGAAGATATTGAAGAACTCCATTGTATGGGATTTTTTTCTTTGCCACTTAGAGGGGAAATGTTAATTCCAAACTTGTTACGTGTAACTTACGTAACAAAGTTATTTCCAATGGGAACATTAAACAATACTCCGTCAGTACCACAGGAATGAGAAAAATAAATCCAGGCAATTTTTTACCACCAGATTGGTGCATGCAGAAAAAAGGTTTCAGAAGGAGATTAAAAAAAGGCAGAAGCGGGAAGATCGTCATCAGTCACTTCTTCAGTCAGGGGGGTAACACAGGCCCGCATCCCCCGTGGTGTGGGGGGCCCTCAAGCTGTAGGGGGGCCCCTCAGCATAGTATTCAGGACTAAGAGCTTCGGATTAAATCCAGAGTGGGGCCCCTCTATATGCCTTGCAGGGGGCCCCCTAAACCTTCATTACGCCACTGTCTTCAGTTATTGCAACACCTTCAACTTCTTCCGCTCCATCAGCACCTCCACAAACACCAGGTTAATCTGTTCCTCCACCAGTATCTGTTCCTGCTAACGTGGTGCCACTACAGCTTTTCAAGCAGAATCATAATATAATTCAGCAATATGGCATTGCAGTCCCTTATGGTAGTTATAGTATATTCAAGTTAATATTAGACGTCTACAGTGATATGTGAATGTATTTAATAAACATATCACACATCATTGTTTTCCTTTTTATGTGTTTTCAGACAAAACAGCATTTCTGTCACACTACTATGTCATCATTTAGAATATTTACAGTTCAAGATGAAAATATGGTAGCAGTCATCATGAAACACTGGAAAAAAACAAATCAATTAGATTGTGAAAAACCCCAAAGATTTTGTGCATGTCAACTGAGTAATTTGATATTTGGGAAAGCACAGAAGACAGCAATACTTAGAGCAGATGTTTACAAATGTCATCACCCATGCCAGCTCACCTAATGACATATCTCCTAATTTAACTTACTACAACTCATTAGTACAGTTTCCTGGTACAGGGATACACGATCCGTATAGATATGTACATGTTTTATGTAGAAATATAAAGATTGAGGTAATGAGGTATAATTTTCAATTACTCTGTTATGTCTTTGAAGAAGAAATAGAGCTCTTTTGCAGTCCGCAGAGTCTCCCTGGTTGTTGGTGATATTTAGAAGTATTGGGTAGCCCACTTTGTTTTATTGACCAATCACATAATGCTTTACTTTTTATTTCTTTTCTGGTTTTCTATTCGTTTTCATTGCAATTTGACCAAAAATGTGTGTTTCAAATGCCTTTCTATATCTTGGTAAACTTTTTTGCTGCAGACCAGTTTATTTTTTATCTCATTCTCTTTTTGGGTAGTTTTTTTTTTAGATTTCAATAACTATAGCAGCACTTTCTAAATATTTGCAAAAGTACTGCAATACATCCTAAACTTAAAAAAAAGATCAATCAATAACAATTCTTCCCACTAACTCTACAGACTTTGTTAAACTGCCTCATTTCTTCATATACATTAGAAAAAGAGTAGTAAGCTATATTTCACAGTAAAACAGAGAAAAAAGGCCAGGTGTGGTCTAAACAATATAGTTGCCTTTTCATTTTGTAAGGGCTTTGATTAACCAATAATGAAGTGTTTTATCATCACTATATAACATGGTATGCCGCAAAGGTACCATGACTCAATATATCACTACGCTTTCGTCCCTTATTATTTAAAAACAACTAAACAAATTCAGATCAAATTACAAAAAGGACCATTTCCACACCAAAGTCCATATTCCTACCAAATGTCATGTAAATACATTCAGCATTCAGCATTATGAATGCCCTGATTGAATGCCCTGATTGATTGAAACATCAGCCAACATAGAAAAAAGAATAGGTCTGCTACGTTTTATGGAGATTTTTCAAATGACAACAAAGTTATTATCAATCAAAAATCTCTGGGATTCCTATCTTCAAAGTAGCTGCTGCTACTCTAATAAAATAGAAAAAGGTACTAGCAAAGGTTTTATTCGCTATCTTACCAGAACTCAGACTTAATAAATCTATTTGGTTATATATCTGTTCCAACTAAATTTGGATTATTCAAGTCAAGTACAACTATTTGTCAAATTATTATTTCAATGACAAAATGTGTAAAAACGAGAAGAAACTAACAGCAACAAGGGAAAGATTTCATATCAAGGAATTTTCTTTATGTATTTGCAGGCACGGCCCGTACCGGGCATTATACTGGGGCGGTGACGTCAGGCAGGGGAGGGTCAGGGTGGGGGATTGTAAAATGCGGAATATGGACCATTAGAGGTAAGTACCGAAAAAAAATAAAAAGAATTTTGTTGCCCACTCTGCATTGCCAAATGGGATGCAGCGTGGGCAACGAAATTCGTTTTTCTTTTCTTTTCAGTACTTACCTCTAATGGTCCATATCACGCATTTTACAACCCCCCACCCTGACCCTCCCCTGCCTGACGTCACCGCCTGACGTCACCGCCCCAGTATAACGCCTGGCACGGGCCGTGCCTGTGTATTTGTAAATTAATCAAAGGGTACAAATCATTAAGATCCAATCATACAGACAAATGAACAAAGGAATAGTGATTCATCCTAATGAACATTTGAATGAAACAAGTTCAATCAAAAATAAGAAAGCAGAACACTCCTATTCAAATAATAGAGAGGGTCATATGCAATTTAAACTGTAGAGATGGACTTGATAGTCGAAGTTTCAGTCTTCTTATTCAATTTTGAAAACCATCTTCAGGACAATGTCTATTAAAATGTGACGATGAACCCCTAGGAAGGCACACAATGAAAATAATTACCATCGTAGCCTTATTATATACATGATACAAAACATATCTAACCCGTGTGCATTACCTAAACTAAAAAACCTTTCATGTCTCTTGTTGAGATATAGAATAAATCTGCTCTTGAGGAGAAGGGAGAACATTTATCTATAATCACTCTCTTTCCATCATGACAACATTAAGTTCTTTACATAAATTCATTTATATGGGTCTTAACTGCAGAGTTATGCCAAGACTTAACTGACTTCGTGCTCATAGCCTTCTATTTTTCACAAATATCTTTACATGAATTCATTTGTGTGGGTCTTGACTTCAAAGTTATGCCAAGACGCTACTGATTTCATTCTTGTAGCCTTCTGCTTCTGACACTTTAATTACATCTGTGCACTTACTTATTCTGGATGTAACCAACACAAGTCCTCAGACAGTGGTGAATAGTGGAGGGACCCAGATTTTTCTAATTGTCTGTAAGGAAAACATATGCATAACAGTGTAATGTATGGCTTACAATGTGACCCTAAAGACATTATTCTTTGCAGCGATATTGTTACCTTATGGCGCTCTGTGATTGGGGCCAAAAGCTTTACGGTGCAATGTTATTCTGGCCGAGACTTCTTCTTTGGTCAAATTTTCTTTTAACTGCGAACCAATCTGTAAGAGTGAAAGCCTATTTAAATTGCATTATTGCCCAAATACAGAGTGTAAGAATCTTGATAATTTATACTGCAAAAACGAGTATACTTCCCCACCTCAATTTATTGAGATTTGACCACCTAGCAGTTAAAGAATGAGGACAAAAGTCTATTATTTATAAAACTATTCAATGGTTCAGAGGACATCACCACGTCTAGCGCTGCCAGATTAAACGTGATGAACGAACCCGATAAGTAGCCCGGGTTTAGAGGACATAGCTCAAGTTATTATTAAAAAGTCGGTATATCATTTTGTACTGTGTTTGGGCGTTTATTAACCTAAGATGCTCATCTTTGAGTGGCATATTAATTCTGTATATTAAATGATAGAAAAACAAAAGTTTGTCTACCGATCCTTAAAAAACCGCTAACTTCAGAACACAATTCAGTGACCCGATAGTTATTCTAACCATGCTCACTGTGGTACAACAAACGTTATTGCGCCCAGACACATTACACTTCTGTCAGTGTCTGTAATAGTTAGATAAAGACAGGTGAATAGTTATTACAACCACACTCATTGTGGCACAACAAACGTGACTACGGCCAGACACATTGCACCTCTGTCAGTATCTATAATAATTTAGTGAAGACAGGCGCTCAAGCGGTCCTACCAAACTGAACTCATTCTGGGCACGCATTATCAAATTATTCCAATTACCTTGTGTAAACGAAAGCGTTCTTCAATCTACTCTCGATCCACTCTAATCTTCGATATCCTTCTGACGCCAAACAGCAATCGCATGGTTTATAAAGCCCCGTGAGTTAAATCAAAAGCGTGGCGGCCATCTTAAGATGATGTTTATTCAATATTTTCAGCCGACCTCTATGTAATGTGCTTAGAGATAGCTCGATTATTTTAGGGAATAATGAGTTTACATGTGGCAGATAATATGCCAGACGCGCATATTTATTTAGGTATACAAAATGTTTGGAGATGCCCCGGTCTGATCGATAGCGTTATATTTGTCTACAAATCGATCTATTAGACATGTTGGGGATACATTTAATTTGCAATGATCACAGCATATTTGTAATTGTTATGGTTGGAACAACATATTTTTCTACAACATTGGCGGTGGCCATCTTAAACTGATGTTGCCTACAGCGGCCATCTTGGAACGATATTTCTTGTCATTTTACCTTGACCTTTTTTGATCTTTTTAACTGTATGTGTGTGTAACACATGGTTTAATCATGGAAACAACATTAGAAAAAAGGTAATGCATGTATTCACTCTATTCTGTCGCTTCTAAAGGCACTCACATTTAAAAATTCAAAATGGTACATCACATGGTATAGGTATTAAAGACACATTATAAACTTTGCAATACAAAATGGTCCATCAAATGATATAGGTATTTAAGGCAAATTTAGCTCTGTCACTCAATAACGTGCTCACAATCTCGACAGACATATTACTCCAGTATTACTGCAGAGAAGAAGTTTGTTTACGTCAAGCATGCCAATGCATGCCACTCAGTTGCTGAATTCAGACCTTTCTTAATGCTATCAACTGTGTCTATCCAACTACTTTCTTTACGTCTCAAAATCTTGTCTACATTCTTTTGTCTGATGGTTGGTTTTAATAGTTCAACTACCCACCATTCCATCTCTTTGTCTGCATGCTTAAATCTGATGTAGTGATCGACTAGAGGAGCATTGATCACCTTACATCTGATTCTGGACTGGTGCTGTAAAATACGCAGTTTCACCATTTGTGTAGTCTTCCCTATATAGGGAGAACCGCAAGGACACCTGATACAGTATACCACATTTGTGGTTTTGCAATTAGAGAAGTGCTTCATGGTAGTCACCCTACCGTTTAGTTCAAAGCTTTTAATGCTATTAGTGGTGCGCTGTGGATACCCCAGTGAGCACTACCCTGACTGCCCATGCACCCACGAGTATCCCCATACCCCCTGAAGCACAGGTGACGAAGCCTAGCAAGGCTAAGCCGCTGGGAGGGAAGGGCTCCGGCACTAACACAAGCACTTCGAAGGGGAAGGGTACTGGTAAGGGTTCTGATCGGGCACGTCCTGTCCCAACCTCCAGCAGTATATCCGGGACCACCAAACCAGAAGGTCCTGTACAAAAAACCGCCCAAAAGTGCCCCCCGGTTAATCTGCCCCCTGATTGCCATCCCTATGTCGCCATCCTCACAAATGTACCAATCTTGAAGGATGGACATTACGAATCCCACCAAACACTTAAAAACAAGACCTTACACTGGCTAAAAACCAACAGACCCCTTCCCAGCGGTGTTGACGGGTTGATCCTGGGAGTAAGAAGAGTAGGGTGGGTGGGGCATGGCAAAAAGCAATTTGAAGGGGATTGTGTGATAGTTAACTTCCAAGACAGTAGAGTAGCCCAAGTTATTTGTAACCAAAGGGATACAAATGGGGGTCCAAGCATTGGTGTAGTGGACCTGACCTACTTTTACCCAAGGCCTGCTGCAATCTCTATCTGTCCACATCCTGGTAGGGGTTGGAGTAGTGGTCCATCTCACCTTGGTAATCTAGTGGGCCCTCAGTTCCACCCATGTGCTACATGGCCTGGATTGGAATGGAGCCCTCCTGGATATTGAACCGACATCCACAATGGGGAGGCTACTCTGGTACAAAGTACGGGTACAGTTGGCGCAGCCCTTAAAGCACTAGCACTGGGTAACATCCTGGTTGACAGCCCAATGCCACCTATCACTTTACTTGGAGATAATGCGTCCCATGGGAGATTAAGCTTGGGCAGCGAAACAGGAAGCCAGGATCAGTTGGAGGGTAGAGATGGCCCCGTATCCCGCGGTGAGAGAGCTGTGGCGGATCCAGTCCTTAGGATTTGCAGCTGGAACGTCGCTGGTATTGATAGGAAGATGGGCCTGCCGGATTGGAATACCCTCGTGGAGGGTTATTCCATCTGTATCTTCCAGGAAACTTGGTGCAGGGAGCCTTGTCATAAGGTGGGTTACTCAACCCACTTTGTCCCAGCTGTTTCCCCAGTGGCAATGAAGGGACGTCCTTCGGGTGGTCTCCTTATTTGGGTTGGAACTTCCCTACAGTGCAAGGTGGAGGAGCATCCTACTAACTCTCCCGACCTCCTTAACATCACCCTAAAGGACTCTAGGGGTGTCCTGCTTTTGGACATCTTCAACATCTACGCTAGAGGAACAAAGGGTGGTACACAATCGGCCACCATTGCTCTTCTGGAGGATCTCCTCAGGCAGCGCGCCCACAGATCCCATCTCTTGGTGGCGGGCGATCTTAATTGCACGTTTGAGCCCCTTGATACGGATGATGTATTAGGCACAGAAGAGGAGGACTCAAGGCGGGGGATTCCCGCTCTGACCTTGCCCCCCATCAAGAGGTGGACTCAAGTGGCCTTACAGATTAACTCCCTTAATATGGAATTTGACTTGAGGGCAGTCAATGGGAGGTCCAAATCAGATTTGAGAGGGGCCCATACCTACAACAGGCCAAATCATACATCTAGAATAGATTATATCTTTCTTGATGTACGTTTATGGGGTGACTTAAGGGATATGGAGATTATCTCTACCATCGAGAGTGATCACAACCTCCTCTCCCTTGTTCTTTCTCCTCAGTGGCTTAAGGGGAGAAAGAAACCCCTCCCCCATATGGCCCGAATCCCCAGGCAGTCGACATCTCTAACTGTGGTCGACGGTTGAAGTGGGCTAAATTGACCTTATCCCCAGAGAAAGTGGCAGCCGTAGGGTGTCTACTGCTTGCAGCTTCGAACAAACTAGACCTGTCTTCCCAAGTGTCTGAAGAGGTCTCGTTGACCTTCTGCAACCTAACTAGGGAATTAAGTAATTTATTTATTCTTCCTGGTGGGTGCAGGGGAGCTCAAAATAGGGAGCGACCACCTACCAAACAGGGTTGGTATACAAAGAAATGCAGGGCTATGAAAAAAGCCTTGGTGGGAGCAGTCAAATCCAAATCCCAAGTAGCGACCAGGCTTGCAAGAAAGGATTATTATCGGACGTTGAAGGCGGCGAAAAAGGAGTGGGAGGAAAAGTTCTGGGCGGACCTTTTGGCAGCTAGTATAGGAAGGGATGCCAGGGGTTTCTGGAGTCTGGTCAGTAATAGGGATAGGCCGGTAGCCACGTTGGTCACATGTAACATTCCAGCCCAGAGTTGGTACAACCACTTTGAGGCCCTATATTCCTTACCTGGTGGGGCAAATAGTAATACTTTATCCACGGTGGTTGAGGCAATGGTTGACCCCCCCGATGCCTTCACCGCTAGGGAGGTCGAAAATGTAATAAAGACCTTGGTCCCATTAAAAGCTGCAGGACCAGACGGGATTCCTGGTGACCTGATACGAGCCTTCCCCAAGGATTGGGGCAAGTTGGTCGCCTCCCTGCTGAACGCAATTTTGGGGGGAGGTCCTGTACCCGATTCCTGGAAAGGAGCGGAGGTTGTCCCGATTTTCAAAAAGGGGTGTCGGGACAGCCCTGGCAACTATAGGCATATAAGCCTTATAGACTCCTCCCAGAAGGTGGCAGGGAAGGCGAATCTGGGGAGGCTTCTTCAATGGGTAGACGATAATAAGATCCTGTCAGACCTCCAGGCGGGCTTCCGGTCGGGAACTGGAACTATCGAACAGTCCTTCAGACTAATGCTCCTGTACTGGAAGGTGGTGGTCCTAGGGAAGGGCAGTCTTTATCTGGCCTTCATAGGCTTGAAGACTGCCTTTGACCTGGTACCTAGGGAGGAATTGTGGAGGGTCTTGCAGACCATGGGGTTGCCCCCCTATCTCTTGTTGCTCCTAACCAAACTACAGTCAGGGAACTACGCACAGGTGCGGTGGGGCGTAGGGGGGGGAAAAACTGATAGGATCCCGGTGTGCAGGGGAGTCCGCCAGGGATGCGTGCTAGCCCCCACCCGATTCTCCCTGAATGTGAATGGGGTTGGGGAGTTTTTACAACAAAAACCGGCGGATGCAGCCTCCCTGGCGGGCATCCGGATCCCTACTCTGCTTTTTGCGGATGATACTCTCCTTATCTCTAAGACCCCCCAAGGTCTCCAAAAGCTTCTTGACCGTTTCCAGGAGTTCTGCTCCCTGAGGGGACTAATGATCAATATCGATAAAACCAAATATTTGGTCATGAATCCCCCCAGGAAATTAGGACGTCCACCGGTGCTGAATAACTGTCCACTAGAGAAGGTAGCAGAGTTTGACGACCTGGGAATCCGGCTTAGTGACTCCATGAGCAGGTCCCCGCATATTAACAAAATGTTACTTAGCCATAAAAGGGTGGGTGGTGCGTTACTTATGGAACACTGTTCTTCCCCCAAACATTGTATGGCCCCTGTTATTGATATATATAAAGCTAGAGGGGTCACCGCTGCCCTATACGGGGCTGAGCTGTGGGGTACTTGTAATTTGGAGGTACTAGCCAAAGCGGAGAGCAAATTTTTGAAAGACCTAATGGCTCTCCCTTTGAGCACACCCACAGTCCCTATGTTACTAGATTTAGGATGCAGATCGATTGCAGTTCAGGCACGATTACGGCCCCTGTTGTTATGGGCTCGATTGTGGAGGGTCCCAGAACTCACCTCATATGCTGAGGGCCTGTCCGAGGGGATGGCCATGGGCGGTTGGCATAAGATAAAGTGGTTGAGGGATGTCAAAAGCCTTTCGGGGGAGTTGGGATTGGGCGAAGCATGGGTTACTCGCTCCGCCCCGCCTAAAGCCACCTTGAAGAAACTGTACTGGGACTGGGTTTCTTCTAAACTTATTAGTAACCCACTACACTGTAATTCCACTGCAGTTTTCTTAAAAATCAAAGATGTGGTGGCTTACGAACCCTATCTTGATTTGATTTCTATCGCATTTGATAGGGCTCTGTACTTTAGGTTTAGGGTGGACACCCTACCAGTAGGCTATTTGACATCGAGATGGAAATCTACCTCCCAGCATTCCCCCTATTGTGCCCTATGCTCCTCGAGGGTGGAGACGGTTGCCCACATATTTTTTGAATGTCCAGACTATTGTAACCCAAGAAAGCACTGGCTCAAACCTGTGTGCAGATCACTTGGCACTCGCCAATACTCAGTGGCCCTACGCATTTTATTAACAGATACCACCCCCCTTGTAGTTTGTGGCGTCTCAAAAATTTTAAAATGGTCTTGGTTGATCCGATCAAATAGGCTTTCTGTATCCATTTAATTCCTTTTTAACTGTACATACTAATCTAATTCTTTTTAAATTGCACATATTTTAATGTCTTGCTGTCTTTTTATTTCATGGATGTATCCCTATGTATATTTGTTGTATATCTTTTTAACCTCTATTGTATGTACTGCTTTTAAGATATTTTTACGTATGTATCGAAATAAAGCATATCAACCAACCAACCAACGAACCAGCTATTAGCGGTGGTGCAAGCACAACATCCGGTACATTTGTAATGTCCACACAAAAGAATGTAGACAAGATTTTGAGACGTAAAGAAAGTAGTTGGATAGACACAGTTGATAGCATTAAAAGTGTAAAAGTTCCTCTATAATTGACAGAGCTTCTCCTTGTGGGATATTAGAGTATAGACTTTCTATATCCATTGATACCAGGAGTTCTTGGTCTGGATCAAAAAATTTAGTTCAAAGCTTTTAATGTTATTAGTGGTGGTGCAAGCACAACATCCGGTACATTTGTAATGTCCACTGATCGGTACCAGTTGTCTCATATTATCCACTATGTTGGTAATTTCTCTTTCATGGGCATGCACTAATTTGTCACGCAGGTTTTGACCATGTTTAAAAGCAAACAGTGTTTTTTCTTTCAATTCTGGTAGGGTGGCCAGCAGTCCCCAATGCTTGGTTACTATTTTCTTAACCTGGTTGGAAGCTGTCCCAAATGTGGTGACACATACCAAGGGTTTGTGATCTATTTTCTGTTTGTTCTCGAGGAGAGCGTCTCGATTATTGTACCACGCTCTTTTTAACGAGTTCTTTAACAATTTATTTGGATAACCTCTTATGTGTAGTTTATCTTTCAGAATCTTTGCTTCTTTAAAATAGTCAGCTCATTTGGTACAATTCCTTCGTAACCGAAGAAATTGCCCAAACGGCAAACCATCTCTCAAAGCCTTAGGATGGTGGCTGTTGTATTTTAACAACGTGTTCCTGGCTGTGGGTTTAGTATATAAGGTGGTATAAAGCATATTATCATTACCAACCTTAATCGTTATATATCAAGGAAGTTCATTTTGCTGTTATCACTTTCTATTGTGAATCTTAGGCTAGGATTTCTATGATTAAGCCAGTCATGAAACTGAGAGAGAAGCTCTGAACTACCTCTCCAGATTAAGAATATATTGTCTATATATCACAGCCAACATGAAATGTTGGCTGAGAATGGATTCAGAGCATGATAGATGAATTGCTGCACAAGATTTGATACATAGATGTTAGCTATATCTGGGGCGTAGACTGCCCCCATCGCCACTCCCTTTCGTTGTTGGAAAAATGTTTTCTCAAAAAGAATTATAGTCTATCAGAAGATACAGTCTATTATAAATTCTGTTGGAACTACGTGAAGTCTAATACGGGTGTTTAAAAGTTCCTCTATAATTGACAGAGCTTCTCCTTGTGGGATATTAGAGTATAGACTTTCTATATCCATTGATACCAGGAGTTCTTGGTCTGGATCAAAACTGTGATTCTCAAGTTTGTTTATTACTGCAGTAGTGTCTCTGATATATGTGTCTGACTCAACTGCAAATGGCCTTATGAAGAAATCAGAATATTGAGCCAGGGGTTTTAAAATTGAGTTACAGCCAGAAACTATTGGCCTCCCTAGCGGTATAGTGGCATTTTTATGGACTTTGGGGAGAATATATATTGCTGGTACAGTCGGTGATTTATTTATCAGAAATGCAGCTTCCTTTTCACTAAGCCATCCCCCTTCGACACCTCTATGACTTAGGGATGCTATCTCTTTCTCAAGTTTTGTTGTTGGATTGACTGATAGTTCTTTATAGTTAGTGTCAATTGTAAGTTGTTTGAGCATTTCTCTCTTATACGCTGTGCGATCCCAGAGTACTATTCCCCCGCCCTTATCGACTGGTTTAATTATCGTGTCTGGTAATGATTGTAAATTCTTCAATGCTAATAACTTCTCTTTTGTCAAGTTGTTCTTAGCAAAGGGAGATTTCTTAAGTAGATTATCGACCTCAATCATGACCACATTTTCAAAGGTTAATATTTCTTTGGCCCCCATGTTGTTGGATGTGAAAAATGTGGATGGCTGATGAAGCCCTGTGAAGTCCTTTTGTGTATTCAGAGGTTTTTCTGCAAAAAAGTTCTTCAGTCTAATCAATCTGAAGAACCTTTACAGTTCCAATTTTGTTTGAAATTGGTTAGTCCTGTCTGTAGGGACAAATGATAGACCAGCTGAAAAAACTGAAATTTCTGCCTCAGAAAGCTGATGGTTGGACAGATTAAAGATCGGTATTGTTTTTTCTGTATTTACCACTTGTAGTACTGATTCTGGGTTTGTCTCTGACCTGGGGTGTACTGGTTGCGGTACCATCCTCGTCTGGCTCCCCGTGTTTTCCGCGGTGGGCCCGAACCTCTCCTGTCCTGCCCTAAAAAAGACTGTCTTGGATTTCCTTGCTGTTGATCATAAATTGTTCTAAAAGGACCTGAAGGCCTCTCCAAAAATTTTGCATACCTAAATATATATGCGCATCTGGCATATTATCTGCCACATGTAAACTCATTATTCCCTAAAATAATCGAGGTATCTCTAAGCACATTACATAGAGGTCAGCTGAAAATATCGAATAGAGATCCTTGTAACGCCGATTGCTGTTTGGCATCAGAAGGATATCGAAGATTAGAGTGGATCGAGAGTAGATTGAAGAACGCTTTAGTTTACATTAGGTAATTGGAATCTCCCTTTGCTAAGAACAACTTGACAAAAGAGGAGTCATTAGCGTTGAAGAATTTACAATCATTTCACGATAATTAAACCAGCCGATAAGGGCAGGGGAATAGTACTGTGGGATCGCACAGCGTATAAGACAGAAATGCTCAAACAACTTACAATTGACACGAGCTATAAAGAGAACAACAACGAAAGGGAGTGGCGATGGGGGCAGTCTACACCCCAGATATAGCTAACATCTATGTATCAAATTTTGACCAGCAATTCGTCTATCATGCTCTGAATCCATTCTCAGCCAACATTTCATGTTGGCTGAGATATATAGACGATATATCCTTAATGTGGAGAGGTAGTTCAGAGCTTCTCTCTCAGTTTCATGACTGGCTTAATCATGGAAATCCTACCCTAAGATTCACAATAGAAAGTGATAACAGCGAAATTAACTTCCTCGATATAACGATTAAGGTTGGTGATGATAATATGCTTTATACCACCTTATATACTAAACCCACAGCCAGGAACACGCTGTTAAAATACAACCGCCACCATCCTAAGGCTTTGAGAGATGGTTTGCCGTTTGGGCAATTCCTTCGGTTACGAAGGAATTGTACCAAACGAGCTGACTATTTCAAAGAAGCAAAGATTCTGAAAGATAAACTACACATAAGAGGCTATCCAAATAAATTGTTAAAGAACTCCTTAAAAAGAGCGTGGTACAATAATCGAGACGCTCTCCTCGAGAACAAACAGAAAATAGATCACAAGCCCTTGGTATGTGTCACCACATTTGCACAGCTACCAACCAGGTTAAGAAAATAGTAACTAAGCATTGGGGACTGCTGGCCACCCTACCAGAATTGAAAGAAAAAACACTGTTTGCTTTTAAATGTGGTCAAAACCTGCGTGACAAATTAGTGCATGCCCATGAAACAGAAATTACCAACATAGTGGATAATATGAGACAACTGGTACCGATCAGTGGGCATTACAAATGTACCGGCTGTTGTGCTTGCACCACCACTAATAACATTAAAAGCTTTGAACTAAACGGTAGGGTGACTACCATCAAGCACTTCTCTAATTGCAAAACCACAAATGTGGTATACTGTATCAGGTGTCATTGCGGTCTTCCCTATATAGGGAAGACTACACACATGGTGAAACAGCGTATTTTAGGGCACCAGTCCAGAATCAGATGTAAGGTGATCAATGCTCCTCTAGTCGATCACTACATTAGATTGAAGCATGCAGACAAAGAGATTGAATGGTGGGTTATTGAACTAGTAAAACCAACCATCAGAAAAAAGAATGTAGACAAGGTTTTGACGCTTAAAGAAAGTCGTTGGATAGAGACAGTTGATAGCATTAAGAAAGGTCTGAATTCAGCAACTGAGTGGCATGCATTGGCATGCTTGACATAAACAAACTTCTCCTCTGCAGTAATACTGGAGAAATATGTCTGTCGAGATTGTGAGCACGTTATTGAGTGACAGAACTAAATGTGCCTTGAATACCTATATCATGTGATGGGCCATTTTGTATTACAAAGTTTATAATGTGTCTTTAATACCTATACCATGTGATGTACCATTTTGAATTTTTAAATGTGAGCGCTTTTAGAAACGACAGAATAGAGTGAATACATGCAGTACCTTTTTTCTAATGTTGTTTCCATGATTAAACCATGTGTTACACACACATACAATTAAAAAGGTCAAGGTAAAATGACAAGAAATATCGTTCCAAGATGGCCGCTGTAGGCAACATCAGTTTAAGATCGCCACCGCCAATGTTGTAGAAAAATATGTTGTTCCAACTATAACAATTACAAATATGCTGTGATCATTGCAAATTAAATGTATCCCCAACATGTCAAATAGATCGATTTGTAGACAAATATAACGCTATCGATCAGACCGTGGCATCTCCAAACATTTTGTATACCTAAATATATATGCGCGTCTGGCATATTATCTGCCACATGTAAACTCATTTTTCCCTAAAATAATCGAGCTATCTCTAAGCACATTACATAGAGGTCGGCTGAAAATATCGAATAAACATCGTCTTAAGATGGCCGCCACGCTTTTGATTTAACTCACGGGGCTTTATAAACCACGCGAGATCCATGTAACGCCGATTGCTGTTTGGCGTCGGAAGGATATCGAAGATTAGAGTGGATCGAGAGTAGATTGAAGAACGCTTTCGTTTACACAAGGTAATTGGAATAATTTGATAATGCGTGCCCAGAATGAGTTCAGTTTGGTAGGACCGCTTGAGCGTCTGTCTTCACTAAATTATTATAGATACTGACAGAGGTGCAATGCGTCTGGCCGTAGTAACGTTTGTTGTGCCACAATGAGCGTGGTTGTAATAACTATTCGCCTGTCTTCATTTAACTATTACAGACACTGACAGCGGTGTAAAGTGTCTGGGCGCAATAACGTTTGTTGTACCACAGTGAGCGTGGTTGGAATAACTATCGGGCTCACTGAATTGTGTTCTGAACTTGGCTCAAGATGAGCATATTAGGTTAATAAACGCCCACACACAGTACAAAATGATATACCGACTTTTTAATAATAACTTGAGCTATGTCCTCTAAACCCGGGCTACTTATCGGGTTCGTTCATCACGTTTAATCTGGCAGCGCTAGACGTGGTGCTGTCCTCTGAACCATTGAATAGTTTTATAAATATTAGACTTTTGTCCTCATTCTTTAACTGCTAGGTGGTCAAATCTCAATAAATTGAGGTGAGGAAGTATACTCGTTTTTGCAGTATAAATTATCAAGATTCTTACACATTGTATTTGGGCAACAATGCAACTTAAATAGGCTTTCACTCTTACAGATTGGTTCGCAGTTAAAAGAAAATTTGACCAAAGAAGAAGTCTTGGCCAGAATAACATTGCACCGTAAAGCTTTTGGCCCCAATCACAGAGCGCCATAAGGTAACAATATCGCTGCAGAGAATAATGTTATTAGGGTCACGTTATAAGTCGTACATTACACTGTTATGCATATGTTTTCCTTACAGACAATTAGAAAAATCTGTGTCCCTCCACTATTCACCACTGTCTGAGGACTTGTGTTGGTTACATCCAGAATAAGTAAGTGCACAGATGTAATTAAAGTTTCAGAAGCAGAAGGGCTACAAGAATGAAATCAGTAGCGTCTTGGCATAACTTTGAAGTCAAGACCCACACAAATGAATTCATGTAAAGATCTTTGTGAAAAATAGAATCAATCAATCAATCAAAGCATTTGTATAGCGCGCTACTCACCCGGAGGGTCTCAAGGCGCTTGGGGTGGGGGGGTCCGCTACTGCTCGAACAGCCAGGTCTTGAGCTGCTTCCAGAAGGTGAGGTGGTCCTGGGTCAGGCGGAGGTGCGTCGGGAGGGAGTTCCAGGTCTTGGCGGCGAGGTAGGAGAAGGACCTTCCCCCTGTGGTGGCTCTTCGGATGCGGGGGACGGCGGCGAGGGCGTGGCCGGTCGATCGAAGCTGGCGTTTGGGAGCGTAGAAGTTGAGGCGGCTGTTGAGGTATCCTGGGCCTTGGTTGTGCAGGGCTTTGTGTGCGTGGGTGAGGAGACGGAAGGTGATTCTCTTGTTGACTGGGAGCCAGTGCAGGTCTCTCAGATGTCTGGAGATGTGGTTGCGACGGGGGATGTCCAGGATGAGTCGTGCTGAGGCGTTCTGGATCCGCTGGAGTCTCTTCTGGAGTTTGGCGGTGGTTCCGGCGTAGATGGAGTTGCCGTAGTCCAGTCGGCTGGTGACGAGGGCCTGGGTGACCGTCTTCCTGGTCTCGGTGGGGATCCACCGGAAGATCTTGCGTAGCATGTGTAGGATTTTGAAGCATGACGAGGAGACGGCGTTGACTTGTCTGGTCATGGATAGGGAGGAGTCCAGGATGAAGCCCAGGTTTCGTGCGTGGTCTGTTGGTTTGGGTGCGCTGCCTAGTGCGGGGGGCCACCAGGAGTCGTCCCAGGCGGAGGGTGAGGATCCCAGGATGAGGACTTCCGTCTTGTCCGAGTTAAGTTTCAGGCGGCTGTTCTTCATCCATTCGGCTACCTCTTTCATCCCTTCGTGTAGGTTGGCTCTAGCGGTGGCGGGGTCGTTGGTGAGGGAGAGGATCAGCTGGGTGTCGTCGGCGTAGGAGATGATGTTGAGGTTGTGCTGGCGTGCGATGGCTGCGAGGGGACTCATGTAGACGTTGAAGAGGGTTGGGCTGAGTGAGGAGCCTTGAGGAACACCGCAGATGACTTCGGTGGCTTCTGATCTGAACGGGGGGAGGCGGACTCTCTGTGTCCTTCCGGAAAGGAAGGAGATGGTCCACTCCAGTGCCTTCTCCTGGATTCCGACGTTGCTGAGGCGCTGTACTAGGGTACGGTGGCAGACAGTATCGAAGGCCGCGGAGAGGTCTAGGAGGATGAGGGCCGCTGTTTCTCCGTTGTCGAGCAGAGCTCGGATGTCATCGGTGGCTGCGATCAGGGCGGTCTCGGTGCTGTGGTTGGCCCGGAAGCCAGACTGCGAGAGGTCGAGGGATCCGTTCGTCTGGAGGAAGGCGGCCAGCTGCATGTTGACGGTCTTCTCGATGACTTTAGCGGGGAACGGGAGCAGAGAGATGGGTCGGTAGTTCTTGAGGTCAGTGGGGTCGGCTGATGGCTTCTTTAGTAGGGCGCTGAGTTCGGCGTGCTTCCAGTTCTCCGGGAAGGTAGCGGTGTTGAAGGAGGTGTTGATGATGTCCCGCAGGTGGGGTGCGATGACAGCGTCGGCCTTGTTGAAGACGTGGTGAGGGCAAGGGTCGGTTGGAGATCCGGAGTGGATGGAGTTCATCGTGCGGACGGTGTCTTCGGTGCTGATCGGGGTCCAGGCGCGGAGGGTGGTGGTGGGGGGCGGTGGTTCGGTCGTGACCTGCGTCGGTTGAGTGCTGAAGCTGTTGTGTATGTCCGCGATCTTGTTGTGGAAGTAGGAGGCGAGGGAGTTGCAGAGGTCTTGCGAAGGGGTGATGTCGTTGCTTCCGGCGTTGGGGTTGGAGAGCTCTTTCACAATGTTGAAGAGTTCCTTGTTGTTGTGTGCGTTGTTGTCCAGTCGTTCCTTGAATGCAGTTTTCTTGGTGGTGTGGATCAGTTGGTGGTGTTTTAGGGTGGCGAGCTTGAGGGCAGTCATGTTGTCCGGTGTTGGGTCTCTGCGCCAGGCTTTCTCAAGGGCTCTGCAGTTCTTCTTCGAGTTCTTGAGTTCGTCGGTGAACCATGGGGCTTTCTTGCTGCCGGGTCTGCTAGGCGGGGCCCTCAGGGGGGCGAGGTCGTCTGCGCAGTCGCTGATCCATTTCGTGAGGTTGGTGGCAGCTTGGCTGGGGTTCGTAGCGCTGGTGGGTGGGTTCTTGCTCAGGGAGGTTGCGAGCTGGTCGGCTCTGATGTTGTTCCAGCTTCTGCGTGCAACCTGTTGCTGTTGGTGGTGGATCGTGGTTCTTTTGAAGCTGAAGTGGACGCAGCTGTGGTCCGTCCAGTGGAGTCCGGTGGCGTGGCTGAAGGCGATGTCCTTGCTGGAGGAGAAGACGGGGTCGAGTGTGTGTCTGGCGTAGTGGGTGGGGGTGGTCACCAGTTGCTTGAGTCCGAGGTTAGCGAGGTTGTCCAGCAGGGTGGTGGTGTTGCGGTCTTTGTTGTTCTCCAGGTGGAAGTTGAGGTCCCCGAGGAGGATGTAGTCAGCGGAGGGGAGGGCATGCGGGCTGACGAAGTCGGCGATGTCTTCGCTGAATTGTGTGAGTGGTCCCGGGGGTCTGTAGATGAGCGTGCCTCTGAGGGTGGTCTTGGGGTTGATGTGGATCTGGAAGTGCAGGTGCTCGGCGGGTGCGAGGGTGTCGTCGGTGTTGGTCGTGATGCGGATGGAGTTCCTGTGGATGATGGCGATGCCTCCTCCTGTCTGGTTGACGCGGTCCCTCCGGATGATCTTGTAGCCGTCCGGGATGGCGATGGCGATGTCGGGCGCTGAGGAGGCGTTCATCCAGGTTTCCGTGAGGAAGGCGATGTCTGGGGTTGTGGTGTCGATCAGGTTCCAGAGCTCGACGGCGTGTCTGTGGACTGAGCGGGTGTTGAGCAGGATGCACTTCAGGTGGCTGATGCTGTTGCTCGTCGAGGTCTTGGGCACTGCTGGAGTGGTGCAGGTCCGGATGCAGGTGAATTTGCAGGAGTTGCAGCAGAAGGGTCCGTGGGTGCGTCTCGGGGTGGCTCGGTAGCAGCCCGGGAGTCTGCCGGCGTTGAGTGCGATGAGTTCGGTGGCGTCTTAGGACCGTCGGGTCGTCTTCCGTCGGTGGGGGCCAGGGGTCCGGACCCTGGGCGCGGTCCAGGCGCGGACGGGCGCAGACGGGCTTACCTTTGGCGCACAATCGGCGCGCCGGCTGCGCGTTCGCACGGTCACCATATATGGCGAAGTGGGAGGGAGGGAGGAGCTGGGAGGCGGGAGCGGGGAGGGTACACAAAGGAAAGGGGCGTGGCCACTGGCACGGCGGCGGGAAGCGGGGAGCGGGGCGGGGGGCACAGGGGAAACACGGGGAAATACAAATAAATCACAGGCTCAGGGGGAACAAAAGAACAACAGTGGACAAATGCAGCAACAGTAATAGTGCAGAAACAGTGGCAAAATTAGCGCGGCAGCACACAGGCAGGGAGAGCGATCCCGCTAGGGCAGCGGGGGCGGGGTAGAGGCGGCAGGCTCAGCGAGGCTGAGAGAGGCAGCGGGCAGGGGGGCACACGCAGCAGCTGGTGGCCGTGCGGTGCGGGGGTGTCCTGGGAGCAGGTCACACTCACCTGCACTGCACGGTCGCCATATATGGCAAAGTGGGAGGGAGGGAGGAGCTGGCAGGCGGGAGCGGGGAGGGTACACAAAGGAAAGGGGGCGTGGCCGCTGGCACGGCGGCGGGAAGCGGGGCGGGGGGCACAGGGGAAACACGGGGAAATACAAATAAATCACAGGGTCAGGGGGAACAAAAGAACAACAGTGGACAAATGCAGCAACAGTAATAGTGCAGAAACAGTGGCAAAATTAGCGCGGCAGCACACAGGCAGGGAGAGCGATCCCGCTAGGGCAGCGGGGGCGGGGTAGAGGCTATGAGCACGAAGTCAGTTGAGTCTTGGCATAACTCTGCAGTTAAGACCCATATAAATGAATTTATGTAAAGAACTTAATGTTGTCATGATGGAAAGAGAGTGATTATAGATAAATGTTCTCCCTTCTCCTCAAGAGCAGATTTATTCTATAGCTCAACAAGAGACATGAAAGGTTTTTTAGTTTAGGTAATGCACACGGGTTAGATATGTTTTGTATCATGTATATAATAAGGCAATGATGGTAATTATTTTCATTGTGTGCCTTCCTAGGGGTTCATCATCACATTTTAAAAGATATTGTCCTGAAGATGGTTTTCAAAATTGAATAAGAAGACCGAAATATCGACTACCAAGTCCATCTCTACAGTTTAAATTAATATTGCATATGACCCTCTCTGTTATTTGAATAGGAGTGTTCTGCTTTCTTATTTTTGATTGGACTTGTTTTATTCAAATGTTCATTAGGATGATTCACTATTCCTTTCTTCATTTGTCTGTATGATTGGATCCTAATGATTTGTACCCTTTGATTAATTTACAAATACATAAAGAAAATTCCTTGATATGAAATCTTTCCTGTGTTGCTGTTAGTTTCTTCTCGTTTTCACACATTTTGTCATTGAAATAATAATTTAACAAATAGTTGTACTTGACTCGAATACTTGTACAGACTCCAAATTTAGTTGGATCAGATATATAACCAAATAGATTTATTAAGTCTGAGTTCTGGTAAGATAGCGAATAAAACCCTTGCAGGTACCTTTTTCTATTATATTTTCCCGAACACGCAAGGGTATATTGGGTCACCCACCCTCTCTATATATAGCTACTCTAATAAACACATGTAAAACCACAGACATTCAGCAGTTAACTTGTGCCCCTACCATGCACTGCTGATGACCTCACATATGACATCAAGCAGGGTGGTGGCTTCACAGTCTGCTTCGGTCACCAGAGAATGCTGCGTTCAGCTGCGGAAGAGGGGCATTGAATATTGAAGGTACCCTAGGGGACTCGCTGAGAACAGGCAGGATGGTGGCATTGCCGCCAGTGGCTGCTGTCGGAAAATGTCACAGAAGAGTGGTGTTAGATCTGGGGGTCTCTAGTTGGCAATGGTTATCACCTTTGTCGAAATAGGGACCCTTACTTCTAAGTCAGGATAAGGGGATTACACTCCTAAATAACCCCTGCTCACCCCCTTGGTAGCTTGGCACGAGCAGACAGGCTTATCTCAGAGGCAGTGTGTTAAGCATTTGTGAATATACAACAGGTTTTATAAAAATAAGTATTCTTTATATAGACTTAAACACAAGACCACAAACGAAAAAAATCCACAATACTGCACTTAAGATTACTTAAAAGATGATTAAAGTCTCTTAGTACAAGTTGTTGGTAAATGTGACAAAGTTCTCAACAAAGTACCTGGATGCATAACGCAAAGTGAACAAAAGGCACGCAAAAGGGGAGATACGTCAGTTCCGTGACCCGGAGGAACGGTTGCGTCCATCCTCAATGCTTGCGCAGAGTAGGGGACTCGTCGTGAGCCTTACCGGTGCGGAGGTGATGCGTAGATTCTCGGCCTGTGGGCCCTTTGCGGTGCGCAAGATGGCGCCTTGATGCGATGCGACGATCCAGCTGCGATGTGAGAAGTTGGCGCCCTTGATGCGGCGATGCGATGACGATGCAATGACGCCCTGGCAGCCTTGCGACGACTCTGTACTTTGGAGCCGCGACAGGCCCTGCGACACGCTTCTCCGGTGATGCGATGGCGACTCTCTCGATGGCTTCGCGCTTCTCCAGTGATGTGACAGCAGGCAGCTTCAATGAACACACGCTTCCAGGGAACGAAGGCTTCTCCGGCATTGTGATGATTTCAGCTGCGGCGGCGACACGCTTCTTCTCGATGAGTCGCGCTTCTAGATCCGAGCGGCACGCAAGTGACTGGAGTCAGAATTCCCAGCAAGGAAATTCAGGAGGGAGCTGGAGGTGAAGTCTTTTGTCCCTGAGACTTCAGCAGGAGGCAAGCACAGTTCAAGCCCTTGGAGAATATTCTGTAGATGAAGATCCTTACAAAGTTCCTTGTCCTTTCCCTGGGCTATGAAGCAACCACTGCAGGCCAACCCAGCAAACAGCACACTGGCAGAGGGGCAGTCCAAACTCCTGCAGCTTCCTTGGTTCTTCTCCTTGGCAGAAAAGTTTCTTCTGCCAGAAGTGATCTAATTTCTTGGGATCAGGGTCCCAATATTTATACCCAAAAATCCTTTTCTTCTCTGAAGGCAGAGAGGCCTCTGCCTAGTTCAAACCAGTGCATGAGCACTTTGTTTACATGATTCTCTTCTTCCTTTCATTGTGCAGGGCAGAGACATCAGTCGCCCACAGGAGGTGGAGCCAGCACAGGGGAGGGAAGATACAGCTCTGGAGCACTCTGTTGACATGATTCCTCCTCTCCTCTCACAGTGCAGGGCAGAGACATCAGACAAGCCACATGGGGTGGAGCCAGCATTGTCGAGGGAAGGCCCAGCCCTATTCAGGTCCCAGGCGTACCTCCTCCCTCCCATATAGATGCAGATCTCTCTATTCACCACTGGGCTGCCCCAGCCTGTCTCCTAGAATTCCCCAGCCCTGTCACACACAAACCCAGACAAGGAACACACAACCCAGCAGAGGCATGCTCAAATGGTTAGGCAAGCAAAAACTTGCTTTCTAAAAGTGGTATTTGCAAACACAGAATATTAAAATAAACTTTACTAAAAGATTTACTTTATTATTCTGAGTTCAGGTATACTAAATTCGAATTTCTACCATGTTCCCTGAGTCAGTTAGGAATATAAGAATGTAATAATCTAACTGCCCATTCTAACCTATGAGAACAGGTGGCCTTCAATAGTGAAAAATGAAAATGGCTGTAATTCACTATTAGAACATGCTACATGCATCAGGGCATGTCCAACCTTATACTTACAATGCACCCTGCCCTTAGGCCTACCATAGGGGTGTCTAATATGAAGCAAAGGGAACGTGTAGGGACTGGCAAGTGGGTGCACTTGGCCAAGTCAACATGGCAGTGCTAGACTGCACACAGGCCATGCACTGGTAGGCCTGATACACACTTTACAAGCTGCTTCGGTGGGTGGCACAACCAGTGCTGCAAGCCCACCAGCTGCATTTGATTTACAAGGTCTGGTCCCACATGGTGCACTGTACTAGGGACTGACAGATAAATCAAATAACCCAATCATGGAATCCAATCAGTATATCAATTTAACATGGGGAGCACTTGCACTGTGGCACTGATTAGGAGTGGCACAGTGCCCAAAGCATAAATCCAGCAAAAACATATTAAAACAGAGGAGGCAATCCATCAAAAATGGAAGAGAGACTCACGCCAAGGATGTCATGTCTAACACGTGGGCTTAATTAAGTCAGGAAGGCTGCATTTTTATCGATTCTTGTGCCCTCCCCTGTAAAGATAAAAAAGAAGACACCGTTCTGAAGAACCAGTGGTGAGTGCATGGGCTGTAACTCACTGAGTGTTGGACCTTTTGGATCCCCCTGAGAAGTTTAACGACTCTGAAGGGCACCTGCATATCACTCACTGCTCTCTTCTCCATGATTGCGTTTTTTGAAGATGCAGTTTTGGAGGCACATGCATGTACAATAACTTATTGAACTTGAGTCAACCAATTTCAGCTGCTTTCCGACTGACTGTGTTGAAGGCACTGTTGGAATTCAGTGTTTCTCAGTTTTGTAGTTTGCGCAGTACCCCTGAAGAGACTGGATGCCTCACACATCGCTGTTGACTTTCCGGACTCTGCTGGGACCTTGCTGTGGGGCAGGAGGCCACATCCCCCAGCTTCCTCTACTGCTTCCACGTCAGCTCCCAGGTGCAAGAGCACCATAAATAAGGCAGGGGGGTCCTGCGGCACCCTGCCGGGTGAAGAACTAGCCCATCTGCACCCGTCCACAGCCAACCGTGGCTGGGCCTACTCTTTGGGCTCTCCAGTGCATCATGTGGGCGCACTGTGGCGTGATGAAGCACAGACAGCTGGCTATGCCTGGGACAGGTCAACATGCTGGAGGTACATCCTTTATATTTTATCTTTGTATGTGAAGATTATCAGGGAGGACGGGTGCTCTTTTTATGATCCAAGGTGTTTGAATTAGAATTATAACCTGGTTGGCCCAGGGCAGAAAGAACATTTGGTGAAGTGGGCCTGCATGCACTCCTCCAGTAAAAACTACGTCCATAGAGCAGATGCTGGAATGCTCAGTCAGTGTTATCAGCAATGAAATTGCAATGAGCAAGCAGAGGCTTTCTTTACATTTCAGTGGAAAGGGTGGGATCATAGCTGGTCTTTTGCCCTCATCTTCTCTGGTCGCGACCCCAGTTCCTCCCCCAAATCATGTTGACCCTGCCAGTGTCTTTGAACCTAATACTGATTACAAAGATATCTTGCCCTCCTCCATTTCTAATTTGCAGAGAAACCAGGATGTCTGACCCATGCCGTCAGGGAAATCAAACCTGGCAAAGGGTGCAAGCAAATGGTTATCTCAGTTCCTTCTTCCGCTGACGCTCTTCAAGAAGGTGAGTCTGTAGAAACAGACAGTCCTTCCATCCCCCTCTTACCACTACACAAGAAGAACTGGCTCACTAACATAATGCGTGATCTACTGTCAAGCAAATTAGAGTCTTCTTTTGGAAAATTGTGTGCAATGTTTAGATCAGAACTTTTCCTTTTGATCTCATGATCGGACTCTATTTAAGCCAAATTGACTCCTCTTTCATCTGATGTCGGACATTTTTACACCCATATAGGCACCCACTTTAGTGGCTCAATAAGACCCAAGTGTATGGAGACAGAACGTGGTGCACCTTTTGCGGATAGCAGTTCATCAAATCAAGTGTCATCTGATCAGTCACGCCAAGTCCTCACATTTGAACAGGAAGGAAACAGATACACCACATACTTCAGTGTCAACAGCTAATCAATCACTGAAGGGCACTGGGGTAAATACTCAAACAGGGCAGACTTCTACTTTACTACCAGTCATTAGTCTTCTCCCTGCCACTTGTCCCTATGCGAAAGTGCTTATAGGAGAACCTTCTTTAAGAAATGGGCAGCACGAATCATATGATGAACTATTTAATAAAACCCTAGACTGGCTAGTCCATTATTGAGGCATGTCTTCTCTCCACATGAGAGACATTCTGTTTGTACGGAGATGTTCATGGATAGGGTCTAACCCACCAGATGTTCAGGAGACTGTATTGTGGTAAATTTCAGAATTCCTGATGCTGTTTTATGTCTAATAGTTATATTTGTTTGGTCCCTTTAGGGTATTTGTTTTATAAACCCCCTTTCTCCCAGAGATAGCCATCTAATTATTCTCTTTAGGCTAGAGGCATGGTGTACTGAGTACTCACTCTCTTCCTATTCAAGGGGACCAGCCTTTGCTATCTGTCCATTCTAATGCGACCGAAAGAGCCAGAACCTAAGTTAGTGCTGCAACAGTTGGCTCCCTGGATCCGCTGACTAGTTCAAACAATCTTTGCACTATACACACAGCCAACAGATACAATATGCTTTCTGATTTGGATTGACTTCGGGGGGGGAAAGTATTATCTATTACTCCTACTGTTATACATCATCAGGCTAAGACCCCTCATTCCAATATTAATCAGAGCAGATCCATATCTATTCTTAGCTGGAATGTAGCTGGTCTAAAGGGTAACATTGATAACTTGGATTGGTAGGCATTTGCCTGAAAGCACTACATAATAGCTTTGCAGGAAACCTGGCTTATTTATCCAGCGTATTTTGGTGGCTCCGCTTGCCACTCACACCCTTCCACTCCATTGACCAGGGGTCGGGCTATGGGAGGTTTAGCTACCTGGGTCAGTTTAAGCCTCACTGTAGAGGTGACAATATTTAAATCTGACTCCCGTCTTAGCGTTGAAAATGCATGATCCTTTTATAAATGTTGCCTTTTATCTGATACACTTTATAATAATGATTTTATTAACACTGTTTGTATCCACTTTACTCATATATTTCATTTGTCTGTCTAAATTACAAGCACAAGAAGCAAATAAACAAATACAATCGTCATTATTTTCTTTGCAGCAATTTTAATGCTAATTTGTGTGGTGTTTTTTCGTATCGGTCGTCTGGCCTCCAGTACCATAATGTGTACCAGGCTTACCTCACCGAACTTTTGTGTGGCAAATGGCACATACTACAAGATGCTCCCCTCCTTTGCTAACTATAAAAAGTCCCAAACTGGATAGGAGAACTATTTTACCGGCCCACTGCCAGTGCTTGAAGACAAACTGGAGGTAGGTGGCCATGCGACTGATTGCTTCACTGCTTTTCCTGAGGCAAGGGTTGGTGCAGGTACCTGCTAGGGCTTTGGACATATGGGCGCTGGTGATGGTGCTACCTGTGCCACATCCCTCTGAGCTGGTTGTATGGCAATGTCAGATTCATCTGTGTCACCTTCCACCATGACTACCTCGCCATCCTCCTCCTCATCCCCTTTCATAAGACTAAGGGGTCCATTACCATGTTGGGCGGATTTCCTCCGCCAGGCACGCGGTGGCCACCGCCAGCCTGGCGGAGGAAATCCGCCCGACATCTATTGCCCAATTCCCCCCCCGCCATATAAGGATGGCAGAGGGGACCGTGGCGGTGTGAAACACCGCCCGCATGTTTTCCGCCCCGGTCGCCTTGCGGCCGGGCGGAAAATGATTATTATGGAGGCGGTGTCTGTTAGACACCTGTGGTAAATAAATAAATAATACCCTATTTTTGACTAGGCATATAGCATAACAGATAGCTCAATAAATAAGAGTCAAGATTCGAGGTAGTAGGAGTTTCTGCAGGTTTATTACAGCATAAGGACAGGATCAGGACAACCTGCATAGGATGACCCAGCAGCTGCTGGGGCCGGGTCTGGGATGAGCGCGCTAACTTTTAATAACAATACATGAACTTATATACATAGCGCAAACACATAGCATTACATTGCAGTAGGCGTAGCAGTGGGTGGAGCAGAAGGCGTGACGCGTAGCAGTCGCGAAAGATAACAGTAAAAGTAGGTGTAACTGGGCGTATACATAGACATGTGGTGCAAACGTAACAGAATATGTCATGAATGGGGCGGAAACATAGGAGGGGGCTACCTAAGGAGCCGGGACCTCTAACCTGGTGATGCGCGTAAACTGGCAATGACGTATCACTAGGAGAAGCTGGGGGCTATGAACTCTGTGCTAGGAGCAGAGACTAAAGTCTGGAGGGTCGGAGCGACTTGTACCTAAACCCTATCTAGTATCTGATGTTTAGGGAACATGTTGATATAAACTAGAAGTCATGAGGGGAAAGGCTAACTTGATTCTAAGACTGGACCATGCATTATTCTACATGTAGTGTGTGATGAAGAATACTAAATGACCATTAAATACAGTATTTCTCTAACGTGGAGCCGCATAGGCTAGACAATGACGGGAACTATTGATGCAGTTCAGTAGCTTAGGAATGCAGAGAAGGAGGACTGAACTGATAACTGGAACTATAACATACTTTTGGCAGACTCAGAGGCAGAGCCAGGCTGCACCGGGCACTGCGAGGCAGGAAGTAAGTGAAGGGTCGAGGATACAGGTGGGGGCTGTATCGCTCCTCAGCGAGACTTCAGGAGACAGGAGCTGAATCTGTGGTCCGGGCCCTGTTGAGGCCTGGAAACGGGAACTTTATAATGGAATAACGTGCACACTGAGAAACGTGGCAACGTAACTCTACATAGGCCTGATATTCGTAGTATTCACGAGGACTGGAAACTAGCATACTAAAGGTGGACACAACTGTAATTGCGTCATTAATCGGACATGGGGAATAACATATGCATATTGGTCATGCACACATAACATATGATGGATGAGGCGTAGGGACACAGAACATGGCAAAATTTACTTTTCCACATTCCCTCCTTGTCACTACGTTTCCATCAGGAAACATCAATTTTCATGATACCATCTATCATTTCATACAGTACCATTTGCTCGTCTCGAATTATCTTGGAACGGGACTTAGAACGGGGCTTAGGACTAGGAATACAAGAGGTAGCACACATACCGCAAATCGCAGGGCCACATTGTATACAGAGGCAGCAGCTAAATATGATCGCTACTGCAATACTTAGAAAGGACAGGAATTTCCATCCCCATGCGGAAATTATATTCCAGAACCAACCGGACCATGTCCAGGTGCCTGGATCTTGATGTAACAGATGGGCAATTTTATGGAGTCTGGTTATAGCTGAATAAACAGACGGCGCGTTATTTGGAATGAAAATGCAACAACTAGATCCGAGGACTCTACAGGCCCCGCCCCTATCGGCCAGTATGACGTCAAGGACGAGACGATTCTGTAAAACGACAATTCTCATAAAGGATTGCTCTTCAGTTAAGTTACCTAGAGCGGAAGCAGTCTCATCTACTACTGCTTCAAGGGTTCTTGTTAACCTACGAATTAGCTTACTATTTACAACTGTGCCTAAATAAGGGAAAACACCTTTATCTATATCAATGAATTGCTCTGCGGCAGTTTCAGTATAATCGACAATCGGGAGATTTCTCTTGTGTCTAGTATGTACTAGATGTGTGTTTCTATGATAGTCAGGTGGGGCTAGAAAAACAGGCGGCAGTAGGAAGGCAATGTAACAGGTTCCCTCCCAATCGAGGGGCAGATGAACATATGCAGTTTGACCACAAACAAAATAAGAATGACGTGAGGCTTTAAAAATAGATTTCCCACTGTCACTATACTGAATAACAGTGGTACATTCACTATGGCCTACGTGTACAGAACCATAATTACGGACACATAATTCGCCTTTGACTGGTAGTACTGAAATAGCAGGTGAGTCTGGAGTAGTATCAGACTGAACATTCAGGACCATGAAATTCGACGAATAATTACCTAAATTATACACTTCATTTTCTAGATCTAACCCTGTTCTGTGGGGGAGACCTTGCTTGTCTGGGAAACATGTGCTGTTAAGAAAAGACATATCTGTTGAGGAGGACGTTAACGTGGACCATGCTCCACACGAACCATTATGTGAAAAAGGATAAGGAAAAAGTGGCAGAACTCCCTTCGGTGTCTGGAAAGGGGGGAGTCGACCACACACCCAACAATTAGTGGCATTGCTGGTCTGGTGTGAGTAATGTAACATACGGATAAATGAATTATTACGAATAGCGAGGCGGTAAGAATATTCGTGAGGAGGCAGATCACTAAACGTGTGCTCTACTGTAGCATTAGCAGACTTATTTACATGAGAAACTGGAAAATATAGGAAAAAGGCATAACTGGTGCAGGAAATCATTAGGCTGATGAATAATATGAAACTTAGAAAAACGATACATTGAATTGAGCTTTGACTGACTCTCTCACTATGGGGGTCTATTTTATACATGTCAGAAACAATCTAACCGTTTCACCTAGGGGAGGACTTATACAATCAAACTGACTGACTTATTTTACTAGACCGTAGTTTTTGCTTATACTCCTGTTGCGGAGTTTTCTCTAACAGGGAAGGGGTTGTAACAATGTCTTTTGCGGGACAGTCCTTAGGAACAATATTTCGGCAGTCTTTAAAATCCTGGGACTCCTTGGAAATGTTTTTAGAAACGGGTTTCAATCCATTGAAAAGTTTTACATGAGAAAGGTGGACCCACCCCTTCCTGCCTTCCAGCTTGACGGCAGTACGGGTGGTCAAGAGGACCTGACGTGGCTCCTTCCAACGAGGTTCCAGCGGACTTGATCTGTCAAAATTCCGGACCATCACAAGGGAACCTGGAACGATTTCATGCGGTGCCACCTCGGTATTGTCTGGAAAGGCGGCGGCAACCTGTGAACGACATGAGTTGAGGGCAGACATCAAGGAAGCTAGGTAATCTGTCAACATATTACATGAAACATCGGTAATACTTCGGGGTCTAGGAGTACCCCACATGTTAGGGGGGCGGCCGAATACGACCTCATACGGGGACAGACCTGATCTGGAATGTGCGACCATGCGCATATAAAATAGAGCAACTGGCAGAGCTACTAGCCAGTCCACACCTTTTTCTTTACAAACTTTTGCAATACGGATTTTCAGGGTCTGATTATGTCTCTCGACTAGACCGGCTGCTTCAGGATGGCGTACACAATGGAACTTCCACTGGTACCCTAACAACAGGGAAACATGCTTCATTAACTCTGAGGAGAATGGCTGACCGTTATCAGAATATACGACTCTAGGGAGTCCATATCTAGGGAAGAATTCACGAACCAACTGCTTGGCAGTGGTCGCGGCTGTGTAATCTGGGACTGGATATGCTTCTGTCCATCTGGACAAAGCGCATACTACTACAAGGACATACTTGAAACCTCGACATCGCTCCATCTGAATATAATCCATCTGGAGGACCTCAAAAGGGTGGTCAGGGGGCTGGAAACCACCTTGTTCCACCGGGACACTTTTACCTGGATTAAACTGACAACATATCATACAGGTACGGACTTTCTGCTTGGCTGCAGCTCGTAAATGCTTGTTGAACCAAATGTTCTGGATACTGTCTAACATAGCTTTTTCTCCTAAATGTGCTGGACTATGTGCGGTATTGATAATGACTTGAACCATAGAGTCGGGGAGAAACCATGTGGCTCTACCCTTTGTTAACCATCCTTGATCTGTCTGGACCCCTCCTTGTTCGGACCATTTCTTGATTTCCTCGGGAGTAGCATGTAACTGGATATCTATGACATCTTGTGTAGGGTCCTTAACTGTCATGCATGTAGTCGGATCTGGAGTATGTGTCTGATTAACTGGAATGTCTAGAGTCTGTGCTGTAAGCTTGGCTGTGCGGTCTGCTAGATCGTTACCTTGGGAAATAATGTCAGTAACTTTCGTATGTGCTTTGCATTTCATGATAGCAATGGATGTCGGTAAATGTATGGCATCTAACAGAGCTTGAATAAGGAGACCATGCTGAATCTTGGTTCCATGAGAAGTCATGAAACCTCTCTCCTGCCAGAGCACTCCGAAGTCGTGTACAACTCCGAATGCGTAACGTGAATCTGTATAAACATTAACTTTCAGGTTCTTGGCGTGTATACAGGCTTGTGTCAGAGCAACTAGCTCTGCTGCTTGAGCGGACAGGGTATCAATACGGTGTGTTTCAATAACTTCGGTGTCAGTAGTCACTGCATACGCGGCGACTAGTTCTCCTGTACTAGTTCTCATACATGAACCATCCACATAAAGTGTCAGGTCAGGATCTGGTAACGGAATGTCTGTCAGGTCTTGTCTTGGCTTGGTCGTAATGTTAACTACTTCCACACAGTCATGTGGGTCAGGGTTCAAACTGACTGATGGTAACAGTGTAGCAGGATTCAGGACGTTGCAGCGTCTAATTTCTATGTGTGGCTGGAACAGTGTCAATTCATAACCTGTTAAACGTGCAATTGTCAAGTGCTGAGTTTGTGTTCGGTTTAAAAGAACTTCCACAGAATGTGGAACTTGTACTGTCAGGGAATGTCCTAAAACTATGGAATCACTTTGTCTGATAGCTAGTGCGGTGGCTGCAACTGACTTAAGGCACGCAGGCAACGCCTGGGCGACTGGATCTAATGTGCTAGAAAAGTAAGCACAGGGCTTGGATTGTCCTGCTTGATCTTGTGTGAGAACAGATAATGCTGTACCTTCTCGTTCAGTAACGAAAAGTGTAAAAGGCTTACTGTAGTTCGGTGTAGCTAGAACTGGAGCTTGACATAAAGCTTTCTTTAACTCGTTGAAACTAAGTGTATGTTCAGATGTCCAAGGGAGGACAGTCGATACGGCTGCCTCCTGTGTCGTTAACTGTATCAGTGGCTTGGCTAGAAATGCATACTGGGGAATCCATTGTCTACAATAAGAAGTAAGGCCGATAAAAGCACGTACCTCCTTCTGGGTTCTGGGCTGGGGAAGACTCGCTATTAACTGGATACGGTCGGGTGTCAACTGCCTACCCCTCTTGGACAGTAAGTGTCCTAAGTAGACCACTTGCTGGACACAGAATTGAAGCTTCGAAGGGGACACCTTGTGCCCCATCTCGGCTAGAAAATACAAGACTGTAAGTGATGCTCGCTCGCAAGCACGTTCAGAACGGGCTGTGATCAGTAGATCATCGACATACTGGAGCAGGGCAGTGTCAGTTGGCATGTGAATATTGTCTAGTTGTCTCTTGAGTGCTTGACTGTAAATACTAGGACTTTCTGTGAAACCTTGAGGAGCGCGTGTAAACATATAGCTCCTTCCATTTAAACAGAATCCAAAAAGAAACTGGCTGTCTGGATGAATAGGAACACTAAAAAATGCATTCTTGAGGTCTATGACAGTGAAGAACGTGGCTTCAGAATCAATGGCTGTTAATAGGGAAGAGATATCTGGGACTACTGGGTACTGGGGTATGATACATTTATTAAGCTCTCGTAAATCAATCACTAATCGATATACTGGGGGTGCATTCGGATCAGTACGTTTCATGACTGGAATGATCGGAGAATTACATACATTGGAGTCAGTTTCTACAACTACTCCTTGAGCCATGAGCTCGTCAATAATTTTGGATAAGGCTGCTACAGCCTCAGGTGGCAATCTGTACTGTCTGATTCGTGGTAACACTACACCTGGTTTGAGAGTCACACGATAGGGTGTGATTTGCATATAACCTACATCTGTTGGACCTTGTGCCCATAGATGCTGCGGAACATTAGACAGTCTGGAATCAAAATCTCGTAATACATAGTGACCCTTAAAGTCACGTAGGAACAGACGTATTCCCTCTGGGGAACAGCAAATGACTGCACCTAACTCTTTCAGTGTCTTAATGCCTAATAGATTTTCTGGACATGACTTAGTAAGTAACAGATCAGTAGTGCGGGACAATGGACCTACTTCTAGAGTAACTGGCTTTGAGATCTCATTTATAATGGGTTTTCCTGAAAATCCAAGGGAAACATTTCTTGAGCCTGAGAGCGGAGCCCCTGGAACTTCGGCATGACTAATTGTGGTCCTACTTGCCCCTGTATCGATCAAAAACTTTCTGTCTTTCCCTAATACTTGACTGTGAACATAGGGACCTTCTTGATCTACAGGTATCTCGATGAGAGGCAAGCCTACCTCCCTCTCTAGGCTGTTTCATGAATATGGCTGATACTCTGGATACTCGGACTGTGCATACTGGTACATCTGTGATGTGACATGCTGTGTGGCAGCAATAGGCTGCGGTACTGTAACTGTCTGTTGTGCATTCTGTGACTGAGGAGTCTGTGAAACTTGTTCTTGTCTAGGCGGACGTGGTCTTTCTTTAGTCTTACCAGTAGCTATGTTATGTTTCAGAACTGTACACTCGTTTATAAAATGACCTGGCTGTTTACAATAATTGCAGTTCCCTTTAACGGGAGCTGCAGGATGACTGGCTTGATTCGGACCCCTCTTCTGACTGTCTTGAGGAACAGATTGTGCAACTAGCACTTTCATTTTCGTGTCTTTCATACGTTTTCTTTCGTGTCCTTGCTCTTCTCTGATTCTATTCTGGTGGTATTGGAGCATCTGGAGCATCTGGGACGGAGTATTTGCTTGCCAGGTGCTTTCGACTTTCAAAACTCGATTTTTAATTTGAGGACTTGAATTCTCGACTAATTTAGTAACGAAAAGGTGAGGGTATGACTCACTACTTGTCTTGAGACCACTGTTAATACTAAAACATTTTTCAAATCTAGAATAAAAATCACTAATATCTTCGTCTTGTTTCTGTTTACAGGCTGAGATTGCATCCCAGTCTTCTTTTCTAGTTGTCAATAATCTGGGTAAAACTTGAATCAATAATTCTGGTAATTCTTTACATTTATCTCCAAGACCGGTACCTGGTACTCGAGCCTTGTCTTCAGCTTCTAGAGCTGTCCAATCGATCTTTTTCTCTCCCACCTCCCATTCTTTTTCCTTTAGCTTTTCATACACCCCTGCGGGTAACAGGACCTTTAACATTTTAATGATATCTGGGTAAGTGTATTCTCCCATACGGAGCATGTCTTTTAATTCTCTATGGAACCCTGCTGGATCTTTGTCATGACAGGGAATTAATTTCTTCATTTCAAGAAGTTCCATCTTTGTTATTGGAGTGTATACAAACACTCGTTGCATTTCGCCACCCGTCCCTCTGACTGGGTGGACTTCTCGTAACGGATTCTGTCGGTCTATGTAGAATGATTTACTTTCTGGGGGTGAGACATGAACAAAATGCGGGTTCAAGAACGTTCTATATTTGTGGCGTTGTTCTAGAATGACACTAATTAAATCGGTACCTAGACCTCTCCATCTGTACTGGAGTAACTCGTTCAGGATATCATGTAACGGACCTGGATCAGAGTGTTGACCCTCATACAGAGTAATGAGGTGCTGAATCATATACATACCCACCAGTCGTTGCTCGGCTGGGGGCATTTTCAGAAACATTTGTGCCACTATTTCGTCTGGAAAAGTGGTAGAATCAGTAATCCATCGGACTGCTGATCGGGCTAGTTCTTGTTCATGCATGGTACTTAACTCACTATAACCGATTCGTGATTTCAGAATGTGATCGGTAGCTTGAAATACTTGTTCTAGAGAACCTTGTTCTGGTGCTGAATGATGAAAAATAGACTTGGGTTCTAGGCGTAAATGGCGATCTGGAAATCTAGATTTTCCTACATACGCTATTCTGGCGGGATTCTCGTCCTCTTCTTCTTCGGGATCAGAGATACTTTCTTTCTCGCTTACTTGTGCTGCTTTACACTGTTCGTGTATCTTTATTATCTCTTTACGGATTTTCTTGTACATACTCTCCATAGCACCGACGGTCTTGTGCTTACCCTCGGCTATATTATCACTCCACCTTGTCAGGATTCTCATTTCGGCGGAATCTTTAGACGGGTAATCTTGTTCTCTTATTAGACAATTGATCAGGAACTTTAATATCATGAGCTGGATCTCGGCTTTCCTTTGAGACATAGTCTCGCTAATACTTTCTGGATCATCACCTGTACGGATGAAACGATATATTCTGTCTAGATCTTCTTTCATATTCGGTAAGGTGACTAGATACTCGGCCACCTTTCTTACGCGAAATGAATATAAAACCATATTATCCTCGCCTGGGACTGGATCATAGCAACATTCGGCAAGGGATTTTCTTATTTCTGCAACAGACTGATACCTAGGCGTACGCTGTGATGCTTGTGCATGTAATTCGGCTAACGTTAAACGCTTGTGTGGCGGCGGGGTTTGAGGAGGACCTCCTCCTGCGGCCCCTAAACTAGAATCATCGACGGACATTCTTCGTGGCGGAGCGGGAAGTTGAAATGCTAGCTGGACCGGGGGTACCGTAGCAGGTACTCCGGTGTCTGGAGGAGCGGGAAGTGCCTGATTTACAGGGACTGGCGGAGCGCGAACAGGATTTGCATATTCTGGGACTGTGTCGTCCAAGTAGGACGAAATAAAAATATCAGCTGCGGTCTGTTTGTGACGTAGCTTGGTCGGAAGTAATGGTGGCGGGAAATTACTGGATGCCTCTGGGGTCGCTTTTGGCAAGCCCTCGGCAAGAAGAGGATACATACCCTTAATGAGGGCATGCCTCTGTCTGTCTGACTGTTCGGCTTTGACTCGTTCACCTATCTCGATTAATTCTCTTTCTTGGGCTCGTTCTTGGGATTCTCTACTTAACTCTGACTTTCTGACTTCCTTTTCGGTTCTTCTATGCGCTTCTTTACGCCATAACTCGATGGCATCTTTCTGTGACTGTCTGGCTTTCTTTTTCCATAATGCTTCTTCTACTCGCATGATACATTCGGCATCCCATGTACCCGATACGGGCCATCTATACTTTTCTTCTAACTGTTTGGTATACTCTACCCATAAATCTAGATACAATATGGCGCTTATGCCATGTTTCTGATACATAAAGTGACCTGGACTGTCCCTAGGCGGGACAGGAACTGCTTCTTCTAATAAACCCTTTCTAGTTTTTAGCTGACGTAATCTTGAAAAGAGCGGCATTGTAAACTTGAATCGGAACACAATACAATACACGAAGAACAATAACAATTGGGAAAACAATTCAGGCATACCACGACATTGGAATTACATTAAACAATATCATAACATAACAGTTCGAACAGAATATTACCTGGAATACTTGAGAACAGAAACAGAACAGAATTTCTCGAGAACGGAACAGACTAGAATTACTGGATGCACTGCTGAAACAGTACGGAACATACCGGTCCCATAAAGGAACGCATCAAGACCCGTATCCACCTAGGTGAACACTTCGTTTGTGAGTCTGGGTACCACCAACCCACGGACCAGGAGTCAATTTAGATTGGTCCTGTCTAGATACTACCCCAGCAATGGTACTCACCGGGCAGCAAGAACGGAAGGCCTCGGACGGGACTGGGCTGACGACGACGGACTTCGGACTTCAGTTACGGGTGGGCCTCCGGATACCTCGGACCTTGGACTCTCGGCTTGGGCTCTGGTCGGGACTCGCCGCGTTCCTCCACCGTCTCGTTCGGATGCTGGACCGCCTCCTCCGTCTCCTCCGTGGGCCTGAGGGATACTTGAGCAGAAATATCTGCCACTGCGCAGAAGAGTTCCGTCACGACTGTAGAGGGTCAGGGGGTCGGCGTGGCTTCACCGACGCGTGGGGAAAGGGCAAGTCCCTATTCGGGCGCCATTATGTGGTAAATAAATAAATAATACCCTATTTTTGACTAGGCATATAGCATAACAGATAGCTCAATAAATAAGAGTCAAGATTCGAGGTAGTAGGAGTTTCTGCAGGTTTATTACAGCATAAGGACAGGATCAGGACAACCTGCATAGGATGACCCAGCAGCTGCTGGGGCCGGGTCTGGGATGAGCGCGCTAACTTTTAATAACAATACATGAACTTATATACATAGCGCAAACACATAGCATTACATTGCAGTAGGCGTAGCAGTGGGTGGAGCAGAAGGCGTGACGCGTAGCAGTCGCGAAAGATAACAGTAAAAGTAGGTGTAACTGGGCGTATACATAGACATGTGGTGCAAACGTAACAGAATATGTCATGAATGGGGCGGAAACATAGGAGGGGGCTACCTAAGGAGCCGGGACCTCTAACCTGGTGATGCGCGTAAACTGGCAATGACGTATCACTAGGAGAAGCTGGGGGCTATGAACTCTGTGCTAGGAGCAGAGACTAAAGTCTGGAGGGTCGGAGCGACTTGTACCTAAACCCTATCTAGTATCTGATGTTTAGGGAACATGTTGATATAAACTAGAAGTCATGAGGGGAAAGGCTAACTTGATTCTAAGACTGGACCATGCATTATTCTACATGTAGTGTGTGATGAAGAATACTAAATGACCATTAAATACAGTATTTCTCTAACGTGGAGCCGCATAGGCTAGACAATGACGGGAACTATTGATGCAGTTCAGTAGCTTAGGAATGCAGAGAAGGAGGACTGAACTGATAACTGGAACTATAACATACTTTTGGCAGACTCAGAGGCAGAGCCAGGCTGCACCGGGCACTGCGAGGCAGGAAGTAAGTGAAGGGTCGAGGATACAGGTGGGGGCTGTATCGCTCCTCAGCGAGACTTCAGGAGACAGGAGCTGAATCTGTGGTCCGGGCCCTGTTGAGGCCTGGAAACGGGAACTTTATAATGGAATAACGTGCACACTGAGAAACGTGGCAACGTAACTCTACATAGGCCTGATATTCGTAGTATTCACGAGGACTGGAAACTAGCATACTAAAGGTGGACACAACTGTAATTGCGTCATTAATCGGACATGGGGAATAACATATGCATATTGGTCATGCACACATAACATATGATGGATGAGGCGTAGGGACACAGAACATGGCAAAATTTACTTTTCCACACACCGCCCGCCATATTACAATGGGCTTTTGCTGATGCTTTTCCGTGGCGGCAATGCCGCCACAGAAAGGCATGCGGAGACTCCCTGCGGGGCCCCTTGCGGGCCCCCTGGGAGTCCGTGGCTTGGGGGATGCACATGGGAGGTACCTACGGTACCCCCCCCGCATTACTAAGTGCAACATGGCAGGCACCGCTCGGTGCTTGTCATGTCGCGCTTAGAAAAGCACAATTTGCACCATTGCGGCGGGCGGAGATTTCTGCTCCGCCCGCCGCAATGTCCTAACTGTCCAACTTGATGAAGAGGCTGGTTTTGAGGTGAAATTAAGGTCCAGCCACCATTGGAGTCTTGTGCTTTTCTAAATTCGAAGTGTACTTGCCTGTATAACCAATTCATGTCATGTTGTGTGTATCCAAATAGCAAACCTGCCTTGAGACCCTTAACGTTGTGCTGTATGGGTGGAAATGCACTGGATTTTCACTTTTATGATCAAATGTTGGAAGTGATATTTGGCGCACAGAGATCCGACACTGCCACACACAGATGAAAAAAATAGAGGGAACATTGGTGTTGAGGATACCCTAGTTAGAGCTGACCCTTCCTCCCGCATTTGTACTTAGTTTGGCAGTGTATGCGGTGCCCCTTGGGGGGGGGGGAGTATGCTGGCTAAGTACGCACAGGAAGCTCACCCTCCCCGTAACTAGGTGCCCAGTGCATGTTTACTAATAAAGAACCTTCTTATTACCACCCGACATCTGGAGATCTACGTTTGCATGGGCTCTCTCAAGTCGGTTAATGTTCCCACGTAAGTCCATAAGGACACCAGAATGCATATACCCTGGATAAAAGCTTTGAATGCCTCCCAGAGTGTGGAATGGGATATTAAGCTGGAAATATTCTAGAATCGCCATATGTAAGTCAGATCGGAACACTTCCTGCTGCACAGCTAAAGCAGGAAATCGCCACAGATGTTCCTGCGCGCCACCAAAGGGGAAATTAAAACCCACTAAAACTGGAGAATGGTCTAAAAGCATGCAAGTAAGATGTTGGGTAAAAAGCAACCAAGGGCAAAGGGTGGTGGAGAGAAGGCATTAGTCTATATGGACCACATGCTGTGTGGGGCAGAGTAATGAGTAAATCCCAGGTTGGAAGTGTGTTTTCGGCTACAGGGGTCATGCTGCGAATGCATGGTGCAAATATCATGTAGTATGCACATTGATCTGGGTTTGGTGATTGGTAAAGGTGCCGTGGTGTCAGTGACAGAGTTCATGAGGGGATTAAAATGGCCAGCAACTAAAAGATGGTCTATATCCATCCGATCAATTTGGGCAGAGAGAGCCAGAAAGAACTCAGGCAAAGCTATATTGGGGGCATAAATGTTGGCCAGGAAGACGGAAGGCGCCACCAGAACACTAGCCACTAAAGTAAATCAGCCTACGCCATCTGCGAAGGTGGAAAGGTGATTAAAGGAAAAAATTTTGTGAAAGAATCCTCTAGAGTAGGAGCTGTAATTGGCAAAGAAACGGTGTGTGCCCCGTCAGCAGCATGGGATGATTCCCTCCATGGGGGAAGGTGAGTCTCCTGAAGAAAAGCTATGTGTGCCCTTTGACGGGTCAAATACTGTAGAAATTGTTTGCCTTTGTGACGATTATTGAGTACCCTAATATTCCAGGACAGGTGTGTGAGGGGTAAATTATTGAAATTTGGAACGGGTATTAAGGTTATATGGGATTATGTATGTGCCCAGTATATATGAATTGAAAGTGGCCATTTTGTAATATAGTAAGTTAAAAAAACTAGCAAACATTAAGGCAAACTTTCCCAAACCCTCCCTTTGGCCCCGACCCACACCAGGCACAAAAGACCCAGTACCAACCGCTAGTGAAAATCCCATAAACCAAGAACAACAATACAATAATCATACATGTGTGTACCACAGGGTGGTGACAACGCTACGGATAGGAGCATCTAAAAGTGTGATATCTGGGATACATGCATCAGAAATGTAACACCAAGAAAACACAAAGAAAATACCCGGAGAAGCCCTAATTAAGGGACTGCAGTTGATCATGACTAATAGAAATGTAACTAGAGGGCACAGGATTGTCAACCCTTTGGGAAGAGGTCAACACTTGCGCTGGAGTGGATGCCCGGAGACCTGCAAGGTATTGTATGATGAGAGGAAGGACAGTCTCTAAAATATTGCTATTTTGAAAATGCCCATAGGTTTCTTTTTGTACTGTTACAGCAGGCACATTTAGTTTATAATTAGCTCCATTTCGCAAATGAAGGCTTACATAAACCTGTTGGCTATCTCCTACAACAATGTTTCTCCCGTTTTGCAGAAACTGAGCCACGCTGTACACAAAAAATACACGTTTCTTGTGTTTTAATAAGATGAAGAGGATTTTTGCAGAGACCTTTGGCCTGTAAATGATTTGTGTTTCAAAAGATGCATGCCTCTATCATTGCAGTATATTCTGGTATGTCGATGATTGTGCAGATAAGGAGAATAGATAATGAAAAAAGTCCTGAAGGTTGCCCACGCGTTTTCCTTAAAGCCGTTCCCATATTATGGAGTCGGAGGAGAAGCCATGTCCCTTTCCCTGGTGAATACATTTGAAGTTTATCTTTGCCCGTCCTCTGACTCCCTGGGCAAGCAGTGGCCGAATGCATGAAGCAAAAGTAAAAATGAAAGACTGCTCTGGGGCCAACACCAAGGCTTTACTACTACAGACACACAGAGGCACGTAATAATGTGTAGCACATCAAAAGGCGCGGCATCCTTTTATGACCTGGGAGCAAGAGAATAAGAAAACAAACACAGCAGGGAGGAAATGCGCTCGCAACTTTTTAGGGCAAGTTAGTTCAAATACTCAGACATCGTCAGATTTCACCCATAGAGAGGAAAATTCCTGAATCATGAAATTGCAACGTTAGAGGGTCTGTTTACAAGGAAACATAACAACAGATAATACATAATATCACAAGGGTGGACAAAAACAACAATGAATTTGAACCGTTAGAGAGTTTATATAATACTCCAAAAAGGAAATGAAATAACTGACATTAATGAAGATCCAACATACTACAGTTTAACTATAAGAACACGAAAAAAAATACGTTTTAAACTTTTCCCTGTTTAGAAATATCCATTTTATCATCTCTTTGACTTAAAGCATATTCTTTAAGTTTAACAGGGTCAGAAAATGTAAGAGATTTATTTTTGTGTGTAACTTGGGAAAGACAAGGATAGACAAGACCATGTCTGCCATTGAAATTTCTTGATGCAGGTCTCAATAAAAAAAAAAAAACTTTATCTTTTACAGCTGTAGCTTTCCCAACATCTTGAGAGACAAAAATATTCTGGCTTTTCCGCCTCATTTTTTCTTTTCTCTTGAATCTGGTACAACTTTTAAAAGATCTGTATATGACAGAAAATAAATGAAAATGCAAATCGGTTTAGAGGTACTATTACTATTCACAGCAGTCTTCCCCACTGCATAGCTCTCTGAATGTTAACCATTGGCAGTTCAAGATTTACAAAAACCTGTGGGAAAAAATATTTAAAAAATGTAGATAAGTCTTCTCCCTCTGAAGCTTCGGAACACAGACACTCTTGAATTAACCCTTTCATTTCTGTTTTCCAAATGTTCAACTTGAAGTCTTAGTGAATAATTTTTTTCTCCTTTTTGACCAATTTAGGCAAATCATCCTCTAAATTATTAATTGTTTGTAGAGCTCTGTTGTCTCCTCCAAAAATGGACTAAGTGCTCTGATCTCCTCCAATAAATCCTCCATAGAGGGTATCAGAGGCTTAACTGGAGAAGGCGGGTCTTTTTTGTCACTTGCTATCTGTAGCAGAATTAACAGATATATCTTTTTTGTAGTGGCTGGAAGGCACAGAAGAATGGATAGGCATTTTAACTGAACTGTTTTCAAGTTTATTCGCTTCACCGAAAGCAGATTCCATATTATGAGCAAAATATTCTATACAGTGCTTAAAACATGGCGGCTAGCACTTTTATTTGAGATTAAATAGAGCTTTCTGTATCTTTCCATAAATGATGTAGTTCAGTAAAGTAAAAACTGATGTCAGAATAGCATTATGGAGTGGTGTGGCTCACTGGTTAGAGGCGGCAGACCCGAAAGCAGAAGACAGCCCGGGACCAGGGTTCAATTCCCGACGCAGCAGGGTCGTGGACCAGGGTCAGTGGACTCGATAATTCTCGCCTTGGTGCCTACTCTAACCAGGGATCACACTCGGCAACTCTGGGCATTAGCTTGCCTCATCTCCACAACGGCCCCCCACATACACCGGGGATGCCTGGTTTCACCTTGGAGATACCCAGTAGGGACCATCTCACAGGGAAAGCCAGGACGGGTTGCCCAGCGGTCTACAGCGCGGAGATACCCCATGTGGGGTGATTCATGCGCTTTACAAGACATCATTACATTAAACAGACAGGGCGTGGCTTACGCGCCGGTGAGTGATGGCGCTTCCCCGGTGAGCTCCATGCTGCTGCGAGCCTTCAGTGGTTTTTACGGACCTCAACCTGCTCTATAGAGGTTCCTGGTTGCAGCTCCAGACGTCGTAAGATGCCGGGAGGCATATGCTGTCCATGATGGATGTCTGCTGTCCCTTAAACGCTTCCTTTCTTTGCCAGTAATTTTTTCGGTTTTCGGACGCGGGCGGCCGCCATTTTTCGCCGTTGAGCCCGCGTCCTTTCTCCATTCTGCAAACCTCCATTGCTGGTCTTAGAAGCTGTTACTGCTCTCCATGAATCGCGTTTCCACTTTCTTTTCTTTTAATGTAATGTGGTGTAAAACGCGATATTAATATCCTTTTTTTTCGGGCAATTTTCTCCTCAGCTGCCTCTGCCTTACAAATTGTGGGGATAACGGCCGCCATTTTGTGTAATGGCGTGAATGCCCGTTTTTATTCTTTTGAGGCTCTTGCGCCTGTTGTTCTTCATGAGATTGCTACCGAATATATAGTGACTGGTGGCTGTTGCTGGCATAATAGGTTTTTGTGCTTTCAGCCCAACACGTGTCTACTCTTCATCCATTTCCTGCAGTGTGGTGTAAAACATGCTGTACACAAACTTTATTGAATGGCAATTTTATCCTCAGCCACTTCTGCACTCCCACTGTGGTATCACCAGTTGCTAGCTTGAGTAATGGTATAAATGCTTGTTTTTACTATTTTTGGAGTTCCTGTTACTCTGCCTACCATGCAAATACTATGGACTATACTATGACTGATACTTATTTCTGCTTATTGCTCCAATTCACACTGGAAGTTATGTGTCTCTTCGGGACTGGTCTCTATTTTTTTTTTTTAGTAAGGCAATCAGATTAAACTACCTGGTCTCTCAGCCTTCCATCTCTGTTTGCCTCCTGTACTTTTTGTACTTACCACATACTTACGTCTATTTACTTATTCTGCATCTTTTTTGAACGAGACTGTTTGTGCATATACTTTCAATTGAAGTTTTAAACATGTCTCATGAGTCTGGCAATTCAAAGCATTCTGTCACTGGAGCTAAGGTAGAGACCAAAAAATGACCCACCTTCTCCCACTTCATCTCCAAATCCCGTTCTGGATTCTATTTTGGAAGAAGTCCGTGGTCTTCATTTATGTTTGATACCAATGTCAAACTTAATCAAATTGAAGCAAAACTGGCTGTTATGGACGGTAAGGTTCTAGAGTTGGAACAACGTGTCAGCGATATCCAAGATGTCTCCTCGAAGATCCCTTCCTTAGAACAGGAGATTCACAAATTGAAGCTTCACACTGAGGACCTTGAAAATCGTAATCGGAGGAATAACCTATGCCTTTATGGTCTTCCTGAAAATGTTGAGGGGTCTGACATGGTGTCCTTTTTACTGAAATTTCTGTTGGACCTTCTAGATTTCCAGCCTACGACGAAACCTCTTAATATCCAGAGAGCCCATCGTTTAGGTCGCCTTCAACCTAATGCTTCTAAACCCCGTGGTATTATTATGCTTTTTCTCGAATTTACTGAGTTAATGACTGTGTTGAAGGCTGCTAAAGTTAAAAGGTGTCTTATTTGGTCTGGTCACAAATTTTTTATCTCTCAAGATCTTTCGAGTGTAATGAATGCTCGCCGCAAAGAATTTTTGAATCTTCGTCCTCAGATGAGACAATTGAATATCCAGTATGGCATCCTCCATCCGTGCTTTTGTAAAATCACACATAATGGTCGTACTCGCTCATTTGATGATCCGTAGAAACTCCACTCTTTTTTGCAGAATATGTCTTCTTCTGGCATGGACACTAATGATTTATATATCTTTTTCCTTTTTGTCACCTTTCTGGTCTGGTCAGTTTTGACTTTGGTGTTCTATGTTTCTCCTCTACACTACTTTTTCCTTGTAGAACATTTCTTCTTCTGGCATGGTTACTAGTGATTGATTTTTCTTTTTCCTTTATGTCTCCTTTCAGGTCTGATCTGCTCAGAATTTTTTTTTCTTTTTTGTGTTTTATATTTCTCCTCTATAATTCTTTCTCCCTTTGTTGTTTCTGTAATCTTGAGGTTTTTGTCTCCCTTTTATCTTCTGTGTTGCTCGCTGGGAGTTTGTCTCCTCCTTGGCGTCTCTATGCTCCAGCTATTTTGGGCTCTCTTCTCTCCTCAGACCTGGCTCTCTTGCTTTGGTCTATTTACTTCTTTCTATCTGTCCCTCTTTACCTGCCCGCTCTTTCCTCCTTTCTTTCTCTCTTTCCCTCTCTTCTTGCTCATGTTTTCCTTATCTGGGCTTCTTCTCAATTGGCGTGTATCTCTACTGGTTGGTTTCTTCCTAAGTGTATTTCTTCCTGTTTTGCAGTGTTATTTTTCCCTTTTATATACCTCTCGCCATTTTTGGATGTTCTGGTATTCTGTGTAACATTATATGTTTATTTATTTTTTACGTGGTCTATTTTTTCTTTCAGATGTTTACCTGCAATGTTTCTCATCCCTTCGTGTACTACCTTCCTTACCCTTCATTATGTGTAAACTGGTTACGTGGAATGTCCGTGGTATCGGGAACCCGGTTAAGCGTCAAAAGGCACTGTCTCATCTATCTAAACTTAATTCTCACATTGCTTTTCTTCAAGAAACTCACTGTACTGAAGCTGAATCGCTTAAGTTAAAGAGACAAGGGGTCGGTCAGGTTGTTCACTCCTCTACTTCCAACAAAAAAGGTGGTGTTGCCACATTGTTTCATAAATCTCTTTCTGTACAAATTTTATCCACTCAAACTGATGAAGATGGTCGTTGGGTGATGGCAAAGATTGTTGTCCACAACAAAACTTTAATGTTATTGAATGTTTATGGCCCGGTTAAACCCGACCCTCAATTTTGTAATAATATTACAATTTTACTTTCCTCATTTGACTGTCCCAATGTGACTGTTGCTTGTGATTTTAATCAATGGTTGGATCCCTTTTCTGACAGATTATCGAAATCAAAATTTAACCCAGATAAAACGCACAAAGCTTTTCAATTTGCCTGCCATCACTTCTCGTCCTATGTATGATGTTTGGAAGACTTGTAACCCTGATTTGCTTGAATACACCTTTTTCTCTAATGTACATCAAACAAGATCTAGGATTGATTATATTCTTGTTAGTAAATCCTTGCTGCCGTCTATTCAAGCCTCTGATATAGGTTCTATTTTTATTTCTGACCATGCACCTGTACATGCCTCATTAGATTTTTCCCTTACCTCCTCTTACTTTAGTCGATGGAAATTAAATATTTCTTTATTATCTGACACTGTTTTTGTAAAAGAGGTTCTGCTTTTACTACTGACTTTTTTAATTTTAACAATCCTATAGATACTACCATTCCTAATAACTGGGATGCCTTCAATGCTTCTTTCCATGCTTTTACCATCTCTTATGTTTCTGGCAAGAAGAAGGTGTCACGGAAAAAATACGAGGATCAGCTAAGTCGAATTAAAGAATTGGAACATACTTATTTCACCTCTAAATCGGCATCTGAACTTCATCAGTTGATCAAAGCTAAGTCGGATCTTAATAAATTAGCTACGACTGAGGCTTGTAACATTCTCCTTAAAATAAAATCCAAATACCATGGGGGTCAAAATAAAGCTGGTCGTATGTTAGCCAATTATCTAAAGATCAAGTCTGAACGTAAAACAATTGGTCCTATCCTAAATGAATCCTCTAATAAAAAGGTTTCATCGGATGAAGAAATTGCTGATGTTTTTCTTACGTATTATCAATCTCTCTATTCCGATGATACCTTCCCCAATACTCAAAATGTACATACGTTTTTTTCTGGCCTTCCATCCCCACCTCCCCTATCTGACGAATGTAATGCTTTAGAACAAGACATCTCCTCTCAAGAGGTAATTAATGCAATAAAACCACTGAAAAAGTCCAAGGCTCCGGGTCCCGATGGCCTTACAGCTAAATTTTATACTACGTTTTCCTCCATTTTTGTCCCTAAACTCTTGTGGCTTTTTAATTTTTTCATTTCCAATGCAAAAGCCTCTGGATCTTTTATGGATGCTTTGATTATTATCATTCCTAAACCGGATAAGGACCACTCCTACTGTAAGAATTATCGTCCCATTTCCCTAATAAATTATGATTGTAAAATTTTTGCAAAAATCCTTGCCACCCGTCTTGAGAATGTGATTCCCTTATTAATTAAAACTGATCAGGTTGGATTTGTCAAAGGCAGATTGGCATCTGATAACGCACGAATGTTTGCTAATGTAATTTCTTTTGCCAAAAAATGTAAATATCCCCTTGCCGCCCTCTCTCTAGATGCAGAGAAGGCTTTTGACCGTATTAGTTGGCAATTTATGTTTGCAGCTCTCCAATGGTTTGGTTTTGGGCCCTCCTCTATCTATTTTGTTAAACTATTATACTCGTGTCCCAGAGCTAGTATTTTTGTTAATAATCACTTTTCCAAATCCTTCCCTTTATCAAGGGGTACTAGACAAAGTTGTCCTCTCTCCCCTTTACTTTTTTATCCTTTGCCTTGAACCCTTTTTAGAACGTATCCGTGTTAATGCTCGAATTCAAGGTTTTCAGCATAATTCCCTTCAAACGAAAATTTCTGCCTATACTGATGATATATTAATCTATATGTCCAATCCCACTGACTCCCTGCCTCATTTTTTGAATGAAGTACGATTATATTCTAGTATCTCTGGTTATAAATTGAATCTTTCCAAAACAGAGGTTCTACCCTTGAACTCATCCTGTTATCAGTTTATGTTTGATAATACTGAGTTTGCATGGTGTCCTTCCAGAATTAAATATCTTGGAATCTGGTTTGCCCCTTCCTTACATGATACTCTTAAATTTACATTTAATGCCCTAATATCCAAACTCAAATCACTTTTACTTACTTGGTCTCCCTTATTTTTATCTTGGTGGGGAAGGTTAGACACCATAAAAATGATGATTGCCCCACATGTTTTATACACACTCTCTATGCTCCCTGTTAAAATTCCCCTTCTTATTTTTCTCAACTCAATTCTATATGTTCAAAATTCCTGCGGAATAATAAACACCCACGTATTGCCATTGCCAAGCTTATTCGCCCTAAGGGAGAAGGTGGGGTTTGTTTTCCAAATTTCAAACTGTATCACTCTGCTTTTTTACTCAAACAATCTTTTGCTTTAGCTCATGACTTTGGTGATACTCCTCTCCCAACCTGGATAGTTTATGAGTGCTCCCGCCTCAAGGATTTTCCCTTTTCGGATGTCATCTTCATGTCCAACAGTACATTTTTATCTACAAACCCTATCCTAAAATACTCCAGATACCTGTTATTTACTATCTTTTCTATTGGTTTTATGCCACTTCAATGTTTCCTTTATTCCTCTTTATGGTTCAATAAATTTCTTAAGTATAAGGCTAAATCTTTCTATTTCAAATATTGGAAAGAAAAGGGTATCCTCTACGTACATCAACTTGTACCTTCGTGGTTCTGTTCTCCCCTTTCTTATCATACAGGCTACATTTCAGTTACCAGACTCCTCCTTTGCTCAATATACCATTATTTCCACTGCTATACAATCACATTTAGCCACTTTTGTTATACCTGATGATACACCCTCTCTTACTCCTTCTTCTCCTTTATTCTCTCTTTTCCCCACTCATTGACCTAGAGCTGCCCTAGTTTATAAGTTATTGTCATCTAGTGTTGATGAAAGACCTAAATCCCGTATTGAACTTGATTGGGAAACTGACGTATCTGTTTCATTTTCTATTGCCACTTGGGATAAGTTATGGTCTAAATTGTTCAAAGTTTCTCCTGCTGCTCGTATTACGCAATCCCTGTATTTCATTTATAATAGAGCAGTTATTACTCCTGTTTATATTTCTAAATTTTCTCCTTCCTCTTCTCAGATGTGTTGGTCATGTTCTACTGTTAAGGGTATGCTAATGCATCAATTATTTGAATGCTCTCATGTTTCCTCGTTCTGGAAATCAGTTTGGGATATATGTATGCGTATTTTTCAATGTGCTTTTCCAATGACCTTTCAAAATGTTTTTTTAGGCTCTCTCTCCTCTGATATTAATACCGCATCCCCTATTTCATTGTTATTTGACCTGTTTATTGCTCTTGCTTTTAAAGTTATCTTATCCTCTTGGAAAGATACTTCTAAAATTTCTTTGATAACCTGGTGGAATTTTGTTTGTGATGAACATAGGATTTCTACTGTCTCTTCTACTTCCCTTTCTCGCCAAATTAAGTCTGACCTTCTCTGGTTACCTTTCACTACGTATCTTTCTACATTTGCCCCTACGTTCTAGCTTCCTCTGCTCTCTTCAAGTTTCCCCCTCTTTTTCCCTTCCCTTTCTTTTTTCCTTTCTTCTTCCTTCTCTTTCTTTCCCTCTCTCTACTCTTTTGAAATTGTTCTTTTTCTTCCATTTGCTCATTATAGTACATATTTTGTCCTATTTTGTACTTCTTTGATCTCTAAATATATTTTGTATCTTACGCCTACATCTAGTATTTGTATTTCAAAGTACTGTATATTGTAAAACTTTAATAAAAATCTCCTAAACAAAAAAAAAGAATAGCATTAAACAGCAACCCTGGCACACCTAAATACTTGAAAACAATGGAGGGAATCATTGAAATAGGCAGCACTGCTAGAAAATAGTGAGCTAATGGTAGAACATTTATAAGTGAAAACACACATTTAAAAAAGTGCTACATATACATATCAAAAAGTTATATTTGTTTAGAAAACATGCTTCAAGCACTAACTTCAGTGCCATAAACCAGTTATTTAGTTTAGTTTCAACAGAAGTTCACCTCAGTGTGTTCTACATTTAGTTGATATGTCACCACAATAATAATTACACATTACTTCCTTTTAGCATTTGCAGCACTGTTCTCCATCTGTAATGAAACTTTGTGACTCTATATAAAGAAGCCGTAGTAAATCAAAAATCGCATATCAAAATGTGCTGCATATTGAAAGGTAACATTTCTTTAAAATGTGCTCTATTTAGTGCCTTCAGTGAAACAAAACCGTCATTCAACAAAGTATCATGTTTGTAACAGGTTTTCGTTGAGACCTGGAGCCTAAGCTGAGCCTGAGCTGGGAGGGGAGCCGTGAGTAGCAAGGTGAGCGGAGCTGTGAGGGGGACCCCGTGGAGAGCCGCGGGGGTGAGTCCAACCACCGCCAGCAAGACCGCCAAAAAAAGGACGAGTAATCAGCCACCCTGCCATCGTGTCAGAGCAGCCAGCGAGGAGCGAGAAGCCTGAGGTGAGAGAGCTGAGTCACCTGCATCGGTTTTCTCTCCGCTTCCTCCTGCTCTGCCTGCTTGGCCTGTTTTGCCTGACTCTGCTTACTACCGGCGAGTGCGGTCACTGTTAGTCGGTGGCCACTGAGTGTGCACTACAGGGGGTCCACGGAGGTGGCCTGGATAGCTCCGGGTGCAGCCTACGGCCTCCGAGCAGGTCCCACTCACCCTAGAGAGGAAAACAGAAAGAACACCATCCCGTCACACACAGGCTGCCCCGAGTATCACCAGCATCACTAGCATATCTATATGCATTACTCCTTCTGGATTGGATCAGTAACCAGCGAAGCTTGACACCATTCAGTAATTATCCAGCAACCATATAGTCAGCAAACTTCAGAGGCAGGGGTGTTGACCATTTTTTGTGTGGGGGGCAGTGGAAGCTGCGGAAGCGAGCACTATAAGCAAGCTGCTGCCCTCCTTCCTCTCTAGCCAGCAAATAAGCCTGCAATAAGTCAGCAAAAGAGCCACTCCCCCCTTGCCTGCCTGCCCTACTACACTGCACAACATCGAAGTGAGATAGCACAGTGGTATAGCAGGGTGACTTAAAGGGAGCCTCTTTGTTGCCTAGAGAGGACGCGGAAAGATTGCGAGGGGGACTGTAAGCCCCAGGAGACCTTCCTGCATCACCAACTCACCGCACCTGGGCAGAGGAAAGCCGATTTCACCGCTTGCGGCACCCGCTTTGCGAAGCCCAGGCCAAGGGAGGGCCCGTCTGTGCCCGTCAGGGGCCGGATGAGGCCAGGCCGGGCCACCCCCCTGACATTTACCACAAAGGGAATCATTCCTGCACCCATGTCACAAGGTTTTACGGCTAGCATTGTTACAAATATTGTTTGTTAGTGTGTCAATTTGTGGTGTGGCAATTCGACTGCTTGAGCCTTTAGAATGGCGAGTAAACGTAAAGGAGTGGCCGGGACATTGGATGCTTTTATTGTGAGGGCAGAGTCCCTATTGACACACGAAATTTAATTGACAGAGCAATGCCTGTCCATGGACCCTGTAACTCTACACTCACGCCTATCATTAGGCGATTTGATCCCTGGCAGTGTATCACTCGATTCTCCTCGTAATTCATCACCAATGGCAGGATGTCTTGTTCCTTCAGACCTAATATCACCAAGCTCGGGAGCCTCTGCCATGAATGTTCCAGATGCTTCAGGCATTAATACGAGAGCATGGGCGGCACGCCCTCAAAGGAATACCAAACTGAAAATCCAACCTGCTAAAAGAAAAAGAAACGGAGGGATGACCAAGCCCAAAAACGCCAAAAGCTGTCAACCTAATAATAATGCGAAAAATCAGGTGGTCATCCACACTATTTCAGTGGGAACACAGACTGATGTCCTCCCTAATCTTGCCCATACTGACATTAATGTAGGTGCTGTGGGAGACACCGCCGTTCAATCCGCTGTATTCAAACCTATTGGAAATGCCTTGGCTGACCTTAAGAAGGCAATTGACATGAATTTAATTATTTTGTGGGGGAAATTAGACTTCTTGAACTGTGAACTGCCTAACCTAATGGGTAGGAGTGTGGATTTTGATCAAAATGTTGGCAGGGGCGGACTAACTTCTTCCTCCATACATCCCTGCTCTACCTCTCATGAAGATATCACTCCTGCTATCCCGCCTACAAATTGCAGCAATACAAATTTACTTTTTGGGCGAAACTCCCACAACGAACAAAGGGATAGTCAGGGCGCCTTCCTGGGAAATACAGCCAATTTAAACCTAACATTAGGAAGAACCTGCCTCAATCATCAACGCCCTATTGCCCTTCCAAGAGAGACAAGTGTAAGCAGGGACATTCCCAATTGCCTTGGTCAGCCTGCCTGAGAGGAAATACTGATATATTAAGTCTACCCCCTGCTTCCTGCCCTTATGTGTTAGTTCTGGCTGGGGTTCCCTATTTAGCTGGGGTTCAAAGGGAGTCCTGGGCAGATTTGCGTAACAAGTCTGTAGACTGGCTTTGTAAACATAAGGGGTTTCGCCCTTCTAATATGAACAACATCCTTATGGCCAGAAGAGTAGGGTGGGTTGGTCCTTCTGCTAAGAACATAATTGGTGATTGTGTTGTTCTCAATTTACGCAGACCCCACATGGTTTGCCGTTTACTGAACATTTTTGAGCAATGCCCCATGCAAAATACCTGCATTAGTGCGCTCCCCCTAGATTATTTCTATAAGCCTCCCCTCGAATTATCTATGGATGCCCATGTCCTGCCTTTGATAACCAATAGGCTTAATGTGTTCTTGAGCTTAGATGAACAGGATTGACAACCACCGTCGATGGCTGTTCAGCAGTACCAGCAGCTCCATACGGAGAATCCTTCTGAAATTACTGTAACAACTGATAATGTCAATGATGATCGTCTTCAAATTAGAGTTGACAGAGGAGCAGACCTGAACATTCTTAGTTGGAATGTAGCAGGGTTACAGTCCAAGCTTGATGACCAGGATTGGTAGCGTTTAGTTAATGAACATGACGTGGTAATGTTTCAGGATATGTGGGCTTTACTTGACTTGCATATCGAGGGGTTACACTGCATCAGCGTAGCGGCATCTCGTTACAACATGGCCGACCATCAGGGGGCCTTTTTATTGGGCTTAATATAGCAGCTGGAGGAAGTTTTAAGATACTTCCTACCAACAGTTGCAATTTTCAAATTGTACTGTTCAGGAGAAGAGTTTCCTTTTATTTGGTCCATTTTTATAATAATTACTTCAATTCTATTCCCAATAAGAATTGTATTGAGCTTTTTGACTGCATTTCCATTTTAGACAACCAGCAACGTTGGGGCAATCCGATTGGGATTATTTTAGGAGGTGATTTTAATGCAAAACTTAATGATACGCACCCCGGTGTCAAGTTACATAATCTAGGTCCTTCCTTCCGTAGGGCTGCTGAACTAGCAGTGTTTTTGAGTTCCCAAGACCTGGTCAACGTTATGGACCAGACAGGTACACTATATGAGATTGATAATTATGAGCCGACATTCAGAGGCCGGGGTTTGTCGTCTACAATAGATTTTGGGGTTTTTTCCGCCCTGATTGTAGATTATTTAATCAATGCAGAGGTTGTTGCTACTATTCACTGGGATCATAATCCTATCAAAATAGCATTGAGATTGGCCTCACGATCCATGTTCTCATCTGAATGCAGGGCAAGAGATTTAATGCCATCGACTGACAATTTAAGATTAACTTGGAGGGGCATTGACAATGGGGATCTGTTCAAATCATTAGTTAAGGACCACTTGCCCCTCATCAATTCTTGTCTGTCATTTCAATTCCCACATCCAGAGGCAGTACATGATTTTCTAAACTCTGTTTGGTTATTAAATCACTTTTGTCGAAACCTGTATCTTTAAGTAAGCAAGGCCCCAGATGGTTTGATGATGAATGTTCACGGGCTAATAGGAACTTGCGTAGAGTGTTGTCAGCTGAACCCAGGTGTGCCTCTGATGTGAAGTTGGCCAGGCAAAAGTATAATATGGCAGATACTAACCGGAAGGGAGTACTCCTTAGGGACAGTTGAGAAAACGTATCGCAGGCCACTACAGATAAAAGGGGAAAGTTATTCTGGTCTGTGGTAAGGGATCTCCGATCCATGGGACAGCTATTAACTCCCATTAGTTGCACTATCTCCAGCCAATCCTGGGAATCCCAGTTTTCTAAAAACTACGCTAGCCCTCCAACACCACCACCCTGCTGGACAACCTCGCCAACCTCGGACTCAAGCAACTGGTGACCACCCCCACCCACTACGCCGGACACACACTCGACCCCGTCTTCTCCTCCAGCAAGGACATCGCCTTCAGCCACGCCACCGGACTCCACTGGACGGATCACAGCTGCGTCCACTTCAGCTTCAGAAGGACCACGTTCCACCATCACCAGCAACAGGTTCCCCGCAGAAGCTGGAACAAGATCACTGCGGACCAGCTCGCCACTTCCTTGAGCATGAACCCTCCTACCAGCACAACGAACCCCAGCCAAGCGGCCACCAACCTCACGAAATGGATCAGCGACTGCGCAGACGACCTCGCCCCGCTGAAGACCCCGCCGAGCCGACCCGGCAGCAAGAAAGCACCATGGTTCAACGACGAACTCAAGAGCTCCAAGAAGAACTGCAGAGCACTCGAGAAAACCTGGCGCAGAGACCCAACACCGGACAACATGACTGCCCTCAAGCTCGCCACCCGAAAACACCACCAACTGATCCACACCACCAAGAAAACCGCATTCAAGGAACGGCTGGACAACAACGCACACAACAGCAAGGAACTCTTCAACATCGTGAAAGAGCTCTTCAACCCCAACGCCGGAAACAACGACATCACCCCTTCGCAAGACCTCTGCAACTCCCTCGCCTCCTACTTCCACAACAAGATCGCGGACATACACAACAGCTTCAGCACTCAACCGACGCACACCACGACCGAACCACCGCCCCCCACAACCACCCTCCGCGCCTGGACCCCGATCAGCACCGAAGACACCGTCCACACAATGAACTCCATTCACTCCGGATCTCCGACAGATCCCTGCCCTCACCACGTCTTCAACAAGGCCGACGCTGTCATCGCACCCCACCTTCGGGACATCATCAACACCTCCTTCGACACCGCGACCTTCCCGGAGAGCTGGAAGCACGCCGAACTCAGCGCCCTACTTAAGAAGCCATCAGCCGACCCCACCGACCTCAAGAACTACCGCCCCATCTTGCTGCTCCCATTCCCGGCAAAAGTCATCGAGAAGACCGTCAACAAGCAACTGGCCGCCTTCCTCGAGACGAACGGCTCCCTCGACCTCTCGCAGTCTGGCTTCCGGGCCAACCACAGCACCGAGACCGCCCTGATCGCTGCTACCGATGACATCCGAGCCCTGCTCGACAACGGAGAAACAGCGGCCCTCATCCTCCTGGACCTATCCGCGGCCTTCGACACTGTCTGCCACCGTACCCTAGTACAGCGCCTCAGCAACGTCGGAATCCAGGAGAAGGCACTGGATTGGATCATCTCCTTCCTCGCCGGAAGGACACAGAGAGTCCGCCTCCCCCCGTTCAGATCAGAAGCCACCGAAGTCACCTGCGGCGTCCCTCAAGGCTCCTCGCTCAGCCCAACACTCTTCAACGTCTACATGAGCCCCCTCGCAACCATCGCACGCCAGCACAACCTCAACATCATCTCCTACACCGACGACACCCAGCTGATCCTCTCCCTCACCAACGACCCCGCCACCGCCAGAGCCAACCTTCACGAAGGGATGACAGACGTTGCCAAGTGGATGATGAACAGCCGCCTGAAACTGAACTCGGACAAGACGGAAGTCCTCATCCTGGGATCTTCTCCCTCCGCCTGGGACAACTCCTGGTGGCCCCCCGCCCTGGGCAGCGCACCCAAACCCACAGACCACGCACGCAACCTGGGCTTCATCCTGGACTCCTCCTTCTCCATGACCAGACAAGTCAACGCCGTCTCCTCGTCGTGCTTCAACATCCTGCGCATGCTACGTAAGATTTTCCAATGGATCCCCACCGAGACCAGGAAGACGGTCACCCAGGCCCTCGTCACCAGCCATCTGGACTACGGCAACTCCCTCTACACCGGAACCACCGCCAAACTCCAGAAGAGACTCCAGCGGATCCAGAACACCTCAGCACGACTCATCCTGGACATCCCCCGCCGCAGCCACATCTCCGGGCACCTGAGAGACCTGCACTGGCTCCCGGTCAACAAGAGAATCACCTTCCGGCTCCTCACCCACGCACACAAAGCCCTACACAACCAAGGCCCAGGATACCTCAACAGCCGCCTCAACTTCTACGTTCCCAAACGCCAGCTTCGATCGACCAACCACGCCCTTGCCGCCGTCCCCCGCATCCGAAGAGCCACCACAGGAGGAAGGTCCTTCTCCCACCTGGCCGCCAAGACGTGGAACTCCCTCCCGACCCACCTCCGCCTGACACAGGACCACCTCACCTTCAGGAAGCAGCTCAAGACCTGGCTGTTCGAGCAGTAGCAGACCCCCCCCCCCAGCGCCTTGAGACCCTCCGGGTGAGTAGTGCGCTATGTAAATGCTGTGATTTATTGATTGATTGATCAGCGACCACCCAGAATGAATATGGGTTATTTACGAGCATTCAGATATCTCTCTCTGAAGTAGAAGACGCTATTCAGCAGAGTATCAGGAATAAGGCCCCCGGCCCTGATGGACTACCAATAGATTTTATTAAATGGTATTCAGATTTTTGGGCACCCCTCCTTCTGAAGGTTTTTAATAGCCTAACGCACGCCCGCTACATGACACCTGGGCAAAGAGCATTATTGTCCCTATATTCAACAAGCATTAGGAATGCATTAGGGCTCGGGTTTGTTTTAAGTTAGAGATAATGGCATTGTAAATGGCAATGTGTTTTAGGCACTCTGCACTACCACTCTGCACTCTGCACTACCAATCTGCACTCTGCACTCTCAATCTGCAGTCTGCACTACCAATCTGCACTCTGCACTACCAATCTGCACTCTGCACTACCACTCTGCACTACCACTCTGCACTCTGCACTACCACTCTGCACTACCACTCTGCATTCTGCACTACCACTCTGCACTCTGCACTAACACTCTGCACTCTGCACTACCACTCTGCACTACCACTCTGCACTCTGCACTACCACTCTGCACTACCACTCTGCACTCTGCACTACCACTCTGCACTACCACTCTGCACTACCAATCTGCACTCTGCACTACCAATCTGCACTCTGCACTTCCACTCGCACTCTCAATCTGCACTCTGCACTCTGCACTCTCGCTCTGCACTACCACTCTGCGCTCTGCACTACCACTCTGTGCTCTGCACTACCACTCTGCGCTCTACACTACCACTCTGAGCTCTGCGCTCTGCACTACCACTCTGCGCTTTGCACTACCACTCTGCGCTCTGCACTACCACTCTGCGCTCTGCACTACCACTCTGCGCTCTGCACTACCAATCTGCACTCTGCACTACCAATCTGCACTCTGCACTACCAATCTGCACTCTGCACTACCACTCTGCACTCTGCACTACCACTCTGCACTCTGCACTACCACTTTGCACTACCACTCTGCACTCTGCACTACCACTATGCACTACCACTCTGCACTCTGCACTACCACTCTGCACTACCACTCTGCACTCTGCACTACCACTCTGCACTCTGCACTCTCAATCTGCACTCTGCACTACCACTCTGCACTACCAATCTGCACTCTGCACTACCACTCTGCACTACCACTCTGCACTCTGCACTACCACTCTGCACTCTGCACTCTCAATCTGCACTCTGCACTACCACTCTCACCTACCAATCTGCACTCTGCACTACCACTCTGCACTACCAATCTGCACTCTGCACTACCAATCTGCACTCTGCACTACCAATCTGCACTCTGCACTACCACTCGCACTCTCAATCTGCACTCTGCACTACCACTCTGCACTCTGCGCTACCACTCTGCACTACCACTCTGCACTCTCAATCTGCACTCTGCACTACCACTCTGCACTACCACTCTGCACTACCACTCTGCACTCTGCACTACCACTCTGCACTACCACTCTGCACTGCCACTCTGCACTCTGCACTACCACTCTGCACTACCACTCTGCACTACCACTCTGCACTACCACTCCGCACTACCACTCTGCACTCTGCACTACCACTCTGCACTACCACTCTACACTACCACTCTGCACTCTGCACTAACACTCTGCACTCTGCACTACCACTCTGCACTACCACTCTGCACTCTGCACTACCACTCTGCACTACCACTCTGCACTCTGCACTACCAATCTGCACTCTGCACTACCAATCTGCACTCTGCACTTCCACTCGCACTCTCAATCTGCACTCTGCACTCTCGTTCTGCACTACCACTCTGCGCTCTGCACTACCACTCTGTGCTCTGCACTACCACTCTGCGCTCTACACTACCACTCTGAGCTCTGCGCTCTGCACTACCACTCTGCGCTTTGCACTACCACTCTGCGCTCTGCACTACCACTCTGCGCTCTGCACTACCACTCTGCGCTCTGCACTACCAATCTGCACTCTGCACTACCAATCTACACTCTGCACTACCAATCTGCACTCTGCACTACCACTCTGCACTCTGCACTACCACTCTGCACTCTGCACTACCACTTTGCACTACCACTCTGCACTCTGCACTACCACTCTGCACTACCACTCTGCACTCTGCACTACCACTCTGCACTACCACTCTGCACTCTGCACTACCACTCTGCACTCTGCACTCTCAATCTGCACTCTGCACTACCACTCTGCACTACCAATCTGCACTCTGCACTACCACTCTGCACTACCACTCTGCACTCTGCACTACCACTCTGCACTCTGCACTCTCAATCTGCACTCTGCACTACCACTCTCACCTACCAATCTGCACTCTGCACTACCACTCTGCACTACCAATCTGCACTCTGCACTACCAATCTGCACTCTGCACTACCAATCTGCACTCTGCACTACCACTCGCACTCTCAATCTGCACTCTGCACTACCACTCTGCACTCTGCGCTACCACTCTGCACTCTGCACTCTGCACTACCACTCTGCACTCTGCACTACCACTATGCACTACCACTCTGCACTCTGCACTACCACTCTGCACTACCACTCTGCACTCTGCACTACCACTCTGCACTCTGCACTCTCAATCTGCACTCTGCACTACCACTCTGCACTACCAATCTGCACTCTGCACTACCACTCTGCACTACCACTCTGCACTCTGCACTACCACTCTGCACTCTGCACTCTCAATCTGCACTCTGCACTACCACTCTCACCTACCAATCTGCACTCTGCACTACCACTCTGCACTACCAATCTGCACTCTGCACTACCAATCTGCACTCTGCACTACCAATCTGCACTCTGCACTACCACTCGCACTCTCAATCTGCACTCTGCACTACCACTCTGCACTCTGCGCTACCACTCTGCACTACCACTCTGCACTCTCAATCTGCACTCTGCACTACCACTCTGCACTACCACTCTGCACTACCACTCTGCACTCTGCACTACCACTCTGCACTACCACTCTGCACTGCCACTCTGCACTCTGCACTACCACTCTGCACTACCACTCTGCACTACCACTCTGCACTACCACTCCGCACTACCACTCTGCACTCTGCACTACCACTCTGCACTACCACTCTACACTACCACTCTGCACTCTGCACTAACACTCTGCACTCTGCACTACCACTCTGCACTACCACTCTGCACTCTGCACTACCACTCTGCACTACCACTCTGCACTCTGCACTACCACTCTGCACTCTGCACTCTCAATCTGCACTCTGCACTACCACTCTGCACTACCAATCTGCACTCTGCACTACCACTCTGCACTACCACTCTGCACTCTGCACTACCACTCTGCACTCTGCACTCTCAATCTGCACTCTGCACTACCACTCTCACCTACCAATCTGCACTCTGCACTACCACTCTGCACTACCAATCTGCACTCTGCACTACCAATCTGCACTCTGCACTACCAATCTGCACTCTGCACTACCACTCGCACTCTCAATCTGCACTCTGCACTACCACTCTGCACTCTGCGCTACCACTCTGCACTACCACTCTGCACTCTCAATCTGCACTCTGCACTACCACTCTGCACTACCACTCTGCACTACCACTCTGCACTCTGCACTACCACTCTGCACTACCACTCTGCACTGCCACTCTGCACTCTGCACTACCACTCTGCACTACCACTCTGCACTACCACTCTGCACTACCACTCCGCACTACCACTCTGCACTCTGCACTACCACTCTGCACTACCACTCTACACTACCACTCTGCACTCTGCACTAACACTCTGCACTCTGCACTACCACTCTGCACTACCACTCTGCACTCTGCACTACCACTCTGCACTACCACTCTGCACTCTGCACTACCACTCTGCACTACCACTCTGCACTCTGCACTACCAATCTGCACTCTGCACTACCAATCTGCACTCTGCACTTCCACTCGCACTCTCAATCTGCACTCTGCACTCTCGTTCTGCACTACCACTCTGCGCTCTGCACTACCACTCTGTGCTCTGCACTACCACTCTGCGCTCTACACTACCACTCTGAGCTCTGCGCTCTGCACTACCACTCTGCGCTTTGCACTACCACTCTGCGCTCTGCACTACCACTCTGCGCTCTGCACTACCACTCTGCGCTCTGCACTACCAATCTGCACTCTGCACTACCAATCTGCACTCTGCACTACCAATCTGCACTCTGCACTACCACTCTGCACTCTGCACTACCACTCTGCACTCTGCACTACCACTTTGCACTACCACTCTGCACTCTGCACTACCACTCTGCACTACCACTCTGCACTCTGCACTACCACTCTGCACTACCACTCTGCACTCTGCACTACCACTCTGCACTCTGCACTCTCAATCTGCACTCTGCACTACCACTCTGCACTACCAATCTGCACTCTGCACTACCACTCTGCACTACCACTCTGCACTCTGCACTACCACTCTGCACTCTGCACTCTCAATCTGCACTCTGCACTACCACTCTCACCTACCAATCTGCACTCTGCACTACCACTCTGCACTACCAATCTGCACTCTGCACTACCAATCTGCACTCTGCACTACCAATCTGCACTCTGCACTACCACTCGCACTCTCAATCTGCACTCTGCACTACCACTCTGCACTCTGCGCTACCACTCTGCACTCTGCACTCTGCACTACCACTCTGCACTCTGCACTACCACTCTGCACTCTCAATCTGCACTCTGCACTACCACTCTGCACTACCACTCTGCACTACCACTCTGCACTACCACTCTGCACTATCACTCTGCACTACCACTCTGCACTACCACTCTGCACTCTGCACTACCACTCTGCACTCTGCACTACCACTCTGCACTCTGCACTACCACTCTGCACTACCACTCTGCACTCTGCACTACCGCTCTGCACTCTGCACTACCACTCTGCACTCTGCACTACCACTCTGCACTACCACTCTGCACTCTGCACTACCACTCTGCACTCTGTACTACCACTCTGCACTACCACTCTGCACTTTGCACTACCACTCTGCACTACCACTCTGCACTTTGCACTACCACTCTGCACTACCAATCTGCACTCTGCACTACCAATCTGCACTCAGCACTACCACTCTCACTCTGCACTCTGCACTACCACTCTGCACTACCACTCTGCACTCTGCACTACCACTCTGCACTACCACTCTGCACTACCACTCTGCACTCTGCACTACCACTCTGCACTACCACTCTGCACTCTGCACTACCACTCTGCACTCTGCACTACCACTCTGCACTCTGCACTACCACTCTGCACTACCACTCTGCACTCTGCACTACCACTCAGCACTCTGCACTACCACTCTGCACTCTGCACTACCACTCTGCACTCTGCACTACCACTCTGCACTCTGCACTACCACTCTGCACTCTGCACTACCACTCTGCACTACCACTCTGCACTCTGCACTACCACTCTGCACTCTGCACTACCACTCTGCACTACCACTCTGCACTCTGCACTACCACTCTGCACTCTGCACTACCACTCTGCACTACCACTCTGCACTACCACTCTGCACTCTGCACTACCACTCTGCACTCTGCACTACCACTCTGCACTCTGCACTACCACTCTGCACTCTGCACTACCACTCTGCACTACCACTCTGCACTACCACTCTGCACTCTGCACTACCACTCTGCACTACCACTCTGCACTACCACTCTGCACTGCCACTCTGCACTCTGCACTACCACTCTGCACTACCACTCTGCACTACCACTCTGCACTACCACTCCGCACTACCACTCTGCACTCTGCACTACCACTCTGCACTACCACTCTGCACTACCACTCTGCACTCTGCACTACCACTGTGCACTCTGCACTACCACTCTGCACTCTGCACTACCACTCTGCACTAAACCTCTCTGCACTACCACTCTGCACTACCACGCTGCACTACCACTCTGCACTCTGCACTACCACTCTGCACTCTGCACTACCACTCTGCACTCTGCACTACTACTCGCACTCTCAATCTGCACTCTCACTCTGCACTCTGCACTACCACTCTGCACTCTCACTCTGCACTTTGCACTACCACTCTGCACTCTCACTCTGCACTCTGCACTACCACTCTGCACTCTCACTCTGCACTACCACTCTGCACTACCACTCTGCACTCCGCACTACCACTCTGCACTACCACTCTGACCTCTGCACTACCACTCTGCACTGCCACTCTGCACTACCACTCTGCACTCTGCACTACCACTCTGCACTACCACTCTGCACTACCACTCAGCACTACCACTCTGCACTCTGCACTACCACTCTGCGCTCTGCACTACCACTCTGCACTACCACTCTGCGCTCTACACTACCACTCTGCGCTCTGCGCTCTGCACTACGACTCTGCGCTCTGCACTACCACTCTGCGCTCTGCACTACCACTCTGCGCTCTGCACTACCACTCTGCGCTCTGCACTACCAATCTGCACTCTGCACTACCAATCTGCACTCTGCACTACCAATCTGCACTCTGCACTACCACTCTGCACTCTGCACTACCACTCTGCACTGTGCACTATCACTCTGCACTACCACTCTGCACTCTGCACTACCACTCTGCACTACCACTCTGCACTCTGCACTACCACTCTGCACTACCACTCTGCACTCTGCACTACCACTCTGCACTCTGCACTACCACTCTGCACTACCACTCTGCACTCTGCACTACCAATCTGCACTCTGCACTACCACTCTGCACTACCACTCTGCACTCTGCACTACCACCCTGCACTACCAATCTGCACTCTGCACTACCAATCTGCACTCAGCACTACCACTCTCACTCTGCACTCCGCACTACCACTCTGCACTACCACTCTGCACTACCACTCTGCACTCTGCACTCTGCACTACCACTCTGCACTACCACTCTGCACTACCACTCTGCACTCCGCACTACCACTCTGCACTACCACTCTGCACTCTGCACTACCACTCTGCACTCTGCACTACCACTCTGCACTACCACTCTGCACTACCACTCTGCACTCTGCACTACCACTCTGCACTCTGCACTACCACTCTGCACTCTGCACTACCACTCTGCACTCTGCACTACCACTCTGCACTCTGCACTCTGCACTACCACTCTGCACTCTGCACTACCACTCTGCACTACCACTCTGCACTACCACTCTGCACTCTGCACTACCACTCTGCACTACCACTCTGCACTCTGCACTACCACTCTGCACTCTGCACTACCACTCTGCACTACCACTCTGCACTACCACTCTGCACTACCACTCTGCACTCTGCACTACCACTCTGCACTACCACTCTGCACTCTGCACTACCACTCTGCACTCTGCACTACCACTCTGCACTACCACTCTGCACTACCACTCTGCACTACCACTCTGCACTCTGCACTACCACTCTGCACTACCACTCTGCACTGCCACTCTGCACTCTGCACTACCACTCTGCACTACCACTCTGCACTACCACTCTGCACTACCACTCCGCACTACCACTCTGCACTCTGCACTACCACTCTGCACTACCACTCTGCACTCTGCACTACCACTCTGCAGTCTGCACTACCACTCTGCACTCTGCACTACCACTCTGCACTAAACCTCTCTGCACTACCACTCTGCACTCTGCACTACCACGCTGCACTACCACTCTGCAATCTGCACTACCACTCTGCACTCTGTACTACCACTCTGCACTCTGCACTACCACTCTGCACTCTGCACTACCACTCGCACTCTCAATCTGCACTCTCACTCTGCACTCTGCACTACCACTCTGCACTCTCACTCTGCACTCTGCACTACCACTCTGCACTCTCACTCTGCACTCTGCACTACCACTCTGCACTCTCACTCTGCACTACCACTCTGCACTACCACTCTGCACTCCGCACTACCACTCTGCACTACCACTCTGACCTCTGCACTACCACTCTGCACTGCCACTCTGCACTACCACTCTGCACTCTGCACTACCACTCTGCACTACCACTCTGCACTACCACTCAGCACTACCACTCTGCACTACCACGCTGCGCTCTGCACTACCACTCTGCACTACCACTCTGCGCTCTACACTACCACTCTGCGCTCTGCGCTCTGCACTACGACTCTGCGCTCTGCACTACCACTCTGCGCTCTGCACTACCACTCTGCGCTCTGCACTACCACTCTGCGCTCTGCACTACCACTCTGCGCTCTGCACTACCAATCTGCACTCTGCACTACCAATCTGCACTCTGCACTACCAATCTGCACTCTGCACTACCACTCTGTACTCTGCACTTCCACTCTGCACTCTGCACTACCACTCTGCACTACCACTCTGCACTCTGCACTACCACTCTGCACTACCACTCTGCACTCTGCACTACCACTCTGCACTCTGCACTACCACTCTGCACTCTGCACTCTCAATCTGCACTCTGCACTACCACTCTGCACTACCAATCTGCACTCTGCACTACCACTCTGCACTACCACTCTGCACTCTGCACTACCACTCTGCACTCTGCACTCTCAATCTGCACTCTGCACTACCACTCTCACCTACCAATCTGCACTCTGCACTACCACTCTGCACTGCCAATCTGCACTCTGCACTACCAATCTGCACTCTGCACTACCAATCTGCACTCTGCACTACCACTCGCACTCTCAATCTACACTCTGCACTCTGCACTACCACTCTGCACTCTGCGCTACCACTCTGCACTCTGCACTACCACTCTGCACTCTGCACTACCACTCTGCACTCTCAATCTGCACTCTGCACTACCAATCTGCACTACCACTCTGCACTACCACTCTGCACTACCACTCTGCACTACCACTCTGCACTACCACTCTGCACTCTGCACTACCACTCTGCACTCTGCACTACCACTCTGCACTCTGCACTACCACTCTGCACTACCACTCTGCACTCTGCACTACCACTCTGCACTCTGTACTACCACTCTGCACTTTGCACTACCACTCTGCACTACCACTCTGCACTTTGCACTACCACTCTGCACTACCAATCTGCACTCTGCACTACCAATCTGCACTCAGCACTACCACTCTCACTCTGCACTCTGCACTACCACTCTGCACTACCACTCTGCACTACCACTCTGCACTCTGCACTACAACTCTGCACTACCACTCTGCACTACCACTCTGCACTCTGCACTACCACTCTGCACTACCACTCTGCACTCTGCACTACCACTCTGCACTCTGCACTACCACTCTGCACTACCACTCTGCACTCTGCACTACCACTCTGCACTCTGCACTACCACTCTGCACTCTGCACTACCACTCTGCACTCTGCACTATCACTCTGCACTACCACTCTGCACTCTGCACTACCACTCTGCACTCTGCACTCTGCACTACCACTCTGCACTCTGCACTACCACTCTGCACTACCACTCTGCACTACCACTCTGCACTCTGCACTACCACTCTGCACTCTGCACTACCACTCTGCACTCTGCACTACCACTCTGCACTCTGCACTACCACTCTGCACTACCACTCTGCACTACCACTCTGCACTCTGCACTACCACTCTGCACTACCACTCTGCACTCTGCACTACCACTCTGCACTCTGCACTACCACTCTGCACTACCACTCTGCACTACCATTCTGCACTACCACTCTGCACTCTGCACTACCACTCTGCACTACCACTCTGCACTACCACTCTGCACTACCACTCTGCACTCTGCACTACCACTCTGCACTACCACTCTGCACTACCACTCTGCACTACCACTCCGCACTACCACTCTGCACTACCACTTTGCACTACCACTCTGCACTCTGCACTACCACTCTGCACTCTGCACTACCACTCTGCACTCTGCACTACCACTCTGCACTACCACTCTGCACTACCACCCTGCACTCTGCACTACCACTCTGCACTACCACTCTGCACTCTGCACTACCACTCTGCACTCTGTACTACCACTCTGCACTGTGCACTACCACTCTGCACTCTGCACTACCACTCTGCACTACCACTCTGCACTCTGCACTACCACTCTGCACTCTGTACTACCACTCTGCACTCTGCACTACCAATCTGCACTCTGCACTACCACTCTGCACTCTGCACTACCACTCTGCACTCTGCACTACCACTCTGCACTACCAGTCTGCACTCTGCACTACCACTCTGCACTACCACTCTGCACTCTGCACTACCACTCTGCACTACCACTCTGCACTCTGCACTACCACTCTGCACTCTGCACTCTCAATCTGCACTCTGCACTACCACTCTGCACTACCACTCTGCACTCTGCACTACCACTCTGCACTCTCAATCTGCACTCTGCACTACCACTCTCACCTACCAATCTGCACTCTGCACTACCACTCTGCACTACCAATCTGCACACTGCACTACCAATCTGCACTCTGCACTACCAATCTGCACTCTGCACTGCCACTCGCACTCTCAATCTGCACTCTGCACTACCAATCTGCACTCTGCGCTACCACTCTGCACTCTGCGCTACCACTCTGCACTCTGCACTACCACTCTGCACTCTGCACTACCACTCTGCACTCTGCACTACCACTCTGCACTCTCAATCTGCACTCTGCACAACCACTCTGCACTACCACTCTGCACTACCACTCTGCACTACCACTCTGCACTACCACTCTGCACTATCACTCTGCACTACCACTCTGCACTACCACTCTGCACTCTGCACTACCACTCTGCACTCTGCACTACCACTCTGCACTCTGCACTACCACTCTGCACTACCACTCTGCACTCTGCACTACCACTCTGCACTCTGCACTACCACTCTGCACTCTGCACTACCACTCTGCACTACCACTCTGCACTCTGCACTACCACTCTGCACTCTGTACTACCACTCTGCACTACCACTCTGCACTTTGCACTACCACTCTGCACTACCACTCTGCACTTTGCACTACCACTCTGCACTACCAATCTGCACTCTGCACTACCAATCTGCACTCAGCACTACCACTCTCACTCTGCACTCTGCACTACCACTCTGCACTACCACTCTGCACTACCACTCTGCACTCTGCACTACCACTCTGCACTACCACTCTGTACTACCACTCTGCACTCTGCACTACCACTCTGCACTACCACTCTGCACTCTGCACTACCACTCTGCACTCTGCACTACCACTCTGCACTACCACTCTGCACTACCACTCTGCACTCTGCACTACCACTCTGCACTCTGCACTACCACTCTGCACTACCACTCTGCACTGTGCACTACCACTCTGCACTCTGCACTTTGCACTCTGCACTACCACTCTGCACTACCACTCTGCACTACCACTCTGCACTACCACTCTGCACTCTGCACTACCACTCTGCACTACCACTCTGCACTCTGCACTACCACTCTGCACTCTGCACTACCACTCTGCACTACCACTCTGCACTACCACTCTGCACTCTGCTCTACCACTCTGCACTACCACTCTGCACTACCACTCTGCACTCTGCACTACCACTCTGCACTACCACTCTGCACTACCACTCTGCACTACCACTCTGCACTCTGCTCTACCAATCTGCACTACCACTCTGCACTACCACTCTGCACTCTGCACTACCACTCTGCACTACCACTCTGCACTACCACTCTGCACTACCACTCTGCACTACCACTCTGCACTGCCACTCTGCACTCTGCACTACCACTCTGCACTACCACTCTGCACTACCACTCTGCACTCTGCACTACCACTCTGCACTCTGCACTACCACTCTGCACTCTGTACTACCACTCTGCACTCGGCACTACCACTCTGCACTCTGCACTACCACTCGCACTCTCAATCTGCACTCTCACTCTGCACTCTGCACTACCACTCTGCACTCTCACTCTGCACTCTGCACTACCACTCTGCACTCTCACTCTGCACTCTGCACTACCACTCTGCACTCTCACTCTGCACGACCACTCTGCACTACCACTCTGCACTACCACTCTGACCTCTGCACTACCACTCTGCACTGCCACTCTGCACTACCACTCTGCACTCTGCACTACCACTCTGCACTACCACTCTGCACTACCACTCAGCACTACCACTCTGCACTCTGCACTACCACTCTGCACTACCACTCTGCACTCTGCACTACCACTCTGCACTACCACTCTGCACTACCACTCTGCGCTCTACACTACCACTCTGCGCTCTGCGCTCTGCACTACGACTCTGCGCTCTGCACTACCACTCTGCGCTCTGCACTACCACTCTGCGCTCTGCACTACCACTCTGCACTCTGCACTACCAATCTGCACTCTGCACTACCAATCTGCACTCTGCACTACCAATCTGCACTCTGCACTACCAATCTGCACTCTGCACTACCACTCTGCACTACCACTCTGCACTCTGCACTACCACTCTGCACTACCACTCTGCACTCTGCACTACCACTCTGCACTACCACTCTGCACTCTGCACTACCACTCTGCACTACCACTCTGCACTCTGCACTACCACTCTGCACTCTGCACTACCACTCTGCACTCTGCACTCTCAATCTGCACTCTGCACTACCACTCTGCACTACCAATCTGCACTCTGCACTACCACTCTGCACTACCACTCTGCACTCTGCACTACCACTCTGCACTCTGCACTCTCAATCTGCACTCTGCACTACCACTCTCACCTACCAATCTGCACTCTGCACTACCACTCTGCACTACCAATCTGCACTCTGCACTACCAATCTGCACTCTGCTCTACCAATCTGCACTCTGCACTACCACTCTGCACTACCACTCTGCACTCTGCACTACCACTCTGCACTCTGCACTACCACTCTGCACTCTGCACTACCACTCTGCACTACCACTCTACACTACCACTCTGCACTCTGCACTACCACTCTGCACTACCACTCTGCACTACCACTCTGCACTGCCACTCTGCACTCTGCACTACCACTCTGCACTACCACTCTGCACTACCACTCTGCACTACCACTCCGCACTACCACTCTGCACTCTGCACTACCACTCTGCACTACCACTCTGCACTACCACTCTGCACTCTGCACTACCACTGTGCACTCTGCACTACCACTCTGCACTCTGCACTACCACTCTGCACTACCACTCTGCACTACCACTCTGCACTCTGCACTACCACTCTGCACTCTGTACTACCACTCTGCACTCTGCACTACCACTCTGCACTCTGCACTACCACTCGCACTCTCAATCTGCACTCTCACTCTGCACTCTGCACTACCACTCTGCACTCTCACTCTGCACTCTGCACTACCAATCTGCACTCTCACTCTGCACTCTGCACTACCACTCTTCACTCTCACTCTGCACTACCACTCTGCACTACCACTCTGCACTACCACTCTGCACTCTGCACTACCACTCTGACCTCTGCACTACCACTCTGCACTGCCACTCTGCACTCTGCACTACCACTCTGCACTACCACTCTGCACTACCACTCAGCACTACCACTCTGCACTCTGCACTACCACTCTGCACTACCACTCTGCACTCTGCACTACCACTTTGCACTACCACTCTGCACTACCACTCTGCGCTCTACACTGCCACTCTACGCTCTGCGCTCTGCACTACGACTCTGCGCTCTGCACTACCACTCTGCGCTCTGCACTACCACTCTGCGCTCTGCACTACCAATCTGCACTCTGCACTACCAATCTGCACTCTGCACTACCAATCTGCACTCTGCACTACCAATCTGCACTCTGCACTACCACTCTGCACTCTGCACTACCACTCTGCACTCTGCACTACCACTCTGCACTACCACTCTGCACTCTGCACTACCACTCTGCACTACCACTCTGCACTCTGCACTACCACTCTGCACTACCACTCTGCACTCTGCACTACCACTCTGCACTACCACTCTGCACTCTGCACTCTCAATCTGCACTCTGCACTACCACTCTGCACTACCAATCTGCACTCTGCACTACCACTCTGAACTACCACTCTGCACTCTGCACTACCACTCTACACTCTGCACTCTCAATCTGCACTCTGCACTACCACTCTGCACTACCACTCTGCACTACCACTCTGCACTATCACTCTGCACTACCACTCTGCACTACCACTCTGCACTCTGCACTACCACTCTGCACTCTGCACTACCACTCTGCACTCTGCACTACCACTCTGCACTACCACTCTGCACTCTGCACTACCACTCTGCACTCTGCACTACCACTCTGCACTCTGCACTACCACTCTGCACTACCACTCTGCACTCTGCACCACCACTCTGCACTCTGTACTACCACTCTGCACTTTGCACTACCACTCTGCACTACCACTCTGCACTTTGCACTACCACTCTGCACTACCAATCTGCACTCTGCACTACCAATCTGCACTCAGCACTACCACTCTCACTCTGCACTCTGCACTACCACTCTGCACTACCACTCTGCACTACCACTCTGCACTCTGCACTACAACTCTGCACTACCACTCTGCACTACCACTCTGCACTCTGCACTACCACTCTGCACTACCACTCTGCACTCTGCACTACCACTCTGCACTCTGCACTACCACTCTGCACTCTGCACTACCACTCTGCACTACCACTCTGCACTCTGCACTACCACTCTTCACTCTGCACTACCACTCTGCACTCTAAACTACCACTCTGCACTCTGCACTACCACTCTGTACTACCACTCTGCACTCTGCACTACCACTCTGCACTCTGCACTACCACTCTGCACTCTGCACTACCACTCTGCACTACCACTCTGCACTACCACTCTGCACTCTGCACTACCACTCTGCACTCTGCACTACCACTCTGCACTACCACTCTGCACTACCACTCTGCACTCTGCACTACCACTCTGCACTCTGCACTACCACTCTGCACTACCACTCTGCACTACCACTCTGCACTACCACTCTGCACTCTTCACTACCACTCTGCACTACCACTCTGCACTCTGCACTACCACTCTGCACTCTGCACTACCACTCTGCACTACCACTCTGCACTACCATTCTGCACTACCACTCTGCACTCTGCACTACCACTCTGCACTACCACTCTGCACTACCACTCTGCACTACCACTCTGCACTCTGCACTACCACTCTGCACTACCACTCTGCACTACCACTCCGCACTACCACTCTGCACTCTGCACTACCACTCTGCACTCTGCACTACCACTCTGCACTCTGCACTACCACTCTGCACTCTGCACTACCACTCTGCACTACCACTCTGCACTACCACTCTGCACTCTGCACTACCACTCTGCACTACCACTCTGCACTCTGCACTACCACTCTGCACTCTGTACTACCACTCTGCACTGTGCACTACCACTCTGCACTCTGCACTACCACTCTGCACTACCACTCTGCACTCTGCACTACCACTCTGCACTCTGTACTACCACTCTGCACTCTGCACTACCAATCTGCACTCTGCACTACCACTCTGCACTCTGCACTACCACTCTGCACTCTGCAATACCACTCTGCACTCTGCACTACCACTCTGCACTACCACTCTGCACTCTGCACTACCACTCTGCACTACCACTCTGCACTCTGCACTACCACTCTGCACTCTGCACTCTCAATCTGCACTCTGCACTACCACTCTGCACTACCAATCTGCACTCTGCACTACCACTCTGCACTACCACTCTGCACTCTGCACTACCACTCTGCACTCTGCACTCTCAATCTGCACTCTGCACTACCACTCTCACCTACCAATCTGCACTCTGCACTACCAATCTGCACTGCCACTCGCACTCTCAATCTGCACTCTGCACTACCACTCTGCACTCTGCGCTACCACTCTGCACTCTGCACTACCACTCTGCACTCTGCACTACCACTCTGCACTCTCAATCTGCACTCTGCACTACCACTCTGCACTACCACTCTGCACTACCACTCTGCACTACCACTCTGCACTACCACTCTGCACTATCACTCTGCACTACCACTCTGCACTACCACTCTGCACTCTGCACTACCACTCTGCACTACCACTCTGCACTCTGCACTACCACTCTGCACTACCACTCTGCACTCTGCACTACCACTCTGCACTCTGCACTACCACTCTGCACTCTGCACTACCACTCTGCACTACCACTCTGCACTCTGCACTACCACTCTGCACTCTGTACTACCACTCTGCACTACCACTCTGCACTTTGCACTACCACTCTGCACTACCACTCTGCACTTTGCACTACCACTCTGCACTACCAATCTGCACTCCGCACTACCAATCTGCACTCAGCACTACCACTCTCACTCTGCACTCTGCACTACCACTCTGCACTACCACTCTGCACTACCACTCTGCACTCTGCACTACCACTCTGCACTACCACTCTACACTACCACTCTGCACTCTGCACTACCACTCTGCACTACCACTCTGCACTCTGCACTACCACTCTGCACTCTGCACTACCACTCTGCACTCTGCACTACCACTCTGCACTACCACTCTGCACTCTGCACTACCACTCTGCACTCTGCACTACCACTCTGCACTCTGCACTACCACTCTGCACTACCACTCTGCATTCTGCACTACCACTCTGCACTCTGCACTCTGCACTACCACTCTGCACTCTGCACTACCACTCTGCACTACCACTCTGCACTACCACTCTGCACTCTGCACTACCACTCTGCACTCTGCACTACCACTCTGCACTACCACTCTGCACTCTGCACTACCACTCTGCACTCTGCACTACCACTCTGCACTACCACTCTGCACTACCACTCTGCACTACCACTCTGCACTACCACTCTGCACTCTGCACTTCCACTCTGCACTACCACTCTGCACTACCACTCTGCACTCTGCACTACCACTCTGCACTCTGCACTACCACTCTGCACTACCACTCTGCACTACCACTCTGCACTACCACTCTGCACTACCACTCTGCGCTGCCACTCTGCACTCTGCACTACCACTCTGCACTACCACTCTGCACTACCACTCTGCACTACCACTCCACACTACCACTCTGCACTCTGCACTACCACTCTGCACTACCACTCTGCACTACCACTCTGCACTCTGCACTACCACTCTCACTCTGCACTCTGCACTACCACTCTGCACTCTGCACTACAACTCTGCACTACCACTCTGCACTACCACTCTGCACTCTGCACTACCACTCTGCACTACCACTCTGCACTCTGCACTACCACTCTGCACTCTGCACTACCACTCTGCACTCTGCACTACCACTCTGCACTACCACTCTGCACTCTGCACTACCACTCTGCACTCTGCACTACCACTCTGCACTCTGCACTACCACTCTGCACTCTGCACTATCACTCTGCACTACCACTCTGCACTCTGCACTACCACTCTGCACTCTGCACTCTGCACTACCACTCTGCACTCTGCACTACCACTCTGCACTACCACTCTGCACTACCACTCTGCACTCTGCACTACCACTCTGCACTCTGCACTACCACTCTGCACTCTTCACTACCACTCTGCACTCTGCACTACCACTCTGCACTACCACTCTGCACTCTGCACTACCACTCTGCACTACCACTCTGCACTCTGCACTACCACTCTGCACTCTTCACTACCACTCTGCACTACCACTCTGCACTACCATTCTGCACTACCACTCTGCACTCTGCACTACCACTCTGCACTACCACTCTGCACTACCACTCTGCACTACCACTCTGCACTCTGCACTACCACTCTGCACTACCACTCTGCACTACCACTCTGCACTACCACTCCGCACTACCACTCTGCACTACCACTTTGCACTACCACTCTGCACTCTGCACTACCACTCTGCACTCTGCACTACCACTCTGCACTCTGCACTACCACTCTGCACTACCACTCTGCACTACCACCCTGCACTCTGCACTACCACTCTGCACTACCACTCTGCACTCTGCACTACCACTCTGCACTCTGTACTACCACTCTGCACTGTGCACTACCACTCTGCACTCTGCACTACCACTCTGCACTACCACTCTGCACTCTGCACTACCACTCTGCACTCTGTACTACCACTCTGCACTCTGCACTACCAATCTGCACTCTGCACTACCACTCTGCACTCTGCACTACCACTCTGCACTCTGCACTACCACTCTGCACTACCACTCTGCACTCTGCACTACCACTCTGCACTACCACTCTGCACTCTGCACTACCACTCTGCACTACCACTCTGCACTCTGCACTACCACTCTGCACTCTGCACTCTCAATCTGCACTCTGCACTACCACTCTGCACTACCACTCTGCACTCTGCACTACCACTCTGCACTCTCAATCTGCACTCTGCACTACCACTCTCACCTACCAATCTGCACTCTGCACTACCAATCTGCACTCTGCACTACCAATCTGCACTCTGCACTGCCACTCGCACTCTCAATCTGCACTCTGCACTACCAATCTGCACTCTGCGCTACCACTCTGCACTCTGCGCTACCACTCTGCACTCTGCACTACCACTCTGCACTCTGCACTACCACTCTGCACTCTCAATCTGCACTCTGCACAACCACTCTGCACTACCACTCTGCACTACCACTCTGCACTACCACTCTGCACTACCACTCTGCACTATCACTCTGCACTACCACTCTGCACTACCACTCTGCACTCTGCACTACCACTCTGCACTCTGCACTACCACTCTGCACTCTGCACTACCACTCTGCACTACCACTCTGCACTCTGCACTACCACTCTGCACTCTGCACTACCACTCTGCACTCTGCACTACCACTCTGCACTACCACTCTGCACTCTGCACTACCACTCTGCACTCTGTACTACCACTCTGCACTTTGCACTACCACTCTGCACTACCACTCTGCACTTTGCACTACCACTCTGCACTACCAATCTGCAGTCTGCACTACCAATCTGCACTCAGCACTACCACTCTCACTCTGCACTCTGCACTACCACTCTGCACTACCACTCTGCACTACCACTCTGCACTCTGCACTACCACTCTGCACTACCACTCTGTACTACCACTCTGCACTCTGCACTACCACTCTGCACTACCACTCTGCACTCTGCACTACCACTCTGCACTCTGCACTACCACTCTGCACTCTGCACTACCACTCTGCACTACCACTCTGCACTACCACTCTGCACTCTGCACTACCACTCTGCACTCTGCACTACCACTCTGCACTACCACTCTGCACTGTGCACTACCACTCTGCACTCTGCACTCTGCACTCTGCACTACCACTCTGCACTACCACTCTGCACTACCACTCTGCACTCTGCACTACCACTCTGCACTACCACTCTGCACTCTGCACTACCACTCTGCACTCTGCACTACCACTCTGCACTACCACTCTGCACTACCACTCTGCACTACCACTCTGCACTCTGCTCTACCACTCTGCACTACCACTCTGCACTACCACTCTGCACTCTGCACTACCACTCTGCACTACCACTCTGCACTACCACTCTGCACTACCACTCTGCACTCTGCTCTACCACTCTGCACTACCACTCTGCACTACCACTCTGCACTCTGCACTACCACTCTGCACTACCACTCTGCACTACCACTCTGCACTACCACTCTGCACTACCACTCTGCACTGCCACTCTGCACTCTGCACTACCACTCTGCACTACCACTCTGCACTACCACTCTGCACTCTGCACTACCACTGTGCACTCTGCACTACCACTCTGCACTCTGCACTACCACTCTGCACTCTGCACTACCACTCTGCACTCTGTACTACCACTCTGCACTCGGCACTACCACTCTGCACTCTGCACTACCACTCGCACTCTCAATCTGCACTCTCACTCTGCACTCTGCACTACCACTCTGCACTCTCACTCTGCACTCTGCACTACCACTCTGCACTCTCACTCTGCACTCTGCACTACCACTCTGCACTCTCACTCTGCACTACCACTCTGCACTACCACTCTGCACTCTGCACTACCACTCTGCACTACCACTCTGACCTCTGCACTACCACTCTGCACTGCCACTCTGCACTACCACTCTGCACTCTGCACTACCACTCTGCACTACCACTCTGCACTACCACTCAGCACTACCACTCTGCACTCTGCACTACCACTCTGCACTACCACTCTGCACTCTGCACTACCACTCTGCACTACCACTCTGCACTACCACTCTGCGCTCTACACTACCACTCTGCGCTCTGCGCTCTGCACTACGACTCTGCGCTCTGCACTACCACTCTGCGCTCTGCACTACCACTCTGCGCTCTGCACTACCACTCTGCACTCTGCACTACCAATCTGCACTACCACTCTGCACTACCACTCTGCACTACCACTCCGCACTACCACTCTGCACTCTGCACTACCACTCTGCACTACCACTCTGCACTACCACTCTGCACTCTGCACTACCACTCTGCAGTCTGCACTACCACTCTGCACTCTGCACTACCACTCTGCACTAAACCTCTCTGCACTACCACTCTGCACTCTGCACTACCACGCTGCACTACCACCCTGCAATCTGCACTACCACTCTGCACTCTGTACTACCACTCTGCACTCTGCACTACCACTCTGCACTCTGCACTACCACTCGCACTCTCAATCTGCACTCTCACTCTGCACTCTGCACTACCACTCTGCACTCTCACTCTGCACTCTGCACTACCACTCTGCACTCTCACTCTGCACTCTGCACTACCACTCTGCACTCTCACTCTGCACTACCACTCTGCACTACCACTCTGCACTCCGCACTACCACTCTGCACTACCACTCTGACCTCTGCACTACCACTCTGCACTGCCACTCTGCACTACCACTCTGCACTCTGCACTACCACTCTGCACTACCACTCTGCACTACCACCCAGCACTACCACTCTGCACTACCACGCTGCGCTCTGCACTACCACTCTGCACTACCACTCTGCGCTCTACACTACCACTCTGCGCTCTGCGCTCTGCACTACGACTCTGCGCTCTGCACTACCACTCTGCGCTCTGCACTACCACTCTGCGCTCTGCACTACCACTCTGCGCTCTGCACTACCACTCTGCGCTCTGCACTACCAATCTGCACTCTGCACTACCAATCTGCACTCTGCACTACCAATCTGCACTCTGCACTACCACTCTGCACTCTGCACTACCACTCTGCACTCTGCACTACCACTCTGCACTACCACTCTGCACTCTGCACTACCACTCTGCACTACCACTCTGCACTCTGCACTACCACTCTGCACTCTGCACTACCACTCTGCACTCTGCACTCTCATTCTGCACTCTGCACTACCACTCTGCACTACCAATCTGCACTCTGCACTACCACTCTGCACTACCACTCTGCACTCTGCACTACCACTCTGCACTCTGCACTCTCAATCTGCACTCTGCACTACCACTCTCACCTACCAATCTGCACTCTGCACTACCACTCTGCACTACCAATCTGCACTCTGCACTACCAATCTGCACTCTGCACTACCAATCTGCACTCTGCACTACCACTCGCACTCTCAATCTACACTCTGCACTCTGCACTACCACTCTGCACTCTGCGCTACCACTCTGCACTCTGCACTACCACTCTGCACTCTGCACTACCACTCTGCACTCTCAATCTGCACTCTGCACTACCAATCTGCACTACCACTCTGCACTACCACTCTGCACTACCACTCTGCACTACCACTCTGCACTACCACTCTGCACTACCACTCTGCACTCTGCACTACCACTCTGCACTCTGCACTACCACTCTGCACTCTGCACTACCACTCTGCACTCTGCACTACCACTCTGCACTCTGTACTACCACTCTGCACTTTGCACTACCACTCTGCACTACCACTCTGCACTTTGCACTACCACTCTGCACTACCAATCTGCACTCTGCACTACCAATCTGCACTCAGCACTACCACTCTCACTCTGCACTCTGCACTACCACTCTGCACTACCACTCTGCACTACCACTCTGCACTCTGCACTACAACTCTGCACTACCACTCTGCACTACCACTCTGCACTCTGCACTACCACTCTGCACTACCACTCTGCACTCTGCACTACCACTCTGCACTCTGCACTACCACTCTGCACTCTGCACTACCACTCTGCACTACCACTCTGCACTCTGCACTACCACTCTGCACTCTGCACTACCACTCTGCACTCTGCACTACCACTCTGCACTCTGCACTATCACTCTGCACTACCACTCTGCACTCTGCACTACCACTCTGCACTCTGCACTCTGCACTACCACTCTGCACTCTGCACTACCACTCTGCACTACCACTCTGCACTCTGCACTACCACTCTGCACTCTGCACTACCACTCTGCACTCTGCACTACCACTCTGCACTCTGCACTACCACTCTGCACTACCACTCTGCACTCTGCACTACCACTCTGCACTACCACTCTGCACTACCACTCTGCACTCTGCACTACCACTCTGCACTCTGCACTACCACTCTGCACTACCACTCTGCACTACCATTCTGCACTACCACTCTGCACTCTGCACTACCACTCTGCACTACCACTCTGCACTACCACTCTGCACTACCACTCTGCACTCTGCACTACCACTCTGCACTACCACTCTGCACTACCACTCTGCACTACCACTCCGCACTACCACTCTGCACTACCACTTTGCACTACCACTCTGCACTCTGCACTACCACTCTGCACTCTGCACTACCACTCTGCACTCTGCACTACCACTCTACACTACCACTCTGCACTACCACCCTGCACTCTGCACTACCACTCTGCACTACCACTCTGCACTCTGCACTACCACTCTGCACTCTGTACTACCACTCTGCACTGTGCACTACCACTCTGCACTCTGCACTACCACTCTGCACTACCACTCTGCACTCTGCACTACCACTCTGCACTCTGTACTACCACTCTGCACTCTGCACTACCAATCTGCACTCTGCACTACCACTCTGCACTCTGCACTACCACTCTGCACTCTGCACTACCACTCTGCACTACCACTCTGCACTCTGCACTACCACTCTGCACTACCACTCTGCACTCTGCACTACCACTCTGCACTACCACTCTGCACTCTGCACTACCACTCTGCACTCTGCACTCTCAATCTGCACTCTGCACTACCACTCTGCACTACCACTCTGCACTCTGCACTACCACTCTGCACTCTCAATCTGCACTCTGCACTACCACTCTCACCTACCAATCTGCACTCTGCACTACCACTCTGCACTACCAATCTGCACACTGCACTACCAATCTGCACTCTGCACTACCAATCTGCACTCTGCACTGCCACTCGCACTCTCAATCTGCACTCTGCACTACCAATCTGCACTCTGCGCTACCACTCTGCACTCTGCGCTACCACTCTGCACTCTGCACTACCACTCTGCACTCTGCACTACCACTCTGCACTCTCAATCTGCACTCTGCACAACCACTCTGCACTACCACTCTGCACTACCACTCTGCACTACCACTCTGCACTACCACTCTGCACTATCACTCTGCACTACCACTCTGCACTACCACTCTGCACTCTGCACTACCACTCTGCACTCTGCACTACCACTCTGCACTCTGCACTACCACTCTGCACTACCACTCTGCACTCTGCACTACCACTCTGCACTCTGCACTACCACTCTGCACTCTGCACTACCACTCTGCACTACCACTCTGCACTCTGCACTACCACTCTGCACTCTGTACTACCACTCTGCACTACCACTCTGCACTTTGCACTACCACTCTGCACTACCACTCTGCACTTTGCACTACCACTCTGCACTACCAATCTGCACTCTGCACTACCAATCTGCACTCAGCACTACCACTCTCACTCTGCACTCTGCACTACCACTCTGCACTACCACTCTGCACTACCACTCTGCACTCTGCACTACCACTCTGCACTACCACTCTGTACTACCACTCTGCACTCTGCACTACCACTCTGCACTACCACTCTGCACTCTGCACTACCACTCTGCACTCTGCACTACCACTCTGCACTCTGCACTACCACTCTGCACTACCACTCTGCACTACCACTCTGCACTCTGCACTACCACTCTGCACTCTGCACTACCACTCTGCACTACCACTCTGCACTGTGCACTACCACTCTGCACTCTGCACTCTGCACTCTGCACTACCACTCTGCACTACCACTCTGCACTACCACTCTGCACTACCACTCTGCACTCTGCACTACCACTCTGCACTACCACTCTGCACTCTGCACTACCACTCTGCACTCTGCACTACCACTCTGCACTACCACTCTGCACTACCACTCTGCACTACCACTCTGCACTCTGCTCTACCACTCTGCACTACCACTCTGCACTACCACTCTGCACTCTGCACTACCACTCTGCACTACCACTCTGCACTACCACTCTGCACTACCACTCTGCACTCTGCTCTACCACTCTGCACTACCACTCTGCACTACCACTCTGCACTCTGCACTACCACTCTGCACTACCACTCTGCACTACCACTCTGCACTACCACTCTGCACTACCACTCTGCACTGCCACTCTGCACTCTGCACTACCACTCTGCACTACCACTCTGCACTACCACTCTGCACTCTGCACTACCACTGTGCACTCTGCACTACCACTCTGCACTCTGCACTACCACTCTGCACTCTGCACTACCACTCTGCACTCTGTACTACCACTCTGCACTCGGCACTACCACTCTGCACTCTGCACTACCACTCGCACTCTCAATCTGCACTCTCACTCTGCACTCTGCACTACCACTCTGCACTCTCACTCTGCACTCTGCACTACCACTCTGCACTCTCACTCTGCACTCTGCACTACCACTCTGCACTCTCACTCTGCACTACCACTCTGCACTACCACTCTGCACTCTGCACTACCACTCTGCACTACCACTCTGACCTCTGCACTACCACTCTGCACTGCCACTCTGCACTACCACTCTGCACTCTGCACTACCACTCTGCACTACCACTCTGCACTACCACTCAGCACTACCACTCTGCACTCTGCACTACCACTCTGCACTACCACTCTGCGCTCTGCACTACCACTCTGCGCTCTGCACTACCACTCTGCACTCTGCACTACCAATCTGCACTCTGCACTACCAATCTGCACTCTGCACTACCAATCTGCACTCTGCACTACCAATCTGCACTCTGCACTACCACTCTGCACTACCACTCTGCACTCTGCACTACCACTCTGCACTACCACTCTGCACTCTGCACTACCACTCTGCACTACCACTCTGCACTCTGCACTACCACTCTGCACTACCACTCTGCACTCTGCACTACCACTCTGCACTCTGCACTACCACTCTGCACTCTGCACTCTCAATCTGCACTCTGCACTACCACTCTGCACTACCAATCTGCACTCTGCACTACCACTCTGCACTACCACTCTGCACTCTGCACTACCACTCTGCACTCTGCACTCTCAATCTGCACTCTGCACTACCACTCTCACCTACCAATCTGCACTCTGCACTACCAATCTGCACTCTGCACTACCAATCTGCACTCTGCTCTACCAATCTGCACTCTGCACTACCACTCTGCACTACCACTCTGCACTCTGCACTACCACTCTGCACTCTGCACTACCACTCTGCACTCTGCACTACCACTCTGCACTACCACTCTACACTACCACTCTGCACTCTGCACTACCACTCTGCACTACCACTCTGCACTACCACTCTGCACTGCCACTCTGCACTCTGCACTACCACTCTGCACTACCACTCTGCACTACCACTCTGCACTACCACTCCGCACTACCACTCTGCACTCTGCACTACCACTCTGCACTACCACTCTGCACTACCACTCTGCACTCTGCACTACCACTGTGCACTCTGCACTACCACTCTGCACTCTGCACTACCACTCTGCACTACCACTCTGCACTACCACTCTGCACTCTGCACTACCACTCTGCACTACCACTCTGCACTCTGCACTACCACTCTGCACTCTGTACTACCACTCTGCACTCTGCACTACCACTCTGCACTCTGCACTACCACTCGCACTCTCAATCTGCACTCTCACTCTGCACTCTGCACTACCACTCTGCACTCTCACTCTGCACTCTGCACTACCAATCTGCACTCTCACTCTGCACTCTGCACTACCACTCTTCACTCTCACTCTGCACTACCACTCTGCACTACCACTCTGCACTACCACTCTGCACTCTGCACTACCACTCTGCACTACCACTCTGACCTCTGCACTACCACTCTGCACTGCCACTCTGCACTCTGCACTACCACTCTGCACTACCACTCTGCACTACCACTCAGCACTACCACTCTGCACTCTGCACTACCACTCTGCACTACCACTCTGCACTCTGCACTACCACTTTGCACTACCACTCTGCACTACCACTCTGCGCTCTACACTGCCACTCTACGCTCTGCGCTCTGCACTACGACTCTGCGCTCTGCACTACCACTCTGCGCTCTGCACTACCACTCTGCGCTCTGCACTACCAATCTGCACTCTGCACTACCAATCTGCACTCTGCACTACCAATCTGCACTCTGCACTACCAATCTGCACTCTGCACTACCACTCTGCACTCTGCACTACCACTCTGCACTCTGCACTACCACTCTGCACTACCACTCTGCACTCTGCACTACCACTCTGCACTACCACTCTGCACTCTGCACTACCACTCTGCACTACCACTCTGCACTCTGCACTACCACTCTGCACTCTGCACTACCACTCTGCACTCTGCACTCTCAATCTGCACTCTGCACTACCACTCTGCACTACCAATCTGCACTCTGCACTACCACTCTGATTTACCACTCTGCACTCTGCACTACCACTCTACACTCTGCACTCTCAATCTGCACTCTGCACTACCACTCTGCACTACCACTCTGCACTACCACTCTGCACTATCACTCTGCACTACCACTCTGCACTACCACTCTGCACTCTGCACTACCACTCTGCACTCTGCACTACCACTCTGCACTCTGCACTACCACTCTGCACTACCACTCTGCACTCTGCACTACCACTCTGCACTCTGCACTACCACTCTGCACTCTGCACTACCACTCTGCACTACCACTCTGCACTCTGCACCACCACTCTGCACTCTGTACTACCACTCTGCACTTTGCACTACCACTCTGCACTACCACTCTGCACTTTGCACTACCACTCTGCACTACCAATCTGCACTCTGCACTACCAATCTGCACTCAGCACTACCACTCTCACTCTGCACTCTGCACTACCACTCTGCACTACCACTCTGCACTACCACTCTGCACTCTGCACTACAACTCTGCACTACCACTCTGCACTACCACTCTGCACTCTGCACTACCACTCTGCACTACCACTCTGCACTCTGCACTACCACTCTGCACTCTGCACTACCACTCTGCACTCTGCACTACCACTCTGCACTACCACTCTGCACTCTGCACTACCACTCTTCACTCTGCACTACCACTCTGCACTCTGCACTACCACTCTGCACTCTGCACTACCACTCTGTACTACCACTCTGCACTCTGCACTACCACTCTGCACTCTGCACTACCACTCTGCACTCTGCACTACCACTCTGCACTACCACTCTGCACTACCACTCTGCACTCTGCACTACCACTCTGCACTCTGCACTACCACTCTGCACTACCACTCTGCACTACCACTCTGCACTCTGCACTACCACTCTGCACTCTGCACTACCACTCTGCACTACCACTCTGCACTACCACTCTGCACTACCACTCTGCACTACCACTCTGCACTCTGCACTACCACTCTGCACTACCACTCTGCACTACCACTCCGCACTACCACTCTGCACTCTGCACTACCACTCTGCACTACCACTCTGCACTCTGCACTACCACTCTGCACTCTGCACTACCACTCTGCACTCTGCACTACCACTCTGCACTACCACTCTGCACTACCACTCTGCACTCTGCACTACCACTCTGCACTACCACTCTGCACTCTGCACTACCACTCTGCACTCTGTACTACCACTCTGCACTGTGCACTACCACTCTGCACTCTGCACTACCACTCTGCACTACCACTCTGCACTCTGCACTACCACTCTGCACTCTGTACTACCACTCTGCACTCTGCACTACCAATCTGCACTCTGCACTACCACTCTGCACTCTGCACTACCACTCTGCACTCTGCAATACCACTCTGCACTACCACTCTGCACTCTGCACTACCACTCTGCACTACCACTCTGCACTCTGCACTACCACTCTGCACTACCACTCTGCACTCTGCACTACCACTCTGCACTCTGCACTCTCAATCTGCACTCTGCACTACCACTCTGCACTACCAATCTGCACTCTGCACTACCACTCTGCACTACCACTCTGCACTCTGCACTACCACTCTGCACTCTGCACTCTCAATCTGCACTCTGCACTACCACTCTCACCTACCAATCTGCACTCTGCACTACCAATCTGCACTGCCACTCGCACTCTCAATCTGCACTCTGCACTACCACTCTGCACTCTGCGCTACCACTCTGCACTCTGCACTACCACTCTGCACTCTGCACTACCACTCTGCACTCTCAATCTGCACTCTGCACTACCACTCTGCACTACCACTCTGCACTACCACTCTGCACTACCACTCTGCACTACCACTCTGCACTATCACTCTGCACTACCACTCTGCACTACCACTCTGCACTCTGCACTACCACTCTGCACTACCACTCTGCACTCTGCACTACCACTCTGCACTACCACTCTGCACTCTGCACTACCACTCTGCACTCTGCACTACCACTCTGCACTCTGCACTACCACTCTGCACTACCACTCTGCACTCTGCACTACCACTCTGCACTCTGTACTACCACTCTGCACTACCACTCTGCACTTTGCACTACCACTCTGCACTACCACTCTGCACTTTGCACTACCACTCTGCACTACCAATCTGCACTCCGCACTACCAATCTGCACTCAGCACTACCACTCTCACTCTGCACTCTGCACTACCACTCTGCACTACCACTCTGCACTACCACTCTGCACTCTGCACTACCACTCTGCACTACCACTCTACACTACCACTCTGCACTCTGCACTACCACTCTGCACTACCACTCTGCACTCTGCACTACCACTCTGCACTCTGCACTACCACTCTGCACTCTGCACTACCACTCTGCACTACCACTCTGCACTCTGCACTACCACTCTGCACTCTGCACTACCACTCTGCACTCTGCACTACCACTCTGCACTACCACTCTGCATTCTGCACTACCACTCTGCACTCTGCACTCTGCACTACCACTCTGCACTCTGCACTACCACTCTGCACTACCACTCTGCACTACCACTCTGCACTCTGCACTACCACTCTGCACTCTGCACTACCACTCTGCACTACCACTCTGCACTCTGCACTACCACTCTGCACTCTGCACTACCACTCTGCACTACCACTCTGCACTACCACTCTGCACTACCACTCTGCACTACCACTCTGCACTCTGCACTTCCACTCTGCACTACCACTCTGCACTACCACTCTGCACTCTGCACTACCACTCTGCACTCTGCACTACCACTCTGCACTACCACTCTGCACTACCACTCTGCACTACCACTCTGCACTGCCACTCTGCACTCTGCACTACCACTCTGCACTACCACTCTGCACTACCACTCTGCACTACCACTCCACACTACCCCTCTGCACTCTGCACTACCACTCTGCACTACCACTCTGCATTACCACTCTGCACTCTGCACTACCACTGTGCACTCTGCACTACCACTCTGCACTCTGCACTACCACTCTGCACTACCACTCTGCACTACCACTCTGCACTCTGCACTACCACTCTGCACTACCACTCTGCACTCTGCACTACCACTCTGCACTCTGTACTACCACTCTGCACTCTGCACTACCACTCTACACTCTGCACTACCACTCTGCACTACCACTCTGCACTCTGCACTACCACTCTGCACTCTGTACTACCACTCTGCACTCTGTACTACCACTCTGCACTCTGCACTACCAATCTGCACTCTGCACTACCACTCTGCACTACCACTCTGCACTCTGCACTACCACTCTGCACTCTGCACTACCACTCTGCACTCTGCACTACCACTCTGCACTACCACTCTGCACTACCACTCTGCACTCTGCACTACCACTCTGCACTACCACTCTGCACTACCACTCTGCACTGCCACTGTGCACTCTGCACTACCACTCTGCACTACCACTCTGCACTACCACTCTGCACTACCACTCCGCACTACCACTCTGCACTCTGCACTACCACTCTGCACTACCACTCTGCACTACCACTCTGCACTCTGCACTACCACTGTGCACTCTGCACTACCACTCTGCACTCTGCACTACCACTCTGCACTACCACTCTGCACTGCCACTCTGCACTCTGCACTACCACTCTGCACTACCACTCTGCACTCTGCACTACCACTCTGCACTCTGTACTACCACTCTGCACTCTGCACTACCACTCTGCACTCTGCACTACCACTCGCACTCTCAATCTGCACTCTCACTCTGCACTCTGCACTACCACTCTGCACTCTCACTCTGCACTCTGCACTACCACTCTGCACTCTCACTCTGCACTCTGCACTACCACTCTGCACTCTCACTCTGCACTACCACTTTGCACTACCACTCTGCACTACCACTCTGCACTACCACTCTGCACTCTGCACTACCACTCTGCACTACCACTCTGCACTCTGCACTACCACTCTGCACTACCACTCTGCACTACCACTCAGCACTACCACTCTGCACTCTGCACTACCACTCTGCACTACCACTCTGCACTCTGCACTACCACTCTGCACTACCACTCTGCGCTCTACACTACCACTCTGCGCTCTGCGCTCTGCACTACCACTCTGCGCTCTGCACTACCACTCTGCGCTCTGCACTACCACTCTGCGCTCTGCACTACCAATCTGCACTCTGCACTACCAATCTGCACTCTGCACTACCAATCTGCACTCTGCACTACCACTCTGCACTCTGCACTACCACTCTGCACTCTGCACTACCACTCTGCACTACCACTCTGCACTCTGCACTCTGCACTACCACTCTGCACTACCACTCTGCACTCTGCACTACCACTCTGCACTCTGCACTACCACTCTGCACTCTGCACTCTCAATCTGCACTCTGCACTACCACTCTGCACTACCAATCTGCACTCTGCACTACGACTCTGCACTACCACTCTGCACTCTGCACTACCACTCTGCACTCTGCACTCTCAATCTGCACTCTGCACTACCACTCTCACCTACCAATCTGCACTCTGCACTACCACTCTGCACTACCAATCTGCACTCTGCACTACCAATCTGCACTCTGCACTACCAATCTGCACTCTGCACTACCACTCTGCACTCTGCACTACCACTCTGCACTCTCAATCTGCACTCTGCACTACCACTCTGCACTACCACTCTGCACTACCACTCTGCACTACCACTCTGCACTACCACTCTGCACTATCACTCTGCACTACCACTCTGCACTCTGCACTACCACTCTGCACTCTGCACTACCACTCTGCACTCTGCACTACCACTCTGCACTCTGTACTACCACTCTGCACTTTGCACTACCACTCTGCACTACCACTCTGCACTTTGCACTACCACTCTGCACTACCAATCTGCACTCTGCACTACCACTCTGCACTCTGCACTACCACTCTGCACTCTGCACTACCACTCTGCACTCTGCACTCTCAATCTGCACTCTGCACTCTCAATCTGCACTCTGCACTACCACTCTCACCTACCAATCTGCACTCTGCACTACCAATCTGCACTGCCACTCGCACTCTCAATCTGCACTCTGCACTACCACTCTGCACTCTGCGCTACCACTCTGCACTCTGCACTACCACTCTGCACTCTGCACTACCACTCTGCACTCTCAATCTGCACTCTGCACTACCACTCTGCACTACCACTCTGCACTACCACTCTGCACTACCACTCTGCACTACCACTCTGCACTATCACTCTGCACTACCACTCTGCACTACCACTCTGCACTCTGCACTACCACTCTGCACTCTGCACTACCACTCTGCACTCTGCACTACCACTCTGCACTACCACTCTGCACTCTGCACTACCACTCTGCACTCTGCACTACCACTCTGCACTCTGCACTACCACTCTGCACTACCACTCTGCACTCTGCACTACCACTCTGCACTCTGTACTACCACTCTGCACTACCACTCTGCACTTTGCACTACCACTCTGCACTACCACTCTGCACTTTGCACTACCACTCTGCACTACCAATCTGCACTCTGCACTACCAATCTGCACTCAGCACTACCACTCTCACTCTGCACTCTGCACTACCACTCTGCACTACCACTCTGCACTCTGCACTACCACTCTGCACTACCACTCTACACTACCACTCTGCACTCTGCACTACCACTCTGCACTACCACTCTGCACTCTGCACTACCATTCTGCACTCTGCACTACCACTCTGCACTCTGCACTACCACTCTGCACTACCACTCTGCACTCTGCACTACCACTCTGCACTCTGCACTACCACTCTGCACTCTGCACTACCACTCTGCACTACCACTCTGCATTCTGCACTACCACTCTGCACTCTGCACTCTGCACTACCACTCTGCACTCTGCACTACCACTCTGCACTACCACTCTGCACTACCACTCTGCACTCTGCACTACCACTCTGCACTCTGCACTACCACTCTGCACTACCACTCTGCACTCTGCACTACCACTCTGCACTCTGCACTACCACTCTGCACTACCACTCTGCACTACCACTCTGCACTACCACTCTGCACTACCACTCTGCACTCTGCACTTCCACTCTGCACTACCACTCTGCACTACCACTCTGCACTCTGCACTACCACTCTGCACTCTGCACTACCACTCTGCACTACCACTCTGCACTACCACTCTGCACTACCACTCTGCACTACCACTCTGCACTGCCACTCTGCACTCTACACTACCACTCTGCACTACCACTCTGCACTACCACTCTGCACTACCACTCCACACTACCACTCTGCACTCTGCACTACCACTCTGCACTACCACTCTGCACTACCACTCTGCACTCTGCACTACCACTGTGCACTCTGCACTACCACTCTGCACTCTGCACTACCACTCTGCACTACCACTCTGCACTACCACTCTGCACTCTGCACTACCACTCTGCACTACCACTCTGCACTCTGCACTACCACTCTGCACTCTGTACTACCACTCTGCACTCTGCACTACCACTCTACACTCTGCACTACCACTCTGCACTACCACTCTGCACTCTGCACTACCACTCTGCACTCTGTACTACCACTCTGCACTCTGTACTACCACTCTGCACTCTGTACTACCACTCTGCACTACCAATCTGCACTCTGCACTACCACTCTGCACTACCACTCTGCACTCTGCACTACCACTCTGCACTCTGCACTACCACTCTGCACTCTGCACTACCACTCTGCACTACCACTCTGCACTACCACTCTGCACTCTGCACTACCACTCTGCACTACCACTCTGCACTGCCACTGTGCACTCTGCACTACCACTCTGCACTACCACTCTGCACTACCACTCTGCACTACCACTCCGCACTACCACTCTGCACTCTGCACTACCACTCTGCACTACCACTCTGCACTACCACTCTGCACTCTGCACTACCACTGTGCACTCTGCACTACCACTCTGCACTCTGCACTACCACTCTGCACTACCACTCTGCACTGCCACTCTGCACTCTGCACTACCACTCTGCACTACCACTCTGCACTCTGCACTACCACTCTGCACTCTGTACTACCACTCTGCACTCTGCACTACCACTCTGCACTCTGCACTACCACTCACACTCTCAATCTGCACTCTCACTCTGCACTCTGCACTACCACTCTGCACTCTCACTCTGCACTCTGCACTACCACTCTGCACTCTCACTCTGCACTCTGCACTACCACTCTGCACTCTCACTCTGCACTACCACTTTGCACTACCACTCTGCACTACCACTCTGCACTCTGCACTACCACTCTGACCTCTGCACTACCACTCTGCACTGCCACTCTGCACTACCACTCTGCACTCTGCACTACCACTCTGCACTACCACTCTGCACTACCACTCAGCACTACCACTCTGCACTCTGCACTACCACTCTGCACTACCACTCTGCACTCTGCACTACCACTCTGCACTACCACTCTGCGCTCTACACTACCACTCTGCGCTCTGCGCTCTGCACTACGACTCTGCGCTCTGCACTACCACTCTGCGCTCTGCACTACCACTCTGCGCTCTGCACTACCACTCTGCGCTCTGCACTACCAATCTGCACTCTGCACTACCAATCTGCACTCTGCACTACCAATCTGCACTCTGCACTACCACTCTGCACTCTGCACTACCACTCTGCACTCTGCACTACCACTCTGCACTACCACTCTGCACTCTGCACTACCACTCTGCACTACCACTCTGCACTCTGCACTACCACTCTGCACTCTGCACTACCACTCTGCACTCTGCACTCTCAATCTGCACTCTGCACTACCACTCTGCACTACCAATCTGCACTCTGCACTACGACTCTGCACTACCACTCTGCACTCTGCACTACCACTCTGCACTCTGCACTCTCAATCTGCACTCTGCACTACCACTCTCACCTACCAATCTGCACTCTGCACTACCACTCTGCACTCTGCACTACCAATCTGCACTCTGCACTACCAATCTGCACTCTGCACTACCACTCTGCACTCTGCACTACCACTCTGCACTCTCAATCTGCACTCTGCACTACCACTCTGCACTACCACTCTGCACTACCACTCTGCACTACCACTCTGCACTACCACTCTGCACTATCACTCTGCACTACCACTCTGCACTCTGCACTACCACTCTGCACTCTGCACTACCATTTTGCACTCTGCACTACCACTCTGCACTCTGCACTACCACTCTGCACTCTGTACTACCACTCTGCACTTTGCACTACCACTCTGCACTACCACTCTGCACTTTGCACTACCACTCTGCACTACCAATCTGCACTCTGCACTACCACTCTGCACTCTGCACTACCACTCTGCACTCTGCACTACCACTCTGCACTCTGCACTCTCAATCTGCACTCTGCACTACCAATATGCACTCTGCACTACCACTCTGCACTCTGCACTCTCAATCTGCACTCTGCACTACCACTCTCACCTACCAATCTGCACTCTGAACTACCACTCTGCACTACCAATCTGCACTCTGCACTACCAATCTGCACTCTGCACTACCAATCTGCACTCTGCACTCTGCACTACCACTCTGCGCTACCACTCTGCACTCTGCACTACCACTCTGCACTCTGCACTACCACTCTGCACTCTAAATCTGCACTCTGCACTACCACTCTGCACTACCACTCTGCACTACCACTCTGCACTACCAATCTGGACTACCACTCTGCACTATCACTCTGCACTACCACTCTGCACTCTGCACTACCACTCTGCACTCTGCACTACCACTCTGCACTCTGCACTACCACTCTGCACTCTGCACTACCACTCTGCACTACCACTCTGCACTCTGCACTACCACTCTGCACTCTGTACTACCACTCTGCACTTTGCACTACCACTCTGCACTACCACTCTGCACTTTGCACTACCACTCTGCACTACCAATCTGCACTCTGCACTACCACTCTGCACTCTGCACTACCACTCTGCACTCTGCACTACCACTCTGCACTCTGCACTCTCAATCTGCACTCTGCACTACCAATATGCACTCTGCACTACCACTCTGCACTCTGCACTCTCAATCTGCACTCTGCACTACCACTCTCACCTACCAATCTGCACTCTGAACTACCACTCTGCACTACCAATCTGCACTCTGCACTACCAATCTGCACTCTGCACTAGCACTCCGCACTACCACTCTGCACTCTGCACTACCACTCTGCACTCTGCACTACCACTCTGCACTCTGCACTACCACTCTGCACTCTGCACTACCACTCTGCACTACCACTCTGCACTACCACTCTGCACTGCCACTCTGCACTCTGCACTACCACTCTGCACTACCACTCTGCACTACCACTCTGCACTACCACTCCGCACTACCACTCTGCACTCTGCACTACCACTCTGCACTACCACTCTGCACTACCACTCTGCACTCTGCACTACCACTGTGCACTCTGCACTACCACTCTGCACTCTGCACTACCACTCTGCACTACCACTCTGCACTACCACTCTGCACTCTGCTTTACCACCTTGCACTACCACTCTGCACTCTGCACTACCATTCTGCACTCTGTACTACCACTCTGCACTCTGCACTACCACTCTGCACTCTGCACTACCACTCGCACTCTCAATCTGCACTCTCACTCTGCACTCTGCACTACCACTCTGCACTCTCACTCTGCACTCTGCACTACCACTCTGCACTCTCACTCTGTACTCTGCACTACCACTCTGCACTCTCACTCTGCACTACCACTCTGCACTACCACTCTGCACTACCAGTCTGCACTCTGCACTACCACTCTGCACTACCACTCTGACCTCTGCACTACCACTCTGCACTGCCACTCTGCACTACCACTCTGCACTCTGCACTACCACTCTGCACTACCACTCTGCACTACCACTCAGCACTACCACTCTGCACTCTGCACTACCACTCTGCACTACCACTCTGCACTCTGCACTACCACTCTGCACTACCACTCTGCACTACCACTCTGCGCTCTACACTACCACTCTGTGCTCTGCGCTCTGCACTACCACTCTGCGCTCTCCACTACCACTCTGCGATCTGCACTACCACTCTGCGCTCTGCACTACCAATATGCACTCTGCACTACCAATCTGCACTCTGCACTACCAATCTGCACTCTGCACTACCAATCTGCACTCTGCACTACCACTCTGCACTCTGCACTACCACTCTGCACTCTGCACTACCACTCTGCACTACCACTCTGCACTCTGCACTACCACTCTGCACTACCACTCTGCACTCTGCACTACCACTCTGCACTACCACTCTGCACTCTGCACTACCACTCTGCACTCTGCACTACCACTCTGCACTCTGCACTCTCAATCTGCACTCTGCACTACCACTCTGCACTACCAATCTGCACTCTGCACTACCACTCTGCACTACCACTCTGCACTCCGCACTACCACTCTGCACTCTGCACTCTCAATCTGCACTCTGCACTACCACTCTCACCTACCAATCTGCACTCTGCACTACCACTCTGCACTACCAATCTGCACTCTGCACTACCAATCTGCACTCTGCACTACCAATCTGCACTCTGCACTACCACTCGCACTCTCAATCTGCACTCTGCACTACCACTCTGCACTATGCGCTACCACTCTGCACTCTGCACTACCACTCTGCACTACCACTCTGCACTACCACTCTGCACTATCACTCTGAACTACCACTCTGCACTCTGCACTACCACTCTGCACTCTGCACTACCACTCTGCACTCTGCACTACCACTCTGCACTACCACTCTGCACTACCACTCTGCACTCTGTACTACCACTCTGCACTTTGCACTACCACTCTGCACTACCACTCTGCACTTTGCACTACCACTCTGCACTACCAATCTGCACTCTGCACTACCAATCTGCACTCAGCACTACCACTCTCACTCTGCACTCTGCACTACCACTCTGCACTACCACTCTGCACTACCACTCTGCACTACCACTCTGCACTCTGCACTACCACTCTGCACTACCACTCTGCACTCTGCACTACCACTCTGCACTCTGCACTACCACTCTGCACTCTGCACTACCACTCTGCACTACCACTCTGCACTCTGCACTACCACTCTGCACTCTGCACTACCACTCTGCACTCTGCACTACCACTCTGCACTCTGCACTACCACTCTGCACTCTGCACTACCACTCTGCACTATCACTCTGCACTACCACTCTGCACTCTGCACTACCAATCTGCACTACCACTCTGCACTTTGCACTACCACTCTGCACTACCACTCTGCACTACCACTCTGCACTACCACTCTGCACTACCACTCTGCACTCTGCACTACCACTCTGCACTCTACACTACCACTCTGCGCTCTGCGCTCTGCACTACGACTCTGCGCTCTGCACTACCACTCTGCGCTCTGCACTACCACTCTGCGCTCTGCACTACCACTCTGCGCTCTGCACTACCAATCTGCACTCTGCACTACCAATCTGCACTCTGCACTACCAATCTGCACTCTGCACTACCACTCTGCACTCTGCACTACCACTCTGCACTCTGCACTACCACTCTGCACTACCACTCTGCACTCTGCACTACCACTCTGCACTACCACTCTGCACTACCACTCAGCACTACCACTCTGCACTCTGCACTACCACTCTGCACTACCACTCTGCACTCTGCACTACCACTCTGCACTACCACTCTGCACTACCACTCTGCGCTCTACACTACCACTCTGTGCTCTGCGCTCTGCACTACCACTCTGCGCTCTCCACTACCACTCTGCGATCTGCACTACCACTCTGCGCTCTGCACTACCAATATGCACTCTGCACTACCAATCTGCACTCTGCACTACCAATCTGCACTCTGCACTACCAATCTGCACTCTGCACTACCACTCTGCACTCTGCACTACCACTCTGCACTCTGCACTACCACTCTGCACTACCACTCTGCACTCTGCACTACCACTCTGCACTACCACTCTGCACTCTGCACTACCACTCTGCACTACCACTCTGCACTCTGCACTACCACTCTGCACTCTGCACTACCACTCTGCACTCTGCACTCTCAATCTGCACTCTGCACTACCACTCTGCACTACCAATCTGCACTCTGCACTACCACTCTGCACTACCACTCTGCACTCCGCACTACCACTCTGCACTCTGCACTCTCAATCTGCACTCTGCACTACCACTCTCACCTACCAATCTGCACTCTGCACTACCACTCTGCACTACCAATCTGCACTCTGCACTACCAATCTGCACTCTGCACTACCAATCTGCACTCTGCACTACCACTCGCACTCTCAATCTGCACTCTGCACTACCACTCTGCACTATGCGCTACCACTCTGCACTCTGCACTACCACTCTGCACTACCACTCTGCACTACCACTCTGCACTATCACTCTGAACTACCACTCTGCACTCTGCACTACCACTCTGCACTCTGCACTACCACTCTGCACTCTGCACTACCACTCTGCACTACCACTCTGCACTACCACTCTGCACTCTGTACTACCACTCTGCACTTTGCACTACCACTCTGCACTACCACTCTGCACTTTGCACTACCACTCTGCACTACCAATCTGCACTCTGCACTACCAATCTGCACTCAGCACTACCACTCTCACTCTGCACTCTGCACTACCACTCTGCACTACCACTCTGCACTACCACTCTGCACTACCACTCTGCACTCTGCACTACCACTCTGCACTACCACTCTGCACTCTGCACTACCACTCTGCACTCTGCACTACCACTCTGCACTCTGCACTACCACTCTGCACTACCACTCTGCACTCTGCACTACCACTCTGCACTCTGCACTACCACTCTGCACTCTGCACTACCACTCTGCACTCTGCACTACCACTCTGCACTCTGCACTACCACTCTGCACTATCACTCTGCACTACCACTCTGCACTCTGCACTACCAATCTGCACTACCACTCTGCACTTTGCACTACCACTCTGCACTACCACTCTGCACTACCACTCTGCACTACCACTCTGCACTACCACTCTGCACTCTGCACTACCACTCTGCACTCTACACTACCACTCTGCGCTCTGCGCTCTGCACTACGACTCTGCGCTCTGCACTACCACTCTGCGCTCTGCACTACCACTCTGCGCTCTGCACTACCACTCTGCGCTCTGCACTACCAATCTGCACTCTGCACTACCAATCTGCACTCTGCACTACCAATCTGCACTCTGCACTACCACTCTGCACTCTGCACTACCACTCTGCACTCTGCACTACCACTCTGCACTACCACTCTGCACTCTGCACTACCACTCTGCACTACCACTCTGCACTCTGCACTACCACTCTGCACTCTGCACTACCACTCTGCACTCTGCACTCTCAATCTGCACTCTGCACTACCACTCTGCACTACCAATCTGCACTCTGCACTACGACTCTGCACTACCACTCTGCACTCTGCACTACCACTCTGCACTCTGCACTCTCAATCTGCACTCTGCACTACCACTCTCACCTACCAATCTGCACTCTGCACTACCACTCTGCACTCTGCACTACCAATCTGCACTCTGCACTACCAATCTGCACTCTGCACTACCACTCTGCACTCTGCACTCTGCACTACCACTCTGCACTCTCAATCTGCACTCTGTACTACCACTCTGCACTACCACTCTGCACTACCACTCTGCACTACCACTCTGCACTACCACTCTGCACTATCACTCTGCACTACCACTCTGCACTCTGCACTACCACTCTGCACTCTGCACTACCACTCTGCACTCTGCACTACCACTCTGCACTCTGCACTACCACTCTGCACTCTGTACTACCACTCTGCACTTTGCACTACCACTCTGCACTACCACTCTGCACTTTGCACTACCACTCTGCACTACCAATCTGCACTCTGCACTACCACTCTGCACTCTGCACTACCACTCTGCACTCTGCACTACCACTCTGCACTCTGCACTCTCAATCTGCACTCTGCACTACCAATATGCACTCTGCACTACCACTCTGCACTCTGCACTCTCAATCTGCACTCTGCACTACCACTCTCACCTACCAATCTGCACTCTGAACTACCACTCTGCACTACCAATCTGCACTCTGCACTACCAATCTGCACTCTGCACTACCAATCTGCACTCTGCACTCTGCACTACCACTCTGCGCTACCACTCTGCACTCTGCACTACCACTCTGCACTCTGCACTACCACTCTGCACTCTAAATCTGCACTCTGCACTACCACTCTGCACTACCACTCTGCACTACCACTCTGCACTACCAATCTGGACTACCACTCTGCACTATCACTCTGCACTACCACTCTGCACTCTGCACTACCACTCTGCACTCTGCACTACCACTCTGCACTCTGCACTACCACTCTGCACTCTGCACTACCACTCTGCACTACCACTCTGCACTCTGCACTACAACTCTGCACTCTGTACTACCACTCTGCACTTTGCACTACCACTCTGCACTACCACTCTGCACTTTGCACTACCACTCTGCACTACCAATCTGCACTCTGCACTACCACTCTGCACTCTGCACTACCACTCTGCACTCTGCACTACCACTCTGCACTCTGCACTCTCAATCTGCACTCTGCACTACCAATATGCACTCTGCACTACCACTCTGCACTCTGCACTCTCAATCTGCACTCTGCACTACCACTCTCACCTACCAATCTGCACTCTGAACTACCACTCTGCACTACCAATCTGCACTCTGCACTACCAATCTGCACTCTGCACTAGCACTCCGCACTACCACTCTGCACTCTGCACTACCACTCTGCACTCTGCACTACCACTCTGCACTCTGCACTACCACTCTGCACTACCACTCTGCACTCTGCACTACCACTCTGCACTACCACTCTGCACTACCACTCTGCACTGCCACTCTGCACTCTGCACTACCACTCTGCACTACCACTCTGCACTACCACTCTGCACTACCACTCCGCACTACCACTCTGCACTCTGCACTACCACTCTGCACTACCACTCTGCACTACCACTCTGCACTATGCACTACCACTGTGCACTCTGCACTACCACTCTGCACTCTGCACTACCACTCTGCACTACCACTCTGCACTACCACTCTGCACTCTGCTTTACCACTCTGCACTACCACTCTGCACTCTGCACTACCATTCTGCACTCTGTACTACCACTCTGCACTCTGCACTACCACTCTGCACTCTGCACTACCACTCGCACTCTCAATCTGCACTCTCACTCTGCACTCTGCACTACCACTCTGCACTCTCACTCTGCACTCTGCACTACCACTCTGCACTCTCACTCTGTACTCTGCACTACCACTCTGCACTCTCACTCTGCACTACCACTCTGCACTACCACTCTGCACTACCAGTCTGCACTCTGCACTACCACTCTGCACTACCACTCTGACCTCTGCACTACCACTCTGCACTGCCACTCTGCACTACCACTCTGCACTCTGCACTACCACTCTGCACTACCACTCTGCACTACCACTCAGCACTACCACTCTGCACTCTGCACTACCACTCTGCACTACCACTCTGCACTCTGCACTACCACTCTGCACTACCACTCTGCACTACCACTCTGCGCTCTACACTACCACTCTGTGCTCTGCGCTCTGCACTACCACTCTGCGCTCTCCACTACCACTCTGCGATCTGCACTACCACTCTGCGCTCTGCACTACCAATATGCACTCTGCACTACCAATCTGCACTCTGCACTACCAATCTGCACTCTGCACTACCAATCTGCACTCTGCACTACCACTCTGCACTCTGCACTACCACTCTGCACTCTGCACTACCACTCTGCACTACCACTCTGCACTCTGCACTACCACTCTGCACTACCACTCTGCACTCTGCACTACCACTCTGCACTACCACTCTGCACTCTGCACTACCACTCTGCACTCTGCACTACCACTCTGCACTCTGCACTCTCAATCTGCACTCTGCACTACCACTCTGCACTACCAATCTGCACTCTGCACTACCACTCTGCACTACCACTCTGCACTCCGCACTACCACTCTGCACTCTGCACTCTCAATCTGCACTCTGCACTACCACTCTCACCTACCAATCTGCACTCTGCACTACCACTCTGCACTACCAATCTGCACTCTGCACTACCAATCTGCACTCTGCACTACCAATCTGCACTCTGCACTACCACTCGCACTCTCAATCTGCACTCTGCACTACCACTCTGCACTATGCGCTACCACTCTGCACTCTGCACTACCACTCTGCACTACCACTCTGCACTACCACTCTGCACTATCACTCTGAACTACCACTCTGCACTCTGCACTACCACTCTGCACTCTGCACTACCACTCTGCACTCTGCACTACCACTCTGCACTACCACTCTGCACTACCACTCTGCACTCTGTACTACCACTCTGCACTTTGCACTACCACTCTGCACTACCACTCTGCACTTTGCACTACCACTCTGCACTACCAATCTGCACTCTGCACTACCAATCTGCACTCAGCACTACCACTCTCACTCTGCACTCTGCACTACCACTCTGCACTACCACTCTGCACTACCACTCTGCACTACCACTCTGCACTCTGCACTACCACTCTGCACTACCACTCTGCACTCTGCACTACCACTCTGCACTCTGCACTACCACTCTGCACTCTGCACTACCACTCTGCACTACCACTCTGCACTCTGCACTACCACTCTGCACTCTGCACTACCACTCTGCACTCTGCACTACCACTCTGCACTCTGCACTACCACTCTGCACTCTGCACTACCACTCTGCACTCTGCACTACCACTCTGTACTATCACTCTGCACTACCACTCTGCACTCTGCACTACCAATCTGCACTACCACTCTGCACTTTGCACTACCACTCTGCACTACCACTCTGCACTACCACTCTGCACTACCACTCTGCACTACCACTCTGCACTCTGCACTACCACTCTGCACTCTGCACTACCACTCTGCACTCTGCACTACCACTCTGCACTCTGCACTACCACTCTGCACTCTGCACTACCACTCTGCACTACCACTCTGCACTACCACTCTGCACTACCACTCTGCACTACCACTCCGCACTACCACTCTGCACTCTGCACTACCACTCTGCACTACCACTCTGCACTACCACTCTGCACTCTGCACTACCACTCTGCACTCTGCACTACCACTCTGCACTCTGCACTACCACTCTGCACTCTGCACTACCACTCTGCACTACCACTCAGCACTACCACTCTGCACTCTGCTTTACCACTCTGCACTACCACTCTGCACTCTGCACTACCACTCTGCACTCTGTACTACCACTCTGCACTCTGCACTACCACTCTGCACTCTGCACTACCACTCGCACTCTCAATCTGCACTCTCACTCTGCACTCTGCACTACCACTCTGCACTCTCACTCTGCACTACCACTCTGCACTCTCACTCTGCACTCTGCACTACCACTCTGCACTCTCACTCTGCACTACCACTCTGCACTACCACTCTGCACTCTGCACTACCACTCTGCACTACCACTCTGACCTCTGCACTACCACTCTGCACTGCCACTCTGCACTACCACTTTGCACTCTGCACTACCACTCTGCACTACCACTCTGCACTACCACTCCGCACTCTGCACTACGACTCTGCACTACCACTCTGCACTCTGCACTACCACTCTGCACTACCACTCTGCACTACCACTCTGCACTACCACTCTGCACTCTGCACTCTCAAACTGCACTCTGCACTACCACTCTGCACTACCACTCTGCACTACCACTCTGCACTACCACTCTGCACTCTGCATTACCACTCTGCACTCTGCACTACCACTCTGCACTACCACTCTGCACTACCACTCTGCACTACCACTCTGCACTCTGCAATACCACTCTGCACTACCAATCTGCACTCTGCACTACCAATCTGCACTCTGCACTACCAAACTGCACTCGGCACTCTCACTCTGCACTCTGCACTACCACTCTGCACTACCACTCGCACTCTCACTCTGCACTACCACTCTGCACTACCACTCTGCACTCTGCACTACCACTCTGCACTCTGCACTACCACTCGCACTCTCAATCTGCACTCTCACTCTGCACTCTGCACTACCACTCTGCACTCTCACTCTGCACTACCACTCTGCACTCTCACTCTGCACTCTGCACTACCACTCTGCACTCTCACTCTGCACTACCACTCTGCACTACCACTCTGCACTCTGCACTACCACTCTGCACTACCACTCTGACCTCTGCACTACCACTCTGCACTGCCACTCTGCACTACCACTTTGCACTCTGCACTACCACTCTGCACTACCACTCTGCACTACCACTCCGCACTCTGCACTACGACTCTGCACTACCACTCTGCACTCTGCACTACCACTCTGCACTACCACTCTGCACTACCACTCTGCACTACCACTCTGCACTACCACTCTGCACTCTGCACTCTCAAACTGCACTCTGCACTACCACTCTGCACTACCACTCTGCACTACCACTCTGCACTACCACTCTGCACTCTGCATTACCACTCTGCACTCTGCACTACCACTCTGCACTACCACTCTGCACTACCACTCTGCACTACCACTCTGCACTCTGCAATACCACTCTGCACTACCAATCTGCACTCTGCACTACCAATCTGCACTCTGCACTACCAAACTGCACTCGGCACTCTCACTCTGCACTCTGCACTACCACTCTGCACTACCACTCGCACTCTCATTCTGCACTACCACTCTGCACTACCACTCTGCACTCTGCACTACCACTCTGCACTCTGCACTACCACTCTGCACTCTGCACTCTGCACTACCACTCTGCACTCTGCACAACCACTCTGCACTCTGCACTACCACTCTGCACTCTGCACTACCACCCTGCACTACCAATCTGCACTCTGAACTCTCAATCTGCACTACCACTACCACTCGCACTCTCAAACTGCACTCTCACTCTGCACTACCACTCTGCACTCTGCACTACCACTCTGCACTCTGCACTACCACTCTGCACTCTGCACTACCACTCTGCACTCTGCACTACCACTCTGCACTCTGCACTACCACTCTGCACTCTGCACTACCACTCTGCACTACCACTCTGCACTCTGCACTACCATTCTGCACTCTGTACTACCACTCTGCACTACCACTCTACACTCTGCACTACCACTCTGCACTACCACTCTGCACTCTGCACTACCACTCTGCACTCTGTACTACCACTCTGCACTCTGTACTACCACTCTGCACTCTGCACTACCAATCTGCACTCTGCACTACCACTCTGCACTACCACTCTGCACTCTGCACTACCACTCTGCACTCTGCACTACCACTCTGCACTCTGCACTACCACTCTGCACTACCACTCTGCACTACCACTCTGCACTCTGCACTACCACTCTGCACTACCACTCTGCACTACCACTCTGCACTGCCACTGTGCACTCTGCACTACCACTCTGCACTACCACTCTGCACTACCACTCTGCACTACCACTCCGCACTACCACTCTGCACTCTGCACTACCACTCTGCACTACCACTCTGCACTCTGCACTACCACTGTGCACTCTGCACTACCACTCTGCACTCTGCACTACCACTCTGCACTACCACTCTGCACTGCCACTCTGCACTCTGCACTACCACTCTGCACTACCACTCTGCACTCTGCACTACCACTCTGCACTCTGTACTACCACTCTGCACTCTGCACTACCACTCTGCACTCTGCACTACCACTCGCACTCTCAATCTGCACTCTCACTCTGCACTCTGCACTACCACTCTGCACTCTCACTCTGCACTCTGCACTACCACTCTGCACTCTCACTCTGCACTCTGCACTAACACTCTGCACTCTCACTCTGCACTACCACTCTGCACTACCACTCTGCACTACCACTCTGCACTCTGCACTACCACTCTGACCTCTGCACTACCACTCTGCACTGCCACTCTGCACTACCACTCTGCACTCTGCACTACCACTCTGCACTACCACTCAGCACTACCACACTGCACTCTGCACTACCACTCCGCACTACCACTCTGCACTCTGCACTACCACTCTGCACTACCACTCTGCGCTCTACACTACCACTCTGCGCTCTGCGCTCTGCACTACCACTCTGCGCTCTGCACTACCACTCTGCGCTCTGCACTACCAATCTGCACTCTGCACTACCAATCTGCACTCTGCACTACCAATCTGCACTCTGCACTACCACTCTGCACTCTGCACTACCACTCTGCACTCTGCACTACCACTCTGCACTACCACTCTGCACTACCACTCTGCACTACCACTCTGCACTCTGCACTACCACTCTGCACTACCACTCTGCACTCTGCACTACCACTCTGCACTCTGCACTACCACTCTGCACTCTGCACTCTCAATCTGCACTCTGCACTACCACTCTGCACTACCAATCTGCACTCTGCACTACCACTCTGCACTACCACTCTGCACTCTGCACTACCACTCTGCACTCTGCACTCTCAATCTGCACTCTGCACTACCACTCTCACCTACCAATCTGCACTCTGCACTACCACTCTGCACTACCAATCTGCACTCTGCACTACCAATCTGCACTCTGCACTACCAATCTGCACTCTGCACTACCACTCTGCACTCTGCACTACCACTCTGCACTCTCAATCAGCACTCTGCACTACCACTCTGCACTACCACTCTGCACTACCACTCTGCACTACCACTCTGCACTACCACTCTGCACTATCACTCTGCACTACCACTCTGCACTCTGCACTACCACTCTGCACTCTGCACTACCACTCTGCACTCTGCACTACCACTCTGCACTCTGCACTACCACTCTGCACTCTGTACTACCACTCTGCACTTTGCACTACCACTCTGCACTACCACTCTGCACTTTGCACTACCACTCTGCACTACCAATCTGCACTCTGCACTACCACTCTGCACTCTGCACTACCACTCTGCACTCTGCACTACCACTCTGCACTCTGCACTCTCAATCTGCACTCTGCACTACCAATATGCACTCTGCACTACCACTCTGCACTCTGCACTCTCAATCTGCACTCTGCACTACCACTCTCACCTACCAATCTGCACTCTGAACTACCACTCTGCACTACCAATCTGCACTCTGCACTACCAATCTGCACTCTGCACTACCAATCTGCACTCTGCACTCTGCACTACCACTCTGCGCTACCACTCTGCACTCTGCACTACCACTCTGCACTCTGCACTACCACTCTGCACTCTCAATCTGCACTCTGCACTACCACTCTGCACTCTGCACCACCACTCTGCACTACCACTCTGCACTACCACTCTGCACTGCCACTCTGCACTCTGCACTACCACTCTGCACTACCACTCTGCACTACCACTCTGCACTACCACTCCGCACTACCACTCTGCACTCTGCACTACCACTCTGCACTACCACTCTGCACTCTGCACTACCATTCTGCACTCTGCACTACCACTCTGCACTCTGCACTACCACTCTGCACTACCACTCTGCACTCTGCACTACCACTCTGCACTCTGCACTACCACTCTGCACTCTGCACTACCACTCTGCACTACCACTCTGCATTCTGCACTACCACTCTGCACTCTGCACTCTGCACTACCACTCTGCACTCTGCACTACCACTCTGCACTACCACTCTGCACTACCACTCTGCACTCTGCACTACCACTCTGCACTCTGCACTACCACTCTGCACTACCACTCTGCACTCTGCACTACCACTCTGCACTCTGCACTACCACTCTGCACTACCACTCTGCACTACCACTCTGCACTACCACTCTGCACTACCACTCTGCCCTCTGCACTTCCACTCTGCACTACCACTCTGCACTACCACTCTGCACTCTGCACTACCACTCTGCACTCTGCACTACCACTCTGCACTACCACTCTGCACTACCACTCTGCACTACCACTCTGCACTACCACTCTGCACTGCCACTCTGCACTCTACACTACCACTCTGCACTACCACTCTGCACTACCACTCTGCACTACCACTCCACACTACCACTCTGCACTCTGCACTACCACTCTGCACTACCACTCTGCACTACCACTCTGCACTCTGCACTACCACTGTGCACTCTGCACTACCACTCTGCACTCTGCACTACCACTCTGCACTACCACTCTGCACTACCACTCTGCACTCTGCACTACCACTCTGCACTACCACTCTGCACTCTGCACTACCACTCTGCACTCTGTACTACCACTCTGCACTCTGCACTACCACTCTACACTCTGCACTACCACTCTGCACTACCACTCTGCACTCTGCACTACCACTCTGCACTCTGTACTACCACTCTGCACTCTGTACTACCACTCTGCACTCTGCACTCTGCACTACCAATCTGCACTCTGCACTACCACTCTGCACTACCACTCTGCACTCTGCACTACCACTCTGCACTCTGCACTACCACTCTGCACTCTGCACTACCACTCTGCACTACCACTCTGCACTACCACTCTGCACTCTGCACTACCACTCTGCACTACCACTCTGCACTGCCACTGTGCACTCTGCACTACCACTCTGCACTACCACTCTGCACTACCACTCTGCACTACCACTCCGCACTACCACTCTGCACTCTGCACTACCACTCTGCACTACCACTCTGCACTACCACTCTGCACTCTGCACTACCACTGTGCACTCTGCACTACCACTCTGCACTCTGCACTACCACTCTGCACTACCACTCTGCACTGCCACTCTGCACTCTGCACTACCACTCTGCACTACCACTCTGCACTCTGCACTACCACTCTGCACTCTGTACTACCACTCTGCACTCTGCACTACCACTCTGCACTCTGCACTACCACTCGCACTCTCAATCTGCACTCTCACTCTGCACTCTGCACTACCACTCTGCACTCTCACTCTGCACTCTGCACTACCACTCTGCACTCTCACTCTGCACTCTGCACTACCACTCTGCACTCTCACTCTGCACTACCACTTTGCACTACCACTCTGCACTACCACTCTGCACTCTGCACTACCACTCTGACCTCTGCACTACCACTCTGCACTGCCACTCTGCACTACCACTCTGCACTCTGCACTACCACTCTGCACTACCACTCTGCACTACCACTCAGCACTACCACTCTGCACTCTGCACTACCACTCTGCACTACCACTCTGCACTCTGCACTACCACTCTGCACTACCACTCTGCGCTCTACACTACCACTCTGCGCTCTGCGCTCTGCACTACGACTCTGCGCTCTGCACTACCACTCTGCGCTCTGCACTACCACTCTGCGCTCTGCACTACCACTCTGCGCTCTGCACTACCAATCTGCACTCTGCACTACCAATCTGCACTCTGCACTACCAATCTGCACTCTGCACTACCACTCTGCACTCTGCACTACCACTCTGCACTCTGCACTACCACTCTGCACTACCACTCTGCACTCTGCACTACCACTCTGCACTACCACTCTGCACTCTGCACTACCACTCTGCACTCTGCACTACCACTCTGCACTCTGCACTCTCAATCTGCACTCTGCACTACCACTCTGCACTACCAATCTGCACTCTGCACTACGACTCTGCACTACCACTCTGCACTCTGCACTACCACTCTGCACTCTGCACTCTCAATCTGCACTCTGCACTACCACTCTCACCTACCAATCTGCACTCTGCACTACCACTCTGCACTCTGCACTACCAATCTGCACTCTGCACTACCAATCTGCACTCTGCACTACCACTCTGCACTCTGCACTACCACTCTGCACTCTCAATCTGCACTCTGCACTACCACTCTGCACTACCACTCTGCACTACCACTCTGCACTACCACTCTGCACTACCACTCTGCACTATCACTCTGCACTACCACTCTGCACTCTGCACTACCACTCTGCACTCTGCACTACCACTCTGCACTCTGCACTACCACTCTGCACTCTGCACTACCACTCTGCACTCTGTACTACCACTCTGCACTTTGCACTACCACTCTGCACTACCACTCTGCACTTTGCACTACCACTCTGCACTACCAATCTGCACTCTGCACTACCACTCTGCACTCTGCACTACCACTCTGCACTCTGCACTACCACTCTGCACTCTGCACTCTCAATCTGCACTCTGCACTACCAATATGCACTCTGCACTACCACTCTGCACTCTGCACTCTCAATCTGCACTCTGCACTACCACTCTCACCTACCAATCTGCACTCTGAACTACCACTCTGCACTACCAATCTGCACTCTGCACTACCAATCTGCACTCTGCACTACCAATCTGCACTCTGCACTCTGCACTACCACTCTGCGCTACCACTCTGCACTCTGCACTACCACTCTGCACTCTGCACTACCACTCTGCACTCTAAATCTGCACTCTGCACTACCACTCTGCACTACCACTCTGCACTACCACTCTGCACTACCAATCTGGACTACCACTCTGCACTATCACTCTGCACTACCACTCTGCACTCTGCACTACCACTCTGCACTCTGCACTACCACTCTGCACTCTGCACTACCACTCTGCACTCTGCACTACCACTCTGCACTACCACTCTGCACTCTGCACTACCACTCTGCACTCTGTACTACCACTCTGCACTTTGCACTACCACTCTGCACTACCACTCTGCACTTTGCACTACCACTCTGCACTACCAATCTGCACTCTGCACTACCACTCTGCACTCTGCACTACCACTCTGCACTCTGCACTACCACTCTGCACTCTGCACTCTCAATCTGCACTCTGCACTACCAATATGCACTCTGCACTACCACTCTGCACTCTGCACTCTCAATCTGCACTCTGCACTACCACTCTCACCTACCAATCTGCACTCTGAACTACCACTCTGCACTACCAATCTGCACTCTGCACTACCAATCTGCACTCTGCACTAGCACTCCGCACTACCACTCTGCACTCTGCACTACCACTCTGCACTCTGCACTACCACTCTGCACTCTGCACTACCACTCTGCACTCTGCACTACCACTCTGCACTACCACTCTGCACTACCACTCTGCACTGCCACTCTGCACTCTGCACTACCACTCTGCACTACCACTCTGCACTACCACTCTGCACTACCACTCCGCACTACCACTCTGCACTCTGCACTACCACTCTGCACTACCACTCTGCACTACCACTCTGCACTCTGCACTACCACTGTGCACTCTGCACTACCACTCTGCACTCTGCACTACCACTCTGCACTACCACTCTGCACTACCACTCTGCACTCTGCTTTACCACCTTGCACTACCACTCTGCACTCTGCACTACCATTCTGCACTCTGTACTACCACTCTGCACTCTGCACTACCACTCTGCACTCTGCACTACCACTCGCACTCTCAATCTGCACTCTCACTCTGCACTCTGCACTACCACTCTGCACTCTCACTCTGCACTCTGCACTACCACTCTGCACTCTCACTCTGTACTCTGCACTACCACTCTGCACTCTCACTCTGCACTACCACTCTGCACTACCACTCTGCACTACCAGTCTGCACTCTGCACTACCACTCTGCACTACCACTCTGACCTCTGCACTACCACTCTGCACTGCCACTCTGCACTACCACTCTGCACTCTGCACTACCACTCTGCACTACCACTCTGCACTACCACTCAGCACTACCACTCTGCACTCTGCACTACCACTCTGCACTACCACTCTGCACTCTGCACTACCACTCTGCACTACCACTCTGCACTACCACTCTGCGCTCTACACTACCACTCTGTGCTCTGCGCTCTGCACTACCACTCTGCGCTCTCCACTACCACTCTGCGATCTGCACTACCACTCTGCGCTCTGCACTACCAATATGCACTCTGCACTACCAATCTGCACTCTGCACTACCAATCTGCACTCTGCACTACCAATCTGCACTCTGCACTACCACTCTGCACTCTGCACTACCACTCTGCACTCTGCACTACCACTCTGCACTACCACTCTGCACTCTGCACTACCACTCTGCACTACCACTCTGCACTCTGCACTACCACTCTGCACTACCACTCTGCACTCTGCACTACCACTCTGCACTCTGCACTACCACTCTGCACTCTGCACTCTCAATCTGCACTCTGCACTACCACTCTGCACTACCAATCTGCACTCTGCACTACCACTCTGCACTACCACTCTGCACTCCGCACTACCACTCTGCACTCTGCACTCTCAATCTGCACTCTGCACTACCACTCTCACCTACCAATCTGCACTCTGCACTACCACTCTGCACTACCAATCTGCACTCTGCACTACCAATCTGCACTCTGCACTACCAATCTGCACTCTGCACTACCACTCGCACTCTCAATCTGCACTCTGCACTACCACTCTGCACTATGCGCTACCACTCTGCACTCTGCACTACCACTCTGCACTACCACTCTGCACTACCACTCTGCACTATCACTCTGAACTACCACTCTGCACTCTGCACTACCACTCTGCACTCTGCACTACCACTCTGCACTCTGCACTACCACTCTGCACTACCACTCTGCACTACCACTCTGCACTCTGTACTACCACTCTGCACTTTGCACTACCACTCTGCACTACCACTCTGCACTTTGCACTACCACTCTGCACTACCAATCTGCACTCTGCACTACCAATCTGCACTCAGCACTACCACTCTCACTCTGCACTCTGCACTACCACTCTGCACTACCACTCTGCACTACCACTCTGCACTACCACTCTGCACTCTGCACTACCACTCTGCACTACCACTCTGCACTCTGCACTACCACTCTGCACTCTGCACTACCACTCTGCACTCTGCACTACCACTCTGCACTACCACTCTGCACTCTGCACTACCACTCTGCACTCTGCACTACCACTCTGCACTCTGCACTACCACTCTGCACTCTGCACTACCACTCTGCACTCTGCACTACCACTCTGCACTATCACTCTGCACTACCACTCTGCACTCTGCACTACCAATCTGCACTACCACTCTGCACTTTGCACTACCACTCTGCACTACCACTCTGCACTACCACTCTGCACTACCACTCTGCACTACCACTCTGCACTCTGCACTACCACTCTGCACTCTACACTACCACTCTGCGCTCTGCGCTCTGCACTACGACTCTGCGCTCTGCACTACCACTCTGCGCTCTGCACTACCACTCTGCGCTCTGCACTACCACTCTGCGCTCTGCACTACCAATCTGCACTCTGCACTACCAATCTGCACTCTGCACTACCAATCTGCACTCTGCACTACCACTCTGCACTCTGCACTACCACTCTGCACTCTGCACTACCACTCTGCACTACCACTCTGCACTCTGCACTACCACTCTGCACTACCACTCTGCACTCTGCACTACCACTCTGCACTCTGCACTACCACTCTGCACTCTGCACTCTCAATCTGCACTCTGCACTACCACTCTGCACTACCAATCTGCACTCTGCACTACGACTCTGCACTACCACTCTGCACTCTGCACTACCACTCTGCACTCTGCACTCTCAATCTGCACTCTGCACTACCACTCTCACCTACCAATCTGCACTCTGCACTACCACTCTGCACTCTGCACTACCAATCTGCACTCTGCACTACCAATCTGCACTCTGCACTACCACTCTGCACTCTGCACTCTGCACTACCACTCTGCACTCTCAATCTGCACTCTGCACTACCACTCTGCACTACCACTCTGCACTACCACTCTGCACTACCACTCTGCACTACCACTCTGCACTATCACTCTGCACTACCACTCTGCACTCTGCACTACCACTCTGCACTCTGCACTACCACTCTGCACTCTGCACTACCACTCTGCACTCTGCACTACCACTCTGCACTCTGTACTACCACTCTGCACTTTGCACTACCACTCTGCACTACCACTCTGCACTTTGCACTACCACTCTGCACTACCAATCTGCACTCTGCACTACCACTCTGCACTCTGCACTACCACTCTGCACTCTGCACTACCACTCTGCACTCTGCACTCTCAATCTGCACTCTGCACTACCAATATGCACTCTGCACTACCACTCTGCACTCTGCACTCTCAATCTGCACTCTGCACTACCACTCTCACCTACCAATCTGCACTCTGAACTACCACTCTGCACTACCAATCTGCACTCTGCACTACCAATCTGCACTCTGCACTACCAATCTGCACTCTGCACTCTGCACTACCACTCTGCGCTACCACTCTGCACTCTGCACTACCACTCTGCACTCTGCACTACCACTCTGCACTCTAAATCTGCACTCTGCACTACCACTCTGCACTACCACTCTGCACTACCACTCTGCACTACCAATCTGGACTACCACTCTGCACTATCACTCTGCACTACCACTCTGCACTCTGCACTACCACTCTGCACTCTGCACTACCACTCTGCACTCTGCACTACCACTCTGCACTCTGCACTACCACTCTGCACTACCACTCTGCACTCTGCACTACAACTCTGCACTCTGTACTACCACTCTGCACTTTGCACTACCACTCTGCACTACCACTCTGCACTTTGCACTACCACTCTGCACTACCAATCTGCACTCTGCACTACCACTCTGCACTCTGCACTACCACTCTGCACTCTGCACTACCACTCTGCACTCTGCACTCTCAATCTGCACTCTGCACTACCAATATGCACTCTGCACTACCACTCTGCACTCTGCACTCTCAATCTGCACTCTGCACTACCACTCTCACCTACCAATCTGCACTCTGAACTACCACTCTGCACTACCAATCTGCACTCTGCACTACCAATCTGCACTCTGCACTAGCACTCCGCACTACCACTCTGCACTCTGCACTACCACTCTGCACTCTGCACTACCACTCTGCACTCTGCACTACCACTCTGCACTACCACTCTGCACTCTGCACTACCACTCTGCACTACCACTCTGCACTACCACTCTGCACTGCCACTCTGCACTCTGCACTACCACTCTGCACTACCACTCTGCACTACCACTCTGCACTACCACTCCGCACTACCACTCTGCACTCTGCACTACCACTCTGCACTACCACTCTGCACTACCACTCTGCACTATGCACTACCACTGTGCACTCTGCACTACCACTCTGCACTCTGCACTACCACTCTGCACTACCACTCTGCACTACCACTCTGCACTCTGCTTTACCACTCTGCACTACCACTCTGCACTCTGCACTACCATTCTGCACTCTGTACTACCACTCTGCACTCTGCACTACCACTCTGCACTCTGCACTACCACTCGCACTCTCAATCTGCACTCTCACTCTGCACTCTGCACTACCACTCTGCACTCTCACTCTGCACTCTGCACTACCACTCTGCACTCTCACTCTGTACTCTGCACTACCACTCTGCACTCTCACTCTGCACTACCACTCTGCACTACCACTCTGCACTACCAGTCTGCACTCTGCACTACCACTCTGCACTACCACTCTGACCTCTGCACTACCACTCTGCACTGCCACTCTGCACTACCACTCTGCACTCTGCACTACCACTCTGCACTACCACTCTGCACTACCACTCAGCACTACCACTCTGCACTCTGCACTACCACTCTGCACTACCACTCTGCACTCTGCACTACCACTCTGCACTACCACTCTGCACTACCACTCTGCGCTCTACACTACCACTCTGTGCTCTGCGCTCTGCACTACCACTCTGCGCTCTCCACTACCACTCTGCGATCTGCACTACCACTCTGCGCTCTGCACTACCAATATGCACTCTGCACTACCAATCTGCACTCTGCACTACCAATCTGCACTCTGCACTACCAATCTGCACTCTGCACTACCACTCTGCACTCTGCACTACCACTCTGCACTCTGCACTACCACTCTGCACTACCACTCTGCACTCTGCACTACCACTCTGCACTACCACTCTGCACTCTGCACTACCACTCTGCACTACCACTCTGCACTCTGCACTACCACTCTGCACTCTGCACTACCACTCTGCACTCTGCACTCTCAATCTGCACTCTGCACTACCACTCTGCACTACCAATCTGCACTCTGCACTACCACTCTGCACTACCACTCTGCACTCCGCACTACCACTCTGCACTCTGCACTCTCAATCTGCACTCTGCACTACCACTCTCACCTACCAATCTGCACTCTGCACTACCACTCTGCACTACCAATCTGCACTCTGCACTACCAATCTGCACTCTGCACTACCAATCTGCACTCTGCACTACCACTCGCACTCTCAATCTGCACTCTGCACTACCACTCTGCACTATGCGCTACCACTCTGCACTCTGCACTACCACTCTGCACTACCACTCTGCACTACCACTCTGCACTATCACTCTGAACTACCACTCTGCACTCTGCACTACCACTCTGCACTCTGCACTACCACTCTGCACTCTGCACTACCACTCTGCACTACCACTCTGCACTACCACTCTGCACTCTGTACTACCACTCTGCACTTTGCACTACCACTCTGCACTACCACTCTGCACTTTGCACTACCACTCTGCACTACCAATCTGCACTCTGCACTACCAATCTGCACTCAGCACTACCACTCTCACTCTGCACTCTGCACTACCACTCTGCACTACCACTCTGCACTACCACTCTGCACTACCACTCTGCACTCTGCACTACCACTCTGCACTACCACTCTGCACTCTGCACTACCACTCTGCACTCTGCACTACCACTCTGCACTCTGCACTACCACTCTGCACTACCACTCTGCACTCTGCACTACCACTCTGCACTCTGCACTACCACTCTGCACTCTGCACTACCACTCTGCACTCTGCACTACCACTCTGCACTCTGCACTACCACTCTGCACTCTGCACTACCACTCTGTACTATCACTCTGCACTACCACTCTGCACTCTGCACTACCAATCTGCACTACCACTCTGCACTTTGCACTACCACTCTGCACTACCACTCTGCACTACCACTCTGCACTACCACTCTGCACTACCACTCTGCACTCTGCACTACCACTCTGCACTCTGCACTACCACTCTGCACTCTGCACTACCACTCTGCACTCTGCACTACCACTCTGCACTCTGCACTACCACTCTGCACTACCACTCTGCACTACCACTCTGCACTACCACTCTGCACTACCACTCCGCACTACCACTCTGCACTCTGCACTACCACTCTGCACTACCACTCTGCACTACCACTCTGCACTCTGCACTACCACTCTGCACTCTGCACTACCACTCTGCACTCTGCACTACCACTCTGCACTCTGCACTACCACTCTGCACTACCACTCAGCACTACCACTCTGCACTCTGCTTTACCACTCTGCACTACCACTCTGCACTCTGCACTACCACTCTGCACTCTGTACTACCACTCTGCACTCTGCACTACCACTCTGCACTCTGCACTACCACTCGCACTCTCAATCTGCACTCTCACTCTGCACTCTGCACTACCACTCTGCACTCTCACTCTGCACTACCACTCTGCACTCTCACTCTGCACTCTGCACTACCACTCTGCACTCTCACTCTGCACTACCACTCTGCACTACCACTCTGCACTCTGCACTACCACTCTGCACTACCACTCTGACCTCTGCACTACCACTCTGCACTGCCACTCTGCACTACCACTTTGCACTCTGCACTACCACTCTGCACTACCACTCTGCACTACCACTCCGCACTCTGCACTACGACTCTGCACTACCACTCTGCACTCTGCACTACCACTCTGCACTACCACTCTGCACTACCACTCTGCACTACCACTCTGCACTCTGCACTCTCAAACTGCACTCTGCACTACCACTCTGCACTACCACTCTGCACTACCACTCTGCACTACCACTCTGCACTCTGCATTACCACTCTGCACTCTGCACTACCACTCTGCACTACCACTCTGCACTACCACTCTGCACTACCACTCTGCACTCTGCAATACCACTCTGCACTACCAATCTGCACTCTGCACTACCAATCTGCACTCTGCACTACCAAACTGCACTCGGCACTCTCACTCTGCACTCTGCACTACCACTCTGCACTACCACTCGCACTCTCACTCTGCACTACCACTCTGCACTACCACTCTGCACTCTGCACTACCACTCTGCACTCTGCACTACCACTCGCACTCTCAATCTGCACTCTCACTCTGCACTCTGCACTACCACTCTGCACTCTCACTCTGCACTACCACTCTGCACTCTCACTCTGCACTCTGCACTACCACTCTGCACTCTCACTCTGCACTACCACTCTGCACTACCACTCTGCACTCTGCACTACCACTCTGCACTACCACTCTGACCTCTGCACTACCACTCTGCACTGCCACTCTGCACTACCACTTTGCACTCTGCACTACCACTCTGCACTACCACTCTGCACTACCACTCCGCACTCTGCACTACGACTCTGCACTACCACTCTGCACTCTGCACTACCACTCTGCACTACCACTCTGCACTACCACTCTGCACTACCACTCTGCACTACCACTCTGCACTCTGCACTCTCAAACTGCACTCTGCACTACCACTCTGCACTACCACTCTGCACTACCACTCTGCACTACCACTCTGCACTCTGCATTACCACTCTGCACTCTGCACTACCACTCTGCACTACCACTCTGCACTACCACTCTGCACTACCACTCTGCACTCTGCAATACCACTCTGCACTACCAATCTGCACTCTGCACTACCAATCTGCACTCTGCACTACCAAACTGCACTCGGCACTCTCACTCTGCACTCTGCACTACCACTCTGCACTACCACTCGCACTCTCATTCTGCACTACCACTCTGCACTACCACTCTGCACTCTGCACTACCACTCTGCACTCTGCACTACCACTCTGCACTCTGCACTCTGCACTACCACTCTGCACTCTGCACAACCACTCTGCACTCTGCACTACCACTCTGCACTCTGCACTACCACCCTGCACTACCAATCTGCACTCTGAACTCTCAATCTGCACTACCACTACCACTCGCACTCTCAAACTGCACTCTCACTCTGCACTACCACTCTGCACTCTGCACTACCACTCTGCACTCTGCACTACCACTCTGCACTCTGCACTACCACTCTGCACTCTGCACTACCACTCTGCACTCTGCACTACCACTCTGCACTCTGCACTACCACTCTGCACTACCACTCTGCACTCTGCACTACCATTCTGCACTCTGTACTACCACTCTGCACTACCACTCTACACTCTGCACTACCACTCTGCACTACCACTCTGCACTCTGCACTACCACTCTGCACTCTGTACTACCACTCTGCACTCTGTACTACCACTCTGCACTCTGCACTACCAATCTGCACTCTGCACTACCACTCTGCACTACCACTCTGCACTCTGCACTACCACTCTGCACTCTGCACTACCACTCTGCACTCTGCACTACCACTCTGCACTACCACTCTGCACTACCACTCTGCACTCTGCACTACCACTCTGCACTACCACTCTGCACTACCACTCTGCACTGCCACTGTGCACTCTGCACTACCACTCTGCACTACCACTCTGCACTACCACTCTGCACTACCACTCCGCACTACCACTCTGCACTCTGCACTACCACTCTGCACTACCACTCTGCACTCTGCACTACCACTGTGCACTCTGCACTACCACTCTGCACTCTGCACTACCACTCTGCACTACCACTCTGCACTGCCACTCTGCACTCTGCACTACCACTCTGCACTACCACTCTGCACTCTGCACTACCACTCTGCACTCTGTACTACCACTCTGCACTCTGCACTACCACTCTGCACTCTGCACTACCACTCGCACTCTCAATCTGCACTCTCACTCTGCACTCTGCACTACCACTCTGCACTCTCACTCTGCACTCTGCACTACCACTCTGCACTCTCACTCTGCACTCTGCACTAACACTCTGCACTCTCACTCTGCACTACCACTCTGCACTACCACTCTGCACTACCACTCTGCACTCTGCACTACCACTCTGACCTCTGCACTACCACTCTGCACTGCCACTCTGCACTACCACTCTGCACTCTGCACTACCACTCTGCACTACCACTCAGCACTACCACACTGCACTCTGCACTACCACTCCGCACTACCACTCTGCACTCTGCACTACCACTCTGCACTACCACTCTGCGCTCTACACTACCACTCTGCGCTCTGCGCTCTGCACTACCACTCTGCGCTCTGCACTACCACTCTGCGCTCTGCACTACCAATCTGCACTCTGCACTACCAATCTGCACTCTGCACTACCAATCTGCACTCTGCACTACCACTCTGCACTCTGCACTACCACTCTGCACTCTGCACTACCACTCTGCACTACCACTCTGCACTACCACTCTGCACTACCACTCTGCACTCTGCACTACCACTCTGCACTACCACTCTGCACTCTGCACTACCACTCTGCACTCTGCACTACCACTCTGCACTCTGCACTCTCAATCTGCACTCTGCACTACCACTCTGCACTACCAATCTGCACTCTGCACTACCACTCTGCACTACCACTCTGCACTCTGCACTACCACTCTGCACTCTGCACTCTCAATCTGCACTCTGCACTACCACTCTCACCTACCAATCTGCACTCTGCACTACCACTCTGCACTACCAATCTGCACTCTGCACTACCAATCTGCACTCTGCACTACCAATCTGCACTCTGCACTACCACTCTGCACTCTGCACTACCACTCTGCACTCTCAATCAGCACTCTGCACTACCACTCTGCACTACCACTCTGCACTACCACTCTGCACTACCACTCTGCACTACCACTCTGCACTATCACTCTGCACTACCACTCTGCACTCTGCACTACCACTCTGCACTCTGCACTACCACTCTGCACTCTGCACTACCACTCTGCACTCTGCACTACCACTCTGCACTCTGTACTACCACTCTGCACTTTGCACTACCACTCTGCACTACCACTCTGCACTTTGCACTACCACTCTGCACTACCAATCTGCACTCTGCACTACCACTCTGCACTCTGCACTACCACTCTGCACTCTGCACTACCACTCTGCACTCTGCACTCTCAATCTGCACTCTGCACTACCAATATGCACTCTGCACTACCACTCTGCACTCTGCACTCTCAATCTGCACTCTGCACTACCACTCTCACCTACCAATCTGCACTCTGAACTACCACTCTGCACTACCAATCTGCACTCTGCACTACCAATCTGCACTCTGCACTACCAATCTGCACTCTGCACTCTGCACTACCACTCTGCGCTACCACTCTGCACTCTGCACTACCACTCTGCACTCTGCACTACCACTCTGCACTCTCAATCTGCACTCTGCACTACCACTCTGCACTCTGCACCACCACTCTGCACTACCACTCTGCACTACCACTCTGCACTGCCACTCTGCACTCTGCACTACCACTCTGCACTACCACTCTGCACTACCACTCTGCACTACCACTCCGCACTACCACTCTGCACTCTGCACTACCACTCTGCACTACCACTCTGCACTCTGCACTACCACTGTGCACTCTGCACTACCACTCTGCACTCTGCACTACCACTCTGCACTACCACTCTGCACTACCACTCTGCACTCTGCTTTACCACTCTGCACTACCACTCTGCACTCTGCACTACCACTCTGCACTCTGTACTACCACTCTGCACTCTGCACTACCACTCTGCACTCTGCACTACCACTCGCACTCTCAATCTGCACTCTCACTCTGCACTCTGCACTACCACTCTGCACTCTCACTCTGCACTCTGCACTACCACTCTGCACTCTCACTCTGCACTCTGCACTACCACTCTGCACTCTCACTCTGCACTACCACTCTGCACTACCACTCTGCACTACCACTCTGCACTCTGCACTACCACTCTGCACTACCACTCTGACCTCTGCACTACCACTCTGCACTGCCACTCTGCACTACCACTCTGCACTACCACTCTGCACTACCACTCTGCACTACCACTCTGCACTCTGCACTACCACTCTGCACTCTGTACTACCACTCTGCACTCTGTACTACCACTCTGCACTCTGCACTACCAATCTGCACTCTGCACTACCACTCTGCACTACCACTCTGCACTCTGCACTACCACTCTGCACTCTGCACTACCACTCTGCACTCTGCACTACCACTCTGCACTACCACTCTGCACTACCACTCTGCACTCTGCACTACCACTCTGCACTACCACTCTGCACTACCACTCTGCACTGCCACTGTGCACTCTGCACTACCACTCTGCACTACCACTCTGCACTACCACTCTGCACTACCACTCCGCACTACCACTCTGCACTCTGCACTACCACTCTGCACTACCACTCTGCACTACCACTCTGCACTCTGCACTACCACTGTGCACTCTGCACTACCACTCTGCACTCTGCACTACCACTCTGCACTACCACTCTGCACTGCCACTCTGCACTCTGCACTACCACTCTGCACTACCACTCTGCACTCTGCACTACCACTCTGCACTCTGTACTACCACTCTGCACTCTGCACTACCACTCTGCACTCTGCACTACCACTCGCACTCTCAATCTGCACTCTCACTCTGCACTCTGCACTACCACTCTGCACTCTCACTCTGCACTCTGCACTACCACTCTGCACTCTCACTCTGCACTCTGCACTAACACTCTGCACTCTCACTCTGCACTACCACTCTGCACTCTGCACTACCACTCTGACCTCTGCACTACCACTCTGCACTGCCACTCTGCACTACCACTCTGCACTCTGCACTACCACTCTGCACTACCACTCAGCACTACCACACTGCACTCTGCACTACCACTCCGCACTACCACTCTGCACTCTGCACTACCACTCTGCACTACCACTCTGCGCTCTACACTACCACTCTGCGCTCTGCGCTCTGCACTACCACTCTGCGCTCTGCACTACCACTCTGCGCTCTGCACTACCAATCTGCACTCTGCACTACCAATCTGCACTCTGCACTACCAATCTGCACTCTGCACTACCACTCTGCACTCTGCACTACCACTCTGCACTCTGCACTACCACTCTGCACTACCACTCTGCACTACCACTCTGCACTACCACTCTGCACTCTGCACTACCACTCTGCACTACCACTCTGCACTCTGCACTACCACTCTGCACTCTGCACTACCACTCTGCACTCTGCACTCTCAATCTGCACTCTGCACTACCACTCTGCACTACCAATCTGCACTCTGCACTACCACTCTGCACTACCACTCTGCACTACCACTCTGCACTCTGCACTCTCAATCTGCACTCTGCACTACCACTCTCACCTACCAATCTGCACTCTGCACTACCACTCTGCACTACCAATCTGCACTCTGCACTACCAATCTGCACTCTGCACTACCAATCTGCACTCTGCACTACCACTCTGCACTCTGCACTACCACTCTGCACTCTCAATCAGCACTCTGCACTACCACTCTGCACTACCACTCTGCACTACCACTCTGCACTACCACTCTGCACTACCACTCTGCACTATCACTCTGCACTACCACTCTGCACTCTGCACTACCACTCTGCACTCTGCACTACCACTCTGCACTCTGCACTACCACTCTGCACTCTGCACTACCACTCTGCACTCTGTACTACCACTCTGCACTTTGCACTACCACTCTGCACTACCACTCTGCACTTTGCACTACCACTCTGCACTACCAATCTGCACTCTGCACTACCACTCTGCACTCTGCACTACCACTCTGCACTCTGCACTACCACTCTGCACTCTGCACTCTCAATCTGCACTCTGCACTACCAATATGCACTCTGCACTACCACTCTGCACTCTGCACTCTCAATCTGCACTCTGCACTACCACTCTCACCTACCAATCTGCACTCTGAACTACCACTCTGCACTACCAATCTGCACTCTGCACTACCAATCTGCACTCTGCACTACCAATCTGCACTCTGCACTCTGCACTACCACTCTGCGCTACCACTCTGCACTCTGCACTACCACTCTGCACTCTGCACTACCACTCTGCACTCTCAATCTGCACTCTGCACTACCACTCTGCACTACCACTCTGCACTACCACTCTGCACTACCACTCTGCACTACCACTCTGCACTATCACTCTGCACTACCACTCTGCACTCTGCACTACCACTCTGCACTCTGCACTACCACTCTGCACTCTGCACTACCACTCTGCACTCTGCACTACCACTCTGCACTACCACTCTGCACTCTGCACTACCACTCTGCACTCTGTACTACCACTCTGCACTTTGCACTACCACTCTGCACTACCACTCTGCACTTTGCACTACCACTCTGCACTACCAATCTGCACTCTGCACTACCACTCTGCACTCTGCACTACCACTCTGCACTCTGCACTACCACTCTGCACTCTGCACTCTCAATCTGCACTCTGCACTACCAATATGCACTCTGCACTACCACTCTGCACTCTGCACTCTCAATCTGCACTCTGCACTACCACTCTCACCTACCAATCTGCACTCTGAACTACCACTCTGCACTACCAATCTGCACTCTGCACTACCAATCTGCACTCTGCACTAGCACTCCGCACTACCACTCTGCACTCTGCACTACCACTCTGCACTCTGCACTACCACTCTGCACTCTGCACTACCACTCTGCACTACCACTCTGCACTCTGCACCACCACTCTGCACTACCACTCTGCACTACCACTCTGCACTCTGCACTACCACTGTGCACTCTGCACTACCACTCTGCACTCTGCACTACCACTCTGCACTACCACTCTGCACTACCACTCTGCACTCTGCTTTACCACTCTGCACTACCACTCTGCACTCTGCACTACCACTCTGCACTCTGTACTACCACTCTGCACTCTGCACTACCACTCTGCACTCTGCACTACCACTCGCACTCTCAATCTGCACTCTCACTCTGCACTCTGCACTACCACTCTGCACTCTCACTCTGCACTCTGCACTACCACTCTGCACTCTCACTCTGCACTCTGCACTACCACTCTGCACTCTCACTCTGCACTACCACTCTGCACTACCACTCTGCACTCTGCACTACCACTCTGCACTACCACTCTGACCTCTGCACTACCACTCTGCACTGCCACTCTGCACTACCACTCTGCACTACCACTCTGCACTACCACTCTGCACTACCACTCAGCACTACCACTCTGCACTCTGCACTACCACTCAGCACTACCACTCTGCACTCTGCACTACCACTCTGCACTACCACTCTGCACTACCACTCTGCGCTCTACACTACCACTCTGTGCTCTGCGCTCTGCACTACCACTCTGCGCTCTACACTACCACTCTGCGATCTGCACTACCACTCTGCGCTCTGCACTACCAATATGCACTCTGCACTACCAATCTGCACTCTGCACTACCAATCTGCACTCTGCACTACCAATCTGCACTCTGCACTACCACTCTGCACTCTGCACTACCACTCTGCACTCTGCACTACCACTCTGCACTACCACTCTGCACTCTGCACTACCACTCTGCACTACCACTCTGCACTCTGCACTACCACTCTGCACTACCACTCTGCACTCTGCACTACCACTCTGCACTCTGCACTCTGCACTACCACTCTGCACTCTGCACTCTCAATCTGCACTCTGCACTACCACTCTGCACTACCAATCTGCACTCTGCACTACCACTCTGCACTACCACTCTGCACTCCGCACTACCACTCTGCACTCTGCACTCTCAATCTGCACTCTGCACTACCACTCTCACCTACCAATCTGCACTCTGCACTACCACTCTGCACTACCAATCTGCACTCTGCACTACCAATCTGCACTCTGCACTACCAATCTGCACTCTGCACTACCACTCGCACTCTCAATCTGCACTCTGCACTACCACTCTGCACTATGCGCTACCACTCTGCACTCTGCACTACCACTCTGCACTACCACTCTGCACTACCACTCTGCACTATCACTCTGCACTACCACTCTGCACTCTGCACTACCACTCTGCACTCTGCACTACCACTCTGCACTCTGCACTACCACTCTGCACTACCACTCTGCACTCTGTACTACCACTCTGCACTTTGCACTACCACTCTGCACTACCACTCTGCACTTTGCACTACCACTCTGCACTACCAATCTGCACTCTGCACTACCAATCTGCACTCAGCACTACCACTCTCACTCTGCACTCTGCACTACCACTCTGCACTACCACTCTGCACTACCACTCTGCACTACCACTCTGCACTCTGCACTACCACTCTGCACTACCACTCTGCACTCTGCACTACCACTCTGCACTACCACTCTGCACTCTGCACTACCACTCTGCACTCTGCACTACCACTCTGCACTCTGCACTACCACTCTGCACTACCACTCTGCACTCTGCACTACCACTCTGCACTCTGCACTACCACTCTGCACTCTGCACTACCACTCTGCACTCTGCACTACCACTCTGCACTCTGCACTACCACTCTGCACTACCACTCTGCACTACCACTCTGCACTACCAATCTGCACTACCACTCTGCACTTTGAACTACCACTCTGCACTACCACTCTGCACTACCACTCTGCACTACCACTCTGCACTACCACTCTGCACTACCACTCTGCACTACCACTCTGCACTCTGCACTACCACTCTGCACTCTGCACTACCACTCTGCACTCTGCACTACCACTCTGCACTACCACTCTGCACTCTGCACTACCACTCTGCACTACCACTCTGCACTACCACTCTGCACTACCACTCTGCACTACCACTCTGCACTACCACTCTGCACTACCACTCCGCACTACCACTCTGCACTCTGCACTACCACTCTGCACTACCACTCTGCACTACCACTCTGCACTCTGCACTACCAATCTGCACTCTGCACTACCACTCTGCACTCTGCACTACCACTCTGCACTCTGCACTACCACTCTGCACTACCACTCAGCACTACCACTCTGCACTCTGCTTTACCACTCTGCACTACCACTCTGCACTCTGCACTACCACTCTGCACTCTGTACTACCACTCTGCACTCTGCACTACCACTCTGCACTCTGCACTACCACTACCACTCGCACTCTCAATCTGCACTCTCACTCTGCACTCTGCACTACCACTCTGCACTCTCACTCTGCACTACCACTCTGCACTCTCACTCTGCACTCTGCACTACCACTCTGCACTCTCACTCTGCACTACCACTCTGCACTCTGCACTACCACTCTGCACTCTGCACTACCACTCTGCACTCTGCACTACCACTCTGCACTCTGTACTACCACTCTGCACTTTGCACTACCACTCTGCACTACCACTCTGCACTTTGCACTACCACTCTGCACTACCAATCTGCACTCTGCACTACCACTCTGCACTCTGCACTACCACTCTGCACTCTGCACTACCACTCTGCACTCTGCACTCTCAATCTGCACTCTGCACTACCAATATGCACTCTGCACTACCACTCTGCACTCTGCACTCTCAATCTGCACTCTGCACTACCACTCTCACCTACCAATCTGCACTCTGAACTACCACTCTGCACTACCAATCTGCACTCTGCACTACCAATCTGCACTCTGCACTACCAATCTGCACTCTGCACTCTGCACTACCACTCTGCGCTACCACTCTGCACTCTGCACTACCACTCTGCACTCTGCACTACCACTCTGCACTCTCAATCTGCACTCTGCACTACCACTCTGCACTACCACTCTGCACTACCACTCTGCACTACCACTCTGCACTACCACTCTGCACTATCACTCTGCACTACCACTCTGCACTCTGCACTACCACTCTGCACTCTGCACTACCACTCTGCACTCTGCACTACCACTCTGCACTCTGCACTACCACTCTGCACTACCACTCTGCACTCTGCACTACCACTCTGCACTCTGTACTACCACTCTGCACTTTGCACTACCACTCTGCACTACCACTCTGCACTTTGCACTACCACTCTGCACTACCAATCTGCACTCTGCACTACCACTCTGCACTCTGCACTACCACTCTGCACTCTGCACTACCACTCTGCACTCTGCACTCTCAATCTGCACTCTGCACTACCAATATGCACTCTGCACTACCACTCTGCACTCTGCACTCTCAATCTGCACTCTGCACTACCACTCTCACCTACCAATCTGCACTCTGAACTACCACTCTGCACTACCAATCTGCACTCTGCACTACCAATCTGCACTCTGCACTAGCACTCCGCACTACCACTCTGCACTCTGCACTACCACTCTGCACTCTGCACTACCACTCTGCACTACCACTCTGCACTCTGCACTACCACTCTGCACTACCACTCTGCACTACCACTCTGCACTGCCACTCTGCACTCTGCACTACCACTCTGCACTACCACTCTGCACTACCACTCTGCACTACCACTCCGCACTACCACTCTGCACTCTGCACTACCACTCTGCACTACCACTCTGCACTACCACTCTGCACTCTGCACTACCACTGTGCACTCTGCACTACCACTCTGCACTCTGCACTACCACTCTGCACTACCACTCTGCACTCTGCTTTACCACTCTGCACTACCACTCTGCACTCTGCACTACCACTCTGCACTCTGTACTACCACTCTGCACTCTGCACTACCACTCTGCACTCTGCACTACCACTCGCACTCTCAATCTGCACTCTCACTCTGCACTCTGCACTACCACTCTGCACTCTCACTCTGCACTCTGCACTACCACTCTGCACTCTCACTCTGCACTCTGCACTACCACTCTGCACTCTCACTCTGCACTACCACTCTGCACTACCACTCTGCACTACCACTCTGCACTCTGCACTACCACTCTGCACTACCACTCTGACCTCTGCACTACCACTCTGCACTGCCACTCTGCACTACCACTCTGCACTACCACTCTGCACTACCACTCTGCACTACCACTCAGCACTACCACTCTGCACTCTGCACTACCACTCAGCACTACCACTCTGCACTCTGCACTACCACTCTGCACTACCACTCTGCACTACCACTCTGCGCTCTACACTACCACTCTGTGCTCTGCGCTCTGCACTACCACTCTGCGCTCTCCACTACCACTCTGCGATCTGCACTACCACTCTGCGCTCTGCACTACCAATATGCACTCTGCACTACCAATCTGCACTCTGCACTACCAATCTGCACTCTGCACTACCAATCTGCACTCTGCACTACCACTCTGCACTCTGCACTACCACTCTGCACTCTGCACTACCACTCTGCACTACCACTCTGCACTCTGCACTACCACTCTGCACTACCACTCTGCACTCTGCACTACCACTCTGCACTACCACTCTGCACTACCACTCTGCACTCTGCACTCTGCACTACCACTCTGCACTCTGCACTCTCAATCTGCACTCTGCACTACCACTCTGCACTACCAATCTGCACTCTGCACTACCACTCTGCACTACCACTCTGCACTCCGCACTACCACTCTGCACTCTGCACTCTCAATCTGCACTCTGCACTACCACTCTCACCTACCAATCTGCACTCTGCACTACCACTCTGCACTACCAATCTGCACTCTGCACTACCAATCTGCACTCTGCACTACCAATCTGCACTCTGCACTACCACTCGCACTCTCAATCTGCACTCTGCACTACCACTCTGCACTATGCGCTACCACTCTGCACTCTGCACTACCACTCTGCACTACCACTCTGCACTACCACTCTGCACTATCACTCTGCACTACCACTCTGCACTCTGCACTACCACTCTGCACTCTGCACTACCACTCTGCACTCTGCACTACCACTCTGCACTACCACTCTGCACTCTGTACTACCACTCTGCACTTTGCACTACCACTCTGCACTACCACTCTGCACTCTGCACTACCAATCTGCACTCTGCACTACCAATCTGCACTCTGCACTACCACTCTGCACTCTGCACTACCACTCTGCACTCTGCACTACCACTCTGCACTACCACTCTGCACTCTGCACTACCACTCTGCACTACCACTCTGCACTCTGCACTACCACTCTGCACTACCACTCTGCACTCTGCACTACCACTCTGCACTCTGCACTACCACTCTGCACTCTGCACTCTCAATCTGCACTCTGCACTACCACTCTGCACTACCAATCTGCACTCTGCACTACCACTCTGCACTACCACTCTGCACTCCGCACTACCACTCTGCACTCTGCACTCTCAATCTGCACTCTGCACTACCACTCTCACCTACCAATCTGCACTCTGCACTACCACTCTGCACTACCAATCTGCACTCTGCACTACCAATCTGCACTCTGCACTACCAATCTGCACTCTGCACTACCACTCGCACTCTCAATCTGCACTCTGCACTACCACTCTGCACTATGCGCTACCACTCTGCACTCTGCACTACCACTCTGCACTACCACTCTGCACTACCACTCTGCACTATCACTCTGCACTACCACTCTGCACTCTGCACTACCACTCTGCACTCTGCACTACCACTCTGCACTCTGCACTACCACTCTGCACTACCACTCTGCACTCTGTACTACCACTCTGCACTTTGCACTACCACTCTGCACTACCACTCTGCACTTTGCACTACCACTCTGCACTACCAATCTGCACTCTGCACTACCAATCTGCACTCAGCACTACCACTCTCACTCTGCACTCTGCACTACCACTCTGCACTACCACTCTGCACTACCACTCTGCACTACCACTCTGCACTCTGCACTACCACTCTGCACTACCACTCTGCACTCTGCACTACCACTCTGCACTACCACTCTGCACTCTGCACTACCACTCTGCACTCTGCACTACCACTCTGCACTCTGCACTACCATTCTGCACTACCACTCTGCACTCTGCACTACCACTCTGCACTCTGCACTACCACTCTGCACTCTGCACTACCACTCTGCACTCTGCACTACCACTCTGCACTCTGCACTACCACTCTGCACTCTGCACTACCACTCTGCACTACCACTCTGCACTACCACTCTGCACTCTGCACTACCAATCTGCACTACCACTCTGCACTTTGCACTACCACTCTGCACTACCACTCTGCACTACCACTCTGCACTACCACTCTGCACTACCACTCTGCACTCTGCACTACCACTCTGCACTCTGCACTACCACTCTGCACTCTGCACTACCACTCTGCACTCTGCACTACCACTCTGCACTACCACTCTGCACTCTGCACTACCACTCTGCACTACCACTCTGCACTACCACTCTGCACTACCACTCTGCACTACCACTCTGCACTACCACTCCGCACTACCACTCTGCACTCTGCACTACCACTCTGCACTACCACTCTGCACTACCACTCTGCACTCTGCACTACCACTCTGCACTCTGCACTACCACTCTGCACTCTGCACTACCACTGCACTACCACTCAGCACTACCACTCTGCACTCTGCTTTACCACTCTGCACTACCACTCTGCACTCTGCACTACCACTCTGCACTCTGTACTACCACTCTGCACTCTGCACTACCACTCTGCACTCTGCACTACCACTACCACTCGCACTCTCAATCTGCACTCTCACTCTGCACTCTGCACTACCACTCTGCACTCTCACTCTGCACTGCCACTCTGCACTCTCACTCTGCACTCTGCACTACCACTCTGCACTCTCACTCTGCACTACCACTCTGCACTACCACTCTGCACTCTGCACTACCACTCTGCACTACCACTCTGACCTCTGCACTACCACTCTGCACTGCCACTCTGCACTACCACTCTGCACTCTGCACTACCACTCTGCACTACCACTCTGCACTACCACTCCGCACTCTGCACTACGACTCTGCACTACCACTCTGCACTCTGCACTACCACTCTGCACTACCACTCTGCACTACCACTCTGCACTTCCACTCTGCACTACCACTCTGCACTCTGCACTCTCAAACTGCACTCTGCACTACCACTCTGCACTACCACTCTGCACTACCACTCTGCACTCTGCATTACCACTCTGCACTCTGCACTACCACTCTGCACTACCACTCTGCACTACCACTCTGCACTACCACTCTGCACTCTGCAATACCACTCTGCACTCTGCACTACCAATCTGCACTCTGCACTACCAATCTGCACTCTGCACTACCAAACTGCACTCTGCACTCTCACTCTGCACTCTGCACTACCACTCTGCACTACCACTCGCACTCTCACTCTGCACTACCACTCTGCACTACCACTCTGCACTCTGCACTACCACTCTGCACTCTGCACTACCACTCTGCACTCTGCACTCTGCACTACCACTCTGCACTCTGCACAACCACTCTGCACTCTGCACTACCACTCTGCACTCTGCACTACCACCCTGCACTACCAATCTGCACTCTGAACTCTCAATCTGCACTACCACTACCACTCGCACTCTCAAACTGCACTCTCACTCTGCACTACCACTCTGCACTCTGCACTACCACTCTGCACTCTGCACTACCACTCTGCACTCTGCACTACCACTCTGCACTCAGCACTACCACTCTGCACTCTGCACTACCACTCTGCACTACCACTCTGCACTCTGCACTACCAATCTGCACTACCACTCTGCACTACCGCTCTGCACTACCACTCTGCACTCTGCACTACCACTCTGCACTACCACTCAGCACTACCGCTCTGCACTACCACTCTGCACTCTGCACTACCACTCTGCACTCTGCACTACCACTCTGCACTCTGAACTACCAATCTGCACTCGCCACCAGACACGGCGGACTCGTGGAAAATTAATGAAGTGACCTAGAGGGTGAGGATGGGATACTCCGCTACCATCAAGTTCGTAGAAGAACAAGATTACATACGACAAACAAGCAGCACAGAAAGCATCACTTTTGCGATCGCAATTGTTTAAAAACTGATCTGATGCATGTGATTCTCTACATTGCTGGCCGGCTGTTCATGCGCGCACACAGAGCTGAAGGGAAAAAAACACAGCAGTGCACACTCTCCCAGCACCATCTGCCTTCAATTACCGGCACCTCGGACAGCTGGTAATTGAGGATTTATGTATTCTTCTGCGCGTGTCCGAACACTTTATGCAGGAAGTGGACATTGACAAATTCCTAAGTCCTATGGCGTGCTGCCTTACTTAAACACAGCCTTGCCTGGACTAATTACCATGCACATGGCAAAATACCACACGCAAAAACCGCGCGCTTTATGGAATGTGGCAGCCCGGACCCCTTTCAGAATTCTTTTTTTTTTCTAATACATAAGAGCTCGGAAGCCCTGCCCCACTTCGTGGTGACGTAGGCCCGAGCCCTAAAAAGGAGGACCGGTCGCAACCGAGCAATTATAGGCCTATTTCTCTGATAGACAATACTCTTAAAATATTGGGCAGAGTTTTATACAATAGGATCCTGGAAGGGTCAGAGGAATGTAGCATTTTAGAACCCTGCCAGCTAGGCTTCCGTAGTAAGGTCAGCACTAATGAACAATGCCTCAACCTCAGCCTTGTAATCTGGAAATATTCCATTGCACGGAACTCTCCAGTCTATTTGGCTTTCATGGATTTGTCCTCAGCCTTTGACTTTGTAAATAGGTTAAGGCTGTGGGCTATCTTACCTATGGTCTAGATGAGCCTCTGGTTAATTTCATGGCATACCTGCATAAAGATCTTCAGGCACAAGTGAGAACTGGCAGAGGTGGTGAGGTCTCAGGGCCAATCAAGGTCGGAAGGGGGGGTCAGGCAGAGTTGTGTCTTGGCCCCCCCTTCTTTTTATTATTTATATCAATGAACTGAATAAATCATTAGTATCCATGTCCCAAGATGTACCTATGATTAATGGGAAATCCCTCCCTGTGTTGGAGAGTCTGGACCTAAGAGTTAATTTCAGTAAATCATTTTTAATATCCTGTGGCCCTCGGAGACGTCAGCTCAGTTCCATTGTTGTTGGTAGTCAGAAATTGATAAGCTCCTGTAAATTACCCTTCCTTGTGTTGGTCTTTGCTGCGAACGGGTCCTGAACTGAGCATCTTACCCATTCCAGGACCAAGTTCTCAAAGACCATCAATTCCATTTTAATTGTCCCCGCCCAAAGAATACAGGCGCCATTTTAGTAATCCTAATAATGTTTAAATTAAAATGTGTTCTAGTCGCCACCAACGGAGCTGAGATATGGGGCATTGCGAACAGCACCTGCATTCAGCAGGAAGAAAATAGATTGTGTAGGAAGCTGTTCGGCATCCAATCTCTAGCCCACACTATGTTTGCCGCAAAGAACGAAATTTAAATTATATAACTGATTTTATATGTGCCCGACCAGCTCTTTTTTGGCTATCGATTTGGAAGAATGAGGCAGCTATTCTCACCAGAGACATTATTACCAATTGTTTGAAGTGTGATAAGGGGATGGATATCCCCTGGTTATCTGGGGTTTATCAGAGTTTATGTAGCATTAATGAAGGCTGTATCTTTTCAAATCCTGGTAAAGCCGAAACTCTGCACAAAAAAAGACCTCAGAAGTGCTCGTTACTTGTTGTATAGCACCGAAAGAACTGTGCTGGAATCGAAGTAATCTTTTGTTTCTGGTTATATGTCTCTGGAGCGGCCCCACCACTCTCTACTAAATTATCTTGTTTTACCTTTGAGTCACAGGGAAAGGTGTCTTTTCTTCTGTTTGAGAGCAGGGACAGTTAAATTCGTTTTGTGTTTTCCCCTTGGCTAGCATCTGAAACTGATCTAGTACCCTGTCCATGTGACGGATTGAGTGGCCAATCTACTCTTCATTTCCTGCAAATATTACATTAAATACAGTAAGGGGCTTCTCTACCTTTTTTTTTTTAACAGGAGTAGACTTATTAATCTGGACTCTGCCTACTCAAGTATTCTTGCCCTGACTAATGAAGAGCTGGTCTTTCGATTAAGTACATTTTTGAGAATTGCTACCAGGCCCGTAAGACAATGCTCAATACTTGAGTTTTTAATACATGGATGGTTAAGTCTATAGATTGTCACTTATTTTCAATCCTGAGTTTGTATTATTGTGTTTTGTAATCGAAAATGTTTTATTAATATGTATTGTCTGTCTTCTCTTGTCATTTATACTGTTTTTACTGCTTTGTACTTTTATGGATACAATGTCTATCCGAATAAAGTTCATGAACTGAACTGAACTGTTTGTAACAGGAAGTGCTCCTTTCAATTTAGTGCGCACTTAAGTTAGTCGATAGGTTTCTATCATAAATAACACTTTTTTGCCTTTCAGCATTTTATAACACAGTTCTCCATCTGCATGTATATTTATGTCATGCTTCATGAAACTACAGTTTCAAGTTTAGAGAAAATAATGACAGACACAACATTCTCCTTAGTGTGTCTGACTAAATTATGCAATGGCAGCATAACTGAATGGGTGAAAGGAGCTTGTCACGTTGCTCACAGCTTGCTTCCAGAAAAGTACACTGCATTGTCCTCTTGCAACTAAACTATTTGATAAATTTGATAATTTGATAAACCTTATCTTCCGCCACACTTGCCTTTCTGCTGGAGTTCATGAAACCACCCTTGTGATAGTAAACAAAGCCTACGTCTGCCATGCTGGCCTCCCGAGCCACACCCAGCCTGTCTGCAGTTTTAAACTGCCATTTCAGCCACCCACATAAACCGTTTGCCTGGCCTAAACATCACTTTTTAATATATATGTCAACCTTGGGTAGGCCCTAATGAGCCGCCCAGGCAGGGTGCAGTGTATTTAAAAAGGCATGTACCATTAAGTTTCACATGTCCTGGTAGTGAAAAACGTCTACATTTTTTTGCAATGCTTTCATGCCTACCTCTCCCATAGGATAACATTGGGTTACCATATTACATTTAATAAGTGATAACTTCTGTTTGGTAGTAGGTAGAAATATCATGATGGGTATCTAGGGAATTGTAACATAAAATCCTCTTTAATGGTAAAGTCGGAATTTATGTCACAATTCTGAAAATCCCACTTTTAGAAAGTTGGCATATTCTTGTTCTAACCATTTGGTGCATCAAATTGACATAAATCAGAAAGAAGCACTCCAATTATATATATATAAATATATATATATATATATATATATATATTACGCTCCATGGGGTTGTCCAAGTAGCGGGTAGCACCCGAGCCTGTGTGCGCCTTCCCCAAAGCGTTAGTTGGTATGGGCAGTTGCGTGTTTGAAATAGGCCCGACGCGTTTCGGAAATTTATTTTCCTCATCAGGGGCCAGCAGTAAAGTGCACGACGTCTACCATCACCCTATATGAAAACACACATTGTGCTTGTGGGAGATGTAGTCCATATATCCTGGATGGATGCACTTTCAAATTACTGCTCGTTCCAAAGGCTCTACCATGAGCCCCAAACATCACTCCTGTCCTCATCCATCACACAGCTCCACATACGAGACTCCTTGGATAGCGAGTCTCGTGGCCCCCGTTTCTTCGGGGTGGTGCAACCCAGCGGCGGACCGCCGCTAATGTATTACGCTCCATGGGGTTGTCCAAGTAGCGGGTAGCACCCGAGCCTGTGTGCGCCTTCCCCAAAGCGTTAGTTGGTATGGGCAGTTGCGTGTTTGAAATAGGCCCGACGCGTTTCGGAAATTTATTTTCCTCATCAGGGGCCAGCAGTAAAGTGCACGACGTCTACCATCTCCCTATATGAAAACACACATTGTGCTTGTGGGAGATGTAGTCCATATATCCCGGATGGATGCACTTTCAAATTACTGCTCGTTCCAAAGGCTCTACCATGAGCCCCAAACATCACTCCTGTCCTCATCCATCACACAGCTCCACATACGAGACTCCTTGGATAGCGAGTCTCGTGGCCCCCGTTTCTTCGGGGTGGTGCAACCCAGCGGCGGACCGCCGCTAATGTATTACGCTCCATGGGGTTGTCCAAGTAGCGGGTAGCACCCGAGCCTGTGTGCGCCTTCCCCAAAGCGTTAGTTGGTATGGGCAGTTGCGTGTTTGAAATAGGCCCGACGCGTTTCGGAAATTTATTATACAGGGAGATGGTAGACGTCATGCACTTTACTGCTGGCCCCTGATGAGGAAAATAAATTTCCGAAACGCGTCGGGCCTATTTCAAACACGCAACTGCCCATACCAACTAACGCTTTGGGGAAGGCGCACGCAGGCTCGGGTGCCACCCGCTACTTGGACAACCCCATGGAGCGTAATACATTAGCGGCGGTCCTGCCGCTGGGTTGCACCACCCCGAAGAAACGGGGGCCACGAGACTCGCTATCCAAGGAGTCTCGTATGTGGAGCTGCGTGATGGATGAGGACAGGAGTGATGTTTGGGGCTCATGGTAGAGCCTTGGAACGAGCAGTAATTTGAGAGTGCATCCATCCAGGATATATGGACTACATCTCCCACAAGCACAATATGTGTTTTCATACAGGGAGATGGTAGACGTCATGCACTTTACTGCTGGCCCCTGATGAGGAAAATAAATTTCCGAAACGCGTCGGGCCTATTTCAAACACGCAACTGCCCATACCAACTAACGCTTTGGGGAAGGCGCACGCAGGCTCGGGTGCCACCCGCTACTTGGACAACCCCATGGAGCGTAATACATTAGCGGCGGTCCTGCCGCTGGGTTGCACCACCCCGAAGAAACGGGGGCCACGAGACTCGCTATCCAAGGAGTCTCGTATGTGGAGCTGCGTGATGGATGAGGACAGGAGTGATGTTTGGGGCTCATGGTAGAGCCTTGGAACGAGCAGTAATTTGAGAGTGCATCCATCCAGGATATATGGACTACATCTCCCACAAGCACAATATGTGTTTTCATACAGGGAGATGGTAGACGTCATGCACTTTACTGCTGGCCCCTGATGAGGAAAATAAATTTCCGAAACGCGTCGGGCCTATTTCAAACACGCAACTGCCCATACCAACTAACGCTTTGGGGAAGGCGCACGCAGGCTCGGGTGCCACCCGCTACTTGGACAACCCCATGGAGCGTAATATATATATATATATATATATATATATATATATATATATATATTACCTACTGGCGGTCGCCAGTAGGTATATATAGTTAGGATTTTTTCCCTATGGGATTTTTGAAAATTCTATGTCTAATAACTTTGGCGTTTGTGGACGGAATTGGCTGAAATTTTCTGGAAAATGGAACATTTTGTTTCTGAGCAGCCCCTGGAAATTTGGGGGGGGTTCGTCAAGGGGGGGCCGAGAAAAAAGGGGGGTCCCAAAACGTGTTTTTAACATTGAGTTTTCCATAGGGCGGTTGGCCTCACTTTTAGCCCGAACGGCTGAATGGATTTGCATGAAACTTGGCAAAATTGTAGGGACTGGTAGCCCGATGTGCCTTTTCTAGGTCTCAATATATGTGCTCCAGTGGATTTTGAGAAATTAACGTTTAAAAAAAGATATATATCTGTAAGCGCGCTCCGGGCAGCGCTCCGGTCCGCGGACCTTAAGCGTACCGGAACTTCGCGTAGCTAAGCTGATTGGCTCTCCGGTGTCTGTCAACATTCTAAACAGTCCGGAGCGGCCGCCATCTTGTCTCTCGGTAGGATTGAGAGACAAGAGGAGGCCAAAACAAAGGCGAAAATGACCATAAGGGGGCATACTAGATCCTCCCTGACCCCCTAGGTTTAATGTGGAGGTTTTAAAAGGGCCCCGCGGGGCAAAAAAAACAAAAAAAAAATTTTTTTTTTTGCGTGGGGAGCGCCCGGTCCGCGAACCGGGAAGCGTTCTGGGCAGCGTACTGCAATGAAAAATGAATGATAGACTTTTCAAATGCTGTATGTTAATTGATTGTTGTTTTTGTTGATTATTTTTTATTTTCTTTATTTTTTAAGCATTTTTTTTAATGTGATTGTGTTTCATAATTTATTAAACTTTCTAACATTTCATTGTCAGAAATTTCATAATTATCATGGAATATACATTGTAGTCTCTGAGGGTGTAAAATGTCCTCATTTGCAAGGAGGTTATCTACTGCTTGTACACATTGCAGTAGTTCATTGTCCCAAGTTTCATCGAAAAATTCAATGTCAATTTGATTAATTGTATCAATCAATTCTTGGCTGCTGTCTTGCAGGTCCATTTCAAAAGAAACTTGGTTTTCGCCTTCCATTTTGCCTGAAATTTGAATTAAAAAAATATATATTAGTAGAGATAGGGCAATGTTGGGAATAATTTTAGATAGGCATTTTTTATCAGTGAATTTATCTTTGGGCAGTGTATAGTATCAGAGTGGAAGTAGGAATATAAAAATGTGTATGTGATTTAACGTAAGTAAATTCATAATTATACAAGAGAAGCCTAACTCCATCCTTAACTATAACAGAGAAGTCTCTCTAAATCTATAACTACTACAGAGGGATAGTATATATCTATCAGAAAAAGTTTACCATATTAACTTATAGTGCACAATATACTTCAGTTTTAAAAATAAAAACTTACCTTTAGAAAGAAGTTGAAGGAATTAGTGAAAATACTATTGAAATGTACAGCAAGAAGTAGTAGTCAAAATGGCTGTGTTTTCTTCTCTTCCTTTATATATATTCAGGTATATAACCAATGAAATGTCAGGTAAAAAAAATAGAAAATGAAAGTAACATTTTCATTGGTTGTCAATTCCAACACTTCAGATGTGTTTTGTGAAGTAATTTACCTCAGGGTATTTAGAGAGGTCTACAGGCTAAATGACTAAATGGAATTCCAATCAAATTTGTGAAAATGGTAGGGATTGGTATGTAGTATGAGCTAATCTATATTTGGTGAAATTGTCTCCAGTGGCTTTTCTGTGAACTACTTTCCCACCTTTTTTGATGGTGCGCTTCCCAGGGAGCGACCCGGTACGCGAACCGTTGAGCGCCCCGGTTCGCGAACCTTAAGCGTTCCGGGAGTCCACCATTTTGTGTTTCGGTCGAATTTAGATACAAGATGGAGGGCAAATAATGTTCAGAATGGGTAGAAGGGGGCACGGTAGACTTATCTTGACCCCCTAGGTTTTGTGAGGGTGGCTGAGGAGGCCCATATGTGCGAAAAAAAATCATTTTTTAAAAAAATTTCGCGAGGTTAGCTCCCGGTTCGCGTACCGGGTAGCGCCCCGGGGAGCGTACTTTGTTGAAAATTAGTGAAAATGTTAGAGTAAAATAATAATTGTGAGTGATTAGATGTAGGGTAGCTCTGAGAAGAGCTTTTGGGTTTATGGTACATTTAGGTACTTATAAGTAGGTACCAATGCACATTCTTAAATTCAGAGTGAAAACTCTGTTGCCCTCATCTGAGAAGTGAACTCCATCTCCTCTGTAGATATCTTGCATGTAGTAACGCAAGTTATTGTTGTACAGGGAGCCCATTCCATGGTCTCTCATGTAAGCTGAAACAGATTTGTTTACATGCTTCCTCGACTTCTCAATTTGTGGACAAAATTGGTTTGACCACCTCCATTTCTGTCTTTGGCATATATTTGAATATACCAAGGCAGTCTGAGGAAAAAGTGCCATTAATTGCTCAAAGGTGTCCTTTAAAAGCATTTCCAGACCTACACCAGTCAAAGTGCCCAAGTCATTACCTCCACAGTGCACAATTAACAGGTCAGGTTTGGGCAAATGCATAAAGGTTTTCACCAATGGTATCAATTGGTGACATTTTAATCCTCTGTGGCCAAACCACTTAATTTCCACATCTTGTAAATTGAGGTTAGGTAATTTCCTGTTTTCAACGTACCTTTGAGCCCAGTGAATATAACTATGTCCAACAATCCAGACAGAAAACATGGTGAGAGAAGGTTCTCCTGCAGTCAGATGAAGTGTGGCAATGAAATGGCAGTTGAAAAAATGAGAGTTTAAAATGAAAAAAACTGTGGAGTTTCTGTGTTCATGAAGCAGTAACAGTGATTGGTGGATTTTGATTGCTGAAAACAGAAAGTTAGGGTGCACGGATGTGTTCTTTGAAAGATGTATTTTGAATGGTCAATAAAAAATCATTAAATGGAAGAATGCACTGGATATGCAGGTGCACTGAGAGTTCAGAGTTCAATTGCAACAAAGTTGTTTGAACTTGCAAACACCAGAAGTCTTCCAAGAGGTGGTTGCCATGCAGAAAAGACAGAAAGGGCAGAGGGGGGAAGGGTTTTCATTTGAAAAAAAGTGAGGGAAGAGTTTTGATTGGGTGACATGAGAAATATGTGTGAAGAATTACAGCATTTCTGTGCTTTTGATAGCTGCAGACTCTGGAGTGCATACCTTTTGCTCTGCTGAAGACAAATTGGTGTGTTTCTGAGACTGTTTTCAAACTCAAAGTATTTGCTAAGGTGAGAAAATATTTCTTTAATTTAGATAGAGAATAGTGTGCTTTAAGGAGAAAATTATGAATTATGTGGCGCAAATTGCTTGTAAATATGCTCCCACCTGTGCATGGAAAATTTAGATTTTGAATGTTTGTGTTACATAGCCATGTTAAAAGTGACCCAACCATGCAGGAAAGGCAATCAAAAAACGCTTTTATGTGTCTTAAGGACATTTTAAGTAATTTTCCTATGTGCAGTGTTTTGAAATTATGAATTGAAAATCGTTTTTGAGGTAAAGGAATTGTTTTTAAATTTATGACAAGGACATAATGGTGTATGCTTCTTTATAAGGCAATTGACTGTCCCTGATGTTATTTTTCCCATTTTAATGTAAGACTTTTCTCTGTGGCGCAAATTGCTTGTAAATATGCTCCCACCTGTGCATGGTAATTTTAAATTTTAAATGTTTGTGTTACATAGCCATGTTAAAAGTGACCCAACCATGCTGGAAAGGCAATCAAAAAACGCTTTCATGTGTCTTAATGACATTTTAAGTCATTTTCCCATGTGCAGTGTTTTGAAATTATGATTTGAAAATCGTTTTTGGGGTAAAGGAATTGTTTTTAAATTCATGACAAGGACATAATGGTGTATGCTTCTTTATAAGGCAATTGACTGTCCCTGATGTTATTTTTCTCATTTTAGTGTAAGACCTTTCTCTGTGGCGCAAATTGCTTGTAAATATGCTCCCACATGTGCATGGAAAATTTAGATTTTGAATGTTTGTGTTACATAGCCATGTTAAAAGTGACCCAACCATGCAGGAAAGGCAATCAAAAAACGCTTTTATGTGTCTTAAGGACATTTTAAGTAATTTTCCCATGTGTAGTGTTTTGAAATTATGATTTGAAAATCGTTTTTGAGGTAAAGGAATGTTGTTAAAATTTATGTGCGCCATATGCCCCCAAATTTCTTTTTCAGGGGTGCAGCAGGGTGTTATTGAGACACCCCTGCAGCTTTGGAAAAATTCCTAATTTGTGATTAGCACATTGTTAATCGCAAATTGCACCTTCATTTATATGAGCCTCCTAGCCCATGGAAATGAATGGGTAATTTGCAATTAGCAATTTTCTCATCGCAAATTTGGAATGGTAAAGAATCGCTATTTATTCCTTAAAATTCGCTTTTTTGGAAATGCAATATAGTTATATGATACATATGGCGGTTGATGTCTAACAAGATAAGAAGCTTAGGCATACATTTATGATGACTGGCGCAATGAAGTAGAAATCACTTACTTCATTGGTAGAGCTTTACATGTATTATCTCCTCTGTATTCTTCATCAAGCGTAACTTTAATCTGCAATCCTGAGTAGGCCTCACTTTAAACAAACCTCTGGATAGGCCACATCTTATTGTTATCTTGATTTAATCATTTAAAATGCTAGGGACACATTTATGATAGGTGTATGCCTCTTTTGCGCCACTTAGAAAACATTGTCCATGGGGAAATGACTTAAAATGTCCTTAAGACACATGAATGTGTTTTTTTAAAACGTTTGCAATTTTTTTGGGTCACTTTTAACATGGCTATGTGACTCAAACAGTCAAAATCTAAATTCGCCATGCACAGGTGGGAGCATATTTACAAGGAATGTGCTCCATGGGGAAAGGTCTTATAATGTAATATGGGAAAAATGACATCAGAGACACTGAAATGCCTTATAGAGAAGCATACACCATTATGTCCTTGTCATAAATTTGCAAACCATTACTTTTCCCCAAAAACGATTTTCAAATCATAATTTGAAAACACTGCACATGTGGAAATGACTTAAAATGTCCTTAATTCAAAATGTGCGATTCCTTAAATGCAATGTATCAAACAAAAAATATGTAAAAAATGATATTAAGGATTTGGAAACTATCACCAACTTCTAGTTTGTGGTAATTTGCGAATTCTTTTCAAAAAGCATTTTTTTCCAAAAAACAAAAGGTCCCATATGACGCCCATACATGCCCTTAGGGCATGTAGGTGTGCCATATGCCCCCAAATTTATTTTTCAGGGGTGCAGCAGGGTGTTCTTGAGATACCCCTGCACGCTTGAAAAAATTCCTATTTTGTGATGAGCTAATTGCTAATCGCAAATTGCAACCTTCATTCCTATGAGCCTCCTAGCCCATGGAAATGAATGGGTAATTTGCAATTAGCAATTTGCTCATTGCAAATTAGGAATAGTAAAGAATTCCTATTTATTCCTTAAAATTTGCTATTTAGGAAATGCAAAATAGTTTGATGGTAGATATGGTGGTTGATCTGTAACAAGATAAGAAGCTTAGGGATACATTTATGATGACTGGCGCAATAAAGTGCACATTACTTACTTCATTGGTAGGCCTTTACATGTATTATCTCCTCTGTATTCTTCATCAAGCGTAACTTTAATCTGCAATCCTGAGTAGGCCTCACCTTAAACAAACCTCTGGATAGGCCACACTTTATCGTCATCCTGGATTAATCATTTAAAATGCTAGGGACAGATTTATGATAGGTGTATGCCTCTTTTGTGCCACTGTGCGTCACTTTTATGATGCAGCGGTGGTGCAAAAGATTTGCTATGAGGCGACAACATTACAAATTGATGCATTTAGGCAGATATGTCATGGTGTAAAAAAAACGTACCACATGAAACCGATGCAGCAGTGATGCAAAAGATGCACCATGTCGTAAGACAGGCCTCACTTGGGGCCATATGTATCAAGCTAATTAGCATTCGCAAAGATCAAAATTCTACGAATTTTGGCCTTTGCGAATGTTAATTAGACAAATGGTATGTATCAAACAAGTTTGATGCAAAATAAGGAGTAGCAAAATTTGCTATTCCTTATTTTGCAATTGCACTGAAGGATTTGCAAATTTTGTGACTACTTAAATGCAATGTATCAAACAAAAAATATGTAAAAAATGACATTAAGGATTTGGAAACTATTGTGGTAAATTGGTGGTAATTTGTGAATTCTTTTCAAAAAGCTTTTTTTAAAAAAAACAAAAGGTCCCATATGACGCCAACACATGCCTTTAGGGCATGTATGTGTGCCATATGCCCCCAAATTTCTTTTTCAGGGGTGCAGCAGGGTGTTCTTGAGACACCCCTGCACCCTTGGAAAAATTCCTAATTTGTGATGAGCAAATTGCTAATCGCAAATTAAACCTTCATTCCTATGAGCCTCCTAGCCCATGGAAATGAATGGGTAACTTGCAATTAGCAATTTGCTCATCGCAAATTAGGAATGGTAAAGAATCGCTATTTATTCCTTAAAATTCGCTATTTAGGAAATGCAAAATATTTTGATGATACATATGGCAGTTCATCTCTAACAAGATAAGAAGCTTAGGGATAGATTTATGATGACTGGTGCATCACCAGGGATGTGCCAGTCATCTTGCGCCGCTGTTCCGCCACCCATGGTGTGCTGCATTTACAATGCGGCGCAGCATGGGGCAAAAACGGCACAGATGCTTTACGCATCTGTGCCGTTAAGGTGGCGCATTGCTGGAGTTGTATCGCAAGTGCGATGCAGCTCCAGCAAGGCTCAGGGGTGCACCATCTCCACAATGTTGCGTCAAGACCTATGCCTGCTTCAAGCAGGCGCAGGGTTTTGACACAGGTTTCTCCTATCTGATTGTAAATGCGGCACACCATGGGTGGCAGAGCAGTGGTGCACGTTAACTGGTGCATGCCTGGGGATGTGCCATTTAACATAAATCTGCCCCTTTACATTTAAGTATGTGCAGGGGACACAGAGTCGGTGAGGCTTATCCAAGGTTAAGAACAGATGAGTCCTGTTCAGTGAAAAATTAGACATAGGCTTCACCTGCTCAGCATCGCTGGACATGGCTAAATAATAGCTGCAAAATGTTACTCTTGTTAAACAATTTTACTATTATAATCTGTGAGATTTGTCTCTTACTCTGCAACATCTCATTGTTGTTATCTTTCTTTAAAGATAAAGACAACCTCAACATGAGCGACAATCTGCAATCAGTTGATTTTGACCTCATCATTGAACTTGTAATTGAAACATCAGTGGATGTTGATCCATTGGATGATTTAAATCCTGAGGATGAAGAAGAGCGTGATGAGGATGCAGATTTGTCCGAATTATATGATATAGGATGGGAAGCTGACCTGCTTGAGCCTTTGAAAATATAAACATTTATTTTTAAAATTTATAATTAATAAAAAGTAAAAAGGTAAACCGTTTAATTTAAAAATAAAGACACCTTCAAAAGCAGGTTATGTGTAGTGTCTTCAATAAAATATTAAAATATGCTCATAAAATTAGATCAGATTCACATATAAAATAGCATAGGTAACATAAATATAAATGTCATTTCTTTTCTGGTATTTCTGTATTGTAAATTTGCCAACGACTAAAAAATCTTCTAATTAAAATGTCAAGTAGTGTGTTAAGTTTTTTATCACTGTTACTGATTTACTGTTTGGTAATAATGGTTAATAACATTATTTATTATATTTTTCCACAGATTCAACTGCAGATCATTTCAAGATTTCACCATGCCTACAATAGAAAGACAGAGAAAGGCTGCAAAACGTCAAAGACAGCAGGTGAAAAATAATACGCAGCAGTCCTCTAACAAAAAGATTTGTCAAGTCACGAAGAAAGCACCGGGTAAGAGCACAAAACACTTTATAAGAAATATGTGTAATAAAAAAAATATTACTACAGAAAATGTTTCAGTCCATAAAACGAGAAGGAAATCAAATGGAAAAGAAAGGCCAATGAAAAATGTTACTGCTAGAGCAAGAGATAACTCTGTGCATGATAGTAGAAGGAAACAACAGTTTAGGGAGATTCGTAAACGAATGTTCCGGAACAGGATAATTGGCAATTTGTTAAAAAATATTAAGAAAGGTCAACATAAACTAGTTTTTTATAAGACAAAAAAAAAGTTGAGAAAGTTATTGATCAGGCATTTGAAATTAAACGTAAGTTATTTATTTTGATAATCAATAGAATTAGGAAGCTAAACAAGGCAATTTTTGATTTCAAAAGAAATAGTAGATGGAAGAGAATAGTTAATCGTAGTAATTTTTGTGAAGTTTTTTCTGGAGAATGGATGCATAGTTCAAGCTGTGAGGCATTTTTTAATGAGGAGAGTTATTTCCAGGATAATGATTTGGTGCATGCACTTGACACCAGTGGTCGTGCTTATGAAGTGAAAGATGGTTGTCCAGTTGAAAAAGAAAAACTTGTGACAACAGAGGCAGAAGAGGTGTTAGGTAATGAGGTTTTAGGAAGACGTGCTAAGGGTCCTGTGTACACCTGGAAGTGTAGTAGTATTTGCAGTGTGCGACAGGATTCCATCAATTTGCTTTGTGATTTTGTACGGTCATTTAATAAGAAAAGTTTGAAGCAGAAAATGATGTTGTTGCAAGAATTAGATCCTTGCAGAGTAAGAGAAGTGACAGGTTTGCATGGACATTCACTGGCTTGTCTTTCCAGGAGAGTATGCCAGAGTGTTTTTCATCATTTCAGGATGCTAGCAGTGCATCATAACAAAGTGAGGAAATTAGTTAGAATGTTGTATTATGCTAAGAGTCCAGCAATTATGCTTAAACAATTATGCGCTGCTCTTTTGCATGGTTCTGAAATAGATGTGAAGAATATATGTGAAGAAATTGAGTTTTGTTACTTTGGAAGTAAAGAGGAGAATGTTGAAATTGAGCAAGAAGAAGAGGGTCTTGTGGAAGATAGTGTACAGGTTTCCAGTACAGATAATTTCCAGAGGGAAATTGCGACGTTTGAGGTGAAATCAAGTGAGAGGCCGAATTTCACTTGTGTGTGTTGTCGACGCACTTATTATAAGAATCAGACTAAGTTAGTGGATTTATATGCAAAAAGTGAAAGGGAAAATAATAGTGAATGGAAGGATTTTGCAACATACTTGATGGTAGAAAATTGTTTTGATTTGGGATTGGATCAACGTGTGTGTACTTATTGTTCTTGCAAATTAAATCAAAACCAGATGCCTGCTAGAGCAGTTCATAATAATCTGGAATTGGTTGAGATTCCTTCTGAATTGAAGGATTTAAATACTTATGAATCTATTTTGATTCAAAGTATCCATCCCTTTCAGGCTATTGTAAGAATGGAGCCAAAGACAGGGAAATTGCCTCCATCAGATTTACAGAGAGGATTAAAGGGAAGAGTTGTTTATTTGCCTCTAGATTTGAAGAAAAACATTTACACAATTGGAGTAGAAAAAGTGGAAGAGGAACCTCTGGTTATCTTAGTTAATGGGGTTCCGACAAAGAATAAGAAAATATGGCAAGATTTAGTAGATGTTAGGAAAGTTAAAAAGGCAACATTGTATTTGAAAAAAAATAATAAATACTATAAGAATGTATATGTTGCAGAAGAGGAAGTAAGTGAGGAAGAGGATAGCGATTTGTGTGCTGGTCAAATTGAGAAAGTAGAACCCTCTACTAGTGAAGAAATATATGAACATTATAGTGTTCATCCTTTGCATTCCAAGGAAGTCATGGGGAATGCTATTGAGTTGTTTCAAATGAAACAAGCCAAAGGGAGTCCCATTAGTGTTTGGGAGGAAAGTTTGGAAGCTCGGTGTTTCCCACAGCTTTTTCCAACAGGTCAGGGAGGAAGATATGATGAGCGACCTCATCAAATTCCTGCTTCTGAATACCGGACTTTGCGATTGTATGCAGGAGATGCTAGGTTTCGACAATGCATTCCTTATTTGTTTCATCTCCTGTTTGAAAGCGATCTGTCTGGACTGTCATATGCAGTGAACCACATCTTGAAAAGTGGTATACACATGCAAAACATCTCGGCAAGTGACTTTATGGATAAAGTCAATGTCCAAGATAGTATTTTGGATTCTCACCTGATTAATCTCATGGCGTGTCAGCGTGGTACTAATGAGTACTGGTACCGTCGTCATGGTGATTTAAAATGTATGCTGAGGAACTTAGGTACTCCCACATGGTTCCTCACTCTGAGCTGTGCCGAGTATGGCTGGGAAGACTTACTTGAATTTCTACGAGAGGCAAATGCTAACGTAGATAACATCGAATTCAAGACACCCGGAGAACTGTGCTCTTTGGATCCAGTCAATGTATGTAGGTACTTCAATCATAGATTTGAAGCTATGATGTCTTTCATCATGAATAAGAACAATCCACCTCTTGGAGAGGTGTTGGATTTCTTCTGGAGAAAAGAGTACCAAGCAAGAGGTGCTCCTCATATACATATGTTGCTGTGGATCAAGGATGCACCTAAATTTGGAACGGATCCAGAAGACTCAGTGATGAGTTTCATCCAACAGTATTCTACGTGTGCTGTTCCAAACGCAAAGGAGAAGAAAAGCCTAAGAGAAAAAGTTCTGCGTTTCCAAAGCCATCGATGTGGAAAGTACTGCCGTCGTAAATTCCGAAACAAGGACAAGTTCTACACTAAATGTCGTTTCGGCTTTCCACGACCGGTGATTTATAAAGGAAGAGTAAACAGTTTGATGTCTTCGCTGCGACACAATGTCATGAAGAAATCACCTAAAAACACTTACAATTTGAAGAGGAACGAAGAGTCCAAGTACATCAACGACTACAACCCGGTGATTTTGTCCATGTGGAATGCTAACATGGATATACAGTTTGTGGCTGATAACTGTATGGCTGTGGCTCGGTATGTGACGTCTTACATCACCAAAAAAGAGAAGACAGAATTGAAGGATATGTGGGAGGACATTTCCCATGAAAAGAGCCTCAGCAAGAAGTTGTACAGTTTCAGTCTGAAGATGTTGTCGCATCGAGAAATCAGAGCGTACGAATGTTCTGACCGGTTGTCTTCAGCAAGTCTCTATGCCAAGTCCAGGAGTATCGTTTGGGCGAGTGTTGGTCTTGCTGCAACGCGTAATCGAGTTCTCAAACCTGTGCGGGAAATTGAGTATTTGGCGGAAAAGGAGCCAAACAGTACCGACATTTTGAAGACAAACATGTTGGATACATATTATCCAAATCGAAGCAGTCACCTCGAGAATGTTTGTCTGTATGAGGTTCTGCAAAATTACATATTCAAGAGGAACATCAAAGAAGATACTGAGAAAGGAGTGTATGCTGTAATAGGAAGTGAGGGATGTCTGGTCAAGCAAAGAAAATGCCACTTGGTAAACCATCGAAAATTGAGTGGCGAATCTCCTGAAAAAAAGGAGTTTTTCTATTTAGCACTTTTGCAACTTTTCAAGCCTTGGCGTGCAGAAGAGGAACTGCTTGGAGATTTCCTCTGTTACGAAGACTCTTTCAATGCCGCCAAGGAGACCATAGAATGTCCTGCTTTTCCCAAATATGTAGAAATGTTGAATGCGGAAATTGAGCAGGAAGCAACGATTGCAGCCGAGATTGCCAGAGACAGTTCTCAGGACAGTCAGAGTTCTGCTTCATTGAGTCAGGATCCACTAGGAGGACCTGTTATTGAAAATGAAGCTGCCACTGCTATAAATGAAGTGGAAAGAGCCATGGCACATGCTCAGGAGGATGCGGTTAACTTAGAAGAGTTGGAAAGACAACTTAACGTTGAGCAGAGGAAAATATATGACGAAGTTACCATGCAAATTGATCATGGATTAAGTCATGATAAGAAAGAGTGCTCATGTACGTCGTTGAAGCCTGTCCGACTGTACGTGAGTGGAGAAGCGGGAACTGGAAAAAGTTTCCTCATTAAAGCAATTTCATGCTATTTGCAGGAAAGGACAGAGTCATCGCTGTCTTGTGTTGTCACTGCTCCAACTGGACTGGCAGCACATAATATTAAAGGGATTACTTTACATCGTTTACTGATGCTGCCAGTGGAGCATGACAACAAATTACAATATCACAAGCTATCTGGAGATTCTTGTTTTGAAGTTTCAAGAATCTTGAGGAAAATGAAACTTCTTATCATTGACGAAGTAAGCATGGTTTCCAATGTCATGCTTGCCTTTGTGCATTTGAGGATGCAAGAAGTTCTCAAAACAGAGTATGATGTGTTATTTGGTGGCAAACACATCATTGTTTTCGGAGATCTTTTGCAGCTGACACCAGTGAAAGGGCAACCTGTGTTCAAAATGCTCACGCATGAAGATACCAGGAAGTGCCTAGGCAGCATTGGCAACGTCAATATATGGTTAAACTTCAATTATGTTGAACTGCATGAAAATATGCGTCAGGCGAAGGATGAAGTTTACAAGACTATTCTACAAGATGTTAGAATTGGAAAAGTGACCGAGCATGGGAAAGAAGCTTTACATGCACGATTACTGTCAAATTTATATCCAGAACAAGATGTTGTGCCTGAGAATATTTTTCAGAAAATTACTGAGAAGAAATCTGGAATATGTTTGATGCCAACTCTTGCAGAATGTGCCAAATTTAACAACAAAATGTTGCATTTAGAAAAGCAAGAGATTGTGAAACTGGAAGCTATTGATAGAGTAGAGCATATGGGATCAACAATTATTTTGTCTGAGAATCTGAAAACAAAATTGGATTCATTAGAGAAGAGTATATCTAAAACTGCAGGTTTTGAAAAGACTCTGAATGTGTGCTTGAACTGCCGTATAATTTTAAGAAGGAATTTACATGTTGAAAGAGGTCTGGTAAATGGATCAATGGGTAATGTTGTTGATTTTGTGAAATACAGAAATAGAGATGGAATTGAATTTTTAAAAATTAAATTTGATGGCATTGAGGAAGTACAGCTAATTGCTCGTTGTTCTGCTAGATTTTTGCTTGTAAAAGACTTATATGTTCGCCGTAAGCAGTTTCCTGTTTGCTTGGCATATGCGGTGACAATTCATAAATCGCAAGGTTTAAGCGTAGACAGTGCATTGGTGAATATTGGCAGTTCTGTGTTCAAGGAGGGTATGGCATATGTGGCATTGTCACGAGTTAGAACTTTATCGGGATTGTACTTGATTGAGTGTGATGTCACAAACATTTGTGCGGATCTAGATTGTGTTAAGGAATACAATAGGTTAAGAAGAGAGTATGCGCCACATTTGCCTCAGTATCCTTTGTTTGAGAAACGTGTGGTAGGCCGGAAACGAAGAAATGAGAACAATACTGGGGAGGTTGTAGCAAAAAGACAAAAAGTCAATGAACCTAAAATTACAAGCAGAAACAAAAAGGATTCTGTTGAAGATGTTGTTGGTTTTCAGTTTGAAAACAGTTCTGGTGTCAACTGCTATGCTAGTGTAGTGGTTAATGTTTTATTTTCTCTAAAAAATGTAAAAGAAGAGATTGTGGTCAATTCTGATCAAAGATTTTGCAGTTTGTTAAATTCTGTGTTAGAGAAATGTACCACTGATAGAAGAAACATAGAAAGTGTGTCTGAAATTCGAAATCTGTTAGACAGATGTTCAGGCCAAACACAATTCTCTCAAAATATTCAGCAAGATTGTCAGGAGTTTTTAATGTATATGCTTGATGTATTACATGCTGAAGGTGTAGATGTAGATCAGCTGTTTGGGCTTTCTTATCAATGGCAGCATGACTGCGAGAACTGTATGGTATCAAGTACTACTAGTGTAGACTCAGAAAGATTTATATATTTAACTTTGCCAGACAGTAAATCAGTCTCCTTTAATAAGCTAGTAAAAGCAGCTGATCACAACATGGAGTGTAGCCAATGTAAATCTGAAATGATGTCCACATTATTTATACGAACATATGGCCAGTATGTCATTTTAATGTTCCAACGATGTAGGCCTGATGGAACAAAATTGACAACTTTAATTAAAAATTTTGTAGCTTCGCAGTTGTCAATATCAGGAAGGACTTTTGTAACTGCAGCAATTATATATCATGACGGCCCTTCAATAACATCAGGACATTACACAGCTTATTTAAAGTCTAGAAATAGCTGGTCATTCTGCAATGATTCTGTTTTAATTTTCAAAAAAAAATTGCCGTATGACCTTAAAAACTCTTACCTGGTGTTTTTAAAACCAACATTTTAGGGAAAGAATCTCGGGATGTGCTCTGTGGAATTTCAAGAAGTTCTAATGGCTCCTACACAATTTGGCCTTGAGGATAAGTGTAGTTCAGAGACATAACTTCTAACCATAGGACTGGACATTATGGAGAAATACGTGCACTTTGAATGAGTTCAGAAAAACTGTTTCTTTTTATAAACTAATTGAAGCAGCCAATCAAAACATGGAGTAGAGGGAATGTAAGTCTGCAATGCTGTCTACTGTTTTACATTGCTTTGTGATTAAAAGTGATGTAGAGAATTAAATAATTGTAGTAGTCATAGAGGTAGTGTAAGTCTGCTTGTATCAGTGTCATAGGAAAAGTAGAACATGACTGAGCAAGAAGGGGAAGATATTACTATTCCAGGATTGTGAAAATGATCTTCAACATTTTAATTCTGAAAGTTGCGGAAATGCCAAATGACGGGATTGGCTTACAAGAAATCCAAGAGTTATAAATGGCTCTGACAAGATTTGGCCTTGTGGAAAATTGTGGTAGAGAGCAAGAAGTCATTTATTGCATGTAACGTGTTTTTAAAAACGATGGAGATTTTCTTTCAGAAAGTGGCGGGCTGAAAGTAATAACAGCACAAAAGAGTGTAAGCTGTTCATAGGACATCCTTGGACGTCATGGAAAGTAAGTTAACTTTAAGGAGTTCTGAATTTTGATTTCTGATGTTGTATGGGTTTTTTAAACACAATCATTTTGATTGTGTTTTTTTTTCCCCGCTGTTACATGATGAATACCTTCAAGTCACTGTTTTTAGTGAATTTTGATACATTCTGAGAACAGCAAAAATAAACCATTTAACATGTATAATTAATTCTGTACTGTTTGCATTTATGATGTATATGTAGAACTGTGTAGGAGGCATGGAGAAGGTGAGGCTTCTGTAAGTGTCAAAGTTGTTGCATGCAGTGCTGCACTTCTGCGTATTCTTTCATATGCTAGACTACATCTGCACAATGAGATACCTAAGCAAAGGAAACGCAAGTGATGTGATTGAGAAATGAGCAAAATAAATTGCACGTATTTCAATTACATCACCTGTGTTTCCTATCATTACGAATCACATTGTGCAGATCAAGTTTAGGTCTGTCCAGGGAAACATAGGAGGTTTCTACTTTGTTGAAGAGTGCAGTGGACATGACTCACTTCATTGGTAGACCTTCACATGTATTATCTCCTCTGTACTCTTCAACAAGTGTAAATCTCATCTGCAACCCTGAGTAGGCCTCACCTGAAACAAACCTCTGGATAGTAGACATCTTATTGGCATCCTGAAGCAATTATTTAAAATTTTAGTGTCTTGCGACACTTTTCTGAAACAACAGCAATGCAAAAGATGCACCATGTTTTAAGATAGGCCTCACTTCATCTGCATCAAGATACTGTTAGTTTAAAATGTATATCTTTAGGACTGTGTAGGGGGCCTGGAGAAGCAGAAGCTTCTGTATGTGTCAAAGTTGTTGAAAAACTGTTTGTCCTTCAATCTTTTCCCTTGTCTTTTGTAATTTTTAAATACATGTTTTAATATTTTTCAAATGTTTGTTCTCTCTTTCACAGATTGAAAGTATAAAAACAAAAAGTGAGTAATTTAACGACAATTATAAGGTAAATGTTTTGTACTCTTTTCGTTACATTTCTATCACATTTAACTTCTATTAGTTCCACTGCTTCATTTCTTTAACCCTCAGTTTCCTGCCTTTGCTACTTTCCTCATTCCTTTCTCTATTACCTACTTACTCAACTCCTTCCACTCTTTTTCTCAGTCCCTCTCTTCTCATAGTTCCTCACTCTTGTTCACTCACTCCGTCTCTATTACTCTTAGTGTCTTTGACTGATCACTCTATCACTACTTGTTCATAATGCTTTCTCTGTGTAGTTGAAGCACACTAAGGGGCATATTATGAACACAGCCAATAAAATTATAGCTCTTTTTATTGGCAGAAAACTGGTGCAAAAGTGGTTTCACAGATATTATCTCCTCTGTACACTTCAACAAGTGTAAATCTCATCTTGAACTCTGAGTAGGCCTCACCTCAAACAAACCTCTGGATAGGAGACATGTTATTGGCATCCTGAAGCGACACTTTTCTGAAACAAGAGCAATGCAAAAGATGCACCATGTTTTAAGATAGGCCTCACTTCATCTGTATCAAGATACTGTTAGTTTAAAATGTATATCTTTAGGACTGTGTAGGGGACCTGGAGAAGCAGAAGCTTCTGTCAGTGTCAAAGTTGTTGAAAAACTATTTGTCCTTCAATCTTTTCCCTTGTCTTTTGTAATTTTTAAATACATGTTTTAATATTTTTCAAATGTTGGTTCTCTCTTTCACAGATTGAAAGTATAAAAATAAAAAGTGAGTAATTTAACGGCAATTATAAGGTAAATAGTTGTACTCTTTTCGTTACATTTCTATCACATTCACCTACTATTAGATCCACTGCTTCACTTCTTTAACCCTCAGTTTCCTGCCTTTGCTACTTTCCTCATTCCTTTCTCTATTACCTACTTACTCAACTCCTTCCACTCTTTTTCTCAGTCCCTCTGTTCTCATAGTTCCTCAGTCTTGGTCACTCACTCCGTCTCTATTACTCTTAGTGTCTGTGAATTACTTTCCCACCTTTTTTTTTGGACCGCTTCCCGGGAAGTGGCCCGGTTCGCAAACCAGCAGCGTTACGGGAGTCCACCATTTTGTGTTTCGGTCGAATCAAGATACAAGATGGAGGGCAAATAATGTTCAGAATGGGTAGAAGGGGGCACGGTAGATGTATCTTGACCCCCTTGGTTTTCTGAGGGTGGCTGAGGAGGACCATAGTTCTTCACTCTTGTTCACTCTCTCTGTTTCTATTAATGTCACTGTTTCTGACTGATCAAAAAAAATTTTTTTAAAAAAGAACAGTAACTATAAGGGAAGGAAACAGACAGTTATGTTAAAAGAAAGACAGCTATAGGGAGTAAACTAAGGATACTGTTACCCGCAATCCACTGCTGATGATGTTACTGACCATGTCATGAATGATGTAATATGTGACATCATCAGCAGTGGATTGTAGGTAACAGTATCTCTTGTTTACTCCCTAGAGCTGTCTTTCTTTTCACATAACTGTCTGTTTGCTTACCTTATACTTACTGTTCTTTTTTTTAAAAAATATTTTTTTTGGTTAGCTTCCGGTACGCGTACCGGGTAGCGCTCCGGGGAGCGAACTAAGAGAAATAGAGGTTGGCAGAGTTCCAAATATTCTACCAATTTTTTTATAACGGGGAGGTAGTTCTGAAAAGAACTTTTTTTTTTATGTTTTTGTTGTTTTATATTTTTTTTATTATTTTTTGAACATTTTTTTACTTTTTTTGTATTTTCTGAACGTTTTTATATTTTTTTTGGTTTTTTTTGGGGGGGGAAACAAAAACGATCCATTGTAAAGGGCTCAACAGGAGCAACAAAAAAAAAAGAATTTATTTTTAAGGGCTTTTCGGACAAACATTAACATGATTCTGAATAGATAATCAAAATGATGCTACTTTCCCTGTAGCAGATGAAATCGCCGCAGTGCACGCACACTTGCTTCACGTGCCCAAACAACATTTGAATGTTTGGGATCATCTCCCTCGCCTCTGGTCCCGACACCTCTGGAACAACCGATCTTCTTGCCATTGGAAGGGGATTTTGTTGCTCATCACGTAGCTGGGCAGCACTATAATTATTTGGGTGCCACCTACTCATATGCCGATGCATAGTGTGATTGCCGTAACTGTATTTTTTTTCAGTTCCCCTTGACAATCTATCACCGCATATACGGCAAAACACGTAGCGTGCATTCACTTTTTTTTGCCCCTCAGGAAATTTATAGAATTGCCAAATGTAATTCTCTTTTCGATTGTACCTCCTGGGCTTCTCTGGCAAAAACCTTGGCTCTTCCTCCTCTTCCTCCTCTTCCTGTTCTTCCTCTTCTTGCAAAATTACTTCAGCAGGTGGTCCTCTCTTCTTTGGATTTGGTGGAGGTGGTGGGTTAGAACCAGCTGAAGCTACTAATGAAGCCATGTCAAAGTGTAAATAAAGGGTCTTTCTCTCACCAAGATGAAAGTCAGAGTGAGGAAAGAAGGAGGGGTTTTCATCATTTGGGAAAAGCAAAAGTTCTAAACCAATGAAAAGTGTTCATTTTAGATCACATGACCTAGTATTACATCATTAGGAAACCAAAAGTGAAATGAACCAATGAAAAGTGTTATTACCGAGTCACATGACGTGCTGTGTTTACGTTACGCGGTCGGCGCCGCGCCGCGGATCGCTTCCGGTTCGCGTACCGCTGCGCTTCCGGGTACGCTAACGTAGCACGTCATATGACGTATCACGCGAGAATGCGAAACGTCATGCTGACGCGACGCGTCACGATGTTGTTTTCTAACGCGACAGTTGCGCAAACGGAACGTTTACCGGTTAGCGGACCGGGTCGCGGCTCCGAATTGAGCTAACGGGAAGCTAACCGGTTCGCGTACCGGGAGCGAAACAATAAAAATAATAAAAAAAAATTGTATTAAAAACATGTAAAAAATATTTTTCGATTTAAAGAAGAATACATTGTAAAGGTTTTGATATTTGCTATTAAAAAACCATTGAAATTCACTGAAAAAACCATAGGTTATAGACCATATATAGTTAGGAATTAGCATTTACAAAACCTTGAAAATTCACTGAAAAAACCATAGGTTATAGACCATATATAGTTAGGGATTAGCATTTACAAAACCTTATTTTACTCACACAAAACCATTGAAATTCCATATATAGTTAGTTGTACTAACTATATATCGCGCACCCGCAATCCACTGCTGATCATGTCACATATTACATCATTCATGACATGGTCAGTGACATCACTGATGACATCACTGATGACATCTCAAATGACATCACTGATGACATCACTGATGACATCTCAATGACATGACTGATGACATCACTGATGACATCTCAAATGACATCACTGATGACATCACTGATGACATCTCATTTGACATTACTGATGACATCACTGATGACATCATTCATGTGATAATACGATGAACTTCTTCAGACTCTAAAATAACCTTAGATACACTCAGTGTAAACAGACACTCACAGACTGTCACTCATCCATGGAGTTACTCACACACCTACTCAGTCATGCAAAGAATCAATTACACCTCCATTTCCTCAACTATACAGTTATACATACCTTACTTATTCAAACATATACTAACACATATTTACTCTCTTTTACAATCCCTGATACAAGTTCACAATGATCAATACAGCCACTCACACATTCACGGACTCTTATGCACAGTTATTTATATATGTCAACTCTCACATGTACTGTGTTTTACATATGTTCTTACTTTGACATGTAGCACTCAGATATCCATTCACTCACCAATGCACTCAGTCAACCGCCCATACACCTGTTTCCACATGCACTTTTGAATCCATATATCTAGTGAATCAACTGCTTACACATCTATGCACAGAGTCATTCACCTCCCAGCCACCCATACACACTCTCAGTCTCCCATACAAATACTTGGGCAACCAATAAATAACCCATATAGTTAATCATATAGCTAATGATCAACACATGCAGCAGTTTACAGAACAACAGACATAATGATGCACAAATTGAGACAGTTTAGTCACTAACCCATGCACTCAGTGAGACACATTTAATCACTCACTCATACAGTCAGTCATGCACCTACTATAATCCTTCATCCAGACTCTTATACATCCACTCATTCTTCAATATGTTAGACATATTTTAACTTTACAGAAACATACAGTCACTGGATGTTGTCATCAGTGATGTCATCAGTCATGTCATTGAGATGTCATCAGTGATGTCATCAGTGATGTCATTTGAGATGTCATCAGTGATGTCATCAGTGATGTCACTGACCATGTCATGAATGATGTAATATGTGACATGATCAGCAGTGGATTGCGGGTGCGCGATATATAGTTAGTACAACTAACTATATATGGAATTTCAATGGTTTTGTGTGAGTAAAATAAGGTTTTGTAAATGCTAATCCCTAACTATATATGGTCTATAACCTATGGTTTTTTCAGTGAATTTTCAAGGTTTTGTAAATGCTAATTCCTAACTATATATGGTCTATAACCTATGGTTTTTTCAGTGAATATATATATATATATATATTCACTGAAAAAACCATAGGTTATAGACCATATATAGTTAGGAATTAGCATTTACAAAACCTTATTTTACTCACACAAAACCATTGAAATTCCATATATAGTTAGTTGCACTAACTATATATCGCGCACCCGCAATCCACTGCTGATGATGTCACATATTACATCATTCATGACATGGTCAGTGACATCACTGATGACATCACTGATGACATCTCAAATGACATCACTGATGACATCATCTAGTGTCTGTGTGTTTTTGTAAAGTTTAAATACGTTTTACATATTGAAGAATGACTGGATGTATGGAAGACTGAGTGTGTGTGTGGCTGGCTGGGAGGTGTGTGACTCTGTGCATATCAATGTGTACTTGTATCAGTGATTGTATAAGAGAGTAAGTATGTGTTAGTATATGTGTGAAAAGTATAGTGTTCTGTGTTTAACTATAGATGAGGAAATCGAAGTGTGATTGATTCTTCACAGGACTGACTAGGTGTATGAGTGCATATGATAGTGTTCTAATAATAACTGACTGTATGTATAAGTAATTGTATGGGTGAATGAGTGAATGTGTGTGTAGACGTACGAATCAGTGAGTGCGTATGTAGTAACTGGTATTGGTGTGTCATGATGTCATCAGTGATGTCATTTGAGATGTCATCAGTGATGTCATTTCAGATGTCATTAGTGATGTCATCAGTGATGTCACTGAAGTATGGTGTTCTGTGTTTAACTGTATAGATGAAGAAATGGAAGTGTGATTGATTCTTTACAGGACTGACTAGGTGTGTGAGTAACTCCATGGATGAGTGGCAGTGTGTGACTGTCTGCATAGGTGTATGAGTGCATATGATAGTGTTGTAATAATAAGTGACTGTATGTATGAGTTATTGTATGGGTGAATGAGTGAATGTGTGTGTAGACGTAGGAATCAGTGAGTGCGTATGTAGTAACTGGTATTGGTGTGTCATGATGTCATCAGTGATGTCATTTGAGATGTCATCAGTGATGTCATCAGTGATGTCATTTGAGATGTCATCAGTGATGTCATCAGTGATGTCACTGACCATGTCATGAATGATGTAATATGTGACATCATCAGCAGTGGATTGCGGGTGCGCGATATATAGTTAGTGCAACTAACTATATATGGAATTTCAATGGTTTTGTGTGAGTAAAATAAGGTTTTCTAAATGCTAATTCCTAACTATATATGGTCTATAACCTATGGTTTTTTCAGTGAATTTTCAAGGTTTTGTAAATGCTAATTCCTAACTATATATGGTCTATAACCTATGGTTTTTTCAGTGAATTTCATTGGTTTTTTAACAGCTAATATCTGTAGCTGTAAAATGTATTCTTCTTTAAATCCAAAAATATATTTTATATGTTTATGAATAATTTTTTTTTTTTATATTTTTTTTTCTTCGTTCCCGCTTCGCGAATCGGGAAGCTTCCCGTTAGCTGACCTTGATGCCGCGAAATAGACCGCGAGCCGGTAAACGTTTCTTTACCGCAAGTGCCGCGTTAGAAAACAACATCGTGACGCCTCCCGTCCGCATGACGTTTCACGTTGTCGCGTGATACGTCATATGACGTGCTACGTTAGCGAACTGGTACGCGAAGCGAGTCGCAAAGCGCAGGTTTCTGGAAGCAAACCGGGAGGCCCTGCAAAGCGCTTAATGTAAACACAGCAAGTCATGTGACTTGGTAATAACACTTTTCATTGGTTCATTTCACTTTTGGTTTCCTAATGATGTAAGACTAGGTCATATAATCTAAAATGAACACTTTTGATTGGTTGAGAACTCTTGTTTTTCCCAAATGATGAAAATCCCTCCTTCTTTCCTCACTCTGACTTTCATCATTGTGAGAGAAAGACCCTTTGTGATCACTGAGCAATGGCTTCTTTAGTAGCTTCAGCTGGTGCTTCCCCACCACCTCCACCACATCCAAGGAAGAGTGGACCACCTGCTCAAGTTATAATTCAGCAAGAAGAGGAAGAAGAGGAAGACGAGGAAGACCAGGAAGAGAGGCAGTTTTTGCCTGAGGAACCCAGGACGTCTCACCGGAAAGAAAACTTCATTTGGCAATTTTTTAAAATTCCCAAAGGTCAGAAAAAAGTAAATGCAAGATACGTAACTTGCCTTATATGTCAAGATAGACTGTCCAGAGGAACCGAGAAAAAATACAGTTTCGGAAACTACACAATGCATCGCCATATGACTAGGTGGCATCCTAACAACTACAGTGCTGCACAGTTTCGGAACGACCTAGATAATCTCCCTATTATGGCCAGAAGATCTGTTGTACCGGAAGTAACGGGACCAGAGGGCAGGGAGATGGTGCCAAATATACAAATGAGATTTGGTGAAGTAAAACACATCTGCGTATTTTGCGATGGATTCATTTGCTACGGAGAAAGAAGCATCACTCTGATCAACAGAGCTATTGACTATCATATGCAAGTTTGTACGAAACGCCCAAAATAATAAATACTTTTTTTTGTTTTGTTGCTCCTGTTGAGCCCTTTACAATGAATCGTTTTCATTGCCCCCTCCAAGAAAAACCCCCAAAAATATAAAACTGTTCAGAAAAATTCAAAAAAAGTAAAAAAAAATTCTGAAAAATAATAAAAAAAATATAAAACAACAAAAACAATAAAAAAAAAGTTCTTTTCAGAACTACCTCCCCGTTATTAAAAAATTGGTACAATATTTGGAACTGTGCCAACCTCTATTTCTCTTAGTTCGCTTCCCAGTTCGCTCGCCGGTATGCGAACCAGAAGCGAACCAAAAACAGTAAGTATAAGGGAAGGAAACAGACACTTATGTTAAAAGAAAGACAGCTATAGGGGAGTAAACTAGAGATACTATTACCCGTAATCCACTGCTGATGATGTCACATATTACATCATTCATGACATGCTCAGTGACATCATCAGCAGAGGATTGCGGGTTTTTTGGCAACGTGCCTTATCCACGGTTTAATAACGCTGCCTTTTGCTTTATATAAGTTTTCAAATTGTATGAAATATATACCAATAGGTCGTTATGAACCTTTAGGTAGTGCTTTTCTTCATGAGGTCTGGTCGCTTCCATACACATACAGATGTTTCAAAGATGATCAAGAAGTTTATCTGAATGGAGAGGAATGCACTGAGACGCCAGATCATTCACTAATGTGTAGGCACATACAGTTACACGGTTCATGCAACAAACACTGACCAAATATGGCTTGCGTGTTGCAAGGCACGCCAGTTCCTGCTATCATCCCCACGTTCAAGTTGTTGGAAAATGGTAGTTATTTGATGCTCAATAATGAAGATTGTTCTGAGTTAATTAAAAGTATTCCTTTTATCGTAACAGTAAGTGAACGGGTTATTTGCTGCAGAAATGTTCTATTTTCTCCCACACATGAACATAGGGAGTTTTCAATCTGGCCACAAATACCAACCTTGGGAGAGATTTCAACGGCATGGCAAGAATAAGAGCTCTTTTGTCTCAGAGAGAGGTGGCCTTGAGTTCGGCCCGTGAAACTTTCGTGCTTCACATAGCGAACACCCGTACAGAGGTGCAGACCCTTTTCAATTCAGATTTGCCTTTCAATTTCAGCAAGATGGTTCGGACTATCTTTAACGCATCCTCCACAAAGACCCTGGCGCACTTTTTTAAAGTTGTTACCAGTGGTCTCGTGACTTCATTTGAGAAAATCTTTGGAGTCATCCCTGCTTTCTTTCATTCTATTTTCTCCACTCTGCTTCGTGGATTGGCATTTTTACTTGCATTACCAGCGGACGCTCTTGTGCTTTTTTACATTTTTAAATATGGATGTCCCTCCTATGCAACCTCCCACCCTGCAGCTGCTGACACTGTTCCGCAATCGCATGCTAGAATATTATGGCACAATGCCGTTGGCGATATTAAGCACGGCATATGGATTATCTTTTCGATTCTCCTACTTCACCTGTGTCCAGCCTGTATTTCACTACCTGACCTGTGATTTCGATTGGGCCATTGATTTGTGTCTCTGCGGACCAGTTTCTCCTGACGTCGACTTTAATCAGCTGATGACTCCTATCATTACTCACAAGTTGGTTTGTCCTGGCGAAAGGATTATGGCTGTGGCATTGATGCATGGACTAATTGGTCCCTGGAATTTATTGGCGGCAGCACAGTCTTTCTTGGAACAGAGCTTTCTTGAAAACCCACCGAGCTGTCCTCTGATGGTGATAGAGGATCCGGTGCTGGGAGAGCACGTATGTTCTTTTCCGCTTTTAAATTGGATGGCTGAACTGTTTTCGGATGAAGACGGTGACTTCCTATTGGAGGCTGTTGCAGCTTATTTTGCATACACAGTTATGTCATAGACCTTTTTCATGTTTGATATGCTGAGTACTAGCATTTCATTGACAATTCATTGACTTATTTGTCAAGTTTTTATTATTTACCTTGCCTATTGGCTTAAGACTCGATAAAGTACTTGGCTGTTTTATTTTTCTTTAGCATTAAATTTTCCTAGTTTTTAATGCTTTACCTTGCGGACCGTCCACATATAAACTTGCAATCTGCTCTCATGAGATGGCACTTCTATTATCTTATTCAGTTCGTTTCCGGATCATGGGGAGGTGTCATCTAGGTCCTGGATATCTTTACACCGTGTTAAGTTAGCATGGGCTCATTACCGGTTTAAACGCCATTTTTCCTTTTTTGCAACTTCTGCACACGACACTTAGTTCTTGCTTTAGCTTTCCACCTAGTAGTTCATCGTGGTTTACATGAGAATAATATGTTATTGCTCTACTATCTGCTTTGCTTGTTAAACTATATCTGTACAGCGAGTGCTAAAGTTTCAAGAACAACATGATACAGAATTGTTATGAGGTCTGATCTCCACGACTTCATACTCATAACATAAGTGCAACTTCTGCCAATTCTGGGCATGAGGCGGGTTTTATATTGCTTTGCCGAACACACATACACAACAGTTGATGCGGTTCACATGAAGAGAGAGCTGGTGTATGCTGATGTGATTCCTTCAAATCTAAGACACTAAAGTATGGGCACGCCCTAAACCAACACAAAGAGACCTTCTTAGCAAATAATATAATATGTGTATTAGGGAGGGTGAGATATAAGCAGCCGCGGGCCGTGGAGGGAGTTACGGTGAGGCAGGGAGGCGGGGAGGGGGAGAAGCAGGGTGGAGCCCTCTCTACCCTGCCCCTCCCCCTCCCCGCCTCCCTGCCCCACCGTAACTCCCTCCACGGCCCGCGGCTGCTTATAAGTGTTGCTAACTCTTATTCATTTACAGCATGTTAACATACTGTCACCATTCGCTTTTTATGTACTAGTAACTATGCTGGTAATTTTGCTACTGATAATATGTGTACTTGTATTCTCCACCCTGCTTCTCCCCCTCCCCGCCTCCCTGCCTCACCGTAACTCCCTCCACGGCCCGCGGCTGCTTATAAGTGTTGCTAACTCTTATTCATTTACAGCATGTTAACATACTATCACCATTCGCTTTTTATGTACTAGTAACTATGCTGGTAATTTTGCTACTGATAATATGTGTACTTGTATTATCTAAGATACTACGCCTGAGAAGACGGCATTAGTAAATAAACATTTCAAATACACATGTGTTCTTAACTCCATGTTCTGGTTTCTAAGAAATATATAACGACCGACTGTTCATGAGTTCCACGTATCCTGAGGTACTATAAGTTCATATTCTGGATTGTCTAAACATTGAGAGTTTGTTATATCCAATGTGACACTGTACCTAGCTTGCTAAGGAGTTTTTGATTACTAACGTGAGTTTTGGGACACCCTAATTCGCCGAGGTTCCAATCCTCTGTCCACAGTTCTGTGTGAGAACAGAAACCCTGCGACAGGGGCACCCCCGACCCTTGCTGGAGCTTCATCACACTTGCGATACAACTCCAGCAATGCGCCACCTTTACGGCACAGATACATCACGCATCTGTGCTGTTTTTGCCCCATGATGCGCCGCATTGTAAATGCAGCACACCATAGGTGACGGAACAGCGGCACAGAATGACTAACACATCCCTGGTGATGCGCCAGTCATCATAAATGTATCCCTATGCTTCTTATCTTGTTAAAGATGAACGGCCATATGTATCATCAAAGTTTTTTGCGTTTCCTAAATAGCGAACTTTAAGGAATAAATAGCGATTCTTTACCATTCCTAGTTTGCGATTAGCTATTTGCTAATTACAAATTACCCATTCATTTCCTTCATTTCCATAGGGCGGTTGGACTCACTTTTAGCTCGAACGGCTGAATGGATTTCCACGAAACTTGGCAAAATTGTAGGGACTGGTAGCCCGATGTGCCTTTGCTATGTCTCAAGATATATGCTCCAGTGGTTTTTACGAAAATTAACTTTGAAAAATATATATTGGGCTACATTGGCCTATATATATGTTGGAGCCCAAATGTAGCCCAATGTAGCCCAATGAAGCCCAATGTAGCCCAATGTAGCCCAAAGATGGCCGCCAGACACACAAAAAAACAAATGTAGCCCAAATATCAGCCAGATGTAGCCCAACTATAGCCCACTGACAGAATGACCAATCAGCTTCGCAAACCTCCGTTACGCGAAGCGGAGCGCTGTTACAGATATATATCTTTTTTTGAACGTTAATTTCTCAAAATCCACTGGAGCACATATATTGAGACCTAGCAAAGGCACATCGGGCTACCAGTCCCTAATATTTTGCCAAGTTTCGTGCAAATCCATTCAGCCGTTCGATTATTATTATTATTATTTTTTTTGCCCCGCGGGGCCCTTTTAAAACCTCCACATCAAACCTAGGGGGTCAGCGAGGATCTACTATGCCCCCTTATGGTTATTTCCCCCTTTGTTTTGGCCTCCTCTTGTCTCTCGATCCTACCGAGAGACAAGATGGCGGCCGCTACGGACTTTTTGGAATGTTGACAGACGCCAGAGAACCAATCAGCTTCGCTTCACAAAGCTCCGTTGCGCGAAAAGTACGCGTCCTGGGACGCTGCCCGGTCCGCTGTTACAGATATATATCTTTTTTTAAGCGTTAATTTCTCAAAATCCACTGGAGCACATATATTGAGACCTACAAAAGGCACATCGGGCTACCAGTCCCTACAATTTTGCCAAGTTTCGTGCAAATCCATTCAGCCGTTCGGGCTAAAAGTGAGGCCAACCGCCCTATGGAAAACTCAATGTTAAAAACACGTTTTGGGACCCCCCTTTTTTCTCGGCCCCCCCTTGACGAACCCCCCCAAATTTTTAGGGGCTGCTCAGAAACAAAAAGTTCCATTTTCCTGAAAATTTCAGCCAATTCCGTCCACAAACGCCAAAGTTATTAGACATAGAATTTTCAAAAATCCCATAGAGAAAAAATCCTAACTATATATACCTACTGGCGACCGCGGTCGCCAGTAGGTATAGGGGGGGGGTTCGTCAAGGGGGGGCTGAGAAAAAAGGGGGTCCCAAAACGCGTTTTTCCCATGTTAATTTCCATAGGGCGGTTGGCCTCACTTTTAGCCCGAATGGCTGAATGGATTTGCACGAAACTTGGCAAAATTGTAGGGACTGTTAGCCCGATGTGCCTTTGCTAGGTCTCAAGATATGTGCTCCAGTGGATTTTGAGAAATGAACGTTAAAAAAAATATATATATCTGTAAGCGCGCTCCGGGCAGCGCCCCGGTTCGCGTACTTGACGCGTAACGGAACTTCGCAACATTCTAAACAGTCCGGAGCGGCCGCCATCTTGTCTCTCGGTAGGATCGAGAGACAAGAGGAGGCCAAAACAAAGGGGGAAATGACTATAAGGGGGCATAGTAGATCCTCCCTGACCCCCTAGGTTTGATGTGGAGGCTTTAAAAGGGCCCCGCGGGGCAAAAAAAAAAGAAATTTTATTTTGTTTTTTTTGCGTGGGGAGCGCCCAGTACGCGCACCGGGAAGCGGTCTGGGGAGCGTACTATAAGGAAAAAAGAATGATAGACTATGATATTTTGAAATATTGTATGTTTATTGATTGTTCTTTTTGTTGTTTTTTATTTTTTTATTTTATTTAAGTAGCAGTATTAATGATTATTAAATATAAATTTATTTTTGGAATTGTGCACAGTATACTATAAGTATGACTTTACATTATAATCAATTTGGTACTACTTTATGAATTACATATAAAAATGATTAAAGACTCAAACAATTTCTTAATATTAAATATAATTTTATTTTTCTGATTCTTTTTCAAAATTTAATAGAACGTCTAACATTTGACTGTCCGATATGTCCTCTTGTTGAGTGAACATAACTTCCCACATTTGACCGTCATCATAATGAAGTAAATAATCCACAGATTCTACACATTGTAGAAGTTCATGGTCTCGTGATTCATCCATGAATTCCAAGTCAATGGGTTCAATGATTTCCTCATTGTTCATGTCTAGGACAATTTCAAAGGAAACGTTCTGTTCTCCTTCCATTTTCTTGCTGTAATTTGCATAAAAAATAAATATATCAGTAGAGATAGGGCACTGTTGGGTTTAAGTTCAGACGGGTACTTTTATCTGGCGTGAAGTAGTACTATTAAAAAGTGCTTGTGAAAAAGCCTAAGTAAATTCATAATTATACCACAGAAACCTAAATCAATCCATAATTATAATAAAGAAGCCTTTCTCAATGCCTAACTCTTACAGAGGGATAGTATATAACTATCTGAAAATGTTTTCAAATTTATAAAATAAAATATTTCCTTTTAAAAACAAGTTTAAATTGTGAGTGAAAATGATCTTGCAATGTAGTTCAGGAAGTAGTAGTCAAAATGGCTGTGTTTTTCTCTCTTTTTTTATATATATTCAGGTACATAACCAATCAAATGTCGGGTAAAAAAAATAGAAAATGAAAGTAACATTTTAATTGGTTGTCAATTCCAACATTTCAGATGTGTTTTGTGAAGTAATTTACCTCAGGGTATTTAGAGAGGTCTACAGGCTAAATGGCTAAATGGAATTTCTATCAAATTTGTGAAAATGGTAGGGATTGGTATGTAGTATGAGCTAATCTATATTTGGTGAAAGAGTCTCCAGTCGTTTTTATGTAAATTACTTTCCCACCTTTTTTAATGGAGCGCTTCCCGGTGAGCGCCCCGGTACGCGAACCGGCAGCGTTACGGGAGTCCTCCATTTTGTATTACGGTAGAATTGAGATACAAGATGGAGGGCTAAAAATGTTCAGAATGGGTAGAAGGGGGCACGGTAGACGTATCCTGACCCCCTAGGTTTTCTGAGGGTGGCTGAGGAGGTCCATATGTGCGAAAAAAAAACATTTTTTTAAAAAAATTTGCGCGGTTAGCGTCCGGTGCGCGTACCGGGTAGCGCTCCGGGGAGCGTACTTTGGTGAAAATTAGTAAACAAAAGTTACATTTAAAATTTGTTTATGGTGATCATAGTTAGGGTAGCTCTGAGAAGAGCTTTTGGGTTTATGGTAGATTTAGGTACTTATAAGTAGGTACCAATGCAGAGTCTTAAATTCAGAATGAAAACTCTGTTCCCCTCATCTGAGAAGTGAACTCCATCTCCTCTGTAGATATCTTGCATGTAGTAACGCAAGTTATTGTTGTACACGGAGCCCATTCCATGGTCTCTCATGTAAGCTGAAACAGACTTATTTACATGCTTCCTCGATTTCTCAATTTGTGGACAAAATTGGTTCGACCACCTCCATTTCTGTCTTTGGCATATATTTGAATATACCAAGGCAGTTTGAGGAAAAAGTGCCATCAATTGCTCAAAGGTGTCCTTTAAAAGCATTTCCAGACCTACCCCAGTCAAAGTGCCCAAGTCATTACCTCCACAGTGCACAATTAACAGGTCAGGTTTTGGCAAATGCAAAAAGGTTTTCACCAATGGTATCAATTGGTGACATTTTAATCCTCTGTGGCCAATCCACTTAATTTCCACATTTGGTAAATTGAGGTTAGGTAAATTTCTGTTATCAGTATACCTTTGAGCCCAGTAGATGTAACTATGTCAAACAATCCAGACAGAAAACATGGTGAGAGAAGGTTCTGCTGCAGTCAGATGAAGTGTGGCAATGAAATGGCAGTTGAAAAAATAAGAGTTTGAAATGAAAAAAACTGTGGAGTTTCTGTGTTAATGAAGCAGTAGCAGTGATTGGTGGATTTTGATTGCTGAAAACAGAAAGTTAGGGTGCATGGATGAGTTCTTTCAAAGATGTAATTTGAATGGTCAAGAAAAAATCATTTAATGAAACATTGCACTGGATACGCAGGTGCACTGAGAGTTCAGAGTTCAATTGAAACATTGTTGTGTGAACTTGCAAACACCAGAGGTCTTTCATGAGGTGGTTGCTATGCAAAAAAGGCAGATAGGGCAGAGGGGGAAAGGGTGTTGATTTGAAAAAAGTGAGGGAAGAGTTTTGATTGGGTGACATGAGAGATATGTGTGATGACTTACAGCATTTCTGTGCTTTTTATGGCTGCAGACTCTGGAGTGCATACCTTTTGCTCTGCTAAAGACAAATTGGTGTGTTTCTGAGACTGTTTTGAAACTCATAAAGTATTTGCTAAGGTGAGAAAAGATTCATTTAATTTAGATAGAGAATAGTATGATTTAGGGAGAAAATTATGAAGAAAGTTGTGTATTTAAAATGTTGCTTTGTGTCAAGTGTTTTACAAATAGATTTTGTTTCCTTGTGTTACATAGCCATGTTAAAAGTGATGCAAAAATAGTGCAAGGGTCTTACAAAAATTCTTTCATGTGTCTTAGGGTATTTTAACTCACTTCCCCATGAATGTATGAATATAATTGCTTTACAAGATGTGTTTAAAAACGTTTTTTGAAATCAATTAGGTTTCTTGATATGTACTGCTAGAGTTTCATAGGTTGCTTGGGGCATATTTTCAAGGCTTTTGAGTTCCTTTGATGTAATTTTTCCCATTTTAATTTAAGACCTTTCCCCGTGGTGTAAGGTCCTTGTAAATACGCCCCCATGTGTGCTTGGCAAATTTAGATTTTAATTCTTTGACTAACATAGCCATGTTAAAAGTGACCCAAAAATGTTGCAAGGGCCTTAAAAAAAACGCTTTCATGTGTCTTAGGGCATTTTAAGTCATTTCCCCTTGAATGTAGGTATATAATTGATTTATAAGACGTGTTTAAAAACGTTTTTTGAAATCAATTAGATTTCTGGATATGTACTGCTAGAGCTTCATAGGTTGCTTGGGGCGTATTTATAAGGCCTTTGAGTCTCTCTGATGTTATTTTTCCCATTTTAATTTAAGACCTTTCCCTGTGGTGCAAGGTCCTTGTAAATACGCCCCCATCTGTGCTTGGCAAATTTAGATTTTGATTATTTGATTTACATAGCCATGTTTAAAGTGATCCAAAAATGGTGCAAGGGCTTTAAAAAAACGCTTTCATGTGTCTTAGGGTAATTTAAGTCATTTTCCGATGAATGTAGGTATATAATTGATTTAGATGATGTGTTTTAAAACGTTTTTTGAAATCAATTAGGTTTCTGGATATGTAGTGCTAGAGTTTCATAGGTTGCTTGGGGCATATTTATAAGGCATTTGAGTCTCTCTGATGTTATTTTTCCCATTTTAATTTAAGACCTTTCCCCGTGGTGCAAGGTCCTTGTAAATATGCCCCCATCTGTGCTTGGCAAATTTAGATTTTAATTCTTTGACTAACATATCCATGTTAAAAGTGACCCAAAAATGGTGCAAGGGCCTTAAAAAAACGCTTTCATGTGTCTTAGGCCATTTTAAGTCATTTCCCCTTGAATGTAGGTATATAATTGATTTAGATGATGTGTTTAAAAACGATTTTTGAAATCAATTAGGTTTCTTGATATGTAGTGCTAGAGTTTCATAGGTTGCTTGGGGTATATTTAAAAGGCATTTGAGTCCCTTTGATGTTATTTTTCCCATTTTAATTAAAGACATTTCCCCGTGGTGGAAGGTCCTTGTAAATACACACCCATGTGTGCTTGGCAAATTTAGATTTTGATTATTTAACTTACATAGCCATGTTCCATACAGTGCTCACCTTCTGCATAGTCTTTGATATGCTACACTCCATCTGCACAATGAGATACGTAAGCAAAGGAAACACAGGTGATGTGATTGTGAAATGAGGAAAAGAAACTCCACATTTTTCAATTACATCACCTGTGTTTCCTAAGTTTACGAATGACATTGTGCAGATGAGCTTTAGGCCTGTCCACGGACACAGAAGAGGTCTGGCCTTTGTTCAAGAGTGAAGTGGACATGACTCACTTCATTGGTAGGCCTGCACATGTATTATCTCCTCTGTATTCTTCAACAAGCGTAAATTTCATCTGCAACCCTGAGTAGGCCTCACCTCAAACAAACCTCTGGATAGGCTACACCTTATCGTCATCCTGAATCAATCATTTAAAATGTTAGGGACAGATTTATGATAGGTGTGTGCCTCTTTTGCGCCGCTGTGCGTCACTTTTGTGACGCAGCGGCGGTGCAAAAGATTTGCTATGTGGCGACATATTTACAACTTGATGCATCTAGGCAGATGTGTCATGCTGTAAAGTCCCGTGCCACATGAAACCGATGCAGCAGTGATGCAAAAGATGCACCATGTTGCAAGATAGGCTTCACTTCATCTCCAACAAGATAAGAAGCTGAATCTTCTATAAATGTAAAAATTGTTGTATACACTGCTCAACTTCTGTGTACTCTTTGATATGCTAGACTCCATCTGCACTATGAGATACCTAAGCAAAGGAAACACAGGTGATGTGATTGTGAAATGAGGAAAAGAAACTCCACATTTTTCAATTACATCACCTGTGTTTCCTAAGTTTACGAATGACATTGTGCAGATGAGGTTTAGGTCTGTCCACGGACACAGAAGAGGTCTGGCCTTTGTTCAAGAGTGAAGTGGACATGACTTACTTCATTGGTAGGCCTTCACATGTATTATCTCCTCTGTACTCTTCAACAAGCGTAAATTTCATCTGCAACCCTGAGTAGGCCTCACCTTAAACAAACCTCTGGATAGGCCACACCTTATCGTCATCCCGAATCAATCATTTAAAATGTTAGGGACAGATTTATGATAGGTGTATGCCTCTTTTGCGTCACTGTGCGTCCCTTTTGTGACGCAGCGGCGGTGCAAAAGATTTGCTATGTGGCAACATATTTACAACTTGATGCATCTAGGCAGATGTGTCATGCTGTAAAGTCCCGTGGCACATGAAACCGATGCAGCAGTGATGCAAAAGATGCACCATGTTGCAAGACAGGCTTCACTTCATCTCCAACAAGATAAGAAGCTGAATCTTCTGCAAATGTCAAAATTGTTGTATACACTGCTCAACTTCTGTGTACTCTTTGATATGCTAGACTCCATCTGCACTATGAGATACCTAAGCAAAGGAAACACAGGTGATGTGATTGTGAAATGAGGAAAAGAAACTCCACATTTTTCAATTACATCACCTGTGTTTCCTAAGTTTATGAATGACATTGTGCAGATGAGGTTTAGGTCTGTCCACAGACACAGAAGAGGTCTGGCCTTTGTTCAAGAGTGAAGTGGACATGACTTACTTCATTGGTAGGCCTTCACATGTATTATGTCCTCTGTACTCTTCAACAAGCGTAAATTTCATCTGCAACCCTGAGTAGGCCTCACCTTAAACAAACCTCTGGATAGGCCACACCTTATCGTCATCCTGAATCAATCATTTAAAATGTTAGGGACAGACTTATGATAGGTGTATGCCTCTTTTGCGTCACTGTGCGTCACTTTTGTGACGCAGCGGCGGTGCAAAAGATTTGCTATGTGGCAACATATTTACAACTTGATGCATCTAGGCAGATGTGTCATGCTGTAAAGTCCCGTGCCGCATGAAACCGATGCAGCAGTGATGCAAAAGATGCACCATGTTGCAAGACAGGCCTCACTTCATCTCCAACAAGATAAGAAGCTGAATCTTCTGTAAATGTCAAAATTGTTGTATACACTGCTCAACTTCTGTGTACTCTTTGATATGCTAGACTCCATCTGCACTATGAGATACCTAAGCAAAGGAAACACAGGTGATGTGATTGTGAAATGAGGAAAAGAAACTCCACATTTTTCAATTACATCACCTGTGTTTCCTAACTTTACGAATGACATTGTGCAGATGAGCTTTAGGCCTGTCCACGGACACAGAAGAGGTCTGGCCTTTGTTCAAGAGTGAAGTGGACATGACTCACTTCATTGGTAGGCCTGCACATGTATTATCTCCTCTGTATTCTTCAACAAGCCTAAATTTCATCTGCAACCCTGAGTAGGCCTCACCTCAAACAAACCTCTGGATAGGCTACACCTTATCGTCATCCTGAATCAATCATTTAAAATGTTAGGGACAGATTTATGATAGGTGTGTGCCTCTTTTGCGCCGCTGTGCGTCACTTTTGTGATGCAGCGGCGGTGCAAAAGATTTGCTATGTTGTGACATATTTACAACTTGATGCATCTAGGCTGATGTGTCATGCTGTAAAGTCCTGTGCCACATGAAACCTGCGTCAGGTTTCATATAGGTGTTTTGTTGCAGGGTGGGCATTCATTTGCATGAAAGCCCTGTAAAACTAACACAGTGAAATTTAGAAGATTTCACTGAGTCAGCTTTATAGCATTGCTGAATCAAATCCTTATGCCTGTTTGAAACAGGCATAAGGAGTGATGCACCATGCAATGTGTGGCTTCCTCCTGTGCATTGCAGTAGACATGTCGTGCTTACGACGTGATTCTTGCAATGTGCTGCTTTTGCGGCACAGATGCGTGACGCATCTGTGCTGTTTTTACTCAATGGTGCTCCACATTGTAAATGCGGCACACCATGGGTGGCAGAGCAGTGGTGCACGTTAACTGGTGCATCCCTGGGGATGTGCCAGTTAACATAAATCCGCCCCTTTACATTTAAGTATGTGCAGGGGACACAGAGTCTGTGAGGCTTATCCAAGGTTAAGAAGAGATGAGTCCTGTTCACTGAAAACTTGGACATAGGACTCACCTCCTCAGCATCGCTGGACATGGCTAAATAATAGCTGCAAAATGTTACTCTTGTTAAACAATTTTACTATTATAGTCTCTGAGATTTGTCTCTTACTCTGCAACATCTCATTGTTGTTCTCTTTTTTTAAAGATAACGACAACATCAAGCATGAGTGATAATGAGCAATCAGTTGATCTCGATCTTATCATTGAATTTGTCATTGAAATGTCAGTGGAAGTAGATCCCTTGGATGATTTAAATCCTGAGGATGATGAAGAATATGATGAGGATGCCGATTTGTCAGAATTGTATGACATAGGGTGGGAAGCTGACCTGCTTGAGCCTATGGAACTATAAACATTTATTTTTAAAATTTACTGGAAATGAAAAGTAAAAATGTAAACCGTTTCGTTTAAAATTAAACACACCTTCAAAAACAGGTTATGTATAGTGTCTTCAATAAAATATTCAAATATGCTCATAAAATTAGATCAGATTCACATATAAAACAGCACAGGTAAAATGTAGAAGCATTCCATTTCTTTGCTACTATTTGTGAATACTAAATTTGCCAATGCACTAAAAATTATTCAATGTAAAAATGACAAGTAGTGTGTTAAGTTTTTAATGATTGTTATTGATTTACTGTTTGGTAATAGTGGTTAATACCATTTTTTATTATATTTTACCACAGATTCAACTGCAGATCATTTCGAAATTAGAGAATGCCGTCTAAGGATAGAATCCGAAAGGCTACAAAACATCAAAGACAGCAGGTTCATAAATTGTTGCAGCAGTCCTCTACAATAAAAACTTGTCAAGTCACCAAGAAAGGTCCGGGTAAGATAAAGAAATCATTCATAAGAAACATTTGTAGAAAAAAAAGTAGTACTACAGAAAATGTATTAGTCCAGAAAAAGAGAAGCAATTTAAACGGAAAGGGAAGGCCAATCAAAAATGTTACTGCTAGAGCAGGAGATAACTCTGTGCATGGTAGTAGAAGGAAAAATCAGTTTAGGGACATTCGTAGACGAATGTTCCGCAACAGGATAATTGGCAATTTGTTAAAAAATATTAAGAAAGGTCAACAGAAAGTGGTTTTTTATAAGAGAAAAAAAAAAGTTGAGAAAGTTATTGATCAGGCATTTGAAATTAAGCGAAAGTTATTAATTTTGATAATCAATAGAATTAGGAAGCTAAACAAGGCAATTTATGATTTCAAAAGAAATAGTAGATGGAAGAGAATAGTTAATCGGAGTAATTTTTGTGAAGTTTTTTCAGGAGAATGGATGCATAGATCAAGTTGTGAGGCATTTTTTAATGAGGAGAGTTATTTCCAGGATAATGATTTGGTGCATGCAGTTGACACCAGTGGTCGAGCTTATGAGGTGAAAGATGGTTGTCCAGTTGAAAAAGAAAAACTTGTGACAACAGAGGAAGAAGAGGTGTTAGGTAATGAGGTTTTAGGAAGACGTCCTAAGGGACCTGTGTACACCTGGAAGTGTAGTAGTATTTGCAGTGTGCGACAGGATTCCATCAATTTGCTTTGTGATTTTGTACGGACATTTAATAAGAAAAGTTTGAAGCAGAAAATGATGTTGTTGCAAGAATTAGATCCTTGCAGAGTGAGAGAAGTGACAGGTTTGCATGGTCATTCACTGGCTTGTCTTTCCAGGAGAGTATGCCAGAGTGTTTTTCATCATTTCAGGATGCTAGCAGTGCATCATAATAAAGTGAGGAAATTAGTTAGAATGTTGTATTAGGCTAAGAGTCCAGCAGTTATGCTTAAACAATTATGCACTGCTTTTTTGCATGGTTCTGAAATAGATGTGAAGAATATTTGTGAAGAAATTGAGTTTTGTTACTTTGGAAGTAAAGAGGAGAATGTTGAAATTGACCCAGAAGAAGAGGGTAATGTGGAAGATAGTGTACAGGTCTCCAGTACAGATAATTTTCAGAAGGAAATTGCCACGTTTCAGGTGAAATCAAGTGAGAGGCCTAATTTCACTTGTGTTTGTTGTCGACGCACTTATTATAAGAATCAGACTAAGTTAGTGGATTTATATGCAAAAAGTGAAAGGGAAAATAATAGTGAATGGAAGGATTTCGCAACATACTTGATGGTAGAAAATTGTTTTGATTTGGGATTGGATCAACGTGTGTGTACCCCTTGTTGTAACAAATTAAATCAAAACCATATGCCTGCTAGAGCGGTTCATAATAATCTGGAATTGGTTGAGATTGCTTCTGAATTGAAGGATTTAAATACTTATGAATCTATTTTGATTCAAAGTATCCATCCCTTTCAGGCTATTGTAAGAATGGAGCCAAAGACAGGGAAATTGCCTCCATCAGATTTCCAGAGAGGATTAAAGGGAAGAGTTGTTTATTTGCCTCTAGATTTGAAGAAAAACATTAATTCAATTGGAGTAGAAAAAGTGGAAGAGGAACCTCTGGTTATCTTAGTTAATGGGGTTCCGACAAAGAGTAAGAAAATATGGCAAGATTTAGTGGATGTTAGGAAAGTCAAAAAGGCAACATTGTATTTGAAAAAAAACAATAAGTACTATAAGAATGTATATGTTGCAGAAGAGGAAGTAAGTGAAGAAGAGGATAGCGATTTGTGTGCTGGTCAAATTGAGAAAGTAGAACCCTCTAAAAGTGAAGAAATATATGAACATTATAGTGTTCATCCTTTGCATTCCAAGGAAGTCATGGGGAATGCTATTGAGTTGTTTCAAATGAAACAAGCCAAAGGGAGTCCCATTAGTGTTTGGGAGGAAAGTTTGGAAGCTCGGTGTTTCCCACAGCTATTTCCAACAGGTCAAGGAGGAAGATATGATGAGCGACCTCATCAAATTCCTGCTTCTGAATACCGGACTTTACGATTGTATGCAGAAGATCCTAGGTTTCGACAATGCATTCCCTATTTGTTTCATCTCCTGTTTGAAAGCGATCTGTCTGGACTGTCATATGCAGTGAACCACATCTTGAAAAGTGGTATACAGATGCAAAACATCTCGGCAAGTGACTTTATGGATAAAGTCAATGTGCAAGACAGTATTTTGGATTCTCACCTGATTAATCTCATGCCGTGTCAGCGTGGTACTAATGAGTACAGGTACAGTCGTCATGGTGATTTAAAATGTATGCTGAGGAACTTAGGAACTCCCACATGGTTCCTCACTCTCAGCTGTGCCGAGTATGGCTGGGAAGACTTACTTGAATTTCTACAAGAGGCAAATGGAAACATTGAAATATCGAATTCTAGACACCCGGAGAACTGTGCTCTTTGGATCCAGTGAATGTATGCAGGTACTTCAATCATAGATTTGAAGCTATGATGTCTTTCATCATGAACAAGAGAAATCCACCTCTTGGAGAGGTGTTGGATTTCTTCTGGAGAAAGGAGTACCAAGCAAGAGGTGCTCCTCATATACATATGCTGCTGTGGATCAAGGATGCACCTAAATTTGGAACAGATCCAGAAGACTTAGTGATGAGTTTCATACAACAGTATTCTACGTGTGCTGTTCCAAATGCAAAGGAGGACAAAAGCCTAAGAGAACAAGTTCTACGCTTCCAAAGCCATCGTTGTGGAAAGTACTGTCGTCGTAAATTCAGAAACAAGGACAAGTTCTACACCAAATGTCGTTTCGCCTTTCCACGACCAGTGATTTCTAAAGGAAGAGTGAACAGTTTGATGTCTTCACTGCAACATAATGTGATGAAGAAATCACCTAAAAACACATACAATTTGAAAAGGAACGAAGAGTCCAAGTATATCAACGACTACAACCCAGTGATTTTGTCCATGTGGAATGCTAACATGGATATACAGTTCGTGGCTGATAACTGTATGGCTGTGGCTCGGTATGTGACATCTTACATCACCAAAAAAGAAAAGACAGAATTGAAGGATATGTGGGAGGACATTTCCCATGAAAAGAGCCTCAGTAAGAAGTTGTACAGTTTCAGTCTGAAGATGTTGTCACATCGAGAAATCGGAGCTTACGAATGTTCTGACCAGTTGTCTTCAGCAAGTCTCTATACCAAATCCAGGAGTATCGTTTGGGCGAGTCTTGGTCTTGCTGCAACGCGTAATCGAGTTCTGAAACCTGTGCGGGAAATTGAGTATGTGGCGGAAAAGGAGCCAAACAGTACTGATATTTTGAAGACCAACATGTTGGATACATATTATCCAAATAGAAGCAGACACCTCGAGAATGTTTGTCTGTATGAGGTTCTACAAAATTACATATTCAAGAGGAACATCAAAGAAGATATTGATAAAGGAGTGTATGCTGTAATTGGAACTGAGGGATGTCTGGTCAAGCAAAGAAAATGCCACTTGGTAAACCATCGAAAATTGAGTGGCGAATCTCCTGAAAAAAAAGAGTTTTTCTATTTAGCACTTTTGCAACTTTTCAAGTCTTGGCGTGCAGAAGAGAAACTGCTTGGAGATTTCCTCTGTTACGAAGACTCTTTCACTGCCGCCAAGGAGACCATAGAATGTCCTGTTTTTCCCAAATATCTAGAAATGTTGAATGCGGAAATCAAGCAGGAAGCAACGATTGCAGCCGAGATTGCTAGAGACAGTTCTCAGGACAGTCAGAGTTCTGTTTCATTGAGTCAGGATCCACTAGGAGGACCAGTTATCGAAAATGAAGCTGCCACTTCCATGAATGAAGTGGAAAGAGCCATGGCACATGCTCAGGAAGATGCGGTTAACTTAGAAGACTTGGAAAGACAACTCAACGTTGAGCAGAGGAAAATATATGACGAAGTATCAACCAAATTGATCATGGATTAAGTCATGAGAAGAAAGAGTGCTCATGTACGTCGTTGAAGCCTGTCTGACTGTACGTGAGTGGAGAAGCGGGAACTGGAAGAAGTTTCCTCATTAAAGCAATTTCATGTTATTTGCAGAAAAGGACTGAGTCATCGCTGTCTTGTGTTGTCACCGCTCCAACTGGACTGGCAGCACATAACATTAAAGGTATTACTTTGCATCGTCTACTGATGCTGCCAGTGGAGCATGATAACAAATTACAATACCACAAGTTATCTGGAGATGCTTGTTGTGAAGTTTCAAGAGTCTTGAGGAAAATGAAACTTCTTATCATTGACGAAGTAAGCATGGTTTCCAATGTCATGCTTGCCTTTGTGCATTTGAGAATGCAAGAAGTTCTCAAAACAGAGTATGATGTGTTATTTGGTGGCAAACACATCATTGTTTTCGGAGATCTTCTGCAGCTGACACCAGTGAAAGGACAACCTGTGTTAAAAATGCTCACGCATGAAGATACCAGGAAGTGCCTAGGGAGCATTGGCAACGTCAATATATGGTTAAACTTCAATTATGCTGAACTGCATGAAAATATGCGTCAGGCGAAGGATGAAGATTACAAGAATATTCTACAAGATGTTAGAATCGGAAAAGTGACCGAGCATGGGAAAGAAGCTTTACATGCACGATTACTGTCAAATTTGTATCCAGAACAAGATGTTGTGCCTGAGAATATTTTTCAGAAAATTACTGAGAAGAAATCTGGAATATGTTTGATGCCAACTCTTGCAGAATGTGCCATCTTCAACAACAAAATGTTGTATTTAGAAAACCAAGAGATTGTGAAACTGGAAGCTATTGACAGAGTAGAGCATATGGGATCAACAATTATTTTGTCTGAGAATTTGAAATCAAAATTGGATTCATTAGAGAAGAGTATATCTAAAACTGCGGGTTTTGAAAAGACTCTGAATGTGTGCTTAAATTGCCGTATAATTTTAAGAAGGAATTTACATGTTGAAAGAGGTCTGGTAAATGGATCAATGGGTAATGTTGTTGATTTTGTGAAATACAGAAATAGGGATGAAATTGAATTTTTAAAAATTAAATTTGATGGCATTGAGGAAGTACAGCTAATTGGTCGTTGCTCTGCTAGGTTTTTGCTTGTGAAAGACTTATATGTTCGCCGTAAGCAGTTTCCTGTTTGCTTGGCATATGCGGTGACAATCAATAAATCGCAAGGTTTAAGTGTAGACAGTGCATTGGTGAATATTGGCACTTCTGTGTTCAAGGAGGGTATGGCATATGTGGCATTGTCACGAGTCAGAACTTTATCGGGATTGTACTTGATCGAGTGTGATGTCACAAACATTTGTGCGGATCTAGACTGTGTTAAGGAATACAATAGGTTAAGAAGAGAGTATGCGCCACATTTGCCTCAATATCCTTTGTTTGAGAAACGTGTGGTAGGCCGGAAACGAAGAAATGTGACCAATAGTAGGGAGGTTGTAGCAAAAAGACGAAAAGTCGATGAACCTGAAATTATAAGCAGAAAGAAAAAGGATTCTGTTGAAGATGTTGTTGGTTTTCAATTTGAAAACAGTTCTGGTGTCAACTGCTATGCTAATGTAGTGGTTAATGTTTTGTTTTCTCTAGAAAATGTAAAAGAAGAGATTGTGGTCAATTCGGATCAAAGATTTTGCAGTTTGTTAAATTCTGTGTTAGAGAAATGTAGCACTGATAGAACAAAAATAGAAAGTGTGTCTGAAATTTGAAATCTGTTAGACAGATGTTCAGGTCAAACACAATTCTCTCAAAATATTCAGCAAGATTGTCAGGAGTTTTTAATGTATATGCTTGATGTATTGCATGCTGAAGGTGTAGATGTAGATCACCTGTTTGGGCTTTCTTATCAATGGCAGCATGACTGCGAGAACTGTAGGGTATCAAGTACTACTAGTGTAGACTCAGAAAAATTTATATATTTAACTTTGCCAGACAGTAAATCAGTGTCCTTTAATAAGCTAGTAAAAGCAGCTGATCACAACATGGAGTGTAGCCAATGTAAGTCTGAAATGTTGTCAACATTATTTATACGAACATATGGCCAGTATGTTATTTTAATGTTCCAACGATGTAGGCCTGATGGAACAAAATTGACAACTTTAATTAAAAATGTTGTGGCGTCGCAGTTGTCAATATCAGGAAGGACTTTTGTAACTGCAGCAATTATATATCATGACGGTCCTTCAATAACATCAGGACATTACACAGCTTATTTAAAGTCTAGAAATGGCTGGTCATTCTGCAACGATTCTGTTTTAACTTAAAAAAAAAAATTGCCTTTTGACCTTAAAAATTCTTACCTGGTGTTTTTAAAACCAAAATTTTAGGGAAGGAATCTCAGGATTTGCTCTGAGGAATTTCAAGCGGTTCTAATGGCTCCTACACAATTTGGCCTTGAGGATAAGTGTAGTACAGAGTCAAAAGTTATTTTTGAGTTTTAAATAGTTCCTGGAAAAAAAGAATGTTTTCTTACAGAAAGTGGTGGGCACGGATTAGTTAAAGGACAACAGAGTATTTCCCAAAGCAAACGGTGTTCTTACCATAACACTTGACGTCATGGAAAAATAACTGCACTTTGAATGAGTTCAGAAAAACTGTTTCTTTTTATAAGCTAATTCAAGCAGCCAATAAAAACATGGAGTAGAGGTAATGTAAGTCTGCAATGCTGTCTAGATTTTTTGACCAAACATTTGGTTATAATGTCATTTTAAAATTCCAACTATATAAACCTGATGAAAGTAAGTCTTCAACTTTAATTACAAATGTTGTGGCTACACAGTCGTTTATTTTAGGAAGAAAATTTTTAACTGCAGCTATTATATGACATGATGGTCCTTTGACAAGATCCGCTTATTACACAGCTTATTGAAAATGTAAAAAAAGCTGCTGTTTCGTAAATGATTCCTATTTGACTACGATACAATGTTGCCTTTTTACTTAAAAATATTCTTACTTTCTGTTTTCAGAAAAGAGAATTTAGGGTAGGTAACTGGCCTATAATGATTCTAGGGGTTGATATAATTGTATCTACTCTTTTAAATTGCTTTGTGATTAAAAGTGATGTAGAGAGTTAAATAATTGTAGTAGTCATAGAGGTAGTGTAAGTCTGCTTCATAGTAAGCAGTATCAGTGTCATAGGAAATGTAGAACATGAGTGAGCAAGAAGGGTAAGATATTACTAGTCCAGGATTGTGAAAGTGATCTTGAATGTTTTCTTTCTGAAAGTTGAGGAAATACAAAATGACGGGATTGGCTTAGAAGAATTCCAAGAGTTATAAATGGCTCTTACACGATTTGGCCTTGTGGAAACGTGTGGTAGAGAGCGAGAAGTCATTTATTGTATGTAACATATTTTTCAAAACGATGGAAGTTTTCTTTCAGAAAGTGGCGGGCTGAAAATAATAACAGCACAACAGAGTGTAAGCTGTTCATAGGACATCCTTCGACGTTATGGAAAGTAAGTTAATTTTAAGGAGTTCTGATTTCTGATTTGTCATGTTGTATGGGTTTTTTAAACACAATCATTTTGATTGTGTTTTTTTTCCCCGCTGTTATATGATGAATACCTTCAAGTCACTGTTTTTAGTGAAATTTGATAAATTCTGAGAACAGCAAAAATAAACCATTTAACATGTATAATTAATTCTGTACTTTTTGTATTTATGATATACATTTAGAAATGTGTAGTAGACATGAAGAAGCTGAGGCTTCTGTAAGTGTCAAAGTTGTTGCATACAGTGCTCACATTCTACGTAGTCTTTCATATGATAGACTACATTTCCACAATGAGATACCTAAGCAAAGGAAACACAGGTGATGTGATTGTGAAATGAGCAAAAAAAATTGCACGTTTTTCAATTACATTACCTGTGTTTCCTAACATTACACATCACATTGTGTAGATAAGGTTTAGGCCTGTTCCAGGAGATAGAGGAGGTCTGACATTTGTTGAAGAGTGCAGTGCACATGAGTCACTTCGTTGGTAGGCCTGCACATGTATTATCTCCTCTGTACTTTTCAAGAAGCCTAAATTTCATCTGCAAAACTGAGTAGGACTCACCTGAAAGAAATCTGTGGATAGGCTACACCTTATCAGCATCTAGAAACAATCATTTAAAATGTTAAGGGCAGTTTTATGAAGGCTGTGTGCCTCTTTTGCGCCGCTGTTCCTTCACTTTTGTGACGCAGCAGCAGTGTAAAAGATGCACCATGTTGCAAGATAGGCCTCAGTTCATTTCCAGCAAGATACCGTCAGTTTAAAATGTATATAATTAGGACTGTGTAGGGGGCATGCAGAAGCCGAGGCTTCAGTAAGTGTCAAAGTTGTTGCATGCAGTGCTGCACTTCTGCGTACTCTTTCATATGCTGGACTACATCTGCACAATGAGATACCTAACCAAAGGAAACACAAGTGATGTGATTGTGAAATGAGCAAAAGAAATTGCACGTTTTTCAAATACATTACCTGTGTTTCCTAACATTACAAATCACATTGTGCAATGAAGTTTAGGCCTGTCCAGGGAAACAGAGGAGGTCTGAACTTTGTTCAAGAGTGCAGTGGACATGACTCACTTTATTGGTAGGCCTGCACATGTATTATCTCCTCTGTACTCTTCAGCAAGCCTAAATTTCATCTGCAACCCTGAGTAGGCCTCACCTGAAACAAACGTCTGGATAGGACACACCTTATTGCCATCCTGAAACAATCATTTAAAATGTTAGGAACAGTTTTATGATGATTGTGCACCTCTTTTGCGCTGCCATTGCGTCACTTTTGTGAGACAACAGCAGTGCAAAAGATGCACCATGTTCCAAGATAGGCCTCACTTCATCTGCATCAAGATACTGTTAGTTTAAAATGTATATTTTTAGGACTGTGTAGGGGGCCTGGAGAAGCAGAGGCTTCTGTAAGTGTCAAAGTTGTTGAAAAACTGTTTGTCCTTCAATCTTTTCCCTTGTCTTTTCTAATTTTTAAATACATGTTTTAATATTTTTCAAATGTTTGTTCTCTCTTTCACAGATTGAAAGTATAAAAATAACAAGTGACTAAGTTAACGACAATTATAAGGTAAATGTTTTGTACTCTTTTCGTTACATTTCTATCACATTTAACTACTATTAGTTCCACTGCTTCATTTCTTTAACCCTCACTTTCCTGCCTTTGCTACTTCCCTCATTCCTTTCTCTATTACTTACTTACTCTACTCCTTCCACTCCTTTTCTCAGTCCCTCTCTTCTCATAGTTCCTCACTCTTGTTCACTCACTCCGTCTCTATTACTCTTACTGTCTCTGACTGATCACTCTTTCACTACTTGTTCATTATGCTTTCTCTGTGTAGTTGAAGCACACTAAGGGGCATATTATGAACACAGCCAATAAAATTATTGCTGCTTTTATCGGCAGAAAACTGCTGCAAAAGCGGCTTTAGCGGCAGTTTTCTGCCGCAAAAGCGGCTTTAGCGACACATTTCTGCCGATAAAAGCTGCGAAACTTTTATCGCCTACGTTGATAATATGCCCCTATGTTATTTACATTTCTTTGCTGTTTCAATTATTCCTTTTCTGTTACTTCTTCTTTTCTGCTTTCTGTTTTTTCTCTGTGTTATTCCACATGTTTTAATCTTATTTTGAACATTCACTCACATTCTCTAAGAAACTCTTCTTTGTTATTCTTCTACTCTCCTTTTTTTCTTTCACTTCCTTATCTATTTTGTTTTTCACAATTATACCCTCTTCCATCTTTTCTTCGGTAAATAGATCTATTAAACAGTATCTCTGGTTTAGTCCTTATAGCTGTCTTTCTTTTAACATTACTCTCTGTTTACTTCCCTTATACTTACTCTTCTTTTTTTTTTTAATTTTTTGGGTTCGCTCCCGGTTCGCGTACCGGGGAGCGAACCGGGAAGCGAACCAAAAGAAATAGAGGTTGCCAGAGTGCTAAACATTCTAGCAATTTTTTTATAAAGGGGAGGTAGTTCTGAAAAGAACTTTTTTTAATGTTTTTGTTGTTTTATATTTTTTTTTTATTTTTCTGAACATTTTTTGTTTTTTTTGTATTTTTTGAACAATTTTATGTTTTTTTGGTTTTTTGGGGGGGGAAACAACGAAAAACAGGCATTAGAAAGGGCTCAACAGGAGCACATTTTTTTTTATTTTTTGGGGCGTTTTGAGCACTTGTGGTTTTCAAATGCTCTGTTTATCAAATTGATACTCATATTTGCACATGAGAGTAGGTTACCACAATAAAGGCACACTATCTTCATGTGCACAAAATTCTGTTGAATGTTTGGCACTGTTTCCCGTGCCTCTGGCCCCGACAGAGTTACCTGTGCCGATGTACTGGCCACAGGAGTTGGTGGGTTGTCTTGGAGGTCACGCATCTCTGCCACGCTGTAATTCAGTGGATGCCACCTCTGCATATGACGGTGCATAGTATAGTTGCCGTAACTATACTTTTTATCTGTGCCTCTAGATAAATCTTCTTTGCATATGAGGCATGTCACATAGCGAGCATTCACTTTTTTCTGGCCTTGAGGAAAAGAAAAAAACTGCCAAATAAAACTATTTTTGTGGTGAGATATCCGGGGCTCCTCACGTAAAAACTGTCTTGGCTGTACTTCCTCTTCCTCTTCTTCGTCCTCTTCCTCCTCTGTGTTGGGAAGGAACTGTGGAGGTGGTCCTCTCTTCCTAGGAGGTGGTGGTGGTGGTGGGGGTGCACCAGCTGCAGCTACTACTGAAGCCATTTTCTAGTAAGCAAAATAGGTCTTCCTTTCACAAAGTTGAAAGTCAGAGTGAGAAAAAAGGTGGGGGCTTTCATCATTTTGGAAAAAAAATTGTTCTAAACCAATGAAAAGTGTTATTTTTAGGTCACATGACCTGGCCTTACATCATTAGGAAACCAAAAGTGAAATGAACCAATAAAAAGTTTTATTAACAAGTCACATGACCTGTTACGCTTACGTTACGCGCTGCGGGCCGTGCCCCGGATCGCTTCCGGGGAGCTGCGCTTCGCGCCTCGGTTCGCGCTCCGGAGCACTTCCGGGTGCGCTAACGCGGCGCGTCATAAGACGCATTACGCGGCAACGCGATACGTCGCCCTTACGCGGCGCGCCCCGGATCGCTTCCGGGGAGCTGCGCTTCGCGCCTTGGTTCGCGTACCGGAGCACTTCCGGGTGCGCTAACGCGGCGCGTCATAAGACGCATTACGCGACAACGCAATACGTCGCGCTTCCGCGACGCGTCACGATGTTGATTTCTAACGCGGCAGTTGCGCAAACGGAACGTTTACCGGTTCGCGTACCGAGTCGCGGCACCAAATTGAGCTAACGGGAAGCTACCCGGTTCGCGGACCGGGAGCGAACCAAAACATAATAATAAAAAATGTTTTTATTAATAAACATATAAAATATATTTTTTGATTTAAATAAGAATACATTTTGAAGCTTTTGATATTTGCTATTAAAAAACCATTGAAATTCACTGAAAAAACCATAGGTTATAGACCATATATAGTTAGGAATTAGCATTTAAGAAACGTTTTTTTTACTCACACAAAACCATTGAAATTCCATATATAGTTAGTTGCACTAACTATATATCGCGCACCCGCAATCCACTGCTGATGATGTCACATATTACATCATTCATGACATGGTCAGTGACATCACTGATGACATCACTGATGACATCTCAAATGACATCACTGATGACATCACTGATGACATCTCAAATGACATCACTGATAACATCTCAAATGACATCACTGATGACATCTCAAATGACATCACTGATGACATCTTATTTGACATCAATGGTCACATCACTGATGATATCATTCATGTGACAATACAATGCATCTCCTCACACTTTAATATAACCTCTGTTACACCCAGTGTTAAATACAGAATATAATTTTTGAAACCATTGACACACCAATACTAGTTACTACATACGCACTCATTGATTCCTACCTCTACACACACATTCACTCATTCACCCATACTATCATTCATACATACAATCACTCATCTTTACAACACTATCAAATGCACTCATACCTTTATACAGACACTCACACTCTGCCACTCATCCATGGAGTTACTCACACACCTAGTCAGTCCTGTAAAGAATCAATCACACTTCCATTTTCTAATCTATACAGTTAAACATAGAGTACCTTACATTTTCAAACATATACTAACACATTCTTACTCTCTTATACAATCATTGATACAAGAACCCATTGATCTGCACAGAGTCACACATCTCCCAGCCAGCCACACACACACTCAGTCTCCCATACAAATACTTGGACAATCAATCAATAACCCATATAGTTACTCATATAGCTACTGATCAACACATGCAGCAGTTTACAGAACAACAGACATAATGATGCACAAATTAAGACAGTTTAGTCACTAACCCATGCACTCAGTGAGACACATTTAATCACTCACTCATACAGTAAGTCACGCACCTACTAAATCCTTCATCCAGACACTTCTACATCTACTCATTCTTCAATATGTAAGACATATTTTAACTTTACATAATCACACAGTCACTGGATGATGTCATCAGTGATGTCATCAGTGATGTCACTGACCATGTCATGAATGATGTAATATGTGACATCATCAGCAGTGGATTGCGGGTGCGCGATATATAGTTAGTGCAACTAACTATATATGGAATTTCAATGGTTTTGTGTGAGTAAAAAAAACGTTTCTTAAATGCTAATTCCTAACTATATATGGTCTATAACCTATGGTTTTTTCAGTGAATTTTCAAGGTTTTGTAAATGCTAATTCCTAACTATATATGGTCTATAACCTATGGTTTTTTCTGTGAATATATATATATATATATATATATATATATATATATATATATATATATATATATATATATATATATATATATATATTTCAATTATTGCCTAAGCCAATGTTATCGTGTACTCCAATAGTCCTTTAGATAGGAATCTCAAACAGTAAAATTCTCATTCATTGTCCTGTGGATCATTCAAAGAGTATGGACTCCAATCTTCATTTGTGAAAATACATCTTTTTTTGGTCACATTTCATATTTCTTTATTACAAAACAAAAAGCCCACCCAGTCAGTTTGTTTCTGCCATATCTGGGAATTCATCAGGGTTTATATATGCAGTAGTCCAACCAAAATCTCACAGATTACGCTCATATAAACATGTACTGCATGTTTCCAATGCTCACTGGAATAATATTTCCAAAACATGTGGATCCTAATCACTTCCCAGTTACTGTTGGAATGTGAATAGGCACCACATGTTTTCGAAATGTGCAGTACACATTTATATTCTATTTATTTATTTGAAGTATTTGTACAATGTAACACTCATCCCCGTAGGGATATCACTGCACTAGAATAGCTGAAAGTTCTAAAATCAGATTTCAGGGTTTAACTGCTGTATAGTGCGTCAGCTATGTGTAGTTAATCCCAGAAAAGCCAGGTCTTTAAGTTTTTTCTAAAATTGATATGGTTTTCCATGAGATAAACGTGAAGAGGTTGTAAATTCCACTGGGCTGCCGCTAAATACAAGAAGAAGCGGCCTCCTGTCCTCACTTTTTTAATGCACGTGGTCTTGGCTAGCCCCAAGTTCTGAGATCTAAAGTTTCGGGTTGGTTTATAAATATCTATTGTGGAACGTAGGACCGCTGGGCCTGTTTTGTATAGAGCCTTGTGCATATGACAGAGCAGTTTAAACTTTGCTCTTTTGCGCATGGGCAGCCAGTGAAGAGTTTTCAAACAAGCAGAGGCTGAGCTACATTTTTCTTTGTTGCATTTTAGTCTGGCTGCTGCATTCTGGATTACCTGAAGATGGAAAAATAGGTAATCCGCCATGCCCACATAGATCGCATTCCCGTAATCCAGTCTACTAGTCACCAGTACCTGGACAATGGTTCTGCAGCAGTCCACTGGAATCCATTGGAAGAGATTTCTCAGGTGTTTGAGTATGCCAAAGTATTTGTCATAAGTGGCATTGACTTGCTCCTGCATGGATAAGGAATTGTCTATTAAGATCCCCAAGTTTTTTGCCACTTTCTTAGACTCAGGGGTTGGGCCTAGAGAAGTTGGCCACTAGAAAGAGTCCCAAACCTGTTGTGATCAACCAAAGAGCAGGATCTCTGATTTTTCGGCGTTTAATTTCAAACAGTGTGCCCTCATCCAATTTGACAACTCTGGAGATGGCTGGTCAGATTGACTCTGGCAACCTGATGTTTTTCCCCAATCAAAATGACCAACTGGTTGTCATCTATGCAATAGCAGATCTCAAAACCCCTTTGCCTGAAATGTTTTATGATTGATGACACATACACATTAAAAACAATTGTGCTAAGTCCCTGAGGAACTTCACATTTGGATGTGTGGGGGAGCGAACTGAAGGTGTCTAGTTGCACTGATTGGGCTCTCTTATTTAGGAAGGAGCCAAACCATTTTAGTGCTTTCAAATGGATCCCAATCTCATACTTTTTATTCATCAATAGATGATGGGAAACCATATTAAATGCCACAGACAGATCCAGTATGATCAGGACATCAGCCTTATCCTGATCCACCTCAAATTGGATGTTATCTAAAATGGCCAGGAGAGTGCGATCAGTGCTGTAGTTCATTCTGAATCCTGTCTAGGAAGGGTATAACAGTTTTTTGTTTTCTGGAAAAGTGAGGAGCTGGGCATTGATAAGTCTTTCTAATACCTTAGACATGTATGGGATGAGGACTTCTGATCAACCTGTGGTGTGGCGAAATAGTTTGAGAATGAATCGAGATTTATTTTGCTCCAAGCTCTCTGCCGGGTGAGGAATAGGTCAGTGTTCTTACTTTGAATTGGTGGTAATAAGAATGAGAAAGTAATCAGAGCATGATCCATCCAAAGCCGGGATTCAATGTTACAGATTAAGGTAGTTCTAATATTGGAGAATAGTAGTCTAATGTGTGTCCTTCAATGAGGGTCAGGCCAGAAATTCCTTGCTTGAGCTAACGAATTTGCACTGCACTCTCCAGACGTTTACAGAGTGGATCCTTAAGATTTTCATAATGAACATAAATGTCTCCTATCACAAAATACTGTGCATAGTTAAGGATTAGTGGGGATAACCAAGCAAGAAGGTTGGTGGCCATTAGGGAGTTGTAGCCAGGGGGTCTGTAGAGTATCATGCCTCCAAGCAGCCTTCTATCTTTATAGGGGATTTGGAATGCTAGGAACTCACATTCGGATATAGAGGAGCTCCATTTGATGGGGCGTGTGTATTTGTCTTTAAAGATGACTGCTGTGTTGCCTCCTAAAAAACCCGTTCTGTCACATTTCAGAATTTTGTAGCCCAGAGGTACCAAAAATGTGATATTGGGCAGGGTGCGATCATTAATCCAGGCTTCTGTGATACACACCAGATCAGGGTTAGAATTGTTTAATAGGTCACAGTTTTCAATACAGTGCTTAGGGAGGGATCTTGCATTGAAATGCAAACAGTTTAGTGTAAGTCTTACATCCTTATTAATACTGTTAGCGTTTATAGTGTGTGGCGCCTCATAAGGCCAGCCTACCTATTTACATCTAAGGCAGGAGAAAGGGCCTTCCAAATGTCCTGGTATTCCCACCGCACATTGGGCCACCTCATATTTCCTAATCCTACTTATGGATAGTAATGAATCCAAAGAGAAGGATATCCTCGCCTTTTCCTCTAAGTTGCAGTGGGCAGGGCCCCTGGTCAGGCACGACCGGCACAGATAGGTTTGCCTTCGGTGTGTCTGTGGCACATCCGCGCAGCTCCCAGGTTTTGAACCCTGCCTGTTATGTAAACTAGACTGCTAATAGACCTGTCATAGCACCCGGAACAGCACATCCTGGTTGGTGTCGCTAAAAGCCCCACTGCCAAATGTGCTTTGTGACTAGGTCATTATGCCCCCAAAATTCTGTAAAAAGATCCTCAAGTTCACATAAAATATTAAAAAATGCCCCAAATGGAGTACAAGTTATATGTCTAAAAATGCAACAATATAAAATGATGTAAAAATTATCTCAGTTTTTCCCCAGCGTGTGACTCTTGTGGTGAATATTTCCCCCCAAGATGCTCACAATTGTAAACAAATGGTAGTTTTAAATGAAATGCAAGATAGTGCAAATATCATATCATATCAAATATCCTATTTATATGATTGTAATCTGTGACATTTTGGCCATTGGTGAGATTTGGCCATCGCTGTCGGCCTTAACTTGTGACTTTCATCTGGTCTCGCATGACCAGAAAACTGTGAGTGGCACTTTGTGCTTTTAGGCACTATACTTACTTTAAATCTTAAAAATTGTTTATGTCAATTTCTACTAATTTGATTTTTGTTGTTTTGGTGTCAAATAATGAATTACATTTTGCTCTATTTTTCTGAATTGGTGTGGGATTTCTCTCTGTGTTGTGTGTTAACTTTATTACTGTTTGAGTGCTGCATAAATATTTTACACATTGCCTCTAAGTTAAGCCTGACTGCTTTTGTGTAAAGTTACCAAAAGCTTAGGTTAATTTAGTGACTTATTGTGGTTCATCCTGAAAAAAACTGTGGCTGTTGCTTGAGAAGGACCTACACCAGCTGTAGGAAGCTTGCTCTGTAGATACTATACCAAAGTAAAGTATAGTTGGCACAGAGTAAGTGGATCCCCTAGAGGCTTTACAGAGGCTCAAGTAGATAATACTACTGCTCTCTTTTGTGGTAGTGTTGGCAAGCAGTTAGGCTCATCAGAGGGCAATGCTACGCATTTAATGTACACACACAGGCAAGAAATGATTGCACAGACTCGATGACTAACGCCGAGAGCAATTATTTGTAAAAATATTACTTTTTGTATGTTTATTTCTTAGAGCAAAATATACTTCGTTGCAGAAAAAATCTTTTGCAATATCGCTGTTTTTCAATGTGAAAAGTGGACCCAGTGCATTTGTGCAACAGTACAATGTTATCCTATAGAAGGAAACACAATCAGCAATATGCAAGTAAGTAAACGGTTTACAGTATTGAGCTTTTAGTTGATGAATCATTAGTAGGCAAGGTTCAGGTAAGTAACAAAACTGCACAACCAGCGGCACTGGGGCAGCCAAGTGCAGATGTCAAACTCGGGGTCTGGTGTCAATGTTATCCAATGAAGAAATGGGGCAATTAAAGTGGTTTCACTTGCAGTTAAGTAGCACAGTTTTGTAACCCAGTCTCTGTGGGTTAAGGCAAGCATTGCGAGGGCCAGATGGCAGCACCATACTTAAAATCTCAGCGACACAGAGGCGGCCGAGTGCAGAGTGCCAACACAGCATTGGGCACCCAATGCAAGCCAATGGGGAGTCTTGAACTTGACAAAATGCTGTAGACTCAGGCCAGGACGAAAGAAACCTACAGCTGCAGAGGTAAGTTGGGATGTGTTGGAATGCTGGTACACTGTTGGGCTCTGGGTGCAGGAGTGTCCTTTGGCCTCGGAAATCAGTCTACTGGTGCAGTCACTGTTGGTGGGGGTTTCTCTTACAGCAGCTGAAGGCATCAATGTGGAGTCCAGAATGGGTCAACTCATGAGGAACGCTTGATCTGGATCACTGGGGAACCTTTTATGGAATGGGAGGCCTCTTGGACTAGGGCCACAGGCATCAGGTGCAGAGGTAATGTAATGTAATGTAAAAATCATTTGTAATGTGCACTTACACCAAGCGGTTTCATGGCGCTGAAGACGGGATTCAGCAGTGGAGTGGTGATGGAAGCTTAGTCGTATGCCTGAGAGAACAGGAGTTTTTTTTACATTTCAAGTGAATTTTATTGAGAAGACGTTTTATATACACGGTACAGTATACAGCAGTAGAGTATAGGTCTCCCGAGGGGCCAACAACCCAATACTGAAGAACACCAGAACAGAAGGGTTTTAAGGAGATTTCTGAACTGGGTGTACAAGGTTACTGATCTGAATTCCGAGGGGAGGGAATTTCAGAATTGAGGGGCCAGAAGGGAAAATCTAAGACCACCATGTTTTTTCTGTTTGAAAGTGGGGGTGGTGAGGAGGTTCAGGTGGGAGGTACGAAGTTCGCGGGAAGGGGTATAACGATGCCGGACAGGACTTTGAAAGTAGTGCATCCCAGTTTGAATGCACAGCGTTTGGCACCGGGAGCCAGTGAAGGCTCTTCATCAAAGGGCAAACGTGTTGGTGTCTGGGCTGAGGGAAAATGAGCCTAGCTGCTTAGTTTTGACCCAGTTGTAGGCAATGAAGCTGGTATGCTGGGATGCCAACATAAAGTGAGTTGGCATAATCAATGCGGGAGATGACCAGGGCCAAAAGAACTAAAGTTAATGCTTCGGTGGTTAGGAATCTGCAAATTTTCAGGATTCTTCTGCTTGCTGGGTGTCAAGGAATTGTGAGTGTTCGATAAAAGAGCTGAGGCAGTTAGCTACAAGCGCTTCTAAAATCTTACTAAGGTAGGGGAGTAACGAAATTGGACTGAAGTTGCTCAGTATCAAGGGGTCGGCGTTGGGTTTCTTCAAGATAGGGACAGTTTAAAAGTATCAGGGACAATGCCTAGTCTGAGACAATTGTTGATGAGTGCAAGTGGGGGAGCAAGGCAAGTGGAAAAGGCTTCTCGTAAAATGTATGGGGGGCAGCAGTCTGCAGGAGAGCCTGAACCAACTTTTTTTAGTTGGGCCAGGGACTCCTCTCTAGAGATTAGAGGTATTTGATCCAACACCTGGGAATTTTTAAACAGAGAGGGAGAGGTTGTTGGGAGAACGGAAGGGGGAATGTGTAGAAAGGAGGCGAACTCCTAGATGGGTTCTAAAGTTTATTGTATACAGCCCCGCACCTAGTGCGGAGCATAAGTCATGGGTGGAGTGTCAATTATGACCGTTGGGAGTTAGGCAGCAGAACAGTTGGGAGGGTGGAATGTTGAGGAACCAATGGGAGGGGGAGGAGATCAAAGGGTGCTCTCGTGCAGGAGAGCTCGTGAGCATCAGCTGTCACGCGCTGGGTGCAGCTTGTGCATATTACGATAATGCTACTTTTGATGGTGGCAATTTTCTCCAAGAAATACGAATTTAGGGAGTTACAAAGTGTTTGTGAGGGGACAGGTTTAGCTATCACTCTGTCTGGTAGTGCGAGTTCATCGACTATGGAGAAGATGTCTTTTGTCTAGTAGCTGAGTTTGTAATTTTCAGAGAGAAGTATAATGTCTTTGTCAGGAGGATGGAGTTTTTGTAATCTTTTAACAGAGTAATGTAGGTGGCTTTTTCTTCCGGGCGTAATCTCGTCTCCAGCTGCGCTTAGCATGCCTAAGTGCTAATTTCTTTGCTTTCAGCTCCTCGGAAAACCAACTTTGAGCATCGTGGGGGTGTTTAAGATTGGTTCTTTTAAAAGGGGCTACGATGTTACTGGCCGATTCAATCCAATGCTTAACGCTTGTTGCCTGACTTCCTAGGGAGTCCTGTTCACTAGGGGAGGAGGCTTTTAATAAGGTACAGAAGTCGCCAATATTAGCCTGATTCCAATTTCTAGCTAGGTGGTTTCTTGTAAGTGATGGTTTTGTGGGGGGGACGCAGTCCAAGGAGAATGTGATAATATGATGGTCTGACCACGGCCATTGGGAGATTGAAGGTTGTGTGATTCCCAAGTTGGAAGTCCAGACTTGGTCCAAGATATATCCCTTAATATGGGTGGCGGCCTGGACATGCTGGGTGCAGCTAAGCCCAGATAGGAGACTAGTGAATTCTAAGGAGCTGGGGCTGTCTCTTACATCCGTGGGCAAGTAGTTGAAATCTCCTATAATAATAATTTTAGCATTATTAATAATTAGTTGGGAGATCATTTTGTCTAGCAGTTGAGGAAAGCAGGACATATGGTGAGGGGTTCGATGAAAAAGACCACAAATAAAAGGGAACTGGGGTGATTCAAATTTTAAAATGAGGCTGTCAACAGAGGGAATGCCAGTGACTTCAAGGGCTGTAAACCTAAGTCTATGGTGGATAATAGCTGCAACCCCGCCTCCAGATTTCCCTAGTGGTCTGTTGGCCTGAAGTATATAGTAGCCAGCAGGTACTGCTGCCAGGATAGCGGGTACCGACTCAGCGGTGAGCCATGTTTCTGACAAAGGAAGTATGTCTGGTTCATTGGAGTCAAGTAGCTGGAATATTTCTAGTTGGTGTTTAACCAATGAGCGGGTGTTTAGGTAGCTAATTACCAGGGTCTTTTTTTCCTTGGTCCGGGGAGTGATAAGTGCAGATGGTACTTTAAGGCTGGTGAACAAGCCCTACTCCGACGGTAGGGCAGAGAGTTCAGGGAGAGTATTCCTGGGGAAGAGAATCCCTGTAGTGTGCAAGAGAGCCTTCGTGCAGGAGCTGATAGGCCAGTTGTCTTGTAGAAGTCTTAGCTCAGTTGCTGTGTAAGATAAAAAATGGGCATAGTGGGTGGACCCTTGCCCCGGCCAGCCGCGGACGGGCATAGACGGGCTTGCCTTTGGCATGCCAGTGGCGCGCTCGCTGAGCTCGTCCACTGCAAGCATCGACCTAAATAGTGGTGAGGCACTGAAAACAAGCGCGCTGACACCTACCGGAAGTGCCTGCCCTTAGTGCAGCTCCCGAGAAGCCCTCCGCTCAACAGCACTTGCCAAGTTGGACCGGGCGTTGGAATACTCAATGCAGGTAAGAATTGTTCCAAATTACAAGTATTTCAAAAACATCCACAGTACACGATTAGTGCCGATATTTACACAGTGAGGCTGCAGAGTTTGAAGGTATGTGCTATTAAAAAGCGTGACAGCACAGAGCAGCTAGCAGCGTCACCTAAGACTGAGGTTCTGGTGCGTCCGCAGCACCTGCGCTCAAGCAGCAACCTAAAAAGTGGTGAGGCGTTGAAAACTAGCACGCTGACCCCTACCGGAAGTGCCTGCCCTTACTGCAGCTCCCAAGAAACCCTCCACTCAATGGCACTTGCAACTACGACCGGGCGTGGAAGTACTCAGTGTAGGTAACATTTGTGCAAAATTAGCAGCGTCACCTAAGGCTGAGGTTCTGGTGCGTCCGCAGCGCGTGCGCTCAAGCAATGACCTAAATAGTGGTGAGGTGCTGAAAAATAGCACGCTGACCCCTACCGGAAGTGCCTGCCCTTACTGCAGCTCCGAAGAAGCCCTCTGCTCAACGGCACTTGGCGTGTCGGACCGGGGCCTGGGAATACTCAGTGCAGGTAAGATTTGTGCAAAATTGAAATTATTTTAAAAACATCCACAATACAAGATTAGTGCTGATATTTACACAGTGAGGCCGCAGAGTTTGAAGGTAGGCACGATTAAAAAGTGTGACAGCACAGGGCAGCTAGCAGCATCACCTAAGGCTGAGGTTCTGCCGCGTCAGAGGTAGTCGACTTTATGGTTCCACAGGCACAGCACTTTGTCTTAAAACCTGGTTTTCTTCTGGACAGGTCCACTGTCCATGGGGGATCAGGAGTCTTTTTAGAAGGCAGGCCATCCTCCCAGGATTCTGGAGGTCACTGGCCTCCAGGACGAGCAGGGTGTTTGAGGGCTGCAGACAGGCCAATATGGCTGAGGCCAAGTCAGTTGGTGTCTTCAGTCTTCTCTTTGGCATGGCTCTTCTTTGTCCTCTTCTCCAGAGGTCGTTGGTAATCTGAGTATCAAGGTTTAGGGGTGCCCCTAAATACTATTTTTAAGGGCGCTACGTAGGTCAGAAGGTAGTAGCCAATGGGCTACTTACCTTTAGTGTCCCTACCCCCAGTGTATGTCCACTCCCTCTGGGGAGTCGGCATACCTCTAACCCTATTGGCTAGAATCCTCCAAAACAATATGGAGGATTCTCAAAGGAGGGGGTCACTTCAGCGCAGGACACCTTAGGGATGATCCTGGCTGAGAGGGGATAAACCTCTTCTGCTTACTAATTTTCCCGCCGATCCTGCTGCCAAACATAGGGCTTGGGGTCCACTAGCTGGAGAGGCCTGGGCAGCTTAAGAAAGGATGAGAAGCCTTTGAGGCTCACTGCCTTTCAATGTTGTTCCTTCTTGGGGGGGAGAGGGGGAGGTGTGAAGCACCTCCACCAAGAGCCAGCTTTGTTTCTGACCCATGAGAGCAAAAAGTTCCCACCTTGGAAAAATGTCTAGAGGTGGCAGGCTGATGCAGACCAGACAGGCACACACTAGTGGGTTAGTAGATTTTCAGGGGGTACCTCTGGGGTGCCCTCTTAGTGCATTTACTAATTAATCCAACACTAGCAGTGTGGGCTCATTAATAGGAGATGTTTGATACCCTACAACTTGAAATTCATTGAAGTCATCATGGAGCTGTGGAACTCGTACAGACGAGCCTCCAGTCAATTTACTCAGTATGGCTTCTCTATGCGCTTATAATGTCTAAGAATGGACATAGACACTATTGGGCCATATCTGCTCCCACAGTTATGCCCTCACATGAGGTATACTGCACCCTGCTTTAGGGCTGTAAGGATTCCTGTAGGGGTGACTTACTGTGCCTCTTGCAGTGCTGGCAGGCCTGGCACACAGGGATGTGTGCCAGGTCCACTCTTCACTTTAATCTGCACTAAACACACAGACTGCAGTGGCAGTGTGCATGTGTTTGGTGAGGGGTCTCTTACGGTGGCATAATACATGCTGTAGCACTTAGAGACCCTCTCTGGTCACAATGCCCTTGGTACAACTGGTACCTTTTACAAGGGACTCATATGTAGGTCAGAGATGTGCCAATTGTGGAAACAAAGGGACTGTTTTGGTAAAGAACACATGCACTGGGAACCTGGTTAGCAGGTTCCCAGTGCACATTCAGTCAAAGATGCATCAGTGTCAGGCAAAAAATGGTGAGTAACCATGCCCAAAGGGGTACTTTCCTACACCCCCTCAAACAACAACCCAATTTTTCATAAAGGGTGCCACTGCTCACGACGAATGGCCTTTAAATTGTCTACAGTCTGTTTCACTATGGTGCTGATGGAAACAATGTACATGTGCAAAGGGATCGCTCTCATTCAATAATTTGCTACAACAGAGTTGTCATCCATAAAAATTATTGCTGGTTAAACCTAACAATCTTTTAAAGCATTACATAGATTGTTCAGAGGCAATAAGCAGAAAGAACAAATAAAGAGCTGTAAAGTAGTAATCACATTTAACTCTTATGAAAGCCGGAAAAGTAAATAGGGTATCATGGCCACTTAGTATATTTGTGGTTAAGTACATCAACTCAAATAAATGTATAGCATGGTCTGCATTTTTTAACTTGTGAAATGTAAGACTACATTTAATTTGAAATTAGGAATAGGAAAATTAGTAAATTGTTTGCTATCCGGCTCCTAGTACTCCTGGGATCATGTTCTTAATCCTGAGATTTCTATTATTAAATCAGTGCATTGTGGGAGTTATTTTCTTCATTTCCTTGAATGAACCTATGCATATGATAATGATTTGTAAAGGTGAAGTTCAAGACCAAATACACAATGTTTGATGTGGTCTAAGTAATCTTGTTAATCTATGTGTGAGTGTTTATATATATTTGTGTTGTCTTTCAGCCGCAGTCTGTTGCTTTTTTGTCTGGCTTGCCCTATCATCTCTATTAGTTTACCATTCCTGACTCTCATTTAATTAAGCCCCTTTTCTTTCCCTTATTTGCACCACCCTTTCATTAATCCTTCTTACCCTCTCCTGTTCCTTCCTTTTCTTTCTTCATGCCCATTTTCTTCTCCTGTTCCTCTTTGAACACCAGGGGTAGTATTATGCATTTTCATTGTTTGCGCCGGGCACACCTATTAAAAGGTACGCCCTGCACAAACAATGGAAGTGCGCTCTATGACGATGAATACGCTGCCCCCAGGGCAGTAGCGAACTCGCGCTGCCCTGTGGTCCGCACATTCCTGTGAAAACACGGAGCGGCAACCCACCTGCACTTTTAGTGGATTAGAGATCTCTTGGCTGGTGGGTGCAGTCAGTGACTGCATCCATCTCCAAGGGTGTCATCAGGGGGTACACTGATAGTGCACCACTTTTTAAATGGCACACAGTGAATGCACTCCCTGAGAGTTTCTTTACCTCTTCGCCTGTGTCTGTAATACGGCTCGGGCGCAGAGGCAAAGGGATTCCCTCCTTTGCTTGGGGCACGCCACCATACAAACGAGGGAATGGTAGCGCTGGTGCTTTAAGTGTACCTGCGCCATCAGTATTACAGAAGGGGTCGCACAAGCGTCTGCGGCCCCTTCTGTAATACCAAAGTGCCTGTTGCGCCCCCAAGTTCTTTCTACTGGCAAGGCCCCGCCCTCACATGGTCCGTGACTGGCTACCCACCCCTCCCAGCTTCCAACACTGCACCTTGAAGGATTGACATAAGCAAGTGTCTTTGGAAGGCGGGGGGTCAGGGACCCCCCGGCCGTATTTATTATACAAAACAATAAAAATATGAATAACAATATTACATCAATATGTTAGAAAAACAAAATTCGACATTAGATTACAGTATTGAAGACAAATATCAAAGGCGAACCTTAACAAAAGTCTAATACAGCGTGTTCCTATCCGAATCTAACATCCTGTCTGAATTTTTGCATTCTAACATTTCTGGCCCGACGGCAAGGTCGCTAACCGGTGTCAAGTCCTACTAACCACGCCCCTACCTACAGGTGCGCATGCGTGACAGGGGACCGCCTACCCCGTCGGCATCGTGAACTCCATTTAACCAACAAGGAGGGCCCTTACACTCTGCGTCACTTTCTGAAGTCATGATGTATGTGCGGGGTGGCTACTGGCCTAAGGAAAGCGTGACTCCCTCCCCCGCATTTTTAGCAGCTAGCGGATATTCCTGCCCCTGAAGTTCTAGGAGGGACCAGTGGCCCCTCCCCCTGGGCCGCCCCCTCCGTGGATGGTGACGCCCCCCCTAGGACCTTAAATTGCTGCTCACCGATCATGACCTTACCGCCTGACCAACCCTAATAAATACGACGATGAACCTAAAGAGAAAGGATGACCTCACTAAAGGACAACTACACTCAACTAAAATCAACCATAGTAATCCAACGCATGCTGCACTCGTGGGAAAAAGGCCTAAGCGCACACAAAATCACATTTTTAATGACACTTAATTACAGCTATAACGGGAAAAAAGGCCTAAGCATATACAACCATATTTAATCAATAAATCACATGCTATAAACGGGAAAAAGGCCTAAGTTCATACAATCATGTCAAACCTCCTACGCATCAACGGGAAAAAGGCCTAAGTTCAAACTTACATAGTACCTACGACTAGCATTGTTTAGTAGCATGTTTTCTAGGGCTGGTGGGTGGGGAAAATTACACGTCCCGAGCGTGGGGCACACGAGGTATGCGGGGAGGGAGCCAGGGGCAAAGAGGGCGCCCAGCTCGCTCACCGAGCCTCTTAAGGGGCTCACACACCAGGGGGTCGCCGGCCCCGTTGGCCCGCCCCGCAGTCAACCCGCCTCCCTGCCCCGGAAGCTGTCCAACTGCTTCCGGGTCACGGGGGAGGCATCAGCCAATCGGTGGTGGGGGCGCGCCGCGCGTGTCATCAACCCGCGACACACCCCCACCACCGAGAGGCCGGAGGAGGGGGAGGGCGCCGCACCGCCATGTGGGCGGGAGGGCCGAGCGGCCCCCCTTTTCAAATGGTCCGTGACTGACTACCCGCCCCTCCCAGCTTCCCACACCGCACCTTGAAGGATTGACATAAGCAAGTGTCTTTGGAAGGCGGGGGGTCAGGGACCCCCCGGCCGTATTTATTATACAAAACAATAAAAATATGAATAACAATATTACATCAATATGTTAGAAAAACAAAATTCGACATTAGATTACAGTATTGAAGACAAATATCAAAGGTTAACCTTAACAACAGTCTAATACAGCGTGTTCCTATCCGAATCTAACATCCTGTCTGAATTTCTGCATTCTAACATTTCTGGCCCGACGGCAAGGTCGCTAACCGGTGTCAAGTCCTACTAACCACGCCCCTACCTACAGGTGCGCATGTGCGACAGGGGACCGCCTACCCCGTCGGCATCGTGAACTCCATTTAACCAACAAGGAGGGCCCTTACACTCTGCGTCATTTTCTGACGTCATGATGTATGTGCGGGGTGGCTACTGGCCTAAGGAAAGCGTGACTCCCTCCCCCGCATTTTTAGCAGCTAGCGGATATTCCTACCCCTGAAGTTCTAGGAGGGACCAGTGGCCCCTCCCCCTGGGCCGCCCCCTCTGTGGATGGTGACGCCCCCCCTAGGACCTTAAATTGCTGCTCACCGATCATGACCTTACCGCCACAGGCCAGCCTTGTTTCCCGACGATCTGGCCCCCCCACAACTCCTGCATGAAGGTCATCCCTACCTCACAAAGCCCTTCAACCAAGCTAGGATATTGTCGCATCATATTGCATTCCCTGCCTCAGTCAAATGGACCCCATCTTGTAAGTACAACTCATCCCCCCAAATGGTCCCATGTGGGATGGTCTGTAAGTGTGTGGTTCGGAAGAGTTTTTCTAACTTGGTATTGATCCTCTTTACCGAGTGATTCAATGCCCTGACGGAATCACCCCCTACCACTGCAGCCGCGGTATCAGCTGAGACCAAACTACAGTGCAGTCAGGGCAAACCCTCCTTACCCAACCCGCTGCTGAGATGATCTCTTCCAGGAGGACCCTTCTACCCAGTCTAGCAAGGTCATTCCCTCCCAGGTGAAGAATTACCACCGCCGGCGGTGTAGCATGTTGGGCGACCAATTCTGCAAAGAATCCCCTAAATTTGCTGAGGCAGAGACCCCCCCTCCCAAAGAAGGAGATGGACAATCCTTTGTGCACTAGCTCCCTTCTACCCTTGCCTGTAAAAAAGACATGTTTAGCACGATTCACATAGGAATGACCAACAATCCAAACCCTGCATGACTGCGTCCTGTGTTCCTGATTGTCCACGCCGTGATGAGTTGCCGATGAACCTTGATGATGACCCGAAGCGAGCCCTCCGCCTGCGTCACAGAGCGAAGAAACTGCAAAAACCAGAAAACAACCTGATGTCAGCAACGCTCTAGGTACTTTACAGCATGTGTACCCGCACATAACGTTTGTAGCAATTGGATGACCATCTCCCAATTCTCTTAACACTGTGCACCTGCAGACCCCTTGTGGTTGCCTCGGTGGCTGCGCCTATCCTAAAGGAGTGTGTGCCAAAATCCTTCGGGTCAAGGCCCACCCTGGTAATAGCCAACTCCATGACTCTCCTGAACTGGTATTTATTTAAAGGTGCCGTCGGCGTGCAATAAGAGCGGCCCACCCAACATTCCCTCTCGCTGTTTGATGAAAGCCTCCACAAGGTGTACCGGGCAGCAAGGCTTGGCTCTTGCCCTGTGCAGTACCACAGTCTCCCCCCGCGCCTCCTGATCCGTTTTTGATCTCAAAATTGTCACCCACAATGTGTCTCCCTGTATTGTTGTGTTCAGGAACTGAATAACCCCTTGCCTATCTGCCTTGGAGGCAGCAACCAACTCGCTCAGTCTCAGGGCTCCATAGAAGGCCAATGTGAAGGCTGCTTTAAATAATTGTATCTCCCAGTCTGAACTACAGACGTCATGCAGTGCAGGCAATAATGCCGTTAACCTCCCCAATCCTATTGGTTTCCTAGTGTCTGCTGTGCTGCCTTGTAGGCGGCGCCAACCCCTCAATCCCTTACGCACCACAAAGCTATTAGTAGGGTCTTTTACTCCTTTTGCCTGTGCGTAGAAGGAGACCGCTGCCCTATGCCTGTTAGCTGTTGCCACTGAGCGACCCTCCTGGTGCAATCTACCCAGGTAATCTGCAAAACTATTCTCCAGAGCCCATTTGGATTCCCAGTCTCGCCCTAAGAAAGTACAATATGAACCAAACGCCCATTCATAGGCTGTTCTTGTCTTGGGGGCTAAGCTAGCAGCCACGAGGTCCTGTAATTTGGGGCACCAATCTGCCAGAGTGTTGGCGGGAAGTGTGTCGGTGTAGGTTCTGCTGTTGGAAGATGCTCCCTGAATACCTGCATTTTTTGGCGAGAGAGTGCATCAGCTGCATTATTAAGGACACCTGGCACATGTTTTGCCCTGAATATAATATTCAATTTCAAGCTTCTCAACACAATCTCCTTCAAGAGGCGGAGTATGAACCTACAGCGTGCCGCTTGCTGATTAATACACTCTACTACCGTCATGTTGTCTGACCAGAATATCACTGATTTGTTGCGCAGATGCTCAGGCCAGACAATCAATGCAACCCAAATGGGGAACAACTCCAGAAAGCCAATGTTTGTTGTCAACTCACTGCACACCCAGTCCTCCGGCCACCTGTGGGTGACCCACTTGTTTCCAAGGATGGCACCAAACCCCACACTTCCAGCAGCATCAGTCCATAAACCTAACTCTGCTGAAGTCGCGGGGGGGCCGGACCACACAATCCTGCCATTGAAGCCCTCCAGAAACGCCATCCATATTTGCATTTCCTGGCGCACCTCAAGTGACAGTCTAGTGCGGTGGTGTTTTTCTCGCAGACCTCTCATTGCCTGCGCAATTGAGCGAGAAAAGGGGCGGGCCATTGGTATCACTCTCAACGCGAAATTCAATTGGTCCACTGTTTCCTGGAGATGTTGTAAAGAGACCTTCTCTCTGGCCAGGCACGCGCGTAATGCCGCCTTGAATTTTGTCACCTTCTCCTTTGAGAGTCTGAAACAACCCTCCACAGAGTCTATTTCTATGCCCAGAAATTCTAAGCAAGTAGCTGGACCCACTGTCTTTCCTGGCGCCAGCGGGACCCCAAGAGCCCGCATAAGCACGCAAAATTCCTGCAGTGCAAGCGCACACTCCTGAGACCCAGCCTTGCCCAGGAAGAGAAAATCATCCAGGTAGTGCATGACCTGTTGCTGCCCGGTAGCCTGCCTCATTACCCATTCCAAGAAGGAACTGAAGGTCTCAAAATAGGCACAAGAGATAGAACAACCCATAGGCATGCATTTGTCCATGTAATACTTCCCATCAAACTTGAAACCCAAAAGGTGGTGATCACCCTGATGCACTGAGAGAAGACGAAATGCCGACTCTATGTCAGACTTTGCCATCAATGCCCCTGGACCCAGGACCCTAAGCAACTCCACCGCTTGGTCAAAAGAGGCATATTTTACACTGCAGACATTCTCATCTATAGCATCGTTCAAGGATGCCCCCCTCGGGGTTGAGAGATTATGAATGAGTCTAAACTCGCCTTTATCTTTTTTGGGGACAACACCAAGTGGGGAACAAACAAAGTTGCGCACCGGCACCTCATCATAGGGACCTGCTATCCTGCCCAGGCGTAATTCTTTCTCAATTTTTGCAGCCACTACCCCTGGGTTATGCTTCACAGACAGTTGGTTCCTACACTCACTCTTGCCTGTGTACCCTCCTGCAGGTATCCTGAAACCCCGGGAAAATCCCTCCTGAAGTAATTTAGCCGCTGTGTGATCTGGGTATCTGTTCAGCCAGGGAATCATTGCCATGACATCAATGGGAGTGTGTGCAACTAAACCCCCCTCTTGTCTATTCCTTCTCCCCCTGGACCCCTGGTTGCCACCCTTAAATCTGCAGGAAGTCTCGGGGTGAGAGGGGTGCCCACACAAGGCACAGGCGTGTTTAAACTTACATGTGCCTGCTGCCCTAGTGCAGGACCGTTTGTTGAAATCCCAACATACGCCCTTTTTATCCCCCCAACCCTTACCCTTACCTGGTACCTCACTTTCTTGCGCATGCCGAAAGGGCTGTTGGGGCTTAGACGGGTATATTTTCTGCGCACCAGTTGGCCCCATCGCCGCTGATCCCCCAGTTATCTGGCTGTACCATGACAGGGAATCTACCATATCCCATGTTAAAGAGTGATTGAATTCTTTAGCTTTCCTGAACGCAATGTCATATTCCTTCCACCTGTCCCCCACGTGTTTCTCGCTCCACATTGCAATCCTGCTCTGGTAGCAGGCCATTTCTGCATGTAAATTGGGTGACTTTTCAGCAGTAATGGCACTGAACACGGAAAAGGCCCTCATCCAGTTAATAAATGTCTCCTCTACTCTAAACTTAACCAACTCTGTTCTCCATTCACTGGGCAACATCCATTCCTTTTGTGACTTAGCATATTCAAGTTCCCTATTATCAAGTAGCAAAGAGAAAATGTTGATATATTTGCCTGCCCATATCATCTCTTTCACAGCCTGAGAAACATGTTGCGCCAGATTCTCCCTCCTAGAGGGTAAAGCAGCATCCTCTAGTAATGGCAAAGCCACCTCCTTACCACTGTCATTGACTTGCGATGTAGCACCATCCTTCTTAGCCGTCTGATCGTTGACCTCGAGTGGGGCCACCGGCATTGCTGGATTAACAGGAGCTGGGACCGCCGGCAGAATTGGGGACACTAAGGGGATATCCATAGGCAAGGGAGTATCCATAGGTACTACCACTGGCGTTCCCTCCCCGTTCCCTCCCCTTCAGCAGTGTTCCTGGGCACTGTGCCTCCCCTTTTCTTGGACTTGCCCCTCTTAGGAGGAGTGACAAAATCACCTCTGGGTAACGGCGGATTAGTAATCCTTCTCGGCCTGACTTGTGGTCCCACAGGGCCATCCAACCTCTCATTAATTTCTGCCACATTCCTCCCTAGCTCGTCTATTTTGCCAAGGCGCCTATCCATCGCGGTCATATTACGCATCATAGTTTGCAACATCAGCTCCATGTGAGCACTCTTGTTGACTGCACTCTTATTGACTCGTGGGCCTGGGATACTAACACAATGCCCAGTGTACTCTACTCCCAGCCTAGTCGAGTCTTTGAGTGCATGTGTGCACTTGTACCTTCTTTTTAGATGGGGGATGTGAAGATGGCCGTAAGCACCATGCAACTGTGACCGCCAACACACTAAATAGTCTTAGCGTGCGGGCGAGCGCCAACCCCTTGTAGGAAGGTCTCAAGCCCGGCGGCCCTCCAGAAGCAATGAAGTGCAGGCCCGCCTCACTCCCCTTACCACCGATCTCCTGCGTGTCCCCTGTCCGATGCCGTCCTCCGCGCACGGGATCTGCTGACTGCACAGGATGAAGCACACGAATCAAGAAGCACCCCAACCAAGCTTCCTAGGGGGAAACAAATGTTAATATAATGCACAAGCTTCGTATCAACAAATGCTACCAGGGCACCAAGTACACACTAGCGGGGCTCCGGCCCATAAGAAACTGGGAAAAACCAGGTGGTAAATAATTGACCTTGTCCAACAGTATGTCCGAACCTACAGCAAAGGCTTTACTATATTCAAACCTTACAATATACTTAACAGGGTCTTAATGACTTACCCATGCATGTATTATAATACATAAAGCACAGCAGCACCTTTTAAAAGCTTTTAAAACGATTAAAACATGCATTCCCTTATTGGTCTCCCATCCAATGGCTGTCCTGCTGGGTCCTGCTTCGCCCCCAAACAGTGAGCTCTGCCGAAAACGAAAGTTTTCACTTCTCAGTCTAATTCACTGGGTCTCCCCCCCCACGGGCTGTGTTGAAGAAGCAGAGATTTGCCGAGGACAACGCCGGTTGTGAGGGCGCCTCGCTCCTCCTTCCCGCCCAGCCCGAGCCTCACCCCGTCAAAATACCTCGTTTCTGCCACAACAGCGCTCACGAAGCACCGGAAGGAACCTTTACTTCACCGACAGTGAAAAACGAAGCCAGCCACCCCGCGACGGTCCACAGCTACTCGGCGCCCAGGAGAACAAAGCGACGGGCTCCCGAAGATCCTGCAAGGGTCCACAGCTACTCGGTGCCCAGGAGAACAAAGCGACGGGCTCCCGAAGATCCTGCAAGGGGCGGAATAAAACAGAAAATTACACGCCCCGAGCGTGGGGCACACGAGGTATGCGGGGAGGGAGCCAGGGGCAAAGAGGGCGCCCAGCTCTCTCCCCGAGCCTCTTAAGGGGCTCACACACCAGGGGGTCGCCGGCCTCGTTGGCCCACCCCCCAGTCAACCCGCCCCCCTGCCCCGGAAGCTGTCCAACTGCTTCCGGGTCACGGGGGAGGCATCAGCCAATCGGTGGTGGGGGCGCGCCACGCGTGTCATCAACCCGCGACTCACCACCGAGAGGCCGGAGGAGGGGGAGGGCGCCGCACCGCCATGTGGGCGGGAGGGCCGAGCGCCCCCCCCTTTTCATTCCCTGTCACATGTTCCCTTCAGTCCACTCTCCTCTCACATCAGGTAATATGAGATGGCTTTACTGCTATAAATGTAACTAAATTAGCACGTCTCATGGTCTGCTTGTATGGGTGATTCCTGGCTGGAGGTTTGTGTATACGGGTACCTGTAGGTCTGTCCACAAGGGTGCCTGTTTGGTGGTCAATGTGCATTGGTATTGGTCTACACTGAGGTTCTTTGTCTGGAAATTCTGCACATATGTATTCCTTATTTCAGTTTATGCATGGATGTTGTGTGCCTGCCTGCATGTACGGTTGCGCCATTGAAACCTACTAGATATGCCAGTGCTTTTGAATTTAGTCTGAATCTGAGTGACAGGTTAACAGTGACGCAGGCCAGTCCATCATCTCAATGCATTTATTTTGCCCTATTGACCTGCATATACCTTCACTGCTATGACCTGCACACTGTTTAAATCTTTTCTTTCAGAACCATCTATTTCACCAATATAGAAAGTAATTCAATACTTCATCAAAATAAATGATAGACATTGCTCAGTGACTTTCCCATTGATAGACTGTACAATACAATGCTTTCATGGCTCTGGCATCTGTGTCAAAGCACATTGCGTCTTTCATTTCAATCAGTGCTTTCATTTTACAGTAGAACTCCTAGTCCCAAAGCTCATCACTGAGCGAAATGTTTCAGAGCAATGCTTTTTATGTTCCTTCCCCCATGAGTGCAGTGGTTGCCACTTTATTACCAATAAACTTCAAAAATAATATATCTGACATCAAGGATGAGTACCCTCAGTGCATTTGAGGTTGAAGTAAATGGCCCATACAGGGTGTTTGACATTTTGTAATGTACATAAAGAATTTATGTTCACTTCGCCTTCATCAGTTCCTTTCTCCCGGAACATTTTGAAACACAATGTAAATAAGTTTCTAGTTTAAGTGCATAAAGTTGGTTTCAACTTCGAACAACGGTAATGAATGATTTATTGAAAAATTCATCCAAAATTATCCTTCCCCCAAACTCCTTCATTTTTGCTAGTGTTCCATTGAAGACACGTGTCTTCGAGGGGACCCCGAGAAAAACACAGTGTCCAAGTATTTCAAAGAGGTCTTTTGAATCGCAACACCTTAGAGGTCTCTGGACTGATAGTGTAGTTTTGTTTACTGACACTTTCTGTATTTCCCCCAAAGGGTTATTTGAGAGGTATGTTTATGGATTTCACTGGTTTGGGTGAAATGTACAGGTGCTGTTGTCAACGTCTTTCCTGGCATATCTGACAGACTTTGCTAGCATTCATAAGGTGCATTCCTTATACAACGTAAGCAATCAAATATGATTATCTTTAAAAGACAGCAATAAAGGGAAAATCCATTTTAATAACAAACAAGAAACATTCTAAAACCACTGCAACCTCAAAACGACTCGTACGAGCCAATACAATCAAAGCACTTATGGGGTACATACATGAAATCGTAAGAACAATGGCTTCCTATGCATTGAACTCAATAGACACTTCAATTTAAGATGCACATTTTGAAACGTAATCTGAAGTGTGTGTGTAAACAATATCCATTACAAGACTTTATTAATTTATATTATATATTATTTATTTAGCACCTTGATGACCCCAAAACTATGCATCTGCCCAAGCGCCTGGATACCCTCTCAGGTGATTAGTGCACTATTTTTCAATTCAAAGATAGCTTTATTCGGTATTTGTTAAAAGACCATAAAAGCACATAAAAGGAGTTTAGAAAACATTTCATCCACAAATTACAACAGTACAAATTAATTCATTATTTTTCATTAAAAAAAGAAAACTTAATAAAAACACTAAGGGAATCCAGGATAATTAGTACATTAATGTACAGTACAGTCATTATGCCATCTTACTACATATTTCAAAAATTTAACAGCTGCGACCATAGTAAATTCGTCTTGTAGCATATATAGTCTAATCAAGGCTGGTTTACATTGTCTCCAGCCCCACATCTTTAGGAGGGGCAACAGATGCCTCTTTCTGCCCCAATCGTAGTATTTGCAGAAAAAGATGCAGTGAATATTTGACTGAGTGGATGAGTCATCACATGGACAGTTTATTAGCGTGGGAGACCAGTCATTTTGGGCAGGAAAGGATATCAGCCTATAAAAACAGTCAGTCCTCATCCTTGTTAGTAGCATTCTAGTGTAACTGGAGAGTGCCAGGGCCAGGTATGGATGTAAACCTGGGCCATGTAGAATGCGGCGATGAGAGATAATCGTAGACTTATTGCCGTCCAGATACCACCGCCTATCATCTAGCAGCTCAAGGCAGATTTCCTTTAAGGCTTTTTTCGTAATTGATTCACAGGAGCTGGGTGTTACATAGAGTTCTGGATGGCCAATAGAGTTCAAGAATTTGTTGACATAATGAAGCCAGGTAAGCTTCCTAGCAGCTGATTGGTTCATGCAATCTTAAATCACATCCCTGCTAAAGGCTGTCTCCTTGGAAGTCCATATCTTATGCCACAGCATGATTGGTCTTATCTTGATTAGGTCTGTGATATGTACCCGGTCTAGTTTGTTATGGCATATGGTTGTGGAGATTGATCTTGGGACAGCTAACAAGTACCTGAAAAAGGCGTTTTCCGCTAGTTGGATTTGTGTACAGTCGGCCGTACCCCAAATGCCAGCCCCATAGGTCGCAGTAGAGACACATTTTGCTGCCGTACGAGCCGATACATTCAAAGCACTTATTGGGTACATACATGAAATCGTAAGAACAATGGCTTCCTATGCATTGAACTCAATAGACACTTCAATTTAAGATGCACATTTTGAAACGTAATCTGAAGTGTGTGTGTAAACAATATCCATTACAAGACTTTATTATTTTATATTATATATTATTTATTTAGCACCTTGATGACCCCAAAACTATGCACCTGCCCAAGCGCCTGGATACCCTCGCAGGTGATTAGTGCACTATACAAAGCAATATAACATAACATAAATTTATTGCATGGATGCCCTTCATCTTCCAGGCAGGATTTATTCCTGTATTGGAATACTTCATCCCTTATCCTATGGTCTGGAAAATCCTGGAGGTATGCAAATGTATTGAATTTACTCAGGTATTCCAGGGTCAGGGGACAAGAATTTTTAGACATGAAATAGGAAGCGTCATGTTCTTCTTTTTTTTTTTGTTGCAATTCTTTTATTGGACAAATTGAAAAAAACAGTGTGTTACAGTAGCGTGGGCAACCATCATCCTTCAAAAATGAACAATAACCTAATGCAGTGAGAGTATGGATGAGGGGTACATAGTATAAATCAGATGGGCGTGGGAGAGGTATTGAGGGAGGGGAAAGTGAGGAACCTCAGTCTGCCTAGACGGGGGTGGCTGTGCACGCCTACACTCATCTGAGGTGGAGGAGCATGGCAGGAGGCGGTACATAGGGCGCTGAAAAGAAGTTGGTAATGGCTGGTGTTTATGCCCACTCCTTCTATTATCATCTGTCACTTATATAGGATTATACCCCTATTAGGAGGGGAGTTGGCGGCCGGGGGGATGGGGGGGATATTAATGAGAAGGGTAGGCAGGGATGAGCAGTTCTGACCAGCGGTGCCGGGGGGCTTCTCCACTGTCATTGGAACTGAGAAGAGGGAGGGGCCTGTACTGTGGTCCATAGGTCTGCATGACCGGGGGGAAGGGAGGGGAAGGAGGGGGGAACAGGAGTCATAGAGGAACAGTGTGTTAAAGACAGTGAGAGACACTGCGAGAGGAGGAGTGGTGAGTAGGTAGAGAAAAGAGATTAGAAGAGCAGGCAGGTGCTTTGGTGGGCACTGCTTGCTTCGGTCTGGGCGATTTAAACAGTTGCATTGAGGGCAGGCACAGGAATGCTTGGTGTAGAATTTCACCCATCCACCCCTGCACACAGAAAGGGTGCCCATGCCTGTAAGAATACGTCTGTCTGGTAAGTTGTAGATGACTCGTGCATGGGATGCAGTGTGTATCATGGCAACTAGCCAAGAACTCTGAGATGGGGAGGGTCTCCACTGTCGGAGGATGCAGATTGTGGCTTCAGCCATTGCTGAGTGAAAAAGTCGATGTTGCGGATTCAACAGCTTAGGTATAGTCCGTAAATCATGCAATAGAATAGCTGAGGGGGTAAGTGACAATTGGAGGGGCATGGAAACGCTCAGGACCCGACCTACACCAGACCAGTAGGGCTGGGTCGATGGGCACTCACAGATGATGTGGGTTGTGTTGTAGTGGTTGTTCTAGCATCTCCAGCAGTTTGAGTATGGATGTAAGCCTGCTCTGCACAGTTTCATTGGAGTCCAGTGCCAGTTGTGCAATGTCTTGAAGAGGCAGAACTTCAGCCGCGCCCATCTGGTACCTCTGTCAAAGGCTTTCAGGATGTCCACCCATTCATCCTCGTCATAGGTGACTGAAAGTCTGGCCTGCCATCTGGCATAAAGAGCTTGCAACAAAGATTGAAATAAGAGATGAGAGGCGAGCGTGGTGTACAGCCCTAATGTCACCCCCTTGTGTTTCCCCCAGGAATGGAGATATGTTACCACCGGTGATGTATCCAGGAACCACGGGCATGGAACCAGGCATCCCCTCAAGCAGTGCTGTAATTGCAGGTCGTGCCAAGACTGTGGAGCAGGGAGGGCATACTCCTCTGCAAGTCGTTCCAATGATGCCCCACATAGAGAACCTTAATGTGGCCCATTTCACAAAGTCACACCGCATCTGAGCAATCAGAGGGTTCAAGTTGTCCTGCACCATTCCCATCAGTCCTCTGTTCAACAGGATGCCCAGGTATTGAAGCGTCATTTTCTTAACTCATATGGTGAATTTACTTTCTAATTGCAGCTCAAAGGCACTTGACAATACCGGACATCATGGAAACGCTTCTTAACACACCCTCTTGGGCCCAGGGCCGGACTGGGAACCAAAACCGGCCCTGGCAAAGTGCTCGGCCACCCCCCTCCCCCCGGGGGGGTTTGGGGGTGTAACCAAGCTCTTTGCCAGGGCCGGTGTTCGGCCGATTTTGTTACAGGGCCGATTTTGCAGCTATGCTGCAAAAACGGCCCTGTAACAAAAACGGCCCCCAGGGGCCCAAAACCGGCCCACACCCTTGCGGTGCACCGGGGGATTGCCCGGTGCCCACAATGGTCAGTCCAAACCTGCTTGGGCTCCTACCTTACCTCTCACCATTGGTCCAAATATAAGCATGTAGAGCTATGGCAAGACTTTCCAAGAAATAAGCACCCCCCTGAGGTCTAATAGCTTGGTGAATTGATGTTTTCATTCATATCTATTCTTCACATTGAGAAAAACCTGCCTGTCCATCCAGCACTAATAACTGTCTATCATACAGTGCAATGTATTTGAACTTTTCTCTCACTGCTTTCACCAAGGGCATTTCTGAAAACCCCTTTACAATCTGTTGCATTTAACCAACCCTACAAGGTTAGGGTAGGTTAGACGTAGGTCACCATCGCGCCCTCTACTAGTGAAGCTCCACTGGCTGCCCATCCACCAATTGATTAGGTTTAAAGTCTGCTGCATTATCCACAAAGCTCTACACGATCTGGGCCCATCCTATCTGGCCGACAAATTCATTCCCTACACTCCCATGCGCGCCCTGCGTTCCAGCAGTAAAAATCTTCTTGAAGTACCCATCATTAAGAGGACAAGTTTGAGAGGGAAGGCTCTCTCCTACCTCGGTCCTCGCCTCTGGAACAAACTTCCTGACTCTCTCAGACTCTGTTCAGAACATACGACATTTAGGAAATTGCTAAAGACTCTCTTGTTTCTCACCTATTAACTACACCAGTCCCTAACTTTCCTTAGTGCCCGCTAAAGCTCAGAGATACTCCTTCGGGAGTCGATTCCAGCGCTATACAAACCCAAAAATAAAATAAATAAGTGAATAATATCTTTGGCCTCACAAGCTATCCACAGGAACAGGCAACTATCAACTAGTAATTTATCATGGCCAATGCACATGTTGTAACAAACCGTTTGGCAGCTCAGAATTGCTAATATTTGTACCAGTCAATTTTCTGAGTAATAGTTATTTAAGGATATTTCCCTTTGAAGTCCCATAATTTATTTATTTATTTATTTATTTATTAAAAGTTTTGTATAGCGCTAGCTGGACCCAAAGGTATCAGAGTGCTTCACACCAGGTACAAGAGTGTGCCTTATCGGCGATGGAAGATTGATATCTGGACAACTCAAGGGGATTTCAAATAACAACAAAAAAAACATACAGATCGTAGTGATTACACGGGTTGGTGGTAATATGAGCATCCTTTACAGTTCAGGTAGCTTCTAGGAAGAGGGCTTTGAGTAAAGTTTTGAATTTTGGGAAGTGGGCGGTCATTCTGATGTGAGGAGGGATGGCGTTCCATATCCTGGGTGCATTGCCTGCAAAGCATTTACTTAAAGTTTTGCGTTTCCTTGGTTTCAACGGAATGAGAAGAAGTGTGTTGGAGCTTCTGAGGGTCCTGGACTGGCCGGCCCTTTTGAGTTTCGCAGCCAGGTATTCTGGTTTGCCTGTGTGGAGGGCTTTGTGTGTAAGGCATGCTGTTCGAAAGTTGTCTCGTTGTTCAATAGGGAGCCATTTTAGGTCTTTGAGCGCGGGGGAAATGTGTTCGAATTTCTTGGTTCCTGTGACCATTCTGGCCGCGGCATTGAGGGTTCTTTTCAAGGGTCCTAGGTGTGATTTGGCTGAGCCGGTCAGGGCTGCAATTCCATAGTCAATTCTGGAGAGTACCAGTGCTTGAGTGACCTGTTGAAGGTCCGTGGGAGGCAGGAATGGTTTTATTTTGTAAAGAAGTTTCAGATTGAGGAAAGCGCTTTTGGCGGAGTTTGCAATGTGTTTTTTCATGTTTACTTTGGGGTCTAGGGTGATACCTAGGGATTTGACTGAGTCTTTTGGCTTGAGGGTGCCATTGAGGGCGTCAATGGCTTTGAGCCATTCCTCAATTTGGGGGTTTTCGTCTCTGTTGGAGATGAGTAGAACTTCAGTTTTTTCTTGATTAAGCTTTAAGTGGTTTTTTGAGAGCCATTGTTGAACGACTTTGAGCGTGTCGTTGAGTTTGAGAATGTCACCCATACAGGTGGTTTCCAGATAGAGTTGTGTGTCATCAGCGTAGAGGTGGAAGGGGATGTTGGAAATCGTGAGTATTGTGGTAAGGGGTTCATACAAGTTATATGCTGCAGTACTAATTCATACATGTATTAGTTGTCTGCCAGATTATAAATTTCCATCTGCATCCATATCTTTGGGTGCAAAAGCATGCTTTTAGCTAGAAGCCCTGGTCTGAAAATCCATTTATATTTTGTGTCCCACAGAATTCCTTGATTAACAGAGTTGAAGCTGCTGGATAAAGTTGCTCAACTGACCTCAGAGCCACCTCACAGACTATCAAACAATGATCCACTGTGGAGCAACCTGCTTGAATCCCTGCTTGTTCCACTCAGAATCAGTTCAACAGTGACTGCCCAATCTGTCAATCCTGCCAAGATTAGCTTAGTACAAACTTTGGCAATAGTGTCCAGGAAGGATATTAATCATTAAGAAACAGGGTTGGTGTGATCACGCTTCTTGAAACTGACTTAATATTCACAGATAGTCATACATTTATGATGGAAATATTTCTCATTAGCTAGCACAAGAATAGTTATTATAGCCCACCAATCCTGATTATAACTCAGTGCACAGTCTGGTAAACTATACAAGGTAGCATCTCTGCTCAAAACAAAGTTACGTCCCAGATAGATATTAATACTCGTAACAGTAGGTGGGTACTTCCTATTCTTTCATGAACTTCTCAGTCTGTAATAATGATAAGACGTAATTTAAGATATGTGGAGAGTTTGAGTAACAACAGAGGTTAAGGAGAGTCATTGTATAATCATTGAATAAAGAACATTGTGTTATGGCCCAGAGAGATTGTGTTACAGTGCTCCTGTGCTGTGGGCGCGATAGAAATCATTTTTTAACTGTTTAGAATTGTAAAATTTGTAAAATGAACTCTGCTGCTACCTTTTAAAAAAACATCTTTTTAATCTGCACTGGGCTTGGTGATAGACGGGGCACAAGCTTTCTCTCTACCACTTCCGCTTCTTGTTGCGGTCTAGTGGTTGTGAGGGGAGTCTGCTGGCCTGATTGACGGGGTGGGGCGAGACACGCAAGGCGTACATAACTGGACGCTGGAGCGGCCGCGCAGGGAGCGGGCCGCGGGCACACCAAAGGCACGCCTAAGGCAAGCCTGTCTGCGCCCGTCCGCGCCTGAACGGGCCCAGGGGCCAGGACCCCTGAACAAATCCGGACATACTCAAGCTCTGAACTGCGTTTTCAGAATTTTATTACACCGTATTTAGAGCCGCAGATCAAGAGCCGGCTCTCAGTAGAAGGTATTTTTACGTTCCATCGGAGCAAGGATATAGGGACTGCTAGCCCCTATACTTGTAAAAGTAATAACCCCATTCAGAGCAATTCCCTGAAAGTTATTATGCTTCACACGCAGTCACTTCAGAAGCATTGCCTGGAAATATTCACCTTACTACACGATGGTTTGCCTGATATCCTGGCAATTTCTGTAATCTGGCTTGATGATAACTCTGGTCCTAGTATAGTTGCAGCACTGCCCGAAAGATATGACGCCTTATGGCACAATCGTCCTGATGGGAAAAGAGGTGGGGGGGTGGAACTTCTCTATGAAAAAGAGTTGACAATAGAGAAATTAACAGGAGAAAATCCTGAAGGAGCGGACATACTAATAACTAAAGTTAACACAGATATTATGAGTGTGACATTGGTGGTAGTATACCGACCCCTAAGAACCCCCACAAGTTTATTGACTATTGTATGAAATTATCACTAACCTATGTTCACAGTTCAAACAACTCCTGGTGGTAGGAAATTTACATTTTCATTGGGACCAATTAGCTAGAGAAACACAAGCCCAACAGTTGGATGAAATAATGGCCACATTAGGAGTGCACCAGTTGGTGGACACTCCCGCCCATGAGAAAGGTCACACTTTAGACCTGGTCTGGTCCACCCAGTCACTGGTTAACCTAGTAGAGACAGCCCAGAGTGGATGGCCTCATCATTACCTTATCAGTTTCCAAATGACCCTTACTAGCCGGTCCCCCCTCCTCTGCCCAGATGAAAAACTGTTTGGAGTTGGAATAAGATTGAGACCAATAGTTTTAACGAAACTATATGAGCGATGGCTCCCAGGGAAACATGGTCTGAAGATCCTGAAGTTTGCTGTGACTCTATTTATAAGCAAATGACTACGGTCATTAATAAACAGGCACCAGCCCGTAAAATAAAAACTGGAAATAAGGGGAAGGGTGCCCCCTACTATACTGAAGAACTCAGGGGGATGAAGCGGACCCTCCGCCATTTTGAAAGACTATTGCGGAAAACTTATGAGGCACAGACACTTCTAGAATATTGGCCCCCCGCCAGATTAGGATGGCTGGGTAATCTTTTTTCCGTCCGCCGCTTTTCCGCCTCGGTCGCCTTCCGTCCGCGGCGGAAAAGCACTAACATGGCTGGCGGTGTCTATCAGACACCGCCAGCAATATTAGGATGTCAGCGGTGCTATGCCTTTACACGGCGGCATTTCCGCCGTGCAAAGGCATACGGACTTTTCTTTGGGGGCCCGTTGCGGTCCCCCAGGGGTGAAGGGGGGGTGGGGGGTGCACATGGGGGGTACCTATGGTACCCCCCTGCCTTTGCGTGAACGAAGCGGCAGGCACCACGCGGTGCCTGCAGCTTCGTGCACGCAAAGGAAAACATGGTTTTTTAACATTGCGGCGTTTGCTGCTTCAAGCAGCACCCGCCGCAATGTTAAAAATACAGGATGTGACCGCCAGGGTGGCGGTCACTTCCTAATTAGCACGGAGGGACCGCCGCTGCCCCTGCGAACGGTCCCTCCTACTCTGGGGTGGCGGACGGACGAACGTCCGTCCGCCATCCTAATGAGACCCTAAGTCGGGTTCACCGGCGGATCCCTGCCCCCCCAAAAACCTTTAAACAAGCCCTGCCAGCGATTGAGGCAGAATTCCTCTCCCTGCTTAATCTGTCCCTGGAAATAGGGATAGTTCCCAGGAAACTTAAGGAAACTAGAGTTATTCCATTACTCAAAAAAAGTGGGACCTGATACCACCATTATGACAAATTTTAGACCTATTTCCCAACTTCCTTTTATTGCCAAAATCCTTGAACAACATGTTCTTAAAACTTTATCAGGGTTCTTGGACGACCATCACTTACTTGGGGATAGGCAGGCTGGTTTCCGAGCCCACCATAGCACGGAGCTAGTGATGCTGTCCGTACTGGATGAAATCAGGCTCACTGCAGATAAAAATAAACTGTGTGCCCTCGCTCTTTTAGACCTGTCGGCTGCGTTCGACATGGTCAAACATGATCAACTCTTGACCAGAGTCCGGGACATAGGTATTGATGGGATGATTTATCAGTGGATCGCCTCATTTCTAATGGACCGCGCTTAAGTAATTCAGATGGGCGACTGCGTGTCAGATAGAGGGTCCTTAACCTGTGGCGTTCCCCAAGGTTCCACCCTATTACCATTGTTGTTTAATATTTACTTGCACCCTCTGGTGATGGACCTGGCCCAGATGGAGTGTCAAGTGTTTAATTACGCTGATGACACCCAAATTATTCTACAAATCGAAAATACCCCCCAAGCTCATGCACGTGTACAAGATATTTTGAGGTTTGTAGTAAGTTGGATGAGTCGCAACTCATTAAAGGTCAACCCAGACAAAACTGAGGTGCCGGCCATTACCTCGGATAATAACCCACGGTCCTATCAATTCTGGTCACAGGAGCCTGGGTATAAAAATTGATGCTAAACTTTCATTGTCTAATCAAGTTTCTACCTTCTTTGGGACATGTGTGGGCCTACTAAGGCAATTGAGGAAACTCTCCCCTATCCTCTCTTTTTCCACCATGCGTACGGTAGTGACAGCTATGATCCTGTCTTGATTAGACTATGGCAACGCACTTTATATTGGGCTACCGAATAACCTGTTAGACAAGCTGCAGGTGGTAATGAATAATGCAGCAAGATTGATTTTTAAACTTCCTAGATATACAAGAGCTGCTCCCCTACTGCAAAAACTTCATTGGCTCCCCATAAAGCAAAGGACCAAATTTAAGGGAATCTGTATCGCCCATAAGGCTCAATATGGTGAAGCCCCTAGTTACATCAAAGAGCGCCTTGTGAAGTATGCCCCAAGCCTCTCTCTAGGATCCTCTGCAGGGAATCAACTATCCTACCCGCGTTTCAACCTCTCGAGAAAAGGAGGGCGGGCCTTTTCCGTTTGTATTCCACAATTGTGGAACTGGCTCCCACCCTATATTCGATCTGAGAAGGACCTCCTCCCGCTTAGGAACAATTTGAAAACCCTCCTGTTTATTGAAGCCTGGGCCTAATTCCACTCAGTTAGACATCACACTGACCCGGGGTGCTGTAGCTTCCCTCTCATAGCGCTTAGAGACCTGGTGGTATTAAGCGCTCAATTAATCACAATTAACATTAACATTAACATGTTATATAATGAATAGAAATGCATCTTTAAATTCAAGTGGCAATCCCCAATGAAGGGAACTTTTTGAAATCTAACCAACCATTTCTGGAAATCCATACAAAGTATTTTTAACTTTTCTGACAACTAGTATTACAGTGCAAAATAAGTACCAAAAGTTAATCAAAGAGCTCAATTCTTGCAAATAAATTAACCTTAATTTCCATTTCCCAAAGGCAGGAAATATGAACGATCTCAAATATTGTTTTGCATCAGTGGATGGCAAGGTTGGTAATCCACCTGTCGGTCTACCAACACTTCTTCCAGTAGGACTATGAGCAGGCACAAAACATGAAATGTAGCACTGGAAGTCCATCTCATTCTCTAGCCAGGGGAACTTACAATATTACAACCTTATATTTATTAAGAAACCCTAAAAAGGGGGGAGGAGCCACGCTAGCAACCAAGATGGCCGCGTAGGCTCCCGGCTCCGCCGACCTCTGACTCCCGCCGGAATATCCTGTCACTTATCCTGTTCTTGCGCCCAGCCACTTTGTTTATGAACCTGCCGTGAGCTTAATGGAGCTATTCCGAACTTTTTACCTGTTCGGCTGACGAAGTTACGTCGAGTGGAAGTTTGCGGCCTAGATCTGTCCAGAAGCCGGGGTCTCGAGTACTGGCCCATCCGGGTTTCAGTTAAACAACATCGGCTGCGTTGGTGTGCTTGGGTCCGGTCCACCGGAGTAGAAAAATTTCTTTCGCTTTCTTGATTGCTATGGATGACGTTAGGCTGCCTTGGTGAAAGTCGGAGGAGGGGTGACAGCTCAACGGTCGCGGCTGTGGACGGGGGTCCTGCCCGGTGACCCGGTAAAGGGCCCGCTGGTGTTCGCTGGGTTGGGGCCTCCGCCTGCGGTTGTGGACCTGGGATTTCATCTGAACCATTGATAAGTCTCCCTCCACAGTCGACTATTCCCAACTCGCCCGTTCCCTCTCTGAGAGATCGAGTTCGAAAGGGGAAGCGATCATGACTGTCGCCGATTGCAGAGTAGAGGAGCGGACCGAGAGTGACCCATCGCTACGAACTGTGTTGGCAGCCATTGAGTCTATTCATGTATACATTGAAGAGCGTATTCAGACGATGATGGTGCGCTTGTCTGAGTTGGTACAAATTGGACCGGACCCTACTCCACTACAAGAAACGGTGACGACCGAGACACCCGAGATGGCCACTCTGCTGGAGGAAGTAGACCCCGTACTGTGTGACGTGTCGGAGCCTTTGCCCAGTGTCATGGAAGATGAGAACAAACTCGATGCCACCAATGGATCGCCAAGCCTACGATCGCTGCCGCCTATGGAAGAACTAATTGATGTTCCCATTTTAGAGACTTTTGATGAGAACTGTTATCGGAATGGAACTGCGTCACTCCTCCATACATCGGGGCCGCTAAGATGGCGGAAGGATCAACGTTGGGACTTCATAACGAGGAGGGGAGTCTCTGGACCTGTCGGTGTTCACAGCACTCTCGTTCTACTACTTTGTCTCGCATTGAATTCTCCTACATTTTCTTCGTCCTCGGACTGTCCGGTGGCAGAGGCGGTTTGTCCAGAGGGGACTCCTGCGTCTGATCGTAGGGGCAAGGATGAGTTTGAAAGGCTGGGTTTTTACTTAAGAACGATGGACACGGGATCTGTTAAACTTATGCCTTGGAATGGCTGGGCGGTGATTGAAGTTCCCCTTGTAGAGACATATGTTTGTTATCCAATAGTTTTCTTGACTTCAATTTGGGGATTCATGATTCTGGCGGGGGGAAGGGGCGACCGGGGGCCATACAAATATGCCCTCCTCCACTTCTCTTCTCTACTCTGGTAGATTTCTTCTTTTAGAACCCAGTTAGTTGGGGCGACAGGCACGCTGCTACTGGGGGTTAGGCGGTAACCGTTTGCAGGGGTGCAGGATGGGGGGATGGGTTTCTTGTTTTCTTTTTGTTATCGTCCATATTATTTTTCTAATTTTTCATTTTTTTTCCTAGTCTTTCCTATACATATACTGTTGTCGTAATATCCGGACTCTGATCCTTAACTTCTAGTGTCAGGTTGCCATGATTCTCCTGCTGTTTGATTTGTGGGTGAGTGGGTGTTGAGGATCCGCTTCTAAACTGCTTAGCGATGATACTGCTGTCAATTTTATTTTTGTGTTTAATAGTACGGACCTCTTGAAGAATTTTGCTGTTTTAAGTCTATCCTGTTTTGTGTACCACTTCACCCTGGTAACATCGTATGTATTTATGGCACCGGATATGTCTGTTTATTTTTTTATTTTTGCTTTAAAATAATAAAAAGATTTAAAGAAAAAAAAAAAAAGAAACCCTAAAAAGTCAGTTTAATCTAACTAGTAGACTAGTTCATAGACTTTCCAGAGTACAATCTACTTTTAAGATGGCTAGGAATACTCACTATCATCTCATCTTCACGATTCACCTCAAGGAAGTAATGCAATGACAGTCTAGGTAACCACTGAGGTCCAGATGATATTCTGTAGTACTATGAAATAATTTACGACATTTCCATGTACTGCCCAAACCTGCATTCTTAATAAAACTTTTATAATACACCTAACACTGGGTTCTTAACAAATTCCTCCCCTCTGTATAGGTCAACTTACTCATAAAGGGAACTTTACTAAATACACACTTCTCTAATATCTTGACTCTTATGCCTGTACACAAAAAGAACTGTTAACAAGAGGATAACTTCACATGGTCTAATAGAGTTATTTGGTCAAATAACTGAATACCAACATTTCTAAGATCATACTCAGTGTTGTTCACTCTAGCAGTCATCATCTTGGAATAAAAGGTCATCTTAATTAGCTCTCTTCCATTTTCGGAATACATAAATCCCACAGATTTCAAACCAATGCTTTGACATTATTTTCAGGTTTTTAATTTTGTTACAAATTGACAGAAGTCTCTGCCTGTTAAACAGTTTTAACTTATTATCACTTTCTTTTCTCACTTCTAAAGACATAAACAAAAAATAAATATTCCTTATGTTAAGGATTTGTACTTCAAGTTTTCTCACAGCAACTGGTGCATATCTCATGTATGTTTCCCTCTGGCATATAAACCCATCATGCTTGGTGATCATTGTCCTTTACTTCTTTGCCCACTTTAAAGTTCCAGAATGATCAATAATAAATGTTACTGTATTTTATTTAAAGACATATTCCAAGGGGGTTGTCAAGAATTCTGTTGAAGGATGTCAGCAGCTACCTCCTTCCCTTCCATAAACCTGAATATATCTGATGCTTGATAATACAACAAGCACAGGATACCTTACTCAGGGAAAATAGGGAAGAGAGAAACATTGGTTCTAAAGAAAGAATCTCAGAGACCCCCCCCAGGAAATACACCATCTACATAACGAAAAAAGCACCCTTTGAGCTGTACTCACTGCTGCAGCCTAGGGGTGAGATTCACCTACAGGTTGACCATATTTAGGGTCCATAAGCCATGGAAGAGTAAACATTGGATAGGTGACTCAGCAGGAGTCTAATAGTTAGGCTCTAGGGAAACGGAGGTTGTAGTTTAAAACAATAAAAGGTGAAACAGTGGAAAGGCCAGGTGCAAACTGGGATGACAGGTGGCAACATTTAGTAAGATGTAAAGGTGCAAGATTCTTTGGTCTGCCTTTTATATTTGTCTTCCAGTCTTTGCCTGCAAGTGGGTCAGTTGGATTGCCTTGTGTACAGACACCACGTTTTGGAACAGGTAAAATGTCAATCTATGCACAAGGGAAAAGGCGAGTCTTACACTGGCGTCTCCATGTGAACAGATGTTCAAATCTTCAACTACCCCTAGAATTCCATAAAAGGCAAACTTTCCACTGAAGATAGAGGTGTTTCACACCATAGAGGACTCGGGATGGTAACAATGTCCCCTGGTGTTGTAATGAGTACCTGAATCAGTCCTGAGATTTGTCATCAACACTTATATTCGATTTTTCTCCTTGGGACCATTTTTTCTATCCATTTCATGTAATAAATATTAATTTCCTCTGGTTTTACATTTACAGTTAGTCATGGTCACTCCCTATTGCCCTTTCAAAGTTCCATAGGTAGAAGTAATCTTTTCTTCTTGCGGAATACATGAAAACTCAACATTGGCTAACTCACGATCACCTTATGCTAAATACGCTCAAGATGGAATTCCTCCTGATTGCTTCTCAAAATCACTCTGCCCCCATTCAAGACTGGCTCAAACAACTAACGGCGCTCAACTGCGCTCCTTGTGTTGCGGACTCCACTAAATCATTAGGCATAACTCTGGACAAACACCTGAATATGCAAGACCACATAAGTGCAACCACCAGAGAAGCCAATCACCAACTCAACACATTAAGGAAATTCAAACCAATCCTACCGACTGATGACATGCAGCTAGTAGTCCAATCCCTAGTTGTTTCCCGCCTGAGCTATGGAATTGTGACATTGGCTGGACTACCTGAAGACCGTCTGGCCCCTCTAAGGGCTACGCTGAGGCTCATCACGGAGTGATAAAAGCATGATCACATCACACCAGATCTAACTTAACTCAAATGGCTCTCTCTCAAAGCAAGGATCCGGTCAAAGATAGCCTGCCTGACACAGAAAGCACATCATTATAACACTTAAATTGACCAGGCAAAAAAACTCGAACTATCTGCTTTGAACCATACCATAAGAAACTCTAATACTCAACAATTAAAACCACAAAAATTCAAGAAGAAAACGTACAACTGCCCCTTCTCCAGTCTCGTTCCAAAAATATGGAATGCTCTTCCCCCAAAATCAGAGCTAACCCTTTGACCGCCTCATTCAAAAAAGAAGTCAATGGGTTGTTTCTAAAAAGCTTCCAGCAACTATTGACTTGAAAACCCCAAACTAACTTTTATTTCATGTTTACAGCACGGATCTACCTTTCAACTACGCAATGCTTTGATTCTTTATATATAATATGATCACCTTACGTCTGCTTAACTTCTTTATTGGTTTGCTTATAAATACAGCACTCAGATAATCTGTGGGGTCATGTTCATGCTTTATCAAACTTTTCAAATTAAAAAAGATGTGTTAATGTCTCCATGTATAGAAATCCTACTTTAATTAATCGCAAGAGCAGGGAAAAATTTGTTGAAATCAAAAGTGAATATGATGAACACACATGAAGCAACCCAAACAGAGCCTCTAGGTTAGTTATAGGCTCATGGTCACATGTGGCAACTTGATTTTGCAATATCATGCATGCCTCCACAAGGAGAACCAAAACTAGTCACACAGTTTTTGGGTAAAATTATTCTCAACAAAATGTTTTACTTGGGGACCTCAACCTGCATTGGACCAACCCCAATGACCCCGCGGTTTCCTGCCTTAAATCCTTTCTAAATGATCATGATTTGCTTCAGCACTGTGACCAACCAACCCACATTAAAGGTGAAATTCTAGACCTCATCATCTCCAAAGAACAGACCATCTCCTTAGAATCTACAACCCGGTGTGATTGTTCGGACCATCACAGCATCCTCTTTGATATCAACAGGGAGGTGGTTTTGAAGAAGGATCAACCTCTCAAATCAAAGATATGGAAAAGGGATCTGAGATCAATAAACCTTGACAATCTAGCAGACCAATGTAAATCTGTCCTCTCCTCCCGAGCCGACTTGGTCGATGTGCAAACTCTCACGGTCTCCTGCAACTCGACCAGGGCTGTCATCATGGATGACGCTGCTCCACTCCAGTTTAAAAACACTGCATCAAAAATATCCAAACCTTGGTACAATGAGAGCTTAAACTCGGAACGGCGCAACCTTAGAGCGTTTGAACAGTCCTAGCGATCCAAACTCTCTTCGGACCAACTAAAACTCCTGAGAGAGGTCAGGAGCCTCTACAATAAACCGGTCAAGAGAGCTAAGACTGACTATTTCAGATTACAAATAGACCAAGCAGCAAACCGTCCCAACTCTTCGAAATCGTCAAACAGCAATTGGCTTTCTGATAATTGTGGCAACCCACCCTCCTGTGAGGAATTTGCAGTCTTTTTCACGGAGAAATCACGACTCATTACTATCGACCTAGCCTCTAAGAAGGCGCTATTGCCCTCCTCTATTGCTGCCTCACCCCTTGACCTCTCTGAAAAGGGCAGGTTGGTCCTCATGATAGCCAAGAACAATGCGCCCTGGTGCACCTTTTACCCTTTTAGTGAAAGTGACCTAAAAAAAAATTCTCCAGATTCTTAACCCGTCTAACCACTTCAGTGACCCATTGCCTCTGGCCATCTTCAAGGAAATTAAGAGCGCTCTCATCCCCACCTGGACTAGGATTTTAAATGCTTCTTTATCTCAAGGCTCTATCCCTGACTGTCTAAAAGCAGCCCAGGTCTCACCCATTCTAAAAAAAAACAATGCTGACAAATCTGATCGCAATAATTTCCGTCCTATCTCCAACATCCCCACTCTAGTGAAACGTCTTGAAAAATGTGTGCAATCCCAACTCTGTGCTCGCATAGATACTAACCAAGTTCTTGACCGGCATCAATCTGGTTTTTGGAAGGGACACAGCACTGAATCGGCCCTCACATTCGTTATGGATGACATTTTGAAAATACTAGACAAAAATGAATCCTGCCTACTAATCCTCCTTGACCTTTCCTCAGCTTTCGACACGGTTAATCATGACATCCTCCTATCCATCCTACAAAACAGAATGGGTTTCTCGGATCGGGTGTTTCTATGGTTTTCATCCTTTCTTTGGCATCGAATACAAAGAGTCAAGGACAATAATTCTCTCTCTCAGCACTCTCCAGTACTCATGGGGTCCCCCAAGGATCCGCCCTTTCACCGATCCTCTTCAACCCCCTTTTGGAACCTCTAGCTAATGCACTACTCCATGAACATTCTCTTCCACATGTATGCCGACGACACACAACTCTATCTGAAAATGTCATCCCCGGAAAGCATCATCTCACTTAACTCGATACTCACGTTTACGCAAAATTGTTTAACTGAGTTCCAACGCCTCCAAAACAGAGTTCATGCTCATTTCCCCCCAAACCACATCCCCAAGCTAGATCTTTGGCTGTCTCACCTTCCTGCCTTCAATTGCAGTCCAATCATCATTGATTCAGCTAAATCGCTCGGGGTCACCTTAGACAAGCACCTCAATATGAAGTCTCATATCAGCAACATATGTAAGGGTGCAAACCACTTGTTGAGAACCCTCAGAAATATCAAACCTTTCCTGCCTCTAAGTGATTTCAAGTAGGTGGTCCAAGCGCTTGTTTTGCCAAGGTTAGACTATGGCAGTGCTACTCTCTGTGGCCTACCCAAATATGCCTTGGCCCCACTCAGGGCATCACTGAACACCGCTGCTAGATTGCTTACAGGCGCCAAAAGAAATGAGCATATATCCCCAGTCCTTAAATCTCTCAACTGGCTACACTTTTAGGTCCGAATTCAGTTTAATATTGCAGTCCTGGAGCACAAAGCCCTTCAGCGCAATACTCCTACGTACCTGGCGCAAAAACTTGAACTATCTTGTGGTGAGAGGGCATCAAGAAGCACCTCTACATTCCTCTTGAAACCTCTCATCCTTTACAAAAAGAGAACTTGTCACCGAGCCTTCTCTGGAGCTGCCCCAAAGATATGGAACTCTCTGCCACCTAAAATACGCGGCCTCTCCTCGATGACAGCGTTCAAATTGGAAGCCAAAAGATTCCTGATGAGCAAATTCTTTCCGTATGGGGATGAGGTACATCCAACACGTCTGACTTTGTTCTTTTCACCTTGGTGCCTCCAGCTACAATGGATTAAGTCCTCTCTTCTTTTTTGTCTTTTTTTATCCACATGTAGACACTTGTTTACTGTACTTTCTTCCTTTTTTTTTTTTGCTGCTGTTTCCCAATTGATGTTGATGTTTATACTACTCCCCCCATGTTCTTTCCCTCTCCCTACTGTAAAGCGCTGTGATGTCCTTCGGGATCTTTTTCACGCTATATAAAACTTTATAACTAAATAAATAAATAAAATAAGTAGTGTAGCCCTAGCGATATTACCTTCATTATTACAAGGGTGTTTCTCAGTTTCTAGAGATACATGGCAAAACGTGTCTTACTTTAACAGTCGAGCCTCCGCCAAAGGTGTCCTAACAGGCCTCTGTATGTTTGAACCAATTTGCCGTCTGTTGGACTTGGCCCTTTTTGGCTAAAATTCCCTAAACTTTTTGCCTTCCCCTAGACCTTTTTCTGACATTATGTTGCTGACTTAGATGCTTTGGGCACTTTGCCAATGCTGATCAGTCTCAAGGTGCAAGTGCTCCCTGTATAAAGTGTTTTGGTAATTGCTTGTCCATAATTGGTATGTTTGCCTTACTAGTAAAGTCCATAGTAAAGTGCACTGTGCGTGACAGGGCTGGTAATGCAAATGCAGATAGTGGGCCTGCAGCACTAATTGTGCTACCCACACAAGTAGCCCTAAAGAGAGAACTCAGGCCTGCCACTGCAGTGCCTGCGCGTAGTTTTCTACCAGCCATGTTGTCCTGACAACTACACCCACTTGTCAGGCTTTACCCTTCCCTTTCATTGATCATCAGACACTACTATAGTAGGCCCAATTTACCCCCCCTGGGCAGAGTGCAGTGTCTGTGAAAGGTAGGACATGTACTGAGGTGTTTACCATTTCCTAACAATGAAATACTCTCCATTTCATTTTTGACTGTTGCAAGGCCATCTTGCCCATAGGACAGAATGGGGAAGGCTATGTAATATGTTTCCAGCCTATCTTCCCACAGGCTTAAGATGGAGAGGTGAAGTATAGTGTGCCAGAACTCAAAGTTTAATAACACATCTTTTTGTGAAGGTGGTTTTTGAATTGTGTGTTTAGAAACCACGCTTTTAGAAGTGGCTGGTTTTTTGGTTCTAACAAACTCTGTGTGTCTATGCCTGGATGTGTATTGACTGTCTGGATTTGAAAGTGATAGGATCTGGGAAATGTCTTGAGCCAGGGGAGGAGTAGGTGAGACAGCAACAGGCTGACCTGTATCTGGAGTATAGGGGGGAGGAGTAGCCCCCTGGATGTGAAGAGGCCTGGACTGCTCCCATAAATGAATGGCTCCACCTCCTGCTAGAAGAAGGTGTCACTGGCAGGGAGACACCCAGAAATGGTTTGAACAGGGGTCAGTGTCCCCTGAACACAAAGACTTCAAAGACATTTAGGGGTATAACTATGAGAGCTGAAACCCCTGAACGTTGGACTAATCAAGACTGAAAAAGATTGAAACTACTTGATAGTCAAGAGGAAGAACAGCTGAAGAGACTGAAGAGAAGGACTGACCCTTGCTGTGTGTTCTGGGGATGGCCTGCAGTTTGCTGATTTAACTAAGGAGAGGCTAAGGGACTTTTCTGTATGCAGTATCCCCCTGCTTGAAAGGACTTTGCTGTGTCCCGAAGTAACTTGTCTCCGAGGGCCCAAGGAGAGCTGGCTCCCTGTTGTGGAAACTCAGGAACATCAAAGTTTCCAAGTGTGTCTCAGTGAGGCTGTGTGTGTGTGCTTTTTGCAGCCTGAGACCTTCGTAAGCATTGCCTCGGGACTGTGTGGCCCAAAACCCAACCGAGTCTCAGCGACGCTTGGTGCGTGTGCAGCCTGAGACTGCGTGGGGTCCGTGGCACTGGTTGGAAAGTGCTCAATGACAGCAGTGCCCCCACAGCGTGAATCATCATCTATGCTACTGGGCAGCTGTTTGTGGCCTGAGCCGTTATCGTAACGGAGGCTGCGGATCAAGATCGTCGCTGCTGGCCAGAATTTTGAATTTCGTAAAGCTAAGGAAGTCGTAAGGTAATCGTGATCATTGTTTGCAAGAGGAATCTGCCCAAGATCATCAGCAACGGAGAAGTTAGAGGCGTAACCTACAGCGTCGCCTTGCATCGGAGCTGCGTCATCATCGGGAGCGCCCAGCAGGACGTCCGACGAGCAGGGAGAGAGAGAGAGTGAAGAAAAGCATCCCCAGGTAAGGCTTGGACTTTGGTCGGGAGCCGCAAGCATGTGTGGCCTGGGGAGGCGGGCAGGAGGAGTACAGGAGTGCTCCATCTCTCTCCCGCTGCATCGCATTAGACGTGCTGAGTCCTCGAGTGGCCCAGACCTACCCGCCAGCACCGGGGCCGCCCTCAGAAGTTCAGGTCTGTTGTCTGTGGTTGGGGCCTAGTGGTGCCCACGCTAATCGTGTCGATTGGCCTGATATTATGCCTGCATTACCAACTGCCTTATTAGTTGCATTAGGGATTATATTATTCCTGCATTAAGAACTAGCTGATTATGTGCATAGAGGATTGAATTATTCTTGCATTACGAACTGCCTGATTACGTGCATTGAGGATTGCATTATTCTTGCATTACAGACTGCCTGATTACTTGCATTGAGGATTGCATTATTCTTGCATTACGAACTGCATTGGTTTGACAATACGAACTGCATTACGAACTGCATAGCATTTCATTAGGACTGCATTTGAACATCGTGAACTGCTCATTAATATCATTAGAACCTACGAGTGTTTGTTGGCCTAATAACCAGCCAAGTGAAATATTACGGATACGCATAGGTTGTATTTTTATCGTTTGGTCTTACCGTATTTTTCTTCTTGATAAAGATACTGCTATTTTAATACATCAGTGTCATGTCTATTTGTGGAGTTGTCACTACGTCATTGGGAGTCTAGTTGCAAATACTTTACACATTGCCTTGGAAGATAAGCCTGGCTGCTCGTGCCAAGCTACCAGGGGATGAGCAGGGGTTATCAAAGAGGACGCCCCTCCTTTCCCTGACTAAGAGCAAGGGTCCCTATTTAGACCAAGGTAACTGCCTCAGCCAACTTCAGACCCCCATTTCTAACACAGTCAATCAGGGATTACCTTATAGCCACACTCTATTGGCCTAATGTCTTTAATGCAGGTCACACTTACACCCCATTTTCACCCCCTACATTTGTCTATGCTCTGAAGAAATGATCACCACACTCAGCTTAGGGTACAAGGCTGATGCCCCACAGTTTCTGTATGCAAGCCACGGTAGAGCCAGTCAACAATCAGACCAAGAATCAATTACTCAGGTTCACTTAAAGTGCCAGCATCTTTAATAAAATCATGCAGCTCCATCACAAAAGCAAATATGATTGAATTAAGACTAAAACACAGTGCTCAAATGTTGGGTGGATTTAACCTTTTTCAGTGGCCATGGATTTTTAGGGACACAGAAAGATCCAACCCAATAGCCAACTTATGATCCAAACCTAATGGGCCCTTGTTCTCCCGTAGCGAGCCGAAACAAATAGGTCAACTATTCTCATGCCAAAGTCCATGTAAAGAGCCATTGTGGGATCATTTAATAAAAACCTGCGGCTACCTCATAGTTACAAATGTATACCAACTAAGGCAAATAAACCAGTTGGTAAAAGTCCAGCAGTTTTCATGTGACTGCTTTGTTTAGGGTCTATAATCATATTCCAGAGGATGAAGGGATGCTAATCATCTGAGGATGGGAGTTATCTAAGCCGACTTAAGCTCATTCGCATTGGGATCCCTGAAACTGCCAGGTGCAGTAATATGAGATATCAAGTGAAGGTGATAGATAATGGGAATTGAAAACAAAATAATCAAGCCTTGACAATGCCAATTAGTCTTGCCTCTCCTTACATACAAGTGACGACAATTGGCATAGACAACACTTGTTCATAGTAGCTTTCATTGTCTGTCCAAGTGGAAGTTCTGGCTTACACATCTGTGCTGCATGTTTTTCTTGTGACTGTTGTGTAGCACGATAATGCAGAAAACTGGAGTTTAAATGTGGCTCATTTTTCTTAGATGCAATACTGTTTAAAGCAGGCCAAATAAATTATCTACCCATGGTGAAACCAAAAAGCCCCTGTCAGAGTGTCAAACTCAGAAGGAGAGTAAGAAACAAATAAGGGCAAGGAACTGAAATAGACACAAAATCTATGCAATCTTGAGCAAGGATTGGCTTTGTGGAGAATTTTATACAGTGCTGTCTCCCAACAAAGAGCTGGAGTTGTCTGTAGTGAGACTCCAAAAATGCGCCTGTTTTCTTGCTGGCTCGCCTTCATTTCTTTTTCATAATAGTATACATTATTGTATCTGCTACAGAGCCAAGAGACCCTAGAGGGTGAACGATTTATGCTATAATAATGCTCATATAGGTAGACAGACATCGGGTGTGGTATGTCCAATGCACGCCTATATCTGTCCTTGAGGCAATAACTATGCGCTAATGGTCTGTCATCTAAAAAGCACAGAATAAAATAAAACAATTCTAACATTAAACCTATCACTTTCGCTCCCAAAATAATCTGGAAATAGTAGCTGGCGTTGATTGGAGAAAAGGGAGAAATGGTTTAGAGAGCTACTTTCATTCTGTGTACAAAGGAAGCATGCCCTACGGTTGCCATTCTACAGGTTTTATATGTGTAAAGTGTGCAAAGCATGCTGTCCCTTTTCTATGTGTGTAACTGAAGTCTGCAGTACTGCGACCCATGTTGTACCTCTTTTGGCTATGTGACTTGTGCTGCTTCTGCAACTGGAACTACTGAAGAGAATTTTGCACTTCTGCTGCAACTATTGTATGTGCAAGGAAAACGTGTATTGCTGTTGCCAATACTGTTCTGTTTATATGTGACTGTGAAGCAAGCGTGCACTGCTGCAGACTAAGCTATACCGGTTATGAGTGCAAATTGAGTTCTACCTGTTGTGTGAGTGTGTTTGTGTGTGAGGGAAGCTTGCATTGCTGTTGCTGCTGGTCTTGTTTTGTGTGTGGGGTCTACAGTACTGCTGCTGGTTTTATACCTGTTCTGCTATAAGAGAACCATCGACTGCTGCTTTGTAGTTCATGCTGTGGACGTATGACAGAAACTTGCCTTGCTGCTGGTCAGGCACTGCCTTTTACTGTACGGTGTGCATGTGTTTATGAAGCATGCGCAGCTGATGCTCGAATAAAACCTGTCACTACGATAGCAGGTTAACAACCATTTTCTGTGCATGAATGAGGCTCGTTCAGCTGCTTTTGTAATTGATGTATAGGGGAAGCTTGGAATGAACCGCTCATGGTGTGCCTGTATGTGGGGGAAATGGGCATTATTCCCGCACCGGAGTGTGAGTTTGTGAGGATGTGCCTGTGTGTGAAAGATCAAGAAAAGACCCTGCTCTGTGCTGCATGTTTTGTTCCTGTTTTTAGGTCTCGCACAGGCAGCACATGCACTGCCTCTCCGAGGCATTAAGTAATTAGTAATACCAGTGAAACTCCACCTATTGCATTTCTTTTAGTTTTTTCGCTTGCTATTGGTCCAATCTGGCATTGCTTTTCTTACCTCGCTCATCAGGGCCGGACTGGGAACTGAAAGCAGCCCTGGCAAATTTTGCCAGACCAGCCCCCGTTGCACGTAGCGAGCGAGCGAGTGCAGCGAGCAAGCCTGACCGCTAATAAGGGGGTTTGGGGGGGTTGTCCCCTAAGAAAATTTGGGAAAACGACAGACCAAAATGGGGAATTTTACAGCACATTTTCATTACATATTCAAATTGTATCAACTTTCAAAGCACAGTAAATAGTAGATGATGACCTTAAAGGTTTCAGATTGCTATGTGTGACATTTTCATAATTTCAGTGTAATTATGAGTGACATTTCAACAACTATGAGTGACACTTTCTTGCGAGCGAAATCAAGCAATTAAGACATGGGATAAATATCAGAAATTACACCCATTTGAGCAACAAGAAACTCTAAGAAGATTTTAAAACTGCTGCAAAGTATGGGAAATGGAAGGGCGTTAACTGGAGAGAGACTTTGTGACATAAGTTCTCAGAAACAGAGGGTAGGCACTGCAGCTGCTCAGAACTTGATCTCATTAATCTGACCCTTCATGACCACATGGTAGCCTAAAAAGCTAATTTTATAGCATAGTAAGTTGAACTTGGAGATTATACTGTCACTCAGTCTCAAGCACTTACTCATAGCTGCCAAGTATTCTGACTTCTCATGTGTCACATTTTCATGATTTAACTGTACTTATGAGTGACATTCAACAGCAACACGTGACAACATGAGTAACACTTAGAGTGACACTTTCACAAGAAAAATCAATCAATGAAGTGCATTGACAGAAATCAATATCCAAAATTACACACTTTCAAATAATGAGAAGTTCTAAAAAGATATTGAAACGACTACAAAATACCTGAAAAAGAAGTTCACTAACCTACTGCCCCGTTCTAAGAGGATTGTACTGCCATCTGTCAGGGGCTCAGAGCTGCAGAGAGTGCTGACATACATTACACTCAACTGTTGTCCTCTTACTGCGGCCTCAATACTGGTGCTCATTTAGGATTGCCACCTTTTGGAGAAAAAATACAGTCTACCATTCCTGGTTTTAAGTTTGCAAAGGCCTGGACTTGAGTTTTAAGGGAACTTTGCATGAAATTGTCTGCATTCATTTGTGAAATGCACTTTCTGTGTTTTTTTACTTTATCAGTCAGGGGTCATAAGGGCAGTTTAAAAACACATTTTATACTGTTTTCCTCTTATATGCACTGTTTAAAGTATGTACAGATAGGGGTAAAATTACCTTTTGTAGCTGCCAGAATATTAAAATACTTACTGTACCGAAGTCGCGCTTCTAGATCTGTTTTCTCTGATAAATTACATGAATGCTACTGGTGCTGGCATGGTAGTAGGTAGGCTGAGGCAGAAGTTATATTTCCTGGGGCTTAGTGCTATAGAGTGTTCTGGTATACAGTACACTCAACTGCGGTGCTTTAACTTTGGCATCAATGCTGGTGCTCACTGTACCACACAGGCTGAGGCAGGAAATTGAACATCGGACCTACACTAGTTGTACATGTTTGTTGCGAGGCCAGCGGAAAAACAATTAGCCAGCCTATGCCGACTAGGCCCCCTGGCTCCTACCATGGAATTTATAATCATAATAATGGCATGTGCATTACAGCACTTTGGACTCCAGGCCAGGGATTCGTGCGGGGCCGGGCCTACACTCGAGCATCCATCAGGATGTTAGAGGCCCCAAACATTAGCAGCTGCCTAGTAATTATAGAGAGACACTGTTAGATTGTGTCAGTGGACTCACTCAAGCCGACGACATGGGACAGTAAGTCTCTGAGAAGTCTGTGAATCAGTGTAGGCGAGGCTAACACATACTGAGGCACATGTCAGTCACATAGGTCACAGCCACGGTGGCCTCAGGCTGGCTGTATTACTTTTTTTTTTTTAAACTACAAAGCTGTTTACTCATGGCTGTTTACTAAAATGAGTTCTCCTGCCACATGTATTGCAAATTAGAGACAAACCAGGGACCATCTTGTCACTGGCTCTCTGTCCCACCATTCCACATCTGTAAAATGTCCCTATAAATTCTAAATCTCCTTTTTTTAAACATACTATTAGTTGTTCCAACACACACATCACGTGTGCCCTCTTTTTCACAGTAGTTTTCACATCCTTCTCTACACTCAACTCTTCCCCATACTTCAGCATTAGTTCTAAAAGTTTAGCCACCAGAATCACTTCTTCTAGAGGTGGGTTATCCTTCTACCAAAATTCTTCTAGTATTTCGTCACTACCGCTTTTTAAAACAAATTAGTCTTTAATTCTGTGCTCTGTAGGTTTGCCAAAATTGAAGCTTTATGCCAGTTTGCGCAAAATAGTCACAAAATCTTCCACAGACTCCTCTAGTTTTTGGAAGACAGTTTCGTACTCATTCAAATTCCTTGTGTCTTCTATAGACAATTCAGGTACATTTTCTAACACCTCTTGCCTTCTGTGCCTAAATGATGTAATAACAGTGCATGTTTCCTCGCTGAGCTTAAGTTAGTGGCACAAACTCAAAAATAATTCCCGAATACCTTCTTCCATTTAAGATTTGGTTTGCCCAGTGATGTCAAGAAAAATCATTGGAGCTGAAATTTTCTGCAGAAATTACTACAAGAATGCCTCTAAATTAACTAGACACCTGAATATATTATAGAGAAGAGCAAAAAGCAAGTGTCAGGGTATTGTTGTCTGTTTGCTCAAATTTACATCATTTAACTACTGTAAAGTGCCTTATGCTCACACATAGTACAAGAAATAAAATTCACTTTCCAAAGTGGATTCTTTTATATGGACAACTTCGTCGGGACCTTTCACTTCAGCAAATGCCTCCAAAATATCAGTGACCCACTCTAAAATGGCTGTCACACGATGACATCATACACTCGTTGAGGCCACACACACACTTTGCCAACCTCACTGTTGAGTCTATATGATGCACGAGCTTCAACAAGCTGATCATGCTCACACCACTCCGATTGACATAACCATCCAAAATCTTCCTCTTACTTAGTTCAATGCCTCTTTACACACCTTGCTGCAGTCACTGGGAGTATGTCCGGGTCCTGTTTCCACTCGAGTTGTCACTATGGCAATACTCCTAAGTGACACAGAGCAGTCTGCAGTCAGTCTCTTTACCATTGACAAATAACACCTCATCCGTTTTGAGGTGTATGACTTAGCTTCTGCCTACCACACTTGTTGCCAAATTGGGATGTCGACCTCAATTACACATTAAAGAAAGGCAGTGAAACGGTTCAATTAAGGTATTATTTATTCAGACACCTCAGCCTTCATCAACTACCCTATGGCCTTCCAACATTCCATCTCATTACATCTCTAACATTCTAAAGAGGTGACCATGACTACACAGCCACATCATATGATATGCCTATCCTAATGGTTTTGGGGATCCTGTGCACCAAAATATTCTGTCCCTCTGTTCAGAATATTTATGGGCTTACTGCGAGTCACGCAGCTTTTGGTGTGATAATACACCTGGTAAAGACTGATATTCTTCCAGGAATTGAAGATTATATTTACAAAGCTGCAGAAGGAAATACAGGAATTCCATTTGTTGTCTTGGCTCACCAAATCAGTTTAGTTACATTTATAAAATGATAAATAAAGGCTTTAAAAAAAATGTGTTAGTTAAATGATCCCAGTGGTACTTTAAAAGATTTGAATAGTTTCTTGTGAGAACCTCTTCTATTAATTACCGGATCAGCTTAGTTGGCAGCACTAATAACTACGTCTATAAGGTCAGAGAACTGTGGTTCAGAGTTTAATTGAGTCGCTAATGCTGCGCCGTGCTTCGAGTCACTGGGACACGCTTGTGAGGACTACCTGAGGACAACCACTGCAGGAGCTGTCATTCCGAGTGCGAAACTGCCCAACCCTAAAGCCTGCCAGTACCAGCGTGCACCACTTCCTGCCACTCCAGATTTCATCTGGAGCTCTCAGGGGGGGTCCGGGGGCCTGAGTTACACCCCTGCAAACGCGTACATTACATCTGGATCATCTATGGCACATCGAGGATATTTGTGTGCTATCCCTCTCCCTCTCTCAACAGGTTTGACATATGTGTTACACTTGAATTTTCAGTAGTACTTGTTTTTTTCCGACCTCTGTGAACCTTTGTTTGGTGCAGTTAATGGTCAGCAGCAGCCGTACTCGGAAAATTGTTCCAGCAGCAAGGAGAGTGCAAGCCGGCACTCATACGAGCAACATCGAATACTATAGAAAGCAAAACAAGACTACAAGCAAGTACCTCGTGTAGGGAGCAACAGTAAGAGTGCGAGCTGACATGCATTAAAACAAGGAGGTGGCGCATGACAGCACAGCGAGTAGAGACCAGCAGCACCTGTTGTAGTTTACAGCAGAGCAATGAAAGCTTGCTACTACACTAAGACAACAGTAGCAAAGTGCAGGCTATGAAGTGTTATAGGGAAAACCTTGAGTTTGCAACCTGTCATGTACTACAGGGAGAAACGAGACAGTTCGAGCTTTCTTATACTAAAGAGAGAAACCCAGGATTTTATTTAAACCTCTCACGCAACCCGTCAAGTGAGAAAGGACAGTGCGCGTTTTTTCTATTTATAGGGGGCGAACTGAGAGCAAACTGTCACTTATTACAGAGGCAAATAGGCGTTTGCACACTGGCACGTTTATATTCAGGAAAGTAATTAAAGGTGCACGCTGTCACTGAACATGCTTCCTTTATTATTGAGAACTCCGACAACCCACACTTCATTTCACAAAGTCCTCAGAACATGTCTTTTAGCTGCTAAAAGGGTTGGACTTTCTCCTTCTGTTCTATGCTCCGTAGCTCGAGGACGCCCGTCTCTGTGTGCTTTATACATCTACATTGTATTATTTCATTCATCCATGGGGAGAAACAAATGAGCGCGCCTCGAAGTCTAATAGGGACACAATGGGTATATGCATCCTGTTACACGAAGAGGAATACATGATTACACTTTAAACAGAGAGACAATGTCGATAAACATGTCAAAAAATCCATCCTGATGATTTCACTTCAATTATCGCTGATCGCTGTTTTTCCTAGTTCCGTCTTTCACACCCACCTGCTAAAATGGCTTTTTAGCAAACTGGACAGTAGAGCTGTGCCGCCCACCACCCATGAATCAGATCTGGCCCCTGATCACTGTAAACAAATAAATACTACACTCACCTGCGCTGCGGACGGCAGACAGGGGAGATTAAATTACGGGGTGCGGATCTCTTTCCTGGCTGTCCTGCTCTAAATGCCTGCCTCGACCTCGCCTCATTCACGCGCATTCCCAATGCGCATGAGCATTACTGCAGACCTCACCCTAAAAAAACAGCGGCGCCGCGGAGGCGGTGACACATGCGCGCTGCGCACGTCTTCAACAACACATCATGGTCAGGTGACAGGAGGAGGTGAGGTCAGGTGGTGATCAAAATGTAATCATGTATTTTAAATCGGCGCGGCACGCCAGCTCACACCAGGCCTCTCAGGCAGCAGCCAGGCGGCCTGATTGTGATGTGCTTAAAGTACAGCTGTAAACACTATCTGTGTTATGTTGTTGGGGCCGGTCCAAATCGGCCCCAACAACAGAAGCGGCCCCCTGTCACGAAACCGGCCCCCACCCCATCCAGCCGACCGGGGGATTGCCCGGTGCCCGGAAGGGCCAGTCCGGCCCTGTCGCTCATTGTTGGCTAGTGGTCCCATCCATCACTTCCGTTTTCTTTTGTTTCTGCAGGAAGCAGTATCGACCAACTACAGTAGATGTACACTGCAGGGCGATATCTTTTGATGTAGGGACTATTTAGTTGTTTTGTAGGTCTTGCATAGGGATCACCGAGAGCCGCGTGGACATCTGCTGCCCCGAGTGTGCTGAGCGCCTGTAGCCCCCACCACATCCGAGCCACAGCCCCCAGGCCCTCTGTTACTGCCCTGTCTGCACCGCTCGCAATGCTTTCCACCCTCCCGCTGTCCGTGCTCTCTTGCCCCTCTCTCCCCTGCATCCGCAAATGCTTTCACTTTCGCCCGGCTGGGTAACTGTGTAACTAAAACCCTTGTGCGAGGAAACCGATTCAATTAACTGCAAACACGAATCAGTAAAAAGTGACTGAAGGGAATCCTTTATTAAATCACAAATTAAGGAGTGATCCGCACTAGCAGCCAAGCACGTACCGGGCGAAGCTTTTTTTTGTTTTAAGATTGCTGCTCCACCTATAAATGCTCAAATGTAAATGAATACGGAGCCAATTTTACAAGCGCCATGCTTTGATTTTATTTGCGAGCACTACGCTTTTTTCCCGACTACTGTTCCACCTAAAAATGCTCAAATATAAATCAATGCGGTGCCGATTTTACAACAAGCGCCATGCTTTAATGTTATTTGCAGCCTTACCCCGTCACAACACTAGAGCCCGCCTCCATTACCACCTTTCGCTCAGAGGTTGCTGCTCGCAATTCCCTCCCTCACTGTGACAATCTAAGGTGGCAGTCCCGGTCCTATTACTTTCAGGGCAGCGGTGTCAGAGCCTGTTGTATCTCTGTGACAGCCCTGCTGGCAAGATGATCTGGGCCGCTGGCTGTGGGGCTGGGGAGATAGCACCATGCTGACCGTGGCCGACCGCTCAAGGAAACGATTTTGATAGGGTTGGCTGTGTGTTGACTCCTAATTAGGCAGCTCATCTGTGCCACACTGGTGGCTTGCCTGCTGGGTGGGGTAGTTGTGCACTCACCGGGACGGACCTGATCGCTTGGGGTGACTGATTTTTAGAGTTGAGTTGAGTCATATTTGAAATAAAGATTACCATAGTATGCACTCTGGCTGTTGCCTATGTTTTGTGCCTCAGCCTCAGGCTTCAATGCCCAGCTGTGGAGTCTGCAAGTCAGCTGTTTGTTCACTCCTTCACTTTTATTTAGTTAGGTAGCTGTCTGATGATCAATGTAGTTGGGGCCTCACATCCTGTTTGGGCCGGGTTCCACATTGGAAAGAGCAACCTTCAGTCCACATTTGCTCTGCATCTGATTGACTGCAAAGTGTTCTTATTTTTACTGTTAAGTATGCATGCACTGATGAGGGGAAAAATCTCGGCTTTCGGTACATCTCACAATTTTTGTATGAGCCAGGACAATAAAATACTGATCCTGATAATGCCAGTAAAAACAGCAGACTGGTGGTAACCCTATAGGTAAGTGACTGATACAGTAGGACCTACCTGGGATCTGCTGTAGTATCAGTGAGCAATAGTGAAGGTAATAATCCAAATAGGCCAATCCAACCCTGGCCAGACTCAGGTTCTTCTTAATGGCAGGAGGGTGAATGTGCACACTGAGCAGCATTTGCTGTTGCTTGTGGGCAAGTCCAGGCCTGATTGGATCTTATTATTGTGGTGGAGAAGGCTTTATATGACATATTTGTCAGTGGGTGACTCTGAGTGTCACTTAACAGCTAGTGTGGCAGGTGCACAGACATAATATCGACTCCAAAATATCGTTTGGACAGAATATCGAGTCAAAAATATCGTTTGGACAAAATATCGACAGGACAGAATATACACAGCCAAAATATCGTTTTTAAGGTAAGTGAAGTAATATCGACTGTAAATAATATAGAAAGTGAAAATATGTAAGTATATAATATAGATAGTAAAAAAAATTCGTTTTTATTTTTAGGGTTCAGGGTCAGTTTTGGGTTTTTGGGTAAAGGGGTATTTTTAGGGTTCAGGGTCAGTTTGGGGTTTTTGGGTAAAGGGGTATTTTTAGGGTTCAGGGTCAGTTTTCAGTTTTTGGGTAAAGGGGTATTTTTAGGGTTCAGGGTCAGTTTTCAGTTTTTGGGTAAAGGGGTATTTTTAGGGTTTAGGGTCAGTTTTCAGTTTTTGGGTAAAGGGGTATTTTTAGGGTTCAGGGTCAGTTTTGGGTTTTTGGGTAAAGCGGTATTTTTAGGGTTCAGGGTCAGTTTTCAGTTTTTGGGTATTATTTTATTATATTTTGTTACTATATATATATGTTTTAATAAATATGAAATAAAAAAATATTTATTTAACTTTCATTAATTATTTAATTATTATAAGTTAATTTAAGTAATTTTAAGTATATTTTAGTAATTAATTATTAATATTAATTTAATTTAACACTGTTTTTAGTAAATACGATATTTTTTACAACTATATTTTTGTAAACGATATTTTTAACTCGATATTTTTGTACTTACCTGTTTGTAGATAGAAACTCGATATTTTGACTGTCGATATTTTGTCAACGATATTTTTGATGGTCGATATTCTGTCCCTCGATAATATTTCAGTGATCCAGTGTGGCAATGTGGCCCATCACAGCTTTTTAAACATAGTGTAATGGCAAGCGTCTGCTTCAGGAACTCCGTGCTCTCTGTAAAATAATAGGTTTTACTTTTTCAAAACTTTTGTAAATGGCAAAGCATCTTATTATTATAAAAGGCATTGTCATTTACAATGCCAATAGCTCAAAATCATGCAATTGTGAGACCTATTGCATTGCAAATACTTGTGTAAGGGGAGCTTTAACAGATGCTGCCCATCCGGCACATGTCCTGTTAGGCAGGAAAGCTTGCACAGCTTCTAGGCACCCTAGACCAGTTTTTAAAGAGGAACGTTTGCACTTTTGTTGGCTGTGCAATAATGGTGGTTTGCTTGTCTGAGAGAATCCTGGCTTGTATTGGAAATACTGTACCTTTGCTAAGTCGGAAGGATGCGTACATTGGTGCTGCACCTGTTTTGTGTTTGTTTTGCAGTGTCTGTGAAAGAAGCTTGCACTGGTGCTACGTGCTCTTTACCTGCTGTATGTGTGTGAGGAAGAACCTCATATATTCTACACTTGTGACGGCAGGGACGCTTACACTGGTGCTATACGTCCTGTACCCGCAGGTGACGGTGTGCACTCGTGCTACATTTTCTATAGTACATGTGTGCGAGGGCGGGGTGCACTGGTGCTACAAGTTCTATGCCTGTTGTTGAGAGCGTGCACTAGTGCTACCTGTTCTGTATCCGTTCTGTGCTTGGGCAGCTGTACTGGTGCTACACCTTTGCACCTGTCCGGTGTGTTGTCCAGTGTGTTGCATGGTTTTTGTGTTTTGGGGTGTGCACGTGCAGGTTTGAGCTTGTACTTATGCTGCATGTTTGGTACATGTTCTGTGCAAGAGACGCTTCACCAACTGCTGCCTGTCTCGTAGTCGCGATGTAAGTCAGGAAGTCAGGAAGTGTGCGCTGTGCCGTCGATGCTGTATCAGTTCTGACTGAGGAATGTTTTTCCTGTTTTTGGTGATTCTGTAATAGCGGCACACGTGCCTGAGAGAATATTGCATTGTGATGAACGTACTGGACCGTGTCTATGCCTGAGGGATGCTTTCAATAATGCTGTGCCTATTTTCTGTGTGGGGGTGTATGTGAACAAAGTCCACTGTGGAGCTAAATGATCTGTGCCTCTTGTGTGTGTGTGTGTATGGGGGAGGCTGCACTTCTGCTACTTGTTGTATACCTGTGTTTAGAGGATATATTGTACTGGTGCTGAATGTTCTGTACTTCTTCTATTTTTTTTCTTAGTTTACAGAGTTTTATATAGCGCGAACTTGACCCGAAGGTATCGGGTATCAGAGCACTTTACATAGCACCAGTTGCGTTACATGAGGACACATTAATTTTTGTTAGGCAGGGGAAAATTAAGTGATTAACCCAGAATCACATGATGTTCAGCGTTGTTGCCGAGACTCAAGCCCAGTTCCCTAGATTCGAGGTCCACCGCCCTCGCCGTTAGGCCAACTCCTCTCTATGTATTTGAGGGAGGAAATTTGCACTAGACCTGTTCTGAGTGTGAGGGTGAATAAAGTGTGCCTGGGCACTGCATGTCCTGGACCTCTTCAGTGTGGAGGGAAAGGGGTGCTTGTAGGTCCAGCATACAGACCCCAAATAACTCAACATAGCAACAAAGGAGTATGCAGTTCCTATAGGGGAGGGATGGAAATGCCTGAGGCTGGGTTGGTCAACACCCCAGCTCTATATTAGAGTCAGGGTGCCTCCCAATATAGGAAGTGGGGCCCTCACACACCCGGTTGTCATGCTTCATCATAGGGCTTGCTCCTCATCAAGCCGGCGTTGCAATGCCTGACAGGGACTCTATGAGGGGCTCTTTGGCAGAGATCTTTTTCCTAAGCCGTATGTGTGAAGTGCGGGTGAGGGGCCTCGTGGTGTAGATGTGCTAAAAAAATGTGTGGGAGAATAAAATTAGGCAAGGTGATGCTCCAAAATGAGTTTAAACTGCGCGAGCCCACTCGTCTCAATTAAAAACATTAGCTGATTATAATGCTCAGAGGTGTCTAGGTTTGCGTAGTCTTGCTCAACATGTTTTACGCTTGTTGTGTAACGAATCACTTGGCAATTATTCAGGACTGATAGTTATGCACTACCTACACAGTGGTTGGTTTGGAGAAGTGAACCAATCACTCAGTCAACCTAACAATGAGGTACCTTAATTTATCAAAGAGTAGGACCAACCCGACTCAGGTCTGAATCACGACTCATCGACTAGCAGGCAGAGGAATGAGTGTTACTAAGGAGTTAACATCATGAGTTCTTCCGGATACAGGTGCCGGGAACCTATCCCTCACTATGTCAGGTTGGGAGGAAAGATGGAGGAATAGCCACATGACCCTATGTAGTGTAGTACCTATATCCCTGATTGGCTCTGCGAATTGGAATAATATACACTATAGTTTGACATAGGACTGAGGCCGGTATGTCTCTATCGAGTGCATTTAACTTAAAACGTGTGTGTGACAGCTAACTTAGAGGTCACTAGAAAGTTCTCGAATAAACAAGAAGGGATTAGTTTCTGACAACCGCATAAACATGACAACTTTGTTTCCCTTAGAATCGGAACAATCTCAGAATCGTGGAAACAATAGATAACAGTTTCACTCAGTCAATCGTGCATGTTTCGTTTCTACAGAGAAATAGATAGACGGGCGTTTCAATAAAAAGGGTTTATTGAACAGTCTTATTTCTCGTGCAAGAGATATGAACTGCTACAATCGTAAGACAGAATGCGAAGTATAATACGTACAGCGTTAGCAGTGTGATAAAATAATACTGCAATAGCATGGTTTGTAGCTATGACATATATTCATAAAAATACATACATAAATAACACAGGCTAAAATGTGAATCCTCATCTGATGCTTCTAGCTAGTTGTACCCCAGTGTACCTAACCTAAGTGTAGTACGAGGTAAGAAGTAGGTGCTGTTTGTCTATAGTCTAGTTGGGCTATATTTTGGATTGGTGTTGCCAAGATTTGCCAAAAGTCTCTCTAGGTTCTAGTCCACTCCATACCTCGGAATGAGTGAGTTTGGAATCTCTTTCCAAGTCTCAATCTCTAACACCCCGCAAGGGGAGTCAGAAACACTGGAGCTGCATTCTCTGCGAGGAGGATGACAGCGTCTGGTCAGTGCGTCAGGCGGGGACTAGACTTCCTTCCGAACTTGCCGCGGTGAGCCGCGTCGTGCAAGTAGATTGCCGAACCGTGGTTTGCCATGGTAAGTGAAGGTATATTTATGCCTTGAAGGTTTTTAGGAATGCCAGTATTGACGTAAAAGTCGGGCAGAAGAACGTCATGAATGAACCCCTAAGGAATGGATGTTCATGCATAATAAATGAGTTCTTGGCGAAATCAATATCCAAGCAAGGGGAAGTCCTGAAGGCTTAAGAGTCTGGTTTTCCAAGAACTCATTGTGACGTAGATGGACGGATGTAGGTGGCCATGCCTGTATTTGGTTAGCATGGATAATGCCTAAATAATGGTAGGATTTCTATGCCTAAATACGGGCAATGCGAATTGTGCCTATATGAGGTCATAAATCGGGAAACCTATATACGGTATCTAAATCAACACACAACACCCACTCCACTTTCGTATGAACGACATTACTAAATTCTAAACATGCTAAACATATCTAAAATATAGCTACATATAGATGGCTAAGAATACGTTGTAAAATGCATAAAAACTGTTGCAATGCATAAAAATGCATTGGTGCTGTACATATTAAAGCAATGTTTCATTCCAAACATATATTTACAGTGAAATGCTAAATGAATGAACATACATATATATATACATATTTATGAAATGGCTCGTAATTACAGAAGAAAAAAGCCAAAACCATTTCATGTCAAGTTACATAAAACAATGTTATTGACAAGGTGACAAATTGTCTCTGAAAGAGTTTCAAATAATTATGTTGTCTATGAATAGTTCTACTGTAAGCATATTACTGTGCCATAAAAAGATCAAATTCAAATTTGGAAAAAGAAAATATTTATAGGAAAAAGTTCCAAGTTTAGTCTTTTTTTGAAAAAATGAAGGCCGAATTCAGAGTCTTCCAGTACACTGTGTGCTGAATCAAAAGTCAGTGTATGGGGATGGAGAAAACATGAAATCTTCTAATCCTGAAGACAAAAAGTTGTCTACCGTTGTAGGTGAAAGTTGGATTACCTCGTTTAGAAGATATAGATGAGAAGCATCACCGTCAGCATTGGTCGCATCAGCAATTTCGTATCAGATGTTACCTGTGTGCCTGTTGTTTCCTCTCGTATTTCAGCAGTAGCAATTTGCGTTTGTGAGATCTCAATAAATGCTGTCATCAGGATTGGTAGCCGCTGGGGACAACACACAGCATGGGCCGTTACCGGGTCCAGCAGAGTATCGATATCCGTAGGCATGACTGATGGGAGTGTCAGACAGATGTCTAGCATGCATTCTTCAGCGCAAAGCAGGCAGCGTAGAACAGGTAAGATGCAATCTTGCCAGATTGGTCTGCATGACAGAAACAACATGGTGTTAAATTCTCGTAGATGAGGTAAACCTAAAATTTGGACGATGCTCTCACGACACTTCATCTTCAATAGAGCTCTCTCTATGGTGCTTGGAGTGACGCTGGTGATTTGGCTTGCCATATCGGAGCAGTAGGAACAAAAATAGGATCCCTGCAGCAAGTGCTAAAAGTGGTGGCAGTCCGCCAAACACAGAGTGCACGAAGTTGGGAATTATTCTGAGGACTGCTTGAAAAGGTGCTAACAGTCCTGAACACACACTCTTAAATACATGTACAATACCGCTCATATCAGACATGTTTTAGATACGTTCCGACATTTCTGAGAAATGTATAGGGCAGTTTGTATATAAAAGGGCTTGTATCTCGGCAGAAGTACTTGTGACTTGTAAATCATAGGTTTCTTTGGCCAAGGTCATTGGCACAGTTTGTGGTAAAAGAATGGCTTTCATTCTGCTTAGAGTATCAATTCGTATAGAAGAGATGTTCAGTGAAGGCCACAGAGGCGACTCCCTGACTGTCTGTATTTGTGGAAACAAGACTTGCATACAGCAAGTGACCCTGGATGTAACCGATTCTAGATATGGGATACCTGGCAACATGCCACAGCAGCTGTGATCATTCAACATGAGGTAACTTCCATTTGAAAGTTATCCAAAAATTGGATTAATCACTGCAGCTGGTGAGCCTTGCAGGTGACAGGATAGGTTTGTAGTGGAACCATCGCAGGCCCCGTGTAAATTAATACCCTGACAAAGGAGAGAACCGCTTAGTGCGTTTTCACAGTTTGTACCGCTAAGAAACACTTCACGCCCCCCACTCCGGCATCTGTGTGTGTAAGGTAAATTCCAAGATGTCTTGGTGTATTCTTTACCCAACCTTTCATTTTTGCCAGCTGGTGTATGTTTTAGGCAATACTGAAAATGGAAAATTGTAACAGGCAGAGTAATTTTACCTTGTATGATCCACTCAGTAGCTGGTTTTTCTGCTACCGTGAATGGTAATCTTTCCAGTTTTTCAATGCTCAGCACCGTATAACCTGTTCCCCTTTACGCCAGTTTGATCTGTTTATTAGTGAGATTGAATTCTGAGAACAGTGACGTATTGTTGATTAAACGCCAAGGCACATAGCCTGAACGCATGTTTTGGAGCGTCCAGCCTAATAGCATTATAGAACGTAACTGAGACTGATCATGTTGCAGCATGACCAAGTCTTGTTCCATGATGTCTATGGCAGAAGACACAATGCTGTCCAATGAATATATCCTGGACGACAGAGCCGTTAACCTATTGTCTACTACAGAGAGAGATTTCTCTAAATTAATACGATCAATTTCTCGTATTCGTTCGCCAGTCTCTGCTTGGGTAATCTTCTATAAATCATTATTAGCAGCATAGATACTGGCATATATGAAAAGTTTTTGACACAGTGTTCTTGGTCCTAGCAAGAATTCCCTAAGGTCTGCGCCTTCTTTAAGTAAAGATAAGTGTTGTTTTACATCCTATAGTGTGGCTTTCTGTAGCCAATCAAGGCAACGTTTCCCTACACTGTATGTTGTTACTACCCCTGAATGCTGTCTTTGAACATAGCGTGGGTCTGGCCTATTGATAGTAAAACCTTGTGTTTTGTTCAGGAATCGATTTTGAAAGTTGTTTGTGTCTGCAGGCCAGAGCAACCATTTTTTCCATTCTGGATCTGATCTGTTGTGATGCAAAATATTATGTACGTCGACCTCCCCCCGTATAGTGTTATTACTTGCAGGTGTAGGTATGGTCGGTGTGTTCATGTCTTTGATCTTGGCTTACTCAAGGCATGACGTTTGTTGGACAGTGTCATTCAAAAACAGAATTTGCTCAGGGATGATACAGGCTCTAAACAAAGCTTCTATTCCCTGCACTTGCCAATCTTTTGTACGGCAGACAGATTTTGTCTCAATGTGTCTTTCCAAAACTCAAAACCCTGTCTAGACAGTTGGGCAATAAAGGCTGCAGAATAAATCTGTTTCGTATTTGTTAGCATATTTTTCGTTCCTGTCTTGTTTACATTCTTAAAATAAAACGATTCTGGATTTAATAAGTTGAACCCTGAAAAATATGGAAATTTCATTGCCAAAGTTTTTGAGCTACCCTTTGGAGGTGTAGGACAATGCTCCCGTTGGTTATACATAAATACATGTCTAGGTAACGCAGTTTTATGCAAGAAATGATCACCATAATGGTTCTAACAATACATTTGTTCATAGTCTGATGAACCCTCTAAATATTCATGATTTGTGAATACTGCAGACATTTCTAAATTAGACATCATGTTATTAACAGTCTCGAAGTCCCAATCATCAGAAAATGTACTATAGCTAAAAAAGTCACTTAATGACATTTTAAATAAGTGTGGAATCTTCAAATGTTCCGGTGGGCCAAAAACGTCATATTCAGTTCTGTCCCAAACTATACCATCTGGTATAGGTACGGCTGTGATGTTCACTGCTGACAAGTCTCTTGTTTCACGATGGGATGATTTGTGTGGCTGGAGATGTAAGTTCACGCTTTTACTTGCTGTGTCAATTTGAATATATCTTCCATTTATCAGCATACCCAGAGTTATTACCAGCGCTAACCAAAGTAGAAAAAAGAATATTCCCAAAACAATCCATAGTTCAATCCAGGGTGAAACCAGATAAGTCTTTTTCCGGAGATGAAAAAAGTCTTATGCTTGTTCTTTGAAAGTTCTTTGAAAGTTCTTTGTGCTGGCAGCATTTCAGGTTCGCTGGGATCCTCAGAAAACGTATCAAAGTTAATGAAATAGCAAGAGGCAGTTCTGTCAATGGTTGGAATTGCATCAGGATTAGTTGAAATCGCTGGAACCAGTTGATCACTGGTTACTTCATTGTAGACAGGTGAATCAGGACGAACTGTTATTTGGGTCTCAAGAGGGACGAGTTACATAGCTTTGTTGCTTAGTCCTTCATTTCTCACTGTAGAATCTTCAAAGGTGATGTGTCTCTCTGATTGAACCTCTTGGGTTGTAGCTAGCAGAGTGCGTCTGCTACATTGTCGGAGTCCACTTGGCCTACTGCTTAGTATCGGCCACATAGTGTGATTTGATCAGGTCGATGGAGACAAATCTTTTCTCCTTTTTACCAGCAAGGGGTGGCAGTAGTACTGTTCTTGATCCGTGGAATGTTAGGACAGGTACTGGTTGTCTGTAAGAAAGCCCAAATTATTTCTTATCCACGATCTTTTCTCTGACTAGATCACCAAGCTTTGGGATCCAGATAGGCCTTGCTGGGACGGTTGGTTTTCCCCCAGTGGTAGTTGGCTTCAGGAACACGTTGCTTTGTTTCGATCTTAGTTCATTTAAGTCCTGTAAAACAGCCAAACGATCTTTGATATCAAACTTTTTATTTTCCACCACTGTGCCTTTCATGTCAAGGTCCGTAATCAACATTCTAGTTCCAAATAGGACTTCATATGGAGTGACACCCCTAGAGAAGTTCTTGGCAAATTGTTTAAAGAGCGTTGGACCCCATCAAGATGTTTGACCCACCCATTACCCGAACCTAATACCCTAGCTGTTATAGACTGCTTTTATCCTGGTTTTTTCTTTCCACAACAGAATTTCCCTCAGGATGGAATGGAGAAGAATACCGCAATGCTACGCCCATGCTGGCCATGGCTTCTTTGTAAGCTCGAGAGCTAAACGCAGGGCCCTGGTCAGAATGTAGTGTGCCAATTGCGTATGTGCCGATAAAGACTCACAAATCCTTTATAACAGTTCAAGCGTCAGCCTAGCGCTGAGGCCACATATAAAGGAACCTTGAACACGAATCCACTGCGACCATGATATATTTATAGTTACCATCCCTTTGTAAGGGACCGCAGTGGTTCAGGTAAACACAAGCTAATGGTTTATCTTAAATTAACAGGGGCATCTGCGCAGGACATTTCACAGAAGTGACTTTCATCTTCTGGCATATTTCACAGTCCAAAACATAATTTCTGGTCTGGGTCCTAATGCCTGGCCACCAGTATCTCTGCTTTAATAATGATACTGTGGCAGAAACACCTGCATGAGCGGAGGGATTAGTCCTGCTATTTTGAATGCTTGTAGTTGGTTGTACGGCATTACAACGCGGGCTTTCACCCCACATGCCATTACAACGCAGTTTTTACAACGCAAGTTGTTACAACGACTTGCGTTGGGAGGCGCTGGATAGTGGAATAGTTTAATTTTCTATTCCAACTCCAGCCCACGTTGACAGTAGGGAAGGTGTTGGATAGAAAATTAAACTATTCCTTATCCTCCAGCGCCCTCCAGCGCAAGTCGTTGTAACGACTTGTGTTCTAATAGCAGCGTTGTAATAGCAGTGCGGGGTAATGCCCGCGTTGTTATGGGTGTTTTCCTTGTAGTTCAGCTCGCTGAGCTGCACAATCTCCTAGAGATTGCGTTTTTGTGACCATAGGTCTAAATTTGCCATCGAGCATATGACCTTTAACGATCGCGTATGTGGCACTAAAAGCTTGCTTACCCACTGTAGCGGGTTGTGCAGATCCGTCAGTATAAATTATAAATTCGTACTGGTCAAGAGGAAGAATTTCAGTAGGCAGAGGACATTCGTGTTCGTATTGCAGGAATGCTTGTGTCTTTAAATAAGGATCAAAAATATATTCAACATCAGTTGCAGCAAGAGAATTAAACAATTGTATCCATCTTGGATGTAAAGCTTTTGCATTCGGAATGCTAGCTTTTGTCACTGCCTCTCAGGCTGGTACAGGAGTTGCGACCATAATGTTTTCCCCCTGTGCTAGGGCTCTTTCTTTTGCTACAGCGGTTTGAACTGCTGTCAATTTTTTTTCTGTCGATGTTAATTTCATTTCTGCTTGAGTATACAAATGTGATTTGTATGAAATTGGTACTTTTTCACCTTCGGTAAAGGTTAAGTAGGTGAATCCACATTGACCCGGAATGATTCGGATCACTAAGTTGCATACGTTTACGCGTGTTTGTAAGTGTTTTGTTGTTAACATGTCAGCTTGAAGTGAACGCAGAATATCTGTGAGTTCTCGTGTCCAATGTGTGATTTTGAAATTAGGTTTGATTAATTCATAGAGAGGTTTAACCCTTTCTGAGTAGTTTAGAATGTATGTTCTTCCAAAATTCGGGAAACCTAGAATCGACTGTAAGTTTCTCATTGTTTTTGGAGGTTGGAGCAGCGCACACTTTTCTAAAAAGTTGGCTGCCAGGCTTTTGCCTTCACTTGATAGTTTATATCCTAGGAAAAGGACGTTGAGATGGGCAATTCTTGATTTCTTAATTGAATTTATAACCCACAGGGGTGAAGCCCAATATAATGGTGTTCACGCTGTTCAAGTGCCTGTTCAGGTCATCGTCTGTCAGATAGATATCATCGACATATGACAATGCCTCGTTATCATAAATTTGTAGTAAATCTGTTATCATAGCTGAGAATAACCCTGGACTATTCTTGAATCCCTGAGGGAGACGACAGAATTGACGATGGGTCCCCATTATTGGGGAAGCTGTCAAATACCTACTATCAGGAGCTATGTTTTGACAAAAGAAACTGTTAGAAATATGTAATGTAGTTTTATATTTTTTACGCACAATGTTATTCATTAATGCTGTACTATGTGCATTCTGCACTGCAAATGTTTTACAACAAGAGTTAAGGTGTCTGTAATCCAAAAGTAGACGATATGTATTGTCTGGTTTGGAAACAGGAAACAAAGGATTGTTCATTGATGAGGTGCATGTTTCAATCACCTCTTGGTATTCAAATTGATCTAAGATCTCCCTGACCTGTTTTTTAGATTCTTGCTTAATTGGGTACTGCCTTTGCGCAGTTGGTTGATTTTTTAACTGGATTTTGTGGTGAGGTGAGTCCTCATCCCATCCTACATGATTTTTGTATAATGCTGGGGCTTGGGCTACTGCCCATATCCTGGCATAAGTATATTGTAAATTTATTGGAACATGGTTTTGAGAAGGCTGGCATAATGATATCTTCTAGAAACATATGTGTGAAAGGGGAGGACCCCTCTCACGAAGGCGTGCGCTTTTTTGACTGGAAACTGATTAGTTTCTTCACATTTGTGTCATTAAGTTCATGACGAATTAATCCATAAGACTTATTCCTTAATGCATCGATTTTTATTGCACAGAAATGTTCACTTCTCATTGTACTTCATAAGAATTATTCTTCAACATTTGCAAGCTTTACAGTATTCCATTACCTAATGCATTTCGGGTCAGATGGAGTGACCCTTCTTCAGGGGTCTGCAAAATGAAATAATACAGGACCATAGCAGTCACTATCGTAATATTAAAAAATGCTAATATGTACATGCTCTCTAAGGTGATTAGGTGCCAAACAGTGCTGATGAATGAATGGGGTTGAATGTAAACGTATTATGTAGTGTCAGTGGCGTTCGGCTTACAAGGTGACTCAGTGGATTACCGAAGTGCAGTCTAGTTTACCACAGTACAGGAGAAATATGCAAACGGGGTACATGCTAGCAAGAATTTAAGTGCAGGCACTGTGAATTCTGCAATCGAGAACGACATTTGTGGGAAAAGTGCTTCGCGTTATCTTAGAAATGGAACAGCGATCCCAGTATCGAGGGCTTATACAGGGTTCAGTGAAACGGGGGCTGAAGATAGTGACTTACGAGGAATGGCATTCGCGGCGTTTCTCTCGCTGATCGGCAAAAGTTCGAAGATGGAAGCTGATTGGACGGGCTACCGTCATGGGTGATCTTGCCGGAGGGCCGATCACATGATATGAGTAGAATGGCTTCAAGCGGAATCAAAAGCTCTTACGTGATGTTCATGTTCAGCTGAATAATACACATTGGATCGAAGCAAAACACCAAATATCCCAATTAAAATTCACAATTTTGGAAGTAGTAACACAGCGCTGTGACATGGATCCCGTCAAAGAAAGACTGAAGGCAGAATTTTTCTGGATAAAAAATTGAACACTGCTGCCAGCAGGGATGAATGACAGGATAGAATATTCGTGTTTTCTGTAAATATATATTATGACTTCATTGGCCAAAGGACTCTTCAGATCCCGTGAAAGAGCATAGGAGGATATCCAATCTTTTTATTCATATTTAATTTTCTGATTCATTATTTGTTTATTCTTATTTATGTATTTATTACCAGCAAACTAGTAAACCTCACATGCTAAGTGTGCATGTCTTTAGTTATACCCTCACTTAGATCGTAAAGAAACCAATAGCCACAGCACATCGATGTTTCCACATTTTTTATTGTTGTTAGGATTTGTGTTTAACCTCACGAATTTTCTCCCAACATCCTTCACACATGTGATCCTGTTGCATCACATTTATTGTACATCGCTTTTTCGCCGACTTCGTACATATTTTCATCATGTCTCCACTAATGTCTCCACCTTTTTGTTTACTTCTTGGGACGTTCGCTTTATCGTCATCACCCTGAACAACTTTATTATTCTATTCTACTCATATCACGTGATCGACCCTCTGGAAAGATCACCCGTGACGGTAGCCCGTCCAATCAGCTTCCCGTCTTCGAACTTTTGCCGATCAGTGTGAACTTAATGACACAAATGTGAAGAAACTCATCAGTTTCCAGTCAAAAGAGCGCACGCCTTCGTGAGAGGGTTCCTCCCTCTCACGACTCAGCACTAACATTAAAAGATGTTACATAAACGAGTGAGCATTTATTAAAAGGTTAATTGAAGTTAAAGAAGGGAAGTAAATAGGGTGCCCTCCACCACTTAACTTTAAGAACACCTTAGTTTTTAAAGACATCCTGCAGCAAACTTGTAAAATATGACAAAGTCTCTTGAAAATTCCAAAAGTACATTTCATTAACATGCAGAAGCTTTTCACTTTAGTACCTCAGGTTATTTTGTGCTTTGTAGCTTTCAAATCATGAATCGCTTTCAAACATGAATTTAGAAACATCCCTTCCTCCCTCACATTGACAACAATGCCAACAGCTAAGCAAAGGGCAAGTCAGGTGTAATGTGCACCCTTTGGGTGGCCTGAATTTCCTATAGAGTATTAAATCAAACACAGGAAAAGGTTTTGTACTGCACACATCCTGAAATCATGTATTTTGAGTTCCTCTTACATGTGATAATGAAGAAAAAGGAGGAAAAGTGAAATATAACAATTGCCTAGGATAATCCAATTTGGTTTGGTGGGGAAGCCGGGATAGATCCCAGGTTTCTGATTTCGCATTGTGCAAATCAGCCATGAAATGCACACGTGTCACTTCCCCTAAACCCACTTTTCCCCACCCCTCCCACCCGGCCCATCCCTCTAAAATGCCATCCAGCTGGCATCAATGCGGCCCTCGGTCACACCACAGAAAAATCTTTTTGGCCCCGGGGAAATTATTTGTGAGTACCCATAGTATATAAGACCCTCCAGCCCCCACTGGAGAGAATGAAAGAATAAAATTGCCAGACATTCCATTCAATTACTTTACGGGAATTCTTTGAACATTAATACACCTTTAACGGCATAAAGCTGAATGCTTTATTAATCCGTTGCTGCAACACCACCACTTCCAATGCGACCCAAATCACGTCAGCACTGCCACATCCCAGGACAGAATGGAAGGGGATGACAGGGCATGGCTACAGATATGACAAACAATGAGCACTTATGAAACGAACATGAAGCATGAAACTGGAGCCTTAAAAGAAGGACTATATTGCAACTGTGTTGTTTCTCTTTGTAAGATAAACACTGTATCATTGCCTTTCTTTAACTGTACAAAATATAGAGAGGATGTGGCGTAAAGACTAGAGTGAACGACATTGAACCGAGATTGATTGTTCATGGTAAACACCCAACATTCTGCTCTTCATGATGACTCTACACGTTCACAGCAATTTTGTATCGGTGAGCGGGTGGTCCCAAATATTCAATTTCTGATATAGTACTTACATTTGTTAGCTTTTGAAGAAGGTCATTAGGCCTGAGATAAGAGTAATCTGTTTTGAGAAACTTTGTGAAGGACATGATTTGTTCATTTTTTGGTCAATGGTCGGGCAGGTGGGTGAATATTTAATTAAGTAACACATGTAGGTACAGATATCTATCTTAACTGGTACGCACAAGAGCTGGGGTTCCTCGGGTGCTACTGGCAAGACACTATTGCAGAGATTTATTAGGATTTCACCAATGATGATTCCTGTTCTAGCCATACATATGTGTAAATTGATTTTGTTGCAAGGTTTCCTCAGTCGAGATTGCTTTTTGTTTAGTGAAAGCGCAAGATCAAAGGAATGGCTTTTGTTAATATGGCACATGTGCAGTGTCCACAAGCAAAAGATTAAAATTTTTGGACAGCTCAAGAAAAGTGCCCACTGCCCCATATATAACAAGTGTGAGAGCCAATGCTAGCGTTAACACCTCCACGCTTCAATAGCGGGCTCTAAAGGCTACTGACTGACCAGAATGTTAGTGCCTCCCTGTTCCAACAGCACCCTCCAATGTAAGCGCTAGGACCACACTCCCCCAATACCTCACTATGAACACAAACATTACCCCTCCCTACTCTGATTCTGCACACTGACGTAAGCAGTATAGCCACCCTGCTCCATTACTGCACTCCAGTGCAAGCGGGGCCACCAGTAGCATGCCGAACTATGCTTCTTTGAGTGAGAATGTGTTGGTCAAATAGGTACCAGGATACTGCTATTGACAAAGTTTAAAGATGTCATACATGCGGCATTAAGTGCCACATCTGATAGCTATTAAAACAAGCAGGAGGGAGGAGGAAACAGCTGCAGCCCGAGGAAGGGGAGTTAATGGCAGGACTAGGGGAGCTGAGAGAGCAGGGGAGGAGAACAAGCATCTATGAAAGATAAAGCGTAGCATCTGTGAATCGTACGCTGTACTGAGCCAGGAAAACACTGTTCAGATTAGAAAAAGAGTTCATGAACAGATCATAAAATAGAAAAAAGCAGTAGCTGACAAGTCCTGGGGCAATACTCCAGGTGAGAGAAAAACTTGCAAAAAGGAAGAACAAGGAAGACAAATTACCCACTGTTATGCAAGGAGTTTTAAGAAGCAACCAATTAGACAAATCATACGCGATATGAGGAGACAAAGCCCACAAAGTACATTCAACAGATCATCCTGGCAGTTAAAAGCGCTGTCTAGGCTCAACCTAAAAAATGGATGAATCAGCAAGAAGGAAGGCTAGGGAATGGCAATCTAGCAGAGATCTATTCCCCTTTTCAACACTGTGATCTGACATATATGGTACCACAATATTGTGGCATAAAAATCGTCTCACAAACCTATTGTATCCTAAATATCATTTACAAAAATATCTACCTATTGGAGTTGATAAAAAAACAACACCCAATAGAGGAATATTTTGAAAACTTTATTTTTGACACAATATTTATGTCAGGTGATATTTTTGTTGATCAAATTGTGGCAAACAATCCTTTGATATTCAGTCGACTGTTCTGAGATCATTATCTCTCTGATCCACCTGCACATTTTGAAGAGCATGATTAGCAAAGGGAGAAAAATATGGATGCCTAAATGCATCAGTATGCCTCCTCCCTGACTCTCAGTATGTTTCGAAAGCCACATTTAGCTTACAAATATTATGTCATATAGCATGGCATGTAATGCACTGTGTGCACCTCCTAGCAACTCGTTATGGGCCAGAAGCAAGAAATCACGGGTTTGCGATTTCCTAATAACAAACTTTTTTGGCGATGCGCTATTAGGAATTCGCAAACTGCGATGTACAACAGTGTGTTTGACACTGTTTAGTGATTCGCAGTGGGTCGCAAATGGACCTGCTTCATCAAAATTCATGAGGCAGGTCTCAATTTGCCACCCATTGTGAATGGCTACAATCACAGGGATGGTGGCCTGCTGGGGTCAACAGACTACCATGTCTGTTATTGCTTTTTAAATAAAGCATTTTTTTTTGTCATGCAGCCCATTTTTCTTAAAGGAAAACAGGATGCATTTCAAAAATAAAAATGAAAAGCGACATTTTAATTTTTTAAGAGTAGGCAAGGGTCCGTAAGACCACTGCCTGCTTCTAAAAATTTGTGGTGAAAGAATTCAAAATGGGGAAGCCGTCCTAGGGGACCCCTTCCTGTTTGCGAATGGTTTACCACCAATATTTGAAGTTGATGGTAACTGAATTTTTGGAACTGCATTCCCGGTACCAATCATTCCTACATACCAGTGTGGGTGGCTATTAGGAAGGGACGCCCTTAACACGCCCCAGCCTTATAATGACTCACAAACCCTATTTTGCAATTTGGTAATGACTTACAAAACAAGGTTGGTACATGCCAAAGAGTATTTTACCAGTTGGAAATGGCCCGATGGGCCTTTTTCGAGGGTTTAAAAATCTTCTTACTTCTGACCTTATTTGCTTTGTGCATTGCTGTAGTGTTCAATGGCCTCGTGATGAATGCACAGCATTAGGAGCATTCCTCTTTAGTACTCCCTAAATTGCCTATGTGGTTGTTGCAATAGCATGGAAGCCTCCTGGTACCTCTGCTCTAGGCAAGTTATAATGCAGGACATAACAGGCTCACGCAAAACTCACGAGATTACAAAATCAATGTGAAGCAAGCCACACTTACCTGATGGCGCGCGTCGGTATAAAGCAGAGGTCCTCAATCTGTGGGCCGCGACCCCCAGGGAGGCTGTGGAGTCCCTGGAAGGGGGTCCTGTATTCCCCAGCTTCACTTGTGCCTGCAATTCAAAATGTTTGCTTTCCTGTTGAGAAAAGGCAGCTGTCCGGGGATGGCTAATTTAGATCGTTATCAGCTGAAGTTTCATCAATTGTCTAGTGTATGAAAAGCTTTCTGCCAGGAAGCTTGCCTGCCTGAATGGAGTGCAAATGCACTCTTTTAGTTAATCTGCATGTATAAAGGGTGCTTGGAAGCTGGTTCTGACTGTAATTGATGCAATCACTCCAAGCTTTGGGATGACAAAGATTTGGATTTTTGGAGTGGTAATGCAAAGAGTGAACAACTGAGCTATGATGTGTTTGCATTTAATTGTAACTGTACCCCAAAGAAGGTGTTGAATGGACAGTTATGTAAAAAATAATTGCATTACATACGGTACTTACTGGTATTACTAAAATTTACCTTTTGGAAGCACCATTTTTGTTTTGCGCATTTGTAGCAGTCTATCTTACACTGTGTGTAATGCAAGTATAAAATAATGACTTACATATTCACAGTCCATTCTGTCACATGCTATGACCTCATAGCACTAAAAATACATGTCACAATTCCCCACTGCACAACTCCAGATTTAATTATGAGTCTCTCTGGTTACACACAGACCTCTGCAGTGCATTAACTAATATAGGTTTCATAAAGTACTACAGTGCATTTCCCACTGAGTAACAACTTTTTAGCATGTACTTTTTATTTACGCTGCCCATTATTTTATATGTATATATCTGGTGGTGAAAGACCTAAAAAATGTGCAGGATATTTTGGACTTATTTATGAGAGGCTTGCATCGCCAGAGCATTACTATTTTTGAGGCTTCTGCGGGGCGAGCGTCTCAACCATACCTATGAGACGGTGGAAAGCCACCTGCATGGCTTTGCATATCCTCATAGACATAGGACATATCATCACAAGTGACTGCGCTGCTCTGCGTCAAGGAGGGGTTGTATGTGCTTTGTGTGGGGTTCCCACACAACACCCTTGGATTTTGAAGCTGCCTCATATTTACAAAATCACGTGAACCTGGGGCAGCACCAAAAATTAGCGCCTCCCCAGCGGAGGTGCAACGAGGAGAAATGCTTTCAGTTCTCTTTTTTTCCTCTTTCCATGTGTGCTACATTCTGCAGCTCACATAGAAAGAGGATTGTTTTTGTGAAGGAAGGTACCCCTTCATGTACAAAAACAATCCTGCCTATGCTGGTGCTAGAGAGCAAGTTGTGCGCCAACACAAGGGAATAGGACAGGAATGCATTGTATTTTATAAATACTGTGCATTCCTGCCCTTTCACATTGGCGTAGGGCAGCGCAGCAAGAAGAAGTGCAGCACTGCCCTATGCCAATTCCTCTTAAATGAGGCCCTTTATTTCTAGCTACACCTTTGACAACACCCCCACACTCACTGACCCTTGGTTTGCTACACACTGTTTAATAGTATTTCTCTACCGTAAAAGTTATTTGCTGTGGGAATTAGGGGCATTTATGGTTGTCGATAGTTGTTGATGATGGTGTGTGTACCAGGTTCGAGAAATTATTGTCAGAAGGGGGTCCTTACGCCTAAACAGTTTTGACAAGGGGGTCCTGGAATCAAAGGGGCATATTACCAACAACTAGCGATAATTATCGCTATGTTGGCTTAGCGGCAATAGTTTTATCGCCGTGCTGCGGCGATTTTTATCGCTTAGGAACCTTGCTATTATCTAGGTTTATCTCCTAAGCGATAAAAATCGTCCGAAATGCATGAATATCGCTGAAAAGTCAGCGATATTCATGCATTACCGAGCTAATGCTCTTAGCCATGTTATCCACCTACCATTGGTTAACATGGCTAAGAACTGCTCTGGGGCAGGTGTTAGCTTTTGGAGATATTCGCGCTTAGCGCGAATATCTCCAAAAGTTGGTAGTAGGAGATAGCGATGTTAGCGACTGTTTCCAGTCGCTAACATCTTGGCACGCCCACTTTGCATGTCATTAGTGATAAATTTCACTGACATGCAAAGTGGGGCCCAAGATGGTCGCTATCTCCTACTAGCTGTCGCTAACTGGTGTTAGCGACAGCTAGGTAATAGGGAGATAATTTTATCTCCGCTTTCTTGGCTTTTAAAGCCAAAAAAACAGAGATAAACCCCCTTGAAAATATGTTGGCCCAACATTTTTTAAAGACTACTGGTGTAAAGGGTGTGCGCTTTCCTACGGTTCCCCCCCTGCTTCATTTTCTGCATCCATTACCTGACCTCTTCTGAACCATGAAGTTGTCCTCCCAGAAAATATTTCAATATCAGAAAAAAAAATGCGGTTATAAATATGTTCATGAAAAAAATATGCTGTACAATATGTCTGTGGCAAGCTATAACCTATTTTACACATTGCATGTTTCTCACCAAATACAAATGCAGCTGCAAGGTTAACGGTTTTCTGTAAAGTGAGAATCTATGACCGGGTTGTTAGGCGCACAGTGTGATATCAAATAGAAAATGAATTGTACTTCTCGCCCAAACAGACACTCTCAGCTACTTCACATATGTACACCGTCGGTGGCTTCGATCATCCCAGCTGTGTGACATATTTTTATTTTATTTTATTGCATGAATGCAATGATCTGTAACGAATTTCGGAACTACACAGTGCTTCCCTCCGCCGAGATGCGCGTTCTCGTGCTTCTGATTCCTGAAGCATAAATTGTAATTAATAGCCGTCATTTAAAATGTTATTGTTATGCATTCTCCGCATACATTCTAGAACAAAAGATGTTGACCGATTTACCAGAGAAACAACATCTCATGTTTTCTGATTGCACTTATGTTCCTGTCTAAATTGGAGTCCACCAATTCTGTATGTTGTAGGAAAGCCACAAGTTCACGTCTTCGGTAGTTGGGATTATTGTGTCGCAAGGTACTTTATTATATCAGGCTGTAGTCATCAAAACCTACCACCAGAGGGCACGGATCTCACAGATTGCTATATTTATCATTGTCTAAACAACACTGTGAACCCAAAACAATCAATAGATGTAAAAGTTAATAATTTAAAAAAGCATACTGATGTTGTTAGCTAAGCTTCTCAAATAAAGCTACTGGTAATAGTGCCTGTCACAATTCGCAAGCAATCAAGTGTGAACGACAGACAATTTGATGTTGGACAATGGCATACCGCCAGTTTATTTCCTCCGTTCCCTATATTGGGGCTCGTCACTTCTGCATAGGGTGCCTTCATTATTGTTCTCTGAGCAGTTGTGATCAAAATAAATAGAAATTGTTCTTCATCAATTGCTAAATTATAACTCGTGGATATTGTGTCCCCTACAGTAAGCACATTTTTACTCCTGGAAATTCAGGAGTGTATTTAAAACGGGAGTAAGACACATCTATCCGATCTGGCACCACAGAAGGTAATATGTGCTACGAAATAACGTCACCTGATCCAGCGAATAACGCTCGGGGGAATTTTCAAATTTTTAAAATTCAAACGTACTTACAACAATGGAAAAATCTGTCAGTATGATTAATTTCCCACTGTCATCAATTTAGGGTTTGGAGGAGCGGATGTTGTATTTAACAGTGGAGTTGGGCGGCCCCTTGATTTGTTCTATGAAGGGCAACCAACTGGCAATTTTCTTGTCTGGATTATGTGTGGACCATCGCCGTGGCTGCTAATGCCTACAGCAGGGTACTCTAGCGAGTAGCCAGGGGCGGCTCTAGGCTTGTAGCAGCCCTGGGCAGGGAGCGTAGGTAAGGGGCCCCGGAAGAGGGGGTTCGGGTGGGGCGGAGCGCGGAGGCCAGTGAAGAGGGGGGTGTCAGGGTGTTTGGAAGTGGAACAGAGCCAGGGGCCGCCAAATCCCTGCCAGGGGCCCCCAAGCAAATATGTATCCATCCTCAGAGGATTATTATATTAAGGATTTATATTGGCGTGGTGGCCCCTGCGGTTTGGTGGCCCTGTGCACATGCCTAAGGCCGCCGCTGGAGTAGCTCAGGAGCTGCTGGTGGCTCTGTAACTATCAATGAGCAGCTCCTCTCTGAGCAGCCCAGTGTATTGGATGAGAATATTGTGCGTGGTTGGATAAATATGTGTGTGCACAATATGAGACATGAATGTGTTTTCAGAAATCATAGGCTGATTGATGCTGGAGAAAAATTCTGTAATTTCCAAAATAAATTTAAAGCTGTTATTCGAATGATAAATAATGATGCGTTGCGGTGACTTATTTCTGATATCATTACCCTGATGCAACAGGGATTGTGGCTTTGGCTGTTGGGGTGTCTATTGAGGCAATCCAAACTGAGGAAGAATTTTTGATGTCACTGCTGCTGCAGCGAGGTCCTCCCTTCTGGTAATGTTGCACAGTGACCACTAATGTTATCTTGTCTGATGTGGTTACTATTACAACAAACTCTGTTAACATAAGTTAGTAGCTTGGGATGATTTTTTGTGAACATAAGAAGCTCTTATTAAAGAAAAGGTTGCAGACTCCTGGCCCACATACTCTTTTGATACAGAAAATCCATCTATTCACGTTGTTTAAAAAACTTTCTCTGGATGTATGACATAATATCGGCAGACATAATATAGACATACAAAAATATCGACACAAAAATATCGACATAAAAAATATCGGAGATGTATCTACAGAAAGGTAAGTACAAAAATATCGAACAATAAATATCGTAGTACAAAAATATCGAAGTAAAAAATATAGTTTTTTTAAATGTATAAATAATAATGTAAAAATAATGTTAAAATACATAAAAAAATTATAGAAATAAACATTAAAACATATTTAAAAAATAATAACTAATACAAATACATTTAAAATAAGTTAAAAACTCTACACATAAATTAATATATATACTTACTCCACATATTGCATGAGTAGGGAAAGCGTTGGATAGCATAGGGGTAAAAATTATTATTCCCACTCCAGAGGGTGCAACAGTAGGGAAAGCATTGGATAGCGTAAGCATTATAATAACATACTTATCAATTACATATTTTAAAAAAAAAACAATTTTTTATATTTTATTTACAAACATATATTACTAAATACCAAATATTTATAAATAATATTTACTTAAATAACAAAATATTACTTCCCACGCTACTGCCCCTTTAACACACACCACACTACACATACAAACAAACACAATTAATCAAAATATCATTTAATAAATTAATAACAATTAATATTATTACATTGATATAATTATAAATTAAGTAATTAACAAATATTAATTACCAATTCATAATTAATGACCAAATATTAACAAATAAATTACAATAAGAATAAACAATATTTATTAATAAATTATGTATAATTATTATTATGAAATAATTAAAAAAAATACTAATAAACAATTACTTAATTAACAATTAATTAATAATAAATACCAATAAATAAATACAATCACTTTAATTAATTTAATTTAATTATTTCACACCCTATTCCCCTATAAACCCACAACCCACTACACATAAATAAATCACATCAAAATATTAATTATCATTTAATCACTTAATAATAATTAATTACCAATTAATTATTCATTAACAATAACAAAAAATTAAAAATATTAATACATTAAATCAAATTAATTTATTAACTAATTAATAATAATTAATTGCCAATTAATTATTAATGAATAATTAATTATTAATCAAAAATATAAAAAAAATATTAATTAAGTTAATTATAATTAAATTACTTCCCACCCTATTACCCTATAAACCCACAACCCGCTCTGATACTAAAACGCAAAATGTAAACAAAATTACTAATTTCTAAACATACATTAAAAAACATGTTTAACAAACATATAAAATACATATAAAAATACATAACACTAAACGAAATTTCGATATTAGTAATCATCGATATATTTGATATCAATATTACTAACTTCGATATTACTTACCTTAAAGTCGATATTCTGTCCATCGATATTACTGCACATCGATGTTCTGTACCATCGAAATTAAAACATCGATATTGTTGTATATCGATATTTTAAACTCAATATTTTGGCTACTCACCACTTTCTCTAATGCTCTACTGCTGATCTGTCAGCAGATTGTTCTTATACATTTTACCCTCTACTTCGGCTCATTATTTGTTTGGTTATTTGTGGCGCTACAAGGATAAACCTCAATCAGAGTAGGAATTTCACAAACCTATTTTTAGGTTGAGCTTTAGTGGCAGCGCACATGCACTACTCACTCTGCGAGGCATGCAGTAGTCCAGTATGGAGAGACAAAATGCTCTCACTCTCTGCCCATATTTTTCATTTGCTTTGGTGTTTGTCCGTCGTAAATTCTGTCTTCTGATTGATAATGAGGCTTGTTAGTCCTGTCTTATTATGCCATGTTGTCATTTGTATCCTTCCGAGGCTACTGGCCCCTTTTCTTCGAGTTATTTACTACATGTTATGGCAAATTCTTGTTTTAAACTACGTGCGTCTTCTTAGAGTAATCAGTATGGCTCCCGTTTCATATCTCTGCACAGAATATTGGTACAGTGGTCGAACCACATAGACTCTTGTCACTCTGGAGTCTTTAACATAGTGGTTTCATTCTGACTCCTCCAGTGAAACAAATTTTAATATTAATGCATAGCACCATACATACCGCTGTTTCTGTCACTGACAATGCCTGCTGTTTGCTTGGTGTAGAGGGCCCACGCACTGCTCTTTGCACCCTCCTGACAGCAGCACAATACCACTGGCACCGCCTACTTCATGAACGCAGATGGCGTAGGCCGAAGGGACGGGAATAGCTACAGCCTGGGAGAAAAGGAACAAGACCGGCACAAAGCACCAGGGGGCTGCAGAGGGGTAAAGAGAGTCAGGAGGAGGTACTATCACCCCGGAGCGCACAGACAGCAAGGCGAGGGCGCTTGATGAGGCCAGGGGAAAAGGGGGCATCTACAGTACTTCCACAAGGTCTACATTACTACACAAATCAGTCAGGCTAAGGGGAGCTGTGTGAGGTGACGCCACAGCCACAAGGCCAGCACAGGCAATATGCGGGGGTTCGAAGGTGGCACCACGGTAACAGAGCATTGACACAGCAAGGCGTGGGAGCGCTAGGGGTCTCACCTTTTCTCAGCAAAAACTACCGCCCATTTGTATATTTCTTGAGGTTCTAGAAGCAACGCATTGAACCCAGTCGGTGCAATGTTCTCTATGTTCTTTTAAACATGGTAGATCAGTCTCCATTATCCTTAAACACCCACTATTAATAGTTTAGTTACCTCTGAAAAATGTGTGTTTAAATCTTTATTTTTTTGCTTTCCATTTGTTTTTTTGGGTTTTTAGTTTGAAAAGGAAATTTTTATTGAAGTAATGCGAAATAGTACAATAAATACAAGAATAGGGAGTACAGTCTTAACTGCATAATTTGTTAATTAATTTGGAAAGAAAGGAGGGAGAGGGAGGGAAAGGAAAGTAATATTGTAAAGAATTACTCTAAGCATAACCACTTATATAAAAGGTAGTTACTGTGAAAAAACCTAATTAAGAAGAATAGAAATTAAGCAAACAAGAATAAATAACAATGCAAAACACTTCATGGAGGTTTAGGGACTTCTTCAATGTGAGGATTACCGGATTGTGTTACATTTGCAGAAGCATCTAGAAAACTAGTAACAGGTGACCATAAACATTCTCGTTTTATAGCAAGGGATATGGGATGGACATATGCTCATCTAACCTGTGATTGTAACAGACCCCATACCACCATGCTTAATAAGAAATGTTAGCGGTGTTTTTCCATGCGCTAATAATTTGTTGAAAAGCAACCACAAGGAGTAGATCTACAATAAGAAAAGTGTTTGGATGGGAATCCCATGCCAAGGATATACTACTTAAAAATATGTTACCAAAAGTGAAGGGTATCTGTGTATGAAAAATCTTATTAATTTGATTCCAAACCAGCAACCAAAAGTTATGACCAAGGGGACAAGTGAATAACATGTGATATAAATCAGCAGGAGCTTTGTTACAGGACCAACAAGAAGGGGAAAGAGTAGGATTTATTCTGGGTAAAGAAGTAGGAGTTAGTAATAATCTATTATAGATATACAATAATGTTTGGGTAGTATTGGCAGGTCTAGAGGATTTCCTAATCCTAATCTAAATCTTATTCCAGGTAGAAATAGTAATAGACAATTTGAGATCAGTCTCCCATAAAATGTCTTTATTGTGTCAAGACAGCCCCACCAGGATAAAAATAAAGGATTCCACCTGGACGTGGCATTTTTAAATAGTGTTTGTAATTCCTTTAAATTTATTGTAACAGATTCTTTAATGGAGGATTTAAACAATAGACCCAAGTATTTTATTTTATCTGAGTTCCAACGAAAACCAGAAGAGATATAATCTACGGAAAAACATAATGCATTTAATGGGAGGATTTAACGTTTATCGGAATTCAGTTTATAACCAGAAACAGCGGCAAAGGATTGAACTTCTGATAAGAAGGCCGATAAAGAAGATTGAGGTTGTGATAGAAAAAGTAATATATCATCAGCGTAAACAGAAAGTTTTAATTGATTAGAGCCATATTTAAAACCAATTAACTTAGGATTTGAACGGATCTTGATCAAAAAAGGTTCAAGCGCTAATATAAAAAGAAGGGGAGAAAGCGGGCAACCTTTCTTTACACCATGATGTAAAGGAAAAGACAAGGCTATAAGACCATTATGCTAGTAAAAAAACAGGTGTGTGGAGGGTCTAGGGGAATATTTACTGACCTGTCTGCTCACTCCCCTGTAGTCACGATACAAAAAACACAAAAGAGCAGACCAGGTCCACAGATAGTGTGTAGCTACTACAGTCACTGTACGGCAGCAAGGTGCAAGCGTGGAACCAGTTGTTGAAGATAGCAACTGTGGATAACAGAAAGCTATAGCAATTACCATCAGACCACCCTCATGGTGGAGTTTGCATCACGTGGGAATTGCTTATCATACCAGCCCAAATCCGACCATGAAGTGCCGGTATGGGAAAGGATGTCGAAAAATGTGAACATGATGTACATCCTGAGGTGGTGTAAATACAAAAAATGCAGTGCTCGAATAAAAATAGTGAGTGAAAACATGACTGCCCAGACTCTGAAAAGCGTTTAAACAGAAGTCTAAGTGTCAAGAGTAAAACACCTACGAGGTAGTAAGACTACCTCGAGGTGCTAAGCAGTGCGGTCGACATGTTTCAGCCTAAGGGGCATTTAGCCCAGCTTTCTTCAGGACCTTTGATGTAAAATAGCTACTGCAACTCCATATGGTGTCTTGAAGTGACAAGTAACACAAATGTACTAACGAAAAGTTACATCTATACCAAAAACTTTTGATACTTAAGTGTCCACTGATGGAAAAGATACGCGTCTTCTTCCTATCAAAAGACATAAACAGATAGATAATATATTAAACAACACTCAAATACACACATGCACCTTTAACACAGTAACCGCATAGCCACAACTGCAAGAATAATTTGTATTCTGCATGATAAAAAGCGTAATAGCTTAATCACCATGAGGCATTTCCTCATGGTGATACTCACCCAGCCTTGTGTGGGTGATGACCTCACCTCACCCGGCGACCGCTCGGGAGTATGAGGCCCCGCTCTGCAGTGTAGAAAAAAGGGGGGACCGTAAGCACACCACTTTACAGTGCCCAAGCCAATGGCTCTACACATAGAACTCAACCTACGTGTGACAGCAACCCGCAAGCCATACCATTCACTCACAGACTCGATAACATGGACTCCCAGGAGTTACATACGAATTACGCATATTGCGATATTAATGATGTCACAGGGCTCTCTCCTGACTATACTATATATATCTTAATTGCTTGTTCACAACTTGTTTACAAACAGTACAGAGGATAGATATAAACAGAACACTTGTTCAGGACCTCAGTAATCTGGCATTAGAGAGGGGTTCTCATAAAGGCCAATTGGTGAATGCCTGCGTCACTTAAGCTCTTTGACTGAATAGAGGTGTTAAACGACAGAGTAAAAGACAGAGTAACAACCCAAACACAAAATCTAATAGACATTGAGGGTCAAACTAGCTCCATTGAATTTCACCACCTCTGTAGGTAGTGACTAATCCTGTATCTTAGACAGGACTTAACCTAGTTTGCATGCACGGAGGACGCCGAGCGGCTCACCTGTTCGTCGGTGCCTCCTGTATGGGCCCGAGCGGAAGTGGAGGTGAGCGAAAATGTCGTCCTTCCTCCTTAAATAAACACCGGTACTTGCGCGGTGTGGCCTCCATTAATTTGGGAAACTTGTAAAAGGTTGTGAGGAGTTGGAAACAGTCGTGATGGAAGTCGCCACTCCTTTCCTGCGCATGCGCGAAAGAGCAGGGACACTTATCTCCCGCGCATGCGCGGTCAGCAAATAACGCAACTCTCAGGCAATGCATGTTGCTATTTGTACGGATAGAGAGATAATTACCTGATGAATCTATCCAACTCCAGTTCGGGTGGAAATACGATAAAGTGAATAATGTTACTCCGTCAGTAACATCAAGTGTTAGAAAATTATGAAATCATTCCTAATTAAAGAATGGCAGTACTAGATGGAAAAATTCTGTCAATCTAAGCATAAGGATGTCTGCTATCATGGGGCATGTCAAGGGGTAACTCTTCACCTGCCTCTTACTATAGATAGAAGAAGAGGTATCTGAAACAGATTCACAGCCTTCAATTGAAGGGCGTGTATGCCATTGTAAGTCACTCTGTTATGGAAGCGTGACAAACCCACGGGGAGAACCGTTGCGATTACACAATGATGTGAATAGGAAATCTTATCCTTGAGTGTAAGTAGAGGCAGACAGACGGGTACAAACACACATAGGTTGAGTGAGCTGAAGGGTGTGAATCAAACATTATTTGCCACCTCATCAAATAGACCCGCAACTAAAAAGTTGCACATAATGCTAGTAAAAAAACAGGTGTGTGGAGGGTCTAGGGGAATATTTACTGACCTGTCTTCTCACTCCCCTGTAGTCACGATACAAAAAACACAAAAGAGCAGACCAGGTCCACAGATAGTGTGTAGCTACTACAGTCACTGTGCGGCAGCAAGGTGCAAGCGTGGAACCAGTTGTTGAAGATAGCAACTGTGGATAACAGAAAGCTATAGCAATTACCATCAGACCACCCTCATGGTGGAGTTTGCATCACGTGGGAATTGCTTATCATACCAGCCCAAATCCGACCATGAAGTGCCGGTATGGGAAAGGATGTCGAAAAATGTGAACATGATGTACATCCTGAGGTGGTGTAAATACAAAAAATGCAGTGCTCGAATAAAAATAGTGAGTGAAAACATGACTGCCCAGACTCTGAAAAGCGTTTAAACAGAAGTCTAAGTGTCAAGAGTAAAACACCTACGAGGTAGTAAGACTACCTCGAGGTGCTAAGCAGTGCGGTCGACATGTTTCAGCCTAAGGGGCATTTAGCCCAGCTTTCTTCAGGACCTTTGATGTAAAATAGCTACTGCAACTCCATATGGTGTCTTGAAGTGACAAGTAACACAAATGTACTAACGAAAAGTTACATCTATACCAAAAACTTTTGATACTTAAGTGTCCACTGATGGAAAAGATACGCGTCTTCTTCCTATCAAAAGACATAAACAGATAGATAATATGTTAAACAACACTCAAATACACACATGCACCTTTAACACAGTAACCGCATAGCCACAACTGCAAGAATAATTTGTATTCTGCATGATAAAAAGCGTAATAGCTTAATCACCATGAGGCATTTCCTCATGGTGATACTCACCCAGCCTTGTGTGGGTGATGACCTCACCTCACCCGGCGACCGCTCGGGAGTATGAGGCCCCGCTCTGCAGTGTAGAAAAAAGGGGGGACCGTAAGCACACCACTTTACAGTGCCCAAGCCAATGGCTCTACACATAGAACTCAACCTACGTGTGACAGCAACCCGCAAGCCATACCATTCACTCACAGACTCGATAACATGGACTCCCAGGAGTTACATACGAATTACGCATATTGCGATATTAATGATGTCACAGGGCTCTCTCCTGACTATACTATATATATCTTAATTGCTTGTTCACAACTTGTTTACAAACAGTACAGAGGATAGATATAAACAGAACACTTGTTCAGGACCTCAGTAATCTGGCATTAGAGAGGGGTTCTCATAAAGGCCAATTGGTGAATGCCTGCGTCACTTAAGCTCTTTGACTGAATAGAGGTGTTAAACGACAGAGTAAAAGACAGAGTAACAACCCAAACACAAAATCTAATAGACATTGAGGGTCAAACTAGCTCCACTGAATTTCACCACCTCTGTAGGTAGTGACTAATCCTGTATCTTAGACAGGACTTAACCTAGTTTGCATGCACGGAGGACGCCGAGCGGCTCACCTGTCCGTCGGTGCCTCCTGTATGGGCCCGAGCGGAAGTGGAGGTGAGCGAAAATGTCGTCCTTCCTCCTTAAATAAACACCGGTACTTGCGCGGTGTGGCCTCCATTAATTTGGGAAACTTGTAAAAGGTTGTGAGGAGTTGGAAACAGTCGTGATGGAAGTCGCCACTCCTTTCCTGCGCATGCGCGAAAGAGCAGGGACACTTATCTCCCGCGCATGCGCGGTCAGCAAATAACGCAACTCTCAGGCAATGCATGTTGCTATTTGTACGGATAGAGAGATAATTACCTGATGAATCTATCCAACTCCAGTTCGGGTGGAAATACGATAAAGTGAATAATGTTACTCCGTCAGTAACATCAAGTGTTAGAAAATTATGAAATCATTCCTAATTCAAGAATGGCAGTACTAGATGGAAAAATTCCGTCAATCTAAGCATAAGGAAGTCTGCTATCATGGGGCATGTCAAGGGGTAACTCTTCACCTGCCTCTTACTATAGATAGAAGAAGAGGTATCTGAAACAGATTCACAGCCTTCAATTGAAGGGCGTGTATGCCATTGTAAGTCACTCTGTTATGGAAGCGTGACAAACCCACGGGGAGAACCGTTGCGATTACACAATGATGTGAATAGGAAATCTTATCCTTGAGTGTAAGTAGAGGCAGACAGACGGGTACAAACACACATAGGTTGAGTGAGCTGAAGGGTGTGAACAAAACATTATTTGCCACCTCATCAAATAGACCCGCAACTAAAAAGTTGCACATAATGCTAGTAAAAAAACAGGTGTGTGGAGGGTCTAGGGGAATATTTACTGACCTGTCTTCTCACTCCCCTGTAGTCACGATACAAAAAACACAAAAGAGCAGACCAGGTCCACAGATAGTGTGTAGCTACTACAGTCACTGTGCGGCAGCAAGGTGCAAGCGTGGAACCAGTTGTTGAAGATAGCAACTGTGGATAACAGAAAGCTATAGCAATTACCATCAGACCACCCTCATGGTGGAGTTTGCATCACGTGGGAATTGCTTATCATACCAGCCCAAATCCGACCATGAAGTGCCGGTATGGGAAAGGATGTCGAAAAATGTGAACATGATGTACATCCTGAGGTGGTGTAAATACAAAAAATGCAGTGCTCGAATAAAAATAGTGAGTGAAAACATGACTGCCCAGACTCTGAAAAGCGTTTAAACAGAAGTCTAAGTGTCAAGAGTAAAACACCTACGAGGTAGTAAGACTACCTCGAGGTGCTAAGCAGTGCGGTCGACATGTTTCAGCCTAAGGGGCATTTAGCCCAGCTTTCTTCAGGACCTTTGATGTAAAATAGCTACTGCAACTCCATATGGTGTCTTGAAGTGACAAGTAACACAAATGTACTAACGAAAAGTTACATCTATACCAAAAACTTTTGATACTTAAGTGTCCACTGATGGAAAAGATACGCGTCTTCTTCCTATCAAAAGACATAAACAGATAGATAATATGTTAAACAACACTCAAATACACACATGCACCTTTAACACAGTAACCGCATAGCCACAACTGCAAGAATAATTTGTATTCTGCATGATAAAAAGCGTAATAGCTTAATCACCATGAGGCATTTCCTCATGGTGATACTGACCCAGCCTTGTGTGGGTGATGACCTCACCTCACCCGGCGACCGCTCGGGAGTATGAGGCCCCGCTCTGCAGTGTAGAAAAAAGGGGGGACCGTAAGCACACCACTTTACAGTGCCCAAGCCAATGGCTCTACACATAGAACTCAACCTACGTGTGACAGCAACCCGCAAGCCATACCATTCACTCACAGACTCGATAACATGGACTCCCAGGAGTTACATACGAATTACGCATATTGCGATATTAATGATGTCACAGGGCTCTCTCCTGACTATACTATATATATCTTAATTGCTTGTTCACAACTTGTTTACAAACAGTACAGAGGATAGATATAAACAGAACACTTGTTCAGGACCTCAGTAATCTGGCATTAGAGAGGGGTTCTCATAAAGGCCAATTGGTGAATGCCTGCGTCACTTAAGCTCTTTGACTGAATAGAGGTGTTAAACGACAGAGTAAAAGACAGAGTAACAACCCAAACACAAAATCTAATAGACATTGAGGGTCAAACTAGCTCCATTGAATTTCACCACCTCTGTAGGTAGTGACTAATCCTGTATCTTAGACAGGACTTAACCTAGTTTGCATGCACGGAGGACGCCGAGCGGCTCACCTGTCCGTCGGTGCCTCCTGTATGGGCCCGAGCGGAAGTGGAGGTGAGCGAAAATGTCGTCCTTCCTCCTTAAATAAACACCGGTACTTGCGCGGTGTGGCCTCCATTAATTTGGGAAACTTGTAAAAGGTTGTGAGGAGTTGGAAACAGTTGTGATGGAAGTCGCCACTCCTTTCCTGCGCATGCGCGAAAGAGCAGGGACACTTATCTCCCGCGCATGCGCGGTCAGCAAATAACGCAACTCTCAGGCAATGCATGTTGCTATTTGTACGGATAGAGAGATAATTACCTGATGAATCTATCCAACTTCAGTTCGGGTGGAAATACGATAAAGTGAATAATGTTACTCCGTCAGTAACATCAAGTGTTAGAAAATTATGAAATCATTCCTAATTCAAGAATGGCAGTACTAGATGGAAAAATTCCGTCAATCTAAGCATAAGGAAGTCTGCTATCATGGGGCATGTCAAGGGGTAACTCTTCACCTGCCTCTTACTATAGATAGAAGAAGAGGTATCTGAAACAGATTCACAGCCTTCAATTGAAGGGCGTGTATGCCATTGTAAGTCACTCTGTTATGGAAGCGTGACAAACCCACGGGGAGAACCGTTGCGATTACACAATGATGTGAATAGGAAATCTCATCCTTGAGTGTAAGTAGAGGCAGACAGACGGGTACAAACACACATAGGTTGAGTGAGCTGAAGGGTGTGAACAAAACATTATTTGCCACCTCATCAAATAGACCCGCAACTAAAAAGTTGCACATAATGCTAGTAAAAAAACAGGTGTGTGGAGGGTCTAGGGGAATATTTACTGACCTGTCTTCTCACTCCCCTGTAGTCACGATACAAAAAACACAAAAGAGCAGACCAGGTCCACAGATAGTGTGTAGCTACTACAGTCACTGTGCGGCAGCAAGGTGCAAGCGTGGAACCAGTTGTTGAAGATAGCAACTGTGGATAACAGAAAGCTATAGCAATTACCATCAGACCACCCTCATGGTGGAGTTTGCATCACGTGGGAATTGCTTATCATACCAGCCCAAATCCGACCATGAAGTGCCGGTATGGGAAAGGATGTCGAAAAATGTGAACATGATGTACATCCTGAGGTGGTGTAAATACAAAAAATGCAGTGCTCGAATAAAAATAGTGAGTGAAAACATGACTGCCCAGACTCTGAAAAGCGTTTAAACAGAAGTCTAAGTGTCAAGAGTAAAACACCTACGAGGTAGTAAGACTACCTCGAGGTGCTAAGCAGTGCGGTCGACATGTTTCAGCCTAAGGGGCATTTAGCCCAGCTTTCTTCAGGACCTTTGATGTAAAATAGCTACTGCAACTCCATATGGTGTCTTGAAGTGACAAGTAACACAAATGTACTAACGAAAAGTTACATCTATACCAAAAACTTTTGATACTTAAGTGTCCACTGATGGAAAAGATACGCGTCTTCTTCCTATCAAAAGACATAAACAGATAGATAATATGTTAAACAACACTCAAATACACACATGCACCTTTAACACAGTAACCGCATAGCCACAACTGCAAGAATAATTTGTATTCTGCATGATAAAAAGCGTAATAGCTTAATCACCATGAGGCATTTCCTCATGGTGATACTCACCCAGCCTTGTGTGGGTGATGACCTCACCTCACCCGGCGACCGCTCGGGAGTATGAGGCCCCGCTCTGCAGTGTAGAAAAAAGGGGGGACCGTAAGCACACCACTTTACAGTGCCCAAGCCAATGGCTCTACACATAGAACTCAACCTACGTGTGACAGCAACCCGCAAGCCATACCATTCACTCACAGACTCGATAACATGGACTCCCAGGAGTTACATACGAATTACGCATATTGCGATATTAATGATGTCACAGGGCTCTCTCCTGACTATACTATATATATCTTAATTGCTTGTTCACAACTTGTTTACAAACAGTACAGAGGATAGATATAAACAGAACACTTGTTCAGGACCTCAGTAATCTGGCATTAGAGAGGGGTTCTCATAAAGGCCAATTGGGGAATGCCTGCGTCACTTAAGCTCTTTGACTGAATAGAGGTGTTAAACGACAGAGTAAAAGACAGAGTAACAACCCAAACACAAAATCTAATAGACATTGAGGGTCAAACTAGCTCCATTGAATTTCACCACCTCTGTAGGTAGTGACTAATCCTGTATCTTAGACAGGACTTAACCTAGTTTGCATGCACGGAGGACGCCGAGCGGCTCACCTGTCCGTCGGTGCCTCCTGTATGGGCCCGAGCGGAAGTGGAGGTGAGCGAAAATGTCGTCCTTCCTCCTTAAATAAACACCGGTACTTGCGCGGTGTGGCCTCCATTAATTTGGGAAACTTGTAAAAGGTTGTGAGGAGTTGGAAACAGTCGTGATGGAAGTCGCCACTCCTTTCCTGCGCATGCGCGAAAGAGCAGGGACACTTATCTCCCGCGCATGCGCGGTCAGCAAATAACGCAACTCTCAGGCAATGCATGTTGCTATTTGTACGGATAGAGAGATAATTACCTGATGAATCTATCCAACTCCAGTTCGGGTGGAAATACGATAAAGTGAATAATGTTACTCCGTCAGTAACATCAAGTGTTAGAAAATTATGAAATCATTCCTAATTCAAGAATGGCAGTACTAGATGGAAAAATTCCGTCAATCTAAGCATAAGGAAGTCTGCTATCATGGGGCATGTCAAGGGGTAACTCTTCACCTGCCTCTTACTATAGATAGAAGAAGAGGTATCTGAAACAGATTCACAGCCTTCAATTGAAGGGCGTGTATGCCATTGTAAGTCACTCTGTTATGGAAGCGTGACAAACCCACGGGGAGAACCGTTGCGATTACACAATGATGTGAATAGGAAATCTTATCCTTGAGTGTAAGTAGAGGCAGACAGACGGGTACAAACACACATAGGTTGAGTGAGCTGAAGGGTGTGAACAAAACATTATTTGCCACCTCATCAAATAGACCCGCAACTAAAAAGTTGCACATAATGCTAGTAAAAAAACAGGTGTGTGGAGGGTCTAGGGGAATATTTACTGACCTGTCTTCTCACTCCCCTGTAGTCACGATACAAAAAACACAAAAGAGCAGACCAGGTCCACAGATAGTGTGTAGCTACTACAGTCACTGTGCGGCAGCAAGGTGCAAGCGTGGAACCAGTTGTTGAAGATAGCAACTGTGGATAACAGAAAGCTATAGCAATTACCATCAGACCACCCTCATGGTGGAGTTTGCATCACGTGGGAATTGCTTATCATACCAGCCCAAATCCGACCATGAAGTGCCGGTATGGGAAAGGATGTCGAAAAATGTGAACATGATGTACATCCTGAGGTGGTGTAAATACAAAAAATGCAGTGCTCGAATAAAAATAGTGAGTGAAAACATGACTGCCCAGACTCTGAAAAGCGTTTAAACAGAAGTCTAAGTGTCAAGAGTAAAACACCTACGAGGTAGTAAGACTACCTCGAGGTGCTAAGCAGTGCGGTCGACATGTTTCAGCCTAAGGGGCATTTAGCCCAGCTTTCTTCAGGACCTTTGATGTAAAATAGCTACTGCAACTCCATATGGTGTCTTGAAGTGACAAGTAACACAAATGTACTAACGAAAAGTTACATCTATACCAAAAACTTTTGATACTTAAGTGTCCACTGATGGAAAAGATACGCGTCTTCTTCCTATCAAAAGACATAAACAGATAGATAATATGTTAAACAACACTCAAATACACACATGCACCTTTAACACAGTAACCGCATAGCCACAACTGCAAGAATAATTTGTATTCTGCATGATAAAAAGCGTAATAGCTTAATCACCATGAGGCATTTCCTCATGGTGATACTCACCCAGCCTTGTGTGGGTGATGACCTCACCTCACCCGGCGACCGCTCGGGAGTATGAGGCCCCGCTCTGCAGTGTAGAAAAAAGGGGGGACCGTAAGCACACCACTTTACAGTGCCCAAGCCAATGGCTCTACACATAGAACTCAACCTACGTGTGACAGCAACCCGCAAGCCATACCATTCACTCACAGACTCGATAACATGGACTCCCAGGAGTTACATACGAATTACGCATATTGCGATATTAATGATGTCACAGGGCTCTCTCCTGACTATACTATATATATCTTTATTGCTTGCTCAAATTAATGGAGGCCACACCGCGCAAGTACCGGTGTTTATTTAAGGAGGAAGGACGACATTTTCGCTCACCTCCACTTCCGCTCGGGCCCATACAGGAGGCACCGACGGACAGGTGAGCCGCTCGGCGTCCTCCGTGAATGCAAACTAGGTTAAGTCCTGTCTAAGATACAGGATTAGTCACTACCTACAGAGGTGGTGAAATTCAATGGAGCTAGTTTGACCCTCAATGTCTATTAGATTTTGTGTTTGGGTTGTTACTCTGTCTTTTACTCTGTCGTTTAACACCTCTATTCAGTCAAAGAGCTTAAGTGACGCAGGCATTCACCAATTGGCCTTTATGAGAACCCCTCTCTAATGCCAGATTACTGAGGTCCTGAACAAGTGTTCTGTTTATATCTATCCTCTGTACTGTTTGTAAACAAGTTGTGAACAAGCAATTAAGATATATATAGTATAGTCAGGAGAGAGCCCTGTGACATCATTAATATCGCAATATGCGTAATTCGTATGTAACTCCTGGGAGTCCATGTTATCGAGTCTGTGAGTGAATGGTATGGCTTGCGGGTTGCTGTCACACGTAGGTTGAGTTCTATGTGTAGAGCCATTGGCTTTGGCACTGTAAAGTGGTGTGCTTACGGTCCCCCCTTTTTTCTACACTGCAGAGCGGGGCCTCATACTCCCGAGCGGTCGCCGGGTGAGGTGAGGTCATCACCCACACAAGGCTGGGTGAGTATCACCATGAGGAAATGCCTCATGGTGATTAAGCTATTACGCTTTTTATCATGCAGAATACAAATTATTCTTGCAGTTGTGGCTATGCGGTTACTGTGTTAAAGGTGCATGTGTGTATTTGAGTGTTGTTTAACATATTATCTATCTGTTTATGTCTTTTGATAGGAAGAAGACGCGTATCTTTTCCATCAGTGGACACTTAAGTATCAAAAGTTTTTGGTATAGATGTAACTTTTCGTTAGTACATTTGTGTTACTTGTCACTTCAAGACACCATATGGAGTTGCAGTAGCTATTTTACATCAAAGGTCCTGAAGAAAGCTGGGCTAAATGCCCCTTAGGCTGAAACATGTCGACCGCACTGCTTAGCACCTCGAGGTAGTCTTACTACCTCGTAGGTGTTTTACTCTTGACACTTAGACTTCTGTTTAAACGCTTTTCAGAGTCTGGGCAGTCATGTTTTCACTCACCATTTTTATTCGAGCACTGCATTTTTTGTATTTACACCACCTCAGGATGTACATCATGTTCACATTTTTCGACATCCTTTCCCATACCGGCACTTCATGGTCGGATTTGGGCTGGTATGATAAGCAATTCCCATGTGATGCAAACTCCACCATGAGGGTGGTCTGATGGTAATTGCTATAGCTTTCTGTTATCCACAGTTGCTATCTTCAACAACTGGTTCCACGCTTGCACCTTGCTGCCGCACAGTGACTGTAGTAGCTACACACTATCTGTGGACCTGGTCTGCTCTTTTGTGTTTTTTGTATCGTGACTACAGGGGAGTGAGCAGACAGGTCAGTAAATATTCCCCTAGACCCTCAACACACCTGTTTTTTTACTAGCATTATGTGCAACTTTTTAGTTGCGGGTCTATTTGATGAGGTGGCAAATAATGTTTTGTTCACACCCTTCAGCTCACTCAACCTATGTGTGTTTGTACCCGTCTGTCTGCCTCTACTTACACTCAAGGATAAGATTTCCTATTCACATCATTGTGTAATCGCAACGGTTCTCCCCGTGGGTTTGTCACGCTTCCATAACAGAGTGACTTACAATGGCATACACGCCCTTCAATTGAAGGCTGTGAATCTGTTTCAGATACCTCTTCTTCTATCTATAGTAAGAGGCAGGTGAAGAGTTACCCCTTGACATGCCCCATGATAGCAGACATCCTTATGCTTAGATTGACTGAATTTTTCCATCTAGTTCTGCCATTCTTGAATTAGGAATGATTTCATAATTTTCTAACACTTGATGTTACTGACGGAGTAACATTATTCACTTTATCGTATTTCCACCCGAACTGGAGTTGGATAGATTCATCAGGTAATTATCTCTCTATCCGTACAAATAGCAACATGCATTGCCTGAGAGTTGCGTTATTTGCTGACCGCGCATGCGCGGGAGATAAGTGTCCCTGCTCTTTCGCGCATGCGCAAGAAAGGAGTGGCGACTTCCATCACGACTGTTTCCAACTCCTCACAACCTTTTAATAGTTTCCCAAATTAATGGAGGCCACACCACGCAAGTACCGGTGTTTATTTAAGGAGGAAGGACGACATTTTCGCTCACCTCCACTTCCGCTCGGGCCCATACAGGAGGCACCGACGGACAGGTGAGCCGCTCGGCGTCCTCCGTGCATGCAAACTAGTTTAAGTCCTGTCTAAGATACAGGATTAGTCACTACCTACAGAGGTGGTGAAATTCAATGGAGCTAGTTTGACCCTCAATGTCTATTAGATTTTGTGTTTGGGTTGTTACTCTGTCTTTTACTCTGTCGTTTAACACCTCTATTCAGTCAAAGAGCTTAAGTGACGCAGGCATTCACCAATTGGCCTTTATGAGAACCCCTCTCTAATGCCAGATTACTGAGGTCCTGAACAAGTGTTCTGTTTATATCTATCCTCTGTACTGTTTGTAAACAAGTTGTGAACAAGCAATTAAGATATATATAGTATAGTCAGGAGAGAGCCCTGTGACATCATTAATATCGCAATATGCGTAATTCGTATGTAACTCCTGGGAGTCCATGTTATCGAGTCTGTGAGTGAATGGTATGGCTTGCGGGTTGCTGTCACACGTAGGTTGAGTTCTATGTGTAGAGCCATTGGCTTGGGCACTGTAAAGTGGTGTGCTTACGGTCCCCCCTTTTTTCTACACTGCAGAGCGGGGCCTCATACTCCCGAGCGGTCGCCGGGTGAGGTGAGGTCATCACCCACACAAGGCTGGGTGAGTATCACCATGAGGAAATGCCTCATGGTGATTAAGCTATTACGCTTTTTATCATGCAGAATACAAATTATTCTTGCAGTTGTGGCTATGCGGTTACTGTGTTAAAGGTGCATGTGTGTATTTGAGTGTTGTTTAACATATTATCTATCTGTTTATGTCTTTTGATAGGAAGAAGACGCGTATCTTTTCCATCAGTGGACACTTAAGTATCAAAAGTTTTTGGTATAGATGTAACTTTTCGTTAGTACATTTGTGTTACTTGTCACTTCAAGACACCATATGGAGTTGCAGTAGCTATTTTACATCAAAGGTCCTGAAGAAAGCTGGGCTAAATGCCCCTTAGGCTGAAACATTTCGACCGCACTGCTTAGCACCTCGAGGTAGTCTTACTACCTCATAGGTGTTTTACTCTTGACACTTAGACTTCTGTTTAAACGCTTTTCAGAGTCTGGGCAGTCATGTTTTCACTCACTAGTTTTATTCGAGCACTGCATTTTTTGTATTTACACCACCTCAGGATGTACATCATGTTCACATTTTTCGACATCCTTTCCCATACCGGCACTTCATGGTCGGATTTGGGCTGGTATGATAAGCAATTCCCACGTGATGCAAACTCCACCATGAGGGTGGTCTGATGGTAATTGCTATAGCTTTCTGTTATCCACAGTTGCTATCTTCAACAACTGGTTCCACGCTTGCACCTTGCTGCCGCACAGTGACTGTAGTAGCTACACACTATCTGTGGACCTGGTCTGCTCTTTTGTGTTTTTTGTATCGTGACTACAGGGGAGTGAGCAGACAGGTCAGTAAATATTCCCCTAGACCCTCCACACACCTGTTTTTTTACTAGCATTATGTGCAACTTTTTAGTTGCGGGTCTATTTGATGAGGTGGCAAATAATGTTTTGTTCACACCCTTCAGCTCACTCAACCTATGTGTGTTTGTACCCGTCTGTCTGCCTCTACTTACACTCAAGGATAAGATTTCCTATTCACATCATTGTGTAATCGCAACGGTTCTCCCCGTGGGTTTGTCACGCTTCCATAACAGAGTGACTTACAATGGCATACACGCCCTTCAATTGAAGGCTGTGAATCTGTTTCAGATACCTCTTCTTCTTTCTATAGTAAGAGGCAGGTGAAGAGTTACCCCTTGACATGCCCCATGATAGCAGACATCCTTATGCTTAGATTGACGGAATTTTTCCATCTAGTACTGCCATTCTTGAATTAGGAATGATTTCATAATTTTCTAACACTTGATGTTACTGACGGAGTAACATTATTCACTTTATCGTATTTCCACCCGAACTGGAGTTGGATAGATTCATCAGGTAATTATCTCTCTATCCGTACAAATAGCAACATGCATTGCCTGAGAGTTGCGTTATTTGCTGACCGCGCATGCGCAGGAGATAAGTGTCCCTGCTCTTTCGCGCATGCGCAGGAAAGGAGTGGCGACTTCCATCACGACTGTTTCCAACTCCTCACAACCTTTTACAAGTTTCCCAAATTAATGGAGGCCACACCGCGCAAGTACCGGTGTTTATTTAAGGAGGAAGGACGACATTTTCGCTCACCTCCACTTCCGCTCGGGCCCATACAGGAGGCACCGACGGACAGGTGAGCCGCTCGGCGTCCTCCAAGAATGCAAACTAGTTTAAGTTCTGTCTAAGATACAGGATTAGTCACTACCTACAGAGGTGGTGAAATTCAATGGAGCTAGTTTGACCCTCAATGTCTATTAGATTTTGTGTTTGGGTTGTTACTCTGTCTTTTACTCTGTCGTTTAACACCTCTATTCAGTCAAAGAGCTTAAGTGACGCAGGCATTCACCAATTGGCCTTTATGAGAACCCCTCTCTAATGCCAGATTACTGAGGTCCTGAACAAGTGTTCTGTTTATATCTATCCTCTGTACTGTTTGTAAACAAGTTGTGAACAAGCAATTAAGATATATATAGTATAGTCAGGAGAGAGCCCTGTGACATCATTAATATCGCAATATGCGTAATTCGTATGTAACTCCTGGGAGTCCATGTTATCGAGTCTGTGAGTGAATGGTATGGCTTGCGGGTTGCTGTCACACGTAGGTTGAGTTCTATGTGTAGAGCCATTGGCTTGGGCACTGTAAAGTGGTGTGCTTACGGTCCCCCCTTTTTTCTACACTGCAGAGCGGGGCCTCATACTCCCGAGCGGTCGCCGGGTGAGGTGAGGTCATCACCCACACAAGGCTGGGTGAGTATCACCATGAGGAAATGCCTCATGGTGATTAAGCTATTACGCTTTTTATCATGCAGAATACAAATTATTCTTGCAGTTGTGGCTATGCGGTTACTGTGTTAAAGGTGCATGTGTGTATTTGAGTGTTGTTTAACATATTATCTATCTGTTTATGTCTTTTGATAGGAAGAAGACGCGTATCTTTTCCATCAGTGGACACTTAAGTATCAAAAGTTTTTGGTATAGATGTAACTTTTCGTTAGTACATTTGTGTTACTTGTCACTTCAAGACACCATATGGAGTTGCAGTAGCTATTTTACATCAAAGGTCCTGAAGAAAGCTGGGCTAAATGCCCCTTAGGCTGAAACATTTCGACCGCACTGCTTAGCACCTCGAGGTAGTCTTACTACCTCATAGGTGTTTTACTCTTGACACTTAGACTTCTGTTTAAACGCTTTTCAGAGTCTGGGCAGTCATGTTTTCACTCACTAGTTTTATTCGAGCACTGCATTTTTTGTATTTACACCACCTCAGGATGTACATCATGTTCACATTTTTCGACATCCTTTCCCATACCGGCACTTCATGGTCGGATTTGGGCTGGTATGATAAGCAATTCCCACGTGATGCAAACTCCACCATGAGGGTGGTCTGATGGTAATTGCTATAGCTTTCTGTTATCCACAGTTGCTATCTTCAACAACTGGTTCCACGCTTGCACCTTGCTGCCGCACAGTGACTGTAGTAGCTACACACTATCTGTGGACCTGGTCTGCTCTTTTGTGTTTTTTGTATCGTGACTACAGGGGAGTGAGCAGACAGGTCAGTAAATATTCCCCTAGACCCTCCACACACCTGTTTTTTTACTAGCATTATGTGCAACTTTTTAGTTGCGGGTCTATTTGATGAGGTGGCAAATAATGTTTTGTTCACACCCTTCAGCTCACTCAACCTATGTGTGTTTGTACCCGTCTGTCTGCCTCTACTTACACTCAAGGATAAGATTTCCTATTCACATCATTGTGTAATCGCAACGGTTCTCCCCGTGGGTTTGTCACGCTTCCATAACAGAGTGACTTACAATGGCATACACGCCCTTCAATTGAAGGCTGTGAATCTGTTTCAGATACCTCTTCTTCTTTCTATAGTAAGAGGCAGGTGAAGAGTTACCCCTTGACATGCCCCATGATAGCAGACATCCTTATGCTTAGATTGACGGAATTTTTCCATCTAGTACTGCCATTCTTGAATTAGGAATGATTTCATAATTTTCTAACACTTGATGTTACTGACGGAGTAACATTATTCACTTTATCGTATTTCCACCCGAACTGGAGTTGGATAGATTCATCAGGTAATTATCTCTCTATCCGTACAAATAGCAACATGCATTGCCTGAGAGTTGCGTTATTTGCTGACCGCGCATGCGCAGGAGATAAGTGTCCCTGCTCTTTCGCGCATGCGCAGGAAAGGAGTGGCGACTTCCATCACGACTGTTTCCAACTCCTCACAACCTTTTACAAGTTTCCCAAATTAATGGAGGCCATACCGCGCAAGTACCGGTGTTTATTTAAGGAGGAAGGACGACATTTTCGCTCACCTCCACTTCCGCTCGGGCCCATACAGGAGGCACCGTCGGACAGGTGAGCCGCTCGGCGTCCTCCGTGCATGCAAACTAGGTTAAGTCCTGTCTAAGGTACAGGATTAGTCACTACCTACAGAGGTGGTGAAATTCAATGGAGCTAGTTTGACCCTCAATGTCTATTAGATTTTGTGTTTGGGTTGTTACTCTGTCTTTTACTCTGTCGTTTAACACCTCTATTCAGTCAAAGAGCTTAAGTGACGCAGGCATTCACCAATTGGCCTTTATGAGAACCCCTCTCTAATGCCAGATTACTGAGGTCCTGAACAAGTGTTCTGTTTATATCTATCCTCTGTACTGTTTGTAAACAAGTTGTGAACAAGCAATTAAGATATATATAGTATAGTCAGGAGAGAGCCCTGTGACATCATTAATATCGCAATATGCGTAATTCGTATGTAACTCCTGGGAGTCCATGTTATCGAGTCTGTGAGTGAATGGTATGGCTTGCGGGTTGCTGTCACACGTAGGTTGAGTTCTATGTGTAGAGCCATTGGCTTGGGCACTGTAAAGTGGTGTGCTTACGGTCCCCCCTTTTTTCTACACTGCAGAGCGGGGCCTCATACTCCCGAGCGGTCGCCGGGTGAGGTGAGGTCATCACCCACACAAGGCTGGGTGAGTATCACCATGAGGAAATGCCTCATGGTGATTAAGCTATTACGCTTTTTATCATGCAGAATACAAATTATTCTTGCAGTTGTGGCTATGCGGTTACTGTGTTAAAGGTGCATGTGTGTATTTGAGTGTTGTTTAACATATTATCTATCTGTTTATGTCTTTTGATAGGAAGAAGACGCGTATCTTTTCCATCAGTGGACACTTAAGTATCAAAAGTTTTTGGTATAGATGTAACTTTTCGTTAGTACATTTGTGTTACTTGTCACTTCAAGACACCATATGGAGTTGCAGTAGCTATTTTACATCAAAGGTCCTGAAGAAAGCTGGGCTAAATGCCCCTTAGGCTGAAACATTTCGACCGCACTGCTTAGCACCTCGAGGTAGTCTTACTACCTCATAGGTGTTTTACTCTTGACACTTAGACTTCTGTTTAAACGCTTTTCAGAGTCTGGGCAGTCATGTTTTCACTCACTAGTTTTATTCGAGCACTGCATTTTTTGTATTTACACCACCTCAGGATGTACATCATGTTCACATTTTTCGACATCCTTTCCCATACCGGCACTTCATGGTCGGATTTGGGCTGGTATGATAAGCAATTCCCACGTGATGCAAACTCCACCATGAGGGTGGTCTGATGGTAATTGCTATAGCTTTCTGTTATCCACAGTTGCTATCTTCAACAACTGGTTCCACGCTTGCACCTTGCTGCCGCACAGTGACTGTAGTAGCTACACACTATCTGTGGACCTGGTCTGCTCTTTTGTGTTTTTTGTATCGTGACTACAGGGGAGTGAGCAGACAGGTCAGTAAATATTCCCCTAGACCCTCCACACACCTGTTTTTTTACTAGCATTATGTGCAACTTTTTAGTTGCGGGTCTATTTGATGAGGTGGCAAATAATGTTTTGTTCACACCCTTCAGCTCACTCAACCTATGTGTGTTTGTACCCGTCTGTCTGCCTCTACTTACACTCAAGGATAAGATTTCCTATTCACATCATTGTGTAATCGCAACGGTTCTCCCCGTGGGTTTGTCACGCTTCCATAACAGAGTGACTTACAATGGCATACACGCCCTTCAATTGAAGGCTGTGAATCTGTTTCAGATACCTCTTCTTCTTTCTATAGTAAGAGGCAGGTGAAGAGTTACCCCTTGACATGCCCCATGATAGCAGACATCCTTATGCTTAGATTGACGGAATTTTTCCATCTAGTACTGCCATTCTTGAATTAGGAATGATTTCATAATTTTCTAACACTTGATGTTACTGACGGAGTAACATTATTCACTTTATCGTATTTCCACCCGAACTGGAGTTGGATAGATTCATCAGGTAATTATCTCTCTATCCGTACAAATAGCAACATGCATTGCCTGAGAGTTGCGTTATTTGCTGACCGCGCATGCGCAGGAGATAAGTGTCCCTGCTCTTTCGCGCATGCGCAGGAAAGGAGTGGCGACTTCCATCACGACTGTTTCCAACTCCTCACAACCTTTTACAAGTTTCCCAAATTAATGGAGGCCACACCGCGCAAGTACCGGTGTTTATTTAAGGAGGAAGGACGACATTTTCGCTCACCTCCACTTCCGCTCGGGCCCATACAGGAGGCACCGTCGGACAGGTGAGCCGCTCGGCGTCCTCCGTGCATGCAAACTAGGTTAAGTCCTGTCTAAGGTACAGGATTAGTCACTACCTACAGAGGTGGTGAAATTCAATGGAGCTAGTTTGACCCTCAATGTCTATTAGATTTTGTGTTTGGGTTGTTACTCTGTCTTTTACTCTGTCGTTTAACACCTCTATTCAGTCAAAGAGCTTAAGTGACGCAGGCATTCACCAATTGGCCTTTATGAGAACCCCTCTCTAATGCCAGATTACTGAGGTCCTGAACAAGTGTTCTGTTTATATCTATCCTCTGTACTGTTTGTAAACAAGTTGTGAACAAGCAATTAAGATATATATAGTATAGTCAGGAGAGAGCCCTGTGACATCATTAATATCGCAATATGCGTAATTCGTATGTAACTCCTGGGAGTCCATGTTATCGAGTCTGTGAGTGAATGGTATGGCTTGCGGGTTGCTGTCACACGTAGGTTGAGTTCTATGTGTAGAGCCATTGGCTTGGGCACTGTAAAGTGGTGTGCTTACGGTCCCCCCTTTTTTCTACACTGCAGAGCGGGGCCTCATACTCCCGAGCAGTCGCCGGGTGAGGTGAGGTCATCACCCACACAAGGCTGGGTGAGTATCACCATGAGGAAATGCCTCATGGTGATTAAGCTATTACGCTGTTTATCATGCAGAATACAAATTATTCTTGCAGTTGTGGCTATGCGGTTACTGTGTTAAAGGTGCATGTGTGTATTTGAGTGTTGTTTAACATATTATCTATCTGTTTATGTCTTTTGATAGGAAGAAGACGCGTATCTTTTCCATCAGTGGACACTTAAGTATCAAACGTTTTTGGTATAGATGTAACTTTTCGTTAGTACATTTGTGTTACTTGTCACTTCAAGACACCATATGGAGTTGCAGTAGCTATTTTACATCAAAGGTCCTGAAGAAAGCTGGGCTAAATGCCCCTTAGGCTGAAACATGTCGACCGCACTGCTTAGCACCTCGAGGTAGTCTTACTACCTCGTAGGTGTTTTACTCTTGACACTTAGACTTCTGTTTAAACGCTTTTCAGAGTCTGGGCAGTCATGTTTTCACTCACTATTTTTATTCGAGCACTGCATTTTTTGTATTTACACCACCTCAGGATGTACATCATGTTCACATTTTTCGACATCCTTTCCCATACCGGCACTTCATGGTCGGATTTGGGCTGGTATGATAAGCAATTCCCACGTGATGCAAACTCCACCATGAGGGTGGTCTGATAGTAATTGCTATAGCTTTCTGTTATCCACAGTTGCTATCTTCAAAAACTGGTTCCACGCTTGCACCTTGCTGCCGCACAGTGACTGTAGTAGCTACACACTATCTGTGGACCTGGTCTGCTCTTTTGTGTTTTTTGTATCGTGACTACAGGGGAGTGAGCAGACAGGTCAGTAAATATTCCCCTAGACCCTCCACACACCTGTTTTTTTACTAGCATTATGTGCAACTTTTTAGTTGCGGGTCTATTTGATGAGGTGGCAAATAATGTTTTGTTCACACCCTTCAGCTCACTCAACCTATGTGTGTTTGTACCCGTCTGTCTGCCTCTACTTACACTCAAGGATAAGATTTCCTATTCACATCATTGTGTAATCGTAACGGTTCTCCCCGTGGGTTTGTCACGCTTCCATAACAGAGTGACTTACAATGGCATACACGCCCTTCAATTGAAGGCTGTGAATCTGTTTCAGATACCTCTTCTTCTATCTATAGTAAGAGGCAGGTGAAGAGTTACCCCTTGACATGCCCCATGATAGCAGACATCCTTATGCTTAGATTGACGGAATTTTTCCATCTAGTACTGCCATTCTTGAATTAGGAATGATTTCATAATTTTCTAACACTTGATGTTACTGACGGAGTAACATTATTCACTTTATCGTATTTCCACCCGAACTGGAGTTGGATAGATTCATCAGGTAATTATCTCTCTATCCGTACAAATAGCAACATGCATTGCCTGAGAGTTGCGTTATTTGCTGACCGCGCATGCGCGGGAGATAAGTGTCCCTGCTCTTTCGCGCATGCGCAGGAAAGGAGTGGCGACTTCCATCACGACTGTTTCCAACTCCTCACAACCTTTTACAAGTTTCCCAAATTAATGGAGGCCACACCGCGCAAGTACCGGTGTTTATTTAAGGAGGAAGGACGACATTTTCGCTCACCTCCACTTCCGCTCGGGCCCATACAGGAGGCACCGACGGACAGGTGAGCCGCTCGGCGTCCTCCGTGCATGCAAACTAGGTTAAGTCCTGTCTAAGATACAGGATTAGTCACTACCTACAGAGGTGGTGAAATTCAATGGAGCTAGTTTGACCCTCAATGTCTATTAGATTTTGTGTTTGGGTTGTTACTCTGTCTTTTACTCTGTCGTTTAACACCTCTATTCAGTCAAAGAGCTTAAGTGACGCAGGCATTCCCCAATTGGCCTTTATGAGAACCCCTCTCTAATGCCAGATTACTGAGGTCCTGAACAAGTGTTCTGTTTATATCTATCCTCTGTACTGTTTGTAAACAAGTTGTGAACAAGCAATTAAGATATATATAGTATAGTCAGGAGAGAGCCCTGTGACATCATTAATATCGCAATATGCGTAATTCGTATGTAACTCCTGGGAGTCCATGTTATCGAGTCTGTGAGTGAATGGTATGGCTTGCGGGTTGCTGTCACACGTAGGTTGAGTTCTATGTGTAGAGCCATTGGCTTGGGCACTGTAAAGTGGTGTGCTTACGGTCCCCCCTTTTTTCTACACTGCAGAGCGGGGCCTCATACTCCCGAGCGGTCGCCGGGTGAGGTGAGGTCATCACCCACACAAGGCTGGGTGAGTATCACCATGAGGAAATGCCTCATGGTGATTAAGCTATTACGCTTTTTATCATGCAGAATACAAATTATTCTTGCAGTTGTGGCTATGCGGTTACTGTGTTAAAGGTGCATGTGTGTATTTGAGTGTTGTTTAACATATTATCTATCTGTTTATGTCTTTTGATAGGAAGAAGACGCGTATCTTTTCCATCAGTGGACACTTAAGTATCAAAAGTTTTTGGTATAGATGTAACTTTTCGTTAGTACATTTGTGTTACTTGTCACTTCAAGACACCATATGGAGTTGCAGTAGCTATTTTACATCAAAGGTCCTGAAGAAAGCTGGGCTAAATGCCCCTTAGGCTGAAACATGTCGACCGCACTGCTTAGCACCTCGAGGTAGTCTTACTACCTCGTAGGTGTTTTACTCTTGACACTTAGACTTCTGTTTAAACGCTTTTCAGAGTCTGGGCAGTCATGTTTTCACTCACTATTTTTATTCGAGCACTGCATTTTTTGTATTTACACCACCTCAGGATGTACATCATGTTCACATTTTTTGACATCCTTTCCCATACCGGCACTTCATGGTCGGATTTGGGCTGGTATGATAAGCAATTCCCACGTGATGCAAACTCCACCATGAGGGTGGTCTGATGGTAATTGCTATAGCTTTCTGTTATCCACAGTTGCTATCTTCAACAACTGGTTCCACGCTTGCACCTTGCTGCCGCACAGTGACTGTAGTAGCTACACACTATCTGTGGACCTGGTCTGATCTTTTGTGTTTTTTGTATAAGACCATTAGCCAAAATGGAAGAAACCGGGGAGGAGTAGAGCAGAGAACCATAATTTATAAATTTGTGACCAAAACCAAACCAGGAAAAAGTGGAAAAAATAAAGGACCAACCAATTCTATCGAAGGCCTTTTCAGCATCTAAGGATATAGCTGCTAAAGAGTCCGTACAGAGCTTGGATTTAGTAAGAAGATTATAGAAGAGTCTAGTATTGTCTGAATGATGTCTTCCTTTAATAAAACCACACTATTCTCTTCCAATTAGTTTGGGTAAAAATATCTCTAAATGAGACGCTAGAATCTTTGCGAAAATATTATAGTCTAAGTGAATTAGGGATATGGGCCTATAATTTTTACAAAAATGATGATCTTTAGCTTCTATGGGAAGAAGACAGATCACGGTTTCTTGAAAGGAGCCACTAGACTTTTTGGAGGAATTAAAGAAGAGAAATAAAAGATGTAGTTTTAGAAGAAGAAGACGAGAGAAATGAGAAGAAAATTCTATCGTAAAACCATCAGGACCTGGGGCTTTACCTATTTTAATGGCTCGAATAGCAGAAGAAATGTCTGTTTCCCGAATATCTTCATCTAACACAGAGAAATCTAAATCAGGGGAAGAGGGAGGATTGAAAGAGGATACATATTATAGTATAAGTTCTTGGGATGCCGGGTTTTCAGGAGTATAGAGAGTTTGGAAGAATTGGGTAAATTCTGATCACATTTCTTCATTTTTGTAAACTAAAACTGAGAGGACAGGAAAGAGTTGATTTTAGTGTGCTCCTTTTTTAACTTTAAGATAGTTGTCTAAAAGTTTCCTTGCTTTGTTTTGGCCGCCGCAATATTTAGCTGATTTAGCAATATTTAGCTAAAGTTTTAAGTAAAAACGAGTCAGTCGATAATTTATTGAATTCAAATGTTGTTTTGATTAGTTGCTCCAAGCCTGTAATGGAGTTTGTCTGGAAAAAGGAGTGATCTAATTGTTTGATACGCATTGTAAGTGTTTGTAAAGTATGTAAAGAGGATGTCTTTAGTTGGGATACAAAGGAGATAATAAAAGCTCTGGCGGCTGCATTGAAGGCATCTCAGATAATCTGTGGAGACATATACGGAGTTTTATTTTCACAAAAAAAAGTGGTGATAAAGGATTCAAATTGTTGAATCTCCAACTACGAGTTCTATGAACAGGAGGAAGAAGGTCTAGGTCTAAAGAGACAGGGGTGTGGTCGGAAATTAATATTGAGCCAATGTCTGAATGAATAATATGTTGTGCAAGTCCTTTTGAGGTGAATAGATAGTCTAAATGAGATTGAGAAGAGTGTACTGGAGAAAAGAAAGAGTATTCTCAGAGTGTAAGGTTACATAACCATCAGTCATGCATCTACTAGAGATCTTTGTTGAATAGTGGATGTGAATTGAGAGTGCATAGGAGAGGAAGTGAATCTAAAACGAGAATTACAGTCTAGAAAAGGATCCATAACTGAATTACAATCCCCACCGACCAACAAGTAACCATTATGAAAAGATATCAGTTTAGATAGTATTGTGGGCCAGAAGACAACATCTGGTGCAGTAGGTGCATCTAAATTAGGAAAAGTCAAGGGAATATTATTTAATAACAATGAAAGAGAAACCCATCCACCCGCATCATCAGAATCTTGTGAGAGAATTTTCAAGTCAAGACGTTTATGACACAAAATAACTACACCATTATGATTACCTGTACCTGGGGAAGCAAAGACATGGCCAATTGTTGCTTAAGTCTAGCTATTTCTTTTTCTAAAACATGAATTTCTTGTAAGAATTCTATATCACATTGTAAGTTAGACAAGTGAGAGAGTACCCGTTGGCGTTTTACAGGAGAACCCAAACCATTAACATTCCATGAAAAAACTCTCAAAGTCATCTACAATAAACAATGAAATATAAATTAAATGTAAAAATAATATAACTATTAAAATGTAACAGTAATCTATAAATGATAATGAGCAGTATACATTTTTGAATATCAAAATGACCAAATATGAGTGATTATGCCAAAATAAAGGCTGAAGGTAAGAGATATGAATAATTGATAAAGAGAAAATATAGAGAGATGAAAATGGTGTAGGTTAAAAAAGGATAGGGACAACATTAGGAAAAAAAGAAAAGGTGATTGAAAACGTACTGATAAGAAAATGAGAGAGAGAAAAAAGAAGTATATTAAATAAGAAATACATAAGATATATTCCTAAAATATGAGAGGTCACTGCAAGAAGTATGAGTAAATTGAAAACGAGAAAGTCACTGAAGAAGAATGATAGACCTGTTCAAATAAAAAGAGGAAAAATATGTAGAAAAAGATGAAAAATTATAAGAATCAAGAGAATGAGAGAGAAAGATGCAATTGAACAAAAGGAAAAGGTGTAGGGAAGATAGAGGAACACACCGTTGAAAAAGGGAAACAATCTGGAATAAAATGAGGAAAAGTGGAGAAGGAAAGAGACAATGCAGACAGCAAATAAAAAACAGATATTATAAAATCCATCAACAGAATGACCAAAAATGGGCAACATAAACAAAACAAAATGAGGGTGGTGAAGCCACACAAGGAAAACGACACAACTAACCGGGCAACTCAAGGCGGATGGGGAGGGAGGACATCCTCGAAGCAGAACAGCGATAAAACAGAGAAGAACAAAACAGGAAATACTGCACCTAATAAGAGGAAAACACAATAGGTGAATATAAATGAATAACATATATGGGGAAACAAGAAACCTCAACAAACAAATAAATCACAACATTGTTATAAATGACAGAACATATTGACAACATTAGAACAAACATTAGTTTGTTGGGAGAGGTCGATCTTATTTTCTCCACATCGTTCCGAAAACCGTTGTAGCAATACAGGATCTTCATAGTTTACGCTCTTGATTCCGTATGTCACTTAAAACATAAGGAAATATAAGACACAAGGCAACAAAGCAAACATGACATAACTTAACCGGCAGATCACATTATAACAACAATAGCATGAAATTAAACAGTAGCATTTCTGGAGACATCCATGTCTTCTTCTCTACATTGATCCAAAAATTGTTGTAGAAAAGCAGGATCTTCATAGTTTGTTGTTCTATTATTGTAAGTCACTTTGAATAGATGGGGGGAAAGAGGCCAAATCTGGCTTTGATAGAACCAAGTGCCAGTCTCATATCTAGGAATTTCTTTCTACGATCCGCTGGGTCTTTGGCGTAATCTTGGGCAAAGAAAATATTTAAACCTTGCCATGAGATATGGCCTTTGAGTTTAGCTGCTTGTAAAATCTTCAATAAATCTGTATATTCCAAAAAGTATAGAATAACTCCTTGAGGTTTGGTAGAAGAAGTTGCCATGGTTGGAGCACGGTCTAAACGGTGTGCTCTTTGAATATTTAAAACAGGAGAGTTAGGCAAGCCAAGAACTTGTGGAATAAAGGATTTGAAGAAGGAAATGGCATCAGAGCCTTCCAAACCCTCTGCCAAACCATGATTTCGCACGTTATTATGCCTGTTGTGATTTTCTAAATTTTCCACATGCTTTTTTAGTTGCGCAATTTCGGATTTCATTGAAGGAACCTGGCTTGTCACTGCCTGAACAGACCTTATTTGATGTTCAATTTGCATAACTCTAGTTTCCATAGCAGACCACTTATCCTCCAGAGCTTGAAGTCTTGTATTTGTTTCTTCCATATGGGGTCGAAGCGCTCTGATTTCTTTCAGAAGTATTGCTAAAGTATCAGGTGGAGGAGACGCAGTAGGGGAAGGAGGATATTTTTAAGGTGTTTGCCACATGATGTGGTAGATGGGATGGTCGATTTAGGAGCAAGCTTGTTGGTGGGTAGCGGAATATTGGACAGGGCTACCAAAGATTCTTTGGTGGGAGGTAGTGCCATATTTTCAGAGCTTTCTATATTCAATGAAAGACTATAGTAAGGGTTATTTATGATCTGCCAAGGATGAATGAGGTATGAGAGAGCTAGTGACACGTCGAGAAGATTTTGTTCTCCCCATAAAATAAAAAGCATTGACCGGATTATTCTAGACTCTGCAGCACAGATGAAAAAACTATATTCAGGGAAAATTTGCCAAGAAAATCAATATTATAGTCATTGCTCTGTCAAGGAATACTGTGAAGTATCTCCAGTATCACCCTAAAAATTGCCATAAATAAATCCAGACCACATGAGAATATAGCAGAATTGTGTCTAGTAACTACAGCACAGAAATAAATAAGCAATGATAAACTCTACCAGTCTCTGCTGCTTCAGATAAGATAAGCAGTGTAGAGTTATTAGGTTTTGCAGTTTAAATGGAAGAAAAAACGAGTCAAGCAGGAAAAAGTTTGCTGAAACAGGAGCTTCCCATCAGGTGGAAATATATGGGGCAGCAAGCCAAAACAGAAAGAAACCTTGAAGTGCCAAAACAGAAAGAAGTCTGCTGGAGCGGGAGGAATTCATTTAGGCAAAACTGGCACGTCGCTAATGAGGAGGCAGGGTGAGCACAGGATGACAAAATGGCGGGCGCGAGTTCCGTGAGGGAAAAGCACTGGCCGTATTTCAGAAAAATAAAGGCTCACTAAAGCAGAAAAAGGCAGCAGACGATGCAGAAATGTCTTGCATTTCGGAAAACATAATTAAGGCACGGCCACAGGGGAAGGGTCTGCCGGAGAAGTCCGCCTCTCTCCTGCGCCGCAGCGGAGACACTTCAGGAAGCGTCCATTTTCGTTTGGCATCAAGCCACACCCCCTTTCCGTTTGTTTTCTAAAGGGGAAAAATACCAGATTTTTAGAATCAAACCATACAGGATGTTGATGATTACCCTGAATTCTGCATCTGTCTTGAGTTGAAAATATCAGCCAGGCACGGTGTGTGGTCCCCGCCGTGATTTCACCTGTGGTGCTGCTGCGGGAGGGGTGCATACTCTGAACTACGGTGCCTACTGAACAGGGGTCAGAGAGAGGTTGGGTGCTTGCGTTCGCCCCTGCTTCCACCGCACTGTGACGGGGTCATGGACGATGCCAATGGTATCCAGATTAGCAACAGACGGAGAAGAAGGTTCCCCCCAGTGGGGCATGATGTCGGGCAGGAGATGCCCAAAGACTACGCAGCAAAACAAGCTGGACCGCTATACTTGCCCAAAGGCAGTCATGCCCGAGCACCTCTCCCGGAATAAGACTGCAGAGGGATTGGATGGGGACCTCCCTGAACCTACCCTAAAGGACATTATGGAAGCGATCGACTGGGTATGAACATCTATGGGGCAACGGATAGACGCAATCGCGGTGGAGATGACGCTCATTCGAGCAGACGTCACCAATATGAGCGAAAAGGTCAAGCAACTTGAGGTGACCTCCACCAGCCTTGTCAACGATGTCTCACAACTCCAAAACGAAATCCAAGACCTGAAAACCTTTAGGAAATTTGCAGAGGGTAAATTGGACGACTATGAGGGGCGCTCCAGATACAATGATGTACGAATTATTGGGGTGCCGGAGAAGGCAGAGAGACAGGCACCTGATCTGTTTGTCAAAGATCTTATACTTAACCACCTAGGCCCTAAGGGCTTGTTGAAATTCTGTTGGTAGAACAGACCCACGGAGTCCCCGGGGGCACCCAAGTCCTGGTGCCCCTGCCCGTCCTATATTGGCCAGACTGCCTAATTTTCTTGACCAGGACGTGATCTTGCAGAGCTCCAGCGTGGGGCCACCATTTGCATATGAAAACACAACCATTTTGTTCTTCCAGGACTTTACTCAGGCCATAAAAAGACACAGAAGATCGTTTCTTGTGGTCAAGAAGAGACTTAGGGACAAAGGACTGAAGTATGCAATGGTCTTCCCAGCTCGGCTACAGGTTGAAGCGGATGGAAAGGTCTGGTTTTTTGACCACCCTGAGGTAGTGAGGGAGTGGCTGGAGGGTTGGGGAGACGCAATCGGCCACAATGCTCGCTGACTCCCGATCAATATAGAACTCTGACCATGAGACCTTTCCTGGTTTGGTGAGTTCAGATGTGTGTCGCGCCCATGGCCCCGTGCTGAGACAAGAAGAAGCAGTTGGAGGCAGGGGACGTCTCGGAGAACTCTGACAGTTCGAGTCGCATCATATTTCCTGTTTTCAAAGACATTGGTGACTACCTCACTTGGGAGCTAAACCTTGTTTATTTGGGAAAATGGTGGCGGGGCGGGGGATGGAAGCTTTTCCCCAGAATTACCTACTCTTAGTTCTCACAGTTGGGGCAACAAGCACTCTGCAAAGTTGAGCTCATGGGTCGTTTTAGGTCCGGAGTGCAGGGGAGCAGGGAGGGGGTGGTTGGGCTGGGGGTTGGGGTGGTGTTCACTTGTTCTTGTTCAATCAGCAGCTACGGTTATAGTGGCGCTTAAATACAGGCTTACAGTGGCAAAACCACCATGGGCACACACTGGGATAAGAGTTTTACTTTACTGAGCTGGAATGTTAATGGGCTCAGAGACAAGGTGAAGTGGACTGTAGTCCTACAATAGCTCAAACTTCAATCCCCTCATGTGGTTTTCCTTCAGGAGGCGCACCTTATCGGAAACATGTGTGAAGAGCTAAACAAATGGGGTTATAGGCTGGTGGCCCATTACGGTTTTACTTCTGGCTCCAGGGGAGTGGGCATCATGAAAAAAACTCATTTCCCTTCTGTTATGTTATGTTATGTTATAAAGTTTTTGTATAGCGCCTATCACTGCCGGTCTCTAAGCGCTTAAACAGAAAGAACATAATATGCTGTCACCCCAAAACCCTCTGCCATCTCTGATTAGGCTGGAAGTATTGCCTTTTTAAATAGGTACGTCTTCAATTTCTTCCTGAAGGAAAGTAGCTGTGAATCTTCCTTCAGACTGGCCGGTAGCTCATTCCAAAGTTGCGGAAGAATCACAGAGAAAGCTCTGCCTCCTTTAGTTTTTAGTTTAAATCTGGGTTGAGTCAGATTGGAGGTCTGACCTGAGCGCAGAGTTGTGCCGGGAATATACCTCCTCAGGCGCTGCTTAATGTACTCTGGGGCTTTACCAAAGAGTGCCTTATGGGCCACACAGAGACATTTAAACTGAACCCTGAGCTTCAAAGGCAGCCAGTGCAGCTTCCAAAGGAGTGGGGTTGCATGAGAGTTTCTCGGTAGAGAAAAAATCAATCTAGCTGCGTCGTTCTGCACGACCTGCAGCTTCCTCAGCAACTTCTGTGGCAAACCAAGATACAGAGCGTTGCCATAATCTAGCCTCGAGATGACTGTAGCAGAGACGATGGTTTGTAGGGTGGAGGCTGAAAGAATAAGGGTCAGCTTGCGTAATTGCCTCAACACACCCGTGCAAGAGCCTACCACAGCCGAAACTTGAGGGGCCATGGTAAGATCTGCATCGATCTTTAGACCTAGACTTTTTACCACCGTACCGGGAGTAGGAGCTTTTTCCTAATTTTGGGGGCCAGTACAGATCACCCCAAGGATTTACCTGGTTGGTGAGCACCAGTACCTGCGTTTTCTCAGCATTCACCTTCAAGAGGTTGTTGGTCATCCAATTGACCGTGAATCTGAGCAAATTCCTCACTGATTCCTGAGCCTCCCTTGTATCTTCCAGCTGCACCAGCAGCTGGGTGTCATCTGCGTAGTTAAAGATTTCACAATTCCTACGCATGAGCTCCTCCATCAGTGGTTGTAGGTAGATGTTAAAAAGTAAGGGGGAAAGTGCGGACCTTTGGGGCACACCCCATGTCACCTCACTAATCCCTAACAGCTGGTCCCCCATCTGAACCCTCTGAGTGCGTCCTGACAGGAAGGATTCTAGCCACTTGAGCGCCTGTCCTGTTATCCCCAGCTTAGCGATATGGTCCAGCAAGATGGTATGGCTGACCGTATCAAAAGCTGCCGACAGGTCTAACAGAATCAGGGCGCATGGCTGTTTCTTGTCTGCCCTGACTCTCAGCTCATCGGTGACCGTGGCCATAACTAGTTCTGTACTATGCTGTGGCCGGAAACCAGCCTGCCTGGCATGGAGTAGATGGTGTTCCTCCAGAAAGCTGGCTAAGGTGTTCAGGACGTGTTTTTCTAAGATCTTCTCTTTGCAGTTAAACCCGATCTGATGAGTTGGGCAGATATATTGCTATCACGCGACACTGGGAGGGTAACACACTAACCTTAATGTCTGTCTATGTCCCACCCGGGCTACAGAGCTAGACGTTCATTGACCTGGGTGCCCAACTGCTCTCGCTTTCTGAGGGTCTTTTACTGGTGGGAGGAGATATCAATGCTATGGCCTCCCTGGATCGTCACACCCCTCGTGACATCGGCCCCTCATATTGCCGACTTCCTGAGTTCCTGGAGGCTCTTGGTCTCTCGGATGTATGGGGAGTGTTTCATCCCCACAGCATTCACATACCTTCTTTTCAGGGGCACATCATAGCTTTTCCCGAATTGACTACCTACTTTTTTTTTTTTTTTTTAAATATATTTTTTAGTGCCAAGATAGAAATAAGGCACAAATCATACAGTCATCAACGCCGCTGACATGTAACTGGTAATAACATGTTGCTCCAAGGGCATTACACAGCCGTATACGGCCCACATCCCGGAGGCTGGGCGGCGTAGAAGTAAAGCACGTATAAGAGAAGGGAAAATTGCATTTGCGCTCTAAGGATATGAGACTATCAGTACCTTCGCCAGTTTTCTCATATTGCATTCTTATACTACATAACAGTTGAACAATAACCAATTACCCCATGAATGGCATCACTAGCACAGATCCGAACAAAGTAGGACATTTATGTGAGGGCCAGCTAAGGCGCAGTTATCATAATGTAGCATGGACCCATAGGAATCACAGCTATGTACAGGCATACATATTAAGGAATATCGGCGTGGCTACTTGGGGCCCCTACACCGGACCCAGACATTCCACATTAGCCTCCTCCCCATCACAGTCAGACTCCGAGTCAGCGGGAGTAAATAATTCAGCGCTGGTGGCATCCGAATCATCCTCCGCCAGCCCCTCCATGCACAACACTCTCCCAGCGAGCAAATCATCCTGCAGTTTCTCATCTTTGCGAGTACTTTGCATGTGTGTCTCTTCAGCTAAGGCCCATTCCCTGGCATCCCTCAGCCAAGGGGAAATCTCGGGCGCCCTTTGACCCATCCAAGTGATAGCTACGCGTCTCCGTGCCAGAACTAGCAAGAGTTGCAGGAATTTATAGGACAGCTTCTTTTTTTTTTGGCTTGGGCACCAGTGCCAGCAGACAGTGAAGTGGGTCTAAGAGAAGCTTAATGTGCGTGGCTCGAGCAATGTGGGCCACCACTTTGCGCCAAAAGTCTCGAACCAGAGGACATTCCAACGCCAAATGCAGGAAACCCGCCCTCCGTGTCCCACACCTAGGGCAATCGCGACGCCTATCCACCGATATGCGATGTAGGGAGATAGGCGTCATGTAAGTGCGATGGACAAAGTTAAAATGTATAAGCTTAAAACGTGCGTTGCAGGAGACCTTACGGGTCAAAAGCCCAATCCTTTTCCATTGGTCAGGTTCCAGTTCCACCCCTAAGTCCGCCTCCCAAGCCACCCAAGCCGGTGCCGTCGGGGGGAGTCGAGTCTCGGCGCATGGCCGAGTAGAGAAGGGAGATCAACCGTTTACCTCTCCCACAGGATAAAATGATGTCAAGAGTATTGGTGAGCGGAGGCGTCTCTGGAAATTGGGGCCACGTTATCCTGGCCATGTCCTGAAGACCTCTGTAGTGGAGGTATTGCCCCCCGCCTAGCTCAAATGACTCCATGGCACATTCATAGGACACGAAGGAATCGTTCGGGTAGAGGTCCGCCAGGGTCTCACATCCGCCAGATTGCCACTCCCGATAGGACATATTTTCTTCCAACCGGAGAATCGGGGCCAAGATCCAAATCGGTAGCTCCCTATGAAACGGAGCACGCCTCAACACCCTTTCAACAAACCGCTGCCAAATTCCGGCTGTGTGTCGCACCACATATGGTAGAGTGTTGTCGGCACCGCGACCTTGCATCAAGGCCTTCTGCAGGGCCTTGTCATCTGCTGTACCAGCCAGAGGTGCCAGTTCCCAATTATCATTCTCCGCGAACTACCTTGCGGCTGGGAGAAGCTGCGCTGCATAATAATACAGGTCAAACCTCGGGGCCTCGAGGCCTCCTTCATCCCAACACCTCGTTATTGTGCGTAGAGCTACCCTGCTGCGCCCACCCGCCCAAAGTAGGGAGGTGAGGAGCGAGTTCAACGTGCGAAACACTCGAGGAGGTAACGGACAGAGGGTGTTCTGTAAGACATACAGAACCCTAGGGAGCATCACCATCTTGGCAATCGCCAATCGCCCCATGAGGGAGAGAGGAAGCGTGTTCCAAAAGGCAACAATTGACTACCTACTTACTCCAGCGTCTCAACTTACCCACATTCAGGAGGTCCGACACTTGGCCTGAGGCATCTCCGATCACTCCCTGGTGTGGGCCCGGTTGGTCCTGGGTGATATGCGGGTGGGGACAGTCGTGCTCATCAGCCCTTGGTTCCTGAACAACCCAAAGGTTCGCAAAGAGCTCTTGTGAGCCATGGACCACTACTTTCAGGAAAATCAGGGTTCGGTCGAATCCCCTCAAATATTGTGGGAAGGTACTAGGCCCAAATGGACTGCTGATCGAACTTTATAAACTACGCCCAGACAAAATAGGCCCGCATCTATGAGCCATGTTTGAAGAGAGAAGGAGGGTGGGCTCACTCCCGCCGGACCAGCGTCTAGCGTCACTGACCGTGATACATAAAGAGGGTAAACCTAGAGACAAATGTGCCTCCTACAGACTCATCTCCCTGCTTAACCTAAAATCCTTGCCAAACTCTTGGTCACTCATCTCACCTGGGTGATCAGTGACCTGGTACACCCTGATCAATCGGGCTTTATGCCCCACCGAAATAGCGCCCTAAATCTGCAGAGGGTGCATGGAGTGCTGGGGAGGGTTGACACCATTGAAGAGGTAGCCTTGATTGTTTCCTTAGATGCCTCCATGGCGTTTGATACCATTGAATGGCCATACCTTCTTGCTGTTCTCGCCAAAATGGGGATCGGGCCTGTTTTCACAGCCTGGGTTAGACTATTTTATTCGGAGCAATTGGCGCATATGGCGGTCAACATTAAACGATCTGCCTCATTCACACTAAGTTGTGGTACCCACCAGGGGGTTTCCGCTGTTGCCACTGCTATTCGGCCTCTCCTTGGAGACATTGGCTTCCTGGGTCCGCAGAGATCCAGTAATACGGGGCATGCGGTGGTCTGTAGATTGGGAGGACCGCATCTCGCTCTATGCTGATGATGTACTCCTCTACCTGGCCTCCCCCAAAATGTCTCTCAGATGTGTACTAGACATTTTCACCACCTTTGGTAAATATTCAGGCTAATTGGAGCAAATCTCTCATATATATCCTAGGAGGCGATTCTCTGGCGCTACCCAGGAATTGCCACATGCAAACGGTGAGGGATGGCTTTCGTTACCTTGGGATCTTTGTCACCGCAGACTCCAAGCTCCGTTATGAGAGAAACCTGCTGTCGCCCTTGCAGAGGCTGAGGCGAGATATTGCCAGTTGGAAGACACTCCCGCTCTCATTGCTGGGCAGAGCTGCTCTATTCAAAATGTCCCTGCCTCGTTTTATATACGCCCTGCAAAATTACCCTGATCTGGTCCCTGCTAAGTACTTTAGGGAAATTGAAGCCTGCAAATGGAGTTGCTATGGGAGGGGAGGTCCCGAATAGCCCTCAATAAATTGCTCCTAAATTGGTACGACAGTGGCATAAGTCTTCCCGACATTAGGAAATACTACTGGGCTTCCCACCTTGCCGCCATTAATCAGGGCACCTACCGGAAACCAGATGATCCTGGGTACATCATGAATAGGTGGCAGCTTCTGGGCAGGAACTACAACAGAGCCTTGTACTCGAATCCCAGAAAACTCCCCTTGACTGGTCCGACCAAACACTCTGTCCAGATTTGGCATGAAGCTAATAAAAGTTTAGGTTAGCACTGTAGGCTCAAATTGGCGACTCCCTTGTGGGACTCAGAACAACTGGGCATCCTGCGTTCCTACAGGCGATTTGACAAATGGGACCTCATAGGTATCGCCCAGATAAGAGACCGGTGGGTAAATGGTGAGATGATTGACTTTGGCACACTCAAACAACAATACGAACGCTCCGGTTCGGAGTTTTCCCGCTATCTGCAGATCCGTCACGCCCTTGTCATAACTCTGCAGAAGGGCTCCTCCCCTCCTGGGTTTTCGCCGCTGGAAGACAGGCTGCTTGATAGGTACCTCCCACAGAAAACAATCTCAGTGACTTATAAAAAATTGATCAATAATACCCCGTATCCCCTTGAATGATTACGGGAATGTTGGGAAAGAGGTGGCCTTGAGCTCGATGACGAGGAGTGGCGAGAGACGGTGGCCTCACCCCGTGAGGTGGCGATTTCCGCCCGACTACACCTGGTTCAACTGAAAATGTTACATAGAACGTACGTTAATGGGCCCCAGCTGGTACATATGTGGAGGGGAAGGGGGAGATTGTAGAAGACAATGTGGTCAGGTGGGCACTTTTCTACACATACTCTGGGAGTGTGAATAGATCCAGGACTACTGGCAGGGGCCTGCACAAAGGCATACGCCGAGAGGCTAAAAGGTGTCTCCTCAATGTTTGGTAACCCACTGATTTGACAGGTGCTGAGAGGCTCTGGGCTACTCTGGGTGCAATGGTGGCGAAACGTGATTTAGCGCAAATGTGGGTGCGGGAGCAACACCGACGTTGAACACCTGGAAAAAGTACTTAGACTGGTGTATGTTTAGGGAGAAAACGGTATATGTGGCATGGGGGTGTCCTAAGAAGTGGTCAGCTGTGTGAGGCAAAAGGAATACCTACCAGGGAGATATATGTGCAGCCCCTGTGATCCCCTCAGAAGATGAACCTCTGTCTCTTTGAAGCCCACTCACGTGCTCGATATGTGTCCCTGCTATCTATGATGTCTAAATGTATTTGCCATATGAATCACTACCTTGTAAGTGTATGCTGCTATGCCGAATGTCAACGTTTCTGTTTAATAAAAAGATATTAAAAAAAATACCAGCCAGGCTGATACAATCATGGTAAGCAGCCAAATCCAGGGAGCCCATGTTGGTAAGTTGGTATGCTTTCCCCACATGGCCTACAACCAGGTAGGGCACAGCTTGAAGACAGGTTATGGGAGCGGCTGCCATTACTACAGAGCTTCCACTGAATAGAAACGAGAGGCTACATGACATGCTGACGTTACCACTCCCATAACATACAGGCCCGGACTTACTAATGTTTGTGTCGGCGCTACCGCGATGCAAAGAGGCCCCAATGATTTACTTTCCATTATAAAAGGTGTTTTGTGCCCGGAATGTGCCCTTTTAACTGAACCAAATCCACTTTGAGCCACTTTGTGTCAAGGGGGTCTTAATGGGAGCATATCAGTGCAAACACCAATAGGTTATCAGACAAAGACCAATCTATTAAAGTAGCCGTACTGGACTTGCATCAAAAACAAATGTCTACTGCAAGCAGACACAAACAATCATTTGCAATGTGATAGGTCGCGCATTTACGCGAATTTAAGCTATTAACAATGCCTTTTATTTTTGTTTTCGTTGTTAAAACATAAATAAAAGGCATTGTCATTTGCAATGCCACTAGCTTAAACTTGCGTAAATGCGAGTCCTATTGCAATGCAAACATGATAGTTCTATTTCGCTATTTCAATCTAGTCCGCTGAGGTCTGAAACGTCTTCCCCAGCTCTGGGGCTCGTCCACTTTTGTTATCACAGCAGTATATATATGTTAAGGTGTATGAAGTTCCTTTGCAATTGATCTAGGAAAGTTATACCTTGGGATTCTGATTCAGTAACGGTTCCACATCTGTTTTTTCTGGTTATTAGAGAAACAGACCCGATGATTTCCGCTGGTAATTCATGTAAAAAACAATCATATGAGGCTTTGGCTGCAGTTGCAGCCTGGCCTCATTCCCCATTTTGTCTGACAGGGGAGCACATAATGCCCCCTTGCAGAAATGACCTTCGTTTTACCTACCCTAACCTCTCTCTCTGCTTCCCACCCCACACAGAGGTCCTTGCATATGTTTTCCACCTGCTCACTGCAGGTAGAAATTGTATGCATTAAAACTCCAGATCTGAGAATTCCATGTGGTTTTGGGGCTGGGAATAAAAATCAGTCCTACAAGGTAATTCCCCAAATCACGGTGCTTAACTCAGAATTAGTTGTTTTTGGAGTACATGTGCATGCAAAATTACCATTGTCCCAGTACCATCCAACTCGTAATTGGTGGCATATTCATTAAAGTTCAGATGATTATCTGTCTTCAGTGATGACAGCACACAGACATACGATTATTAAAAACCTAAAGGTAAAGTTCTCCCACATGCGAAAAAATACATTACACACATTTGTGTGCAAGATTTAAACATGTCATCATACTAAATTGGCGAAGTGATGGAGCACCAGATTGAAGTCAAATGCACATTTATAAACATTGATCATAATATAGGGGTGAGATTAAGAATAAAATACATGAAAATGTTCCTGTGCTACAGTTATAGGGATGAAGGGAGTATTGCACTGCTTCTCTATGTGACAAGTTGCATGAAAGAACAAGAAACATGAGGGTCCTTTCCACCCCAAAAATAAAATGAGAAAACTTCTCTGTAGGTAAGCATGGTAAACCTTAAAGCAGATCTGGCACTCCATAGCCTCGAGTTTAGCGATGATAGTTGCAGAAGCCAGAATATAGGTCTCGGAGTAGTCATCACCCTAGGGAAGGCCTATGAAAGACCTTACAAGTGTGGTTACTTCCAATAATCCCCTTATAGGCCTGTGGGATGTAGAAGCGAAACTCCATGCTGGGATTTTACTGAATGAACTGGAATTGTTGGTAGAGTAAAATAGCCTAATCACCCCCACCTCCCTCAAACAGGATATGGCCCCAACTCTGCCACAGAGGATTATCTATTGGCTTTGTCAATGATGTTATACCATACTGTGTATTGAAATAAAGCACGTCTGTTTTTTAGACTGCTTCTAATGTATGGACAGGGGTTGCATTCAGGAAAATTGGTAAGGTAGAAGGTATCATCCTGAGAGCAATACAAGGGCAGAACATGTAAACACCTAGTGCAAAGTTAGGCCCGCCCAAAATAAATCAATCTCTGATAACTGGGGACTCAAGTGGGGGTGTCTGCTCCCATCCTAACTACTTACCTTATTAATGACTGATATGGGTGCCCAGAAAGAAAAGGCGAGTCGCTTTCCTTCCAGAGTTGGACTTTAGTGCTCAGTGAGAGGATTAAATCAGTATAATAAACTAATCTTGAACCCTACTAAAGCATGAGTTCTATATTTTGGCTGTAAAAACTAATAATTCATATAAATGTGGTCTGGAGAAAGGATGACTGTGTGTAAATCCCTTGGAAAATGGTTTGCTGAAAAGGCAGCCATAAATGTCATCAAGCTAGTCTTATGTGTAAAGTTAGTGCATGAAACTATGCTATACAGTGCCTAAATGACAAATGGAACTTAACATAGACCCTCTGCTTTTTATATCACTATTACCAAAATAGTGCCCGGTCTTTGGTACAGGCATGTTGCGTGTCAAATAAATGTATCCAAGGGTTTCAACATAATGCAATGCAGTGCAGAGGATAGGACTTGAAACCTCACTTCAGTCAAGATAACCGTCACAAACATGACTGCAGTTCAACTAGTTCTGGTCAACAATCACTGGGAATGATGTTCACTTTTCTCATTTAATGTAATAAATTGGGAAATACAACTCGAGGATCAATACATTGAAAAACTGAAGTGAAATTGGAGATCATGTCAAGGGCACAGTTCATCCTTGTTTTGCTCCTCATAAAGAGCCTTGATGGGGTGAAGCTTTTAGTATTAGGAAAGAGAGAGGCGCGTTCAAAGTTATTGGTAAAGCTAGGAGTATCTCACATGAAATTGACCTGGCTGGCTTTAAAAAGAAGAAAACTTTTAGGTACATTGAAGAACCAAATCATTGGACACAAAGAGTAGATTGCAAACTGTTCATATTGATCCCGCCTTACACCTTTAGAGTCTCTTGAAAATCACCATAATAAGGGTCCCATGGGGCCTACTGCAATCAAGGAAAATGGGCCTCCTAGCACCAAGATTAAACAAACAACTACAATTATGGTACCTCGTCTCCAGTGCTGCCGTGCCAGCTTCACTGTTGATAGCTACACCTCGTGCCCTTGGACAATCAAGGGTTCAGAGGCAGGTTTATGCGAACAATGCTTTGAAGACTAGGAAACATTATATCATCTTATTGCTGGCTGCTGTATACAATTATCATTAGAGTGTAAGTCAATCATTTTTCAAGTATGATGTGTGCACATGTAATAAGGCTCCTTTATTAGCTCTCACTGGACAAGATCCCCAGATTTTTTGTGAAATCCCTGGCATTTCTTTTACATCGATTGGAGAGAAAGAGTAAGCTTGAACCATATGTAAACTGATGATAAAATGAATGTATTATGACATCTGTAGTGAAATACAATGCTGCTACTGGAATGATGTACTATCCAGCGCATTGCTGCAATCACTACTTTCCACACAGAACTGGATATGAGAAAAAATAAAAGAAGAAAATGAAAATGGGATAAGAAAAATAGTAGAGTTATGGATATGACTCACTGGCCCGTCACTCGGCTGAACAAAGGCAGTTGAAGACTGATTATATAAAGGTGACTAAAGAAGCATTCAATAATCTGTTACAACCTTTTTGCCTGTAGCTTCAACAGTGTAATGATGTACCTTTCAAATATCTGTGCAACCAACTCTCTGTTTAGCATATGAAGAAACATTTTCCTGAATCCGATATACAGTAAGATATAAGTGACCACTGTAATGCCTACTCGACTCTCCCTGTAACAGGTGGAGCTACATCTCACATTGAATATACTTCTATAATCGTTGGCTCAGTCCTGATAACCTTGATATTATAGGAACGTAATGAACACATTTTAATGCTTTGGTGTCTCCTAAGCTGACAATTGTTTAAGATGATTCCTTACCGCCATTAACATGTACATGTCCTGGGCTGGAGGGTCCCAATGGATATAAAATTGATTCTGCTCCACACAAGTGGGGACCTAGACAGTGCCAGATACAAGTGGGCGCTACTCCAGAGGGGGCTCGTAATCACCAAACGGGGTGTAGCCCAGCACTGGACAGATGCAGCTCACCCATCTTGGGAACTCGAAAAGGGGCATGGATCGCTGAATGGGTATGGAGAGGAGGGTGTGTGTGGACAGGGTCTGAAAATACATCAAAATCCAGCGGGAATGGGCTGACTACCGGGGAATATGCTTGGAACCGATACTTCCCACGGCCCTAGAGTCACTAGATGAAGACATTAGAAACTCTGAGGAACATATGTAACAAGGAGACCACTCTGAGGCTCCTGTCTAACAGGAGGTGGGTGGATGGGGAAAGATGGCCTGGGAAAAGGATGATGGGGCTTAAGAAGGTGGTGGAAACAATGCTTGACTACTGCTGATTGTGTCAGTTGTTATGTAACGAAATAAAAACTATCCAGACTGCTGTCATAAATCCTGTCAAAATCAATACAATATCATGAATGATTCCTATTGTTCCGCCAGAAATGAATTTAAGTGGAAAAATCTGTCAATGCTCCAAAAAGTCTCAGATAAGAATGCCTCTACTGTTAAAAAGTTCACTTCTCTAACAAGCTTAGTTCATTCCTAAAACAAGTTGGGTTCCAGAATTATGCTCTGTAAATGTAGTTATCTTTGCAAGAAGATATGTTCCACAAAATGAATTACTATTCCACGCAGTCCCACTTTCTGGTCTGCTTCCTGACAAATGTTAGCTGCAAATATTGTCATTTAGTCAAATAAATAATTTGTATCTTTTGCATTTTGTGAGCCCGAATAATGAATTTATAAAAGGGGCAGATTCATATAATTTTACTATAGTGTCTGCTTGGTTTAGTAGGTCTGAATTTATTGTGTACCTATATATTATTTTATTTTGTAATTAGTCAACACCAAATTTTATTGACAGAGCATGATTAACAAACTTGCCTGTACCAAGTCAGGATCCTCCAAGTACCAGCGAAGGGTAGGTGGCTGCATAGACAAACTTGATCGAACTTAAAGGAGTAGATAGAAAAGAAAAACTCACCATTGCTTAGTAAGTGAAAGTACACATTGCTTAAAATGTACTTATTTGGAAGTTTTATACTGCACAGAATGTCTCCTTAAGGTACATTAAAGTGCTCAAGAACTCACTTACACACAATGGCCCATCGTCATCAGGCACCTGCATGAGACTGGCATCCAAATACCCACTCTCGCCTGGATCTGCTCCTTTTGAATGGCTAGAGCACAAACGTCAGTCTGGCACCTTACTTCTCAGAAGCCCACAAACTCGTCTACGGAGAGCCTCAAGGTTCATTGCTAAGGCCCACTCTCTTGATCGTATACGTGGTACCGCTGACCAGCGTCATCTGCACACATGACATCAATATCCTCTACTATACCGATGGCACGCAACTCCTACCCTCCCTCTCAAACAAGACCCCCAACACAAGTAACAAGTTCACTGCCTACATGACCGAAGTCACTAATTGGCTGAAATCATGCTCAATGCCAATAAGACAGAAGTAATAATCTTAAGCAAGAACATGGGGTTTTAACTGGTGGCCGGCCTAACTTGGACCCCCACCCATCATTCATGTTAGGAACTTCGGAATAATCATGAAAAGCAAACTAGACATGGCCGCACAAGTCAACGCTGACAGTGCATCCTGTTTCATGCCCTGAAGACCCTGAAGAAGATCTTGAACTAGCTTCCAAGTAGCACTATGCGAAAACGTCACTCACACCCTTGTCACCAGAAAGTAGAACTATGAGAACACCATCTATGCCGGGCTCACCAAGCAACTCGCAAGAAGACTGAAAACCATCCATGACTTGGCAGTCAGACTCATCCTCAATCTCCTACACCGAACTCACATCACAGCAAACCTCAAGGAGCTCAACTAACTCCCCGATACATAAAGGTACTAATTTCAAACTCCTCACACACACATTCAAGACACTATACAACTAAGGTTTCACCCACGTGAACAGTCTCATCTCCTTCCACCAACTACGCAGACACCTTTGCTCCTCAAGACTCCTACTCACACACATCCCACACATACACAGACCCAGGTCATGAGGACGGGCATTCACTTACATCGCTCCTAAAGCATGGAACGCCCTCCCACTCCACATCAGAGCCTCCTCCTCTCTTCTTGAATTTGGAAAAAATCTGTAGACAAAACTTTTCAACTAACCAACTTACCATAGGCAGCACTAGACATAAACACCTGTTAAGCATGAGGATACTACCCGAGTAATTACCTACTTTACAAATACACATTACATAAGTGTACAAAACAGGGTGATTGGTTGAGGCAGGTGAAAGCCTCACTCAGGCAACAACCACAATCCTTGTCAGGGTGAACCACAAAAAGTCAATGATTTAACATCCCAATATCACATGCTTGTTATTCTGGAAGTCAGAGCAGAGGCTGGTTCTCTGCAGCGATCCACGTAAAGCACAACAGCTGATGCATTATTTAAAGCCAGCTGTGAAATCAGCGGCTGCCCTTCAGTAACCCAATTCTGTGGTGGTGATCCTTATCAAGACCTCAGCTCCTGGGAGAACACTCTATTGGATGGAGCTCAAAGGTGAGCGAGCTGCAGTTGTAAAGAACCTGGTATATTATAGTCTCTCTCTTACGAGGTTGGACCTACAAGTAGAGAATAGTGCTGGAAACCCAAGGAACACCTTTATGCATTGTCAAAAAGCATGGGACAATAATACTAGTAAAGAACATTGACAGTATTGTTTTGAAGAACCATTACGCCTTTTAATATCAACCTTGTTGACATCTGCTTGCAGAGTTAGCCCAAGAGAGTACAAAGCATCCTCTGAAACAGTTTATGGTAAATGACCTTTTATGCAATGTGTAAATTACCGGCCCAGTAATAATGTGTGTAAGAATGATTGTCTAAGAGACTACATGATGAAGTAACTATGGGGCATATTATCAAGGGCCATATCCCCGCTTTTCCAGCACTCTTTGCCGATAAAGCGGCAATATTTTTATTGCCCTATTAGCAAACCTGCGATAACAAGCGTTAGCACAAGCTTTCACGCGTTAACTTACGCTTTTTCTATCGCCTTGCATGTCAGCGAGATCGCTAATGACATGCAAGGTAGGCGTTCCTAACCAGAATTACACGTTAAAAGTCGCTAAAACGACTTCACTGTATTATCAAAGTTGTCCCGCGATTAAAAAGAAGTTGTGTTTAGCCCCGAAGATCGCAGGATTTTAACACCTGATAAAAACGTTACTAACAATGGTGCTACATGGAGGTACATAAGGGAGACTAGCCCTGATCTCCATCTGAGGATCCACAGAGACTAAACACGTACAGGTCATGCTTCAGTATTAGTCCCTTAGCATGTAGGTGCATGTCAGCCATCTACAGCGTATTTCTGCTAAGGTGCTGTTGTGTTGTGTTGTAAGGGGGTACATTGCGCTACGATAAAGAACGACACACCATCACATCACAGGGGCTCACAATGTCATTCTCCCTGTGTCCCAATGTTCCTTCTGCAGAGTGGCCATGTTAACTGTGGGATTTGCAGGCACTCCATGCGTCAGATTGTCATTAGCTGAAATTATATCGCTGCTAACACGCTTTTCCCAAGCTATCGCAGTAATGTGTGCAGCATGTTAGCGGGAGTTATCGTGTTCTTTCCCGGCCACTATTGCATGTTACCGACGTGTTGATAATACGTTGATAACAATGCGAAAAGTTTCTGGGAAAGTATGGGATACAGAAAATGACGATACCTTGCACAGGCGATCTTTATCGCCATTACTAGATAATATGCCCCTACACTAGTTGTGCCTTTTTCCTTAAGGGTGTCTACACTACCAATCCATTCACACAAAAGGAACTCATTACCAGGTTTACAGCCACAGAACAACAGGACTCTGACGTATGTGCTTAGTTAACACCATCCAACCCAACCAGAACCAGAATCATCCTATTGCTGACATTCTCTTTCAGGTCTCCTTCCCTGCAGTTCCTTTCCCCAACACCCTTTCCCTCAGCTGACAACTCAAATAGTCTGTGCTGGCATTGCATGCAGACATGGTGGTGCCTGGAGTTGGACCTCTGAACTTCATTGTACGAATCATGAGGAATGGCAGTGGCCGTGACGGGTAGGAAATGGGGTGCCCTGGGCCATTGCCTACCAGAACTCCTCTCCCATTTCCCAGAAGGGACATAGGAACCGTTTCCTTCCCACTAACCCTGGGAACTATCTGGGTCTCTCTAGACTCCCCCTCATTCTGTTTAGGAGGAACCTGAACCACCCTTCTTGGGGTCACCCACAGGTACCTTTCTGGACACTCTGGTGCTGACCCAGATATCCACCTCCTCAACAAGCTTCCTGGGGTCAATAAGCTCTCTATCAACTGGATGTTGGCGCAGCTCTGGAAATATCAAGCATGTGCTCCTTTAAAATCAAGTTGTACAGCCCTGAATAATCATCATCCTTGCTCCCCCTCACCCAGCCCTTCAGTGCCTCGCTGGCATATTCCAAGAAATACACCTATATTTGTGTTGGGATCTTGTGGCTGCCTCTGAATCTGAGCCTAGACCTCTCTGGGGTCAGTCAAAATGTACTGACTAGGATGGTCTTCATAGCGCTGTAACATGTCTGGTCCTCTGTCTCTAGTGTAAGGAGAGTGTCCCTCCCCACCATGGGCATATACCTCTATAAACTACCACTCCAGAGCTTCTCTAGGTCTTTGTGCACTCTTAGAACCACTTCAAAGACTGCAAACCATTTGTCTATGTCATCCTCCGCCACATAACTGGGCACCAAATCCTTGGGTATCCGGACTCTGTACTCAACAGTAGAGACTGCAGATATGCTGCCACCATTGCTGTTGCAAGACCCCTCTCCTCCACGGCCAGCATTTTCTTCTCTAGAACTTACTCTCTCTCCATTTTAGCAAGGGTGTGCTCCTTCTCTAGCTTTGCAAGGCCCTTCTCCTTTTCCAATTTCAATTGAGCAAGCTCTAGCTCAACTTTCTCACCTCCCTCCTGTCCTACAGCTCCTCAGGGGTCAGTTTCCTTGAGGACACACTGCTGCCTGGTTTGCTTCAGACTTCCAGTCCTGGGAGAATGTTATCGTCCACATCAGTAGGCTGCATGACAAGACCTCCTGTAAGGTCCTGCTCCAACACCTCCTCCTCACCAGCTTCCAACCTCTCCTCCTCATCCTCTCTATTGGTCTGGTGGGCTTCTGCCCATGCTCCTAAGATTTCTGCAGCTCTGCCTTCTTGGCACTTCCCTTTGTGAACACCCTTCTCTTCTGGCAGAAGCCCTCAGTTGGGCCACTATGTAGGTTTTCGGATTGGCCAGCTTAAACTCCATATTTCCAGATCAGGCACAGACATTGCAGAAAAATGTGTATGGGTTACGCAAAAAACAGGCTCAAATATTAATTACACACTTACGGATCAGGACATTCTCCCATACATTTCAAACTTCCAAATAAAAGAAAGGGCAGGAAGTGACCACCATCCCCAAACCTTCACTTTGCTCATGAGCACGGTAAACTCAATAGCAGATAATGTGATGTCCCGACCAACGCAATGCTATAATTTAAAACAACTCACTTGGAAAAAGGAAAACATTGGGGACATCATGGCCACATGCATTGTTCTTCTGGAGAGTCTCAAAGCCAAATCATTGTGTATAAAGGTCTGGGTATCCTTTACTCACTATCAAAACAACAAATTCTAAAGACGAGGCAATGGCCGTAAAGTAGGAAGATCATCATGGGCAGCGTGGTTCACCAACAGCCTAAGGAAACAAAATAATCACCTGAATAAATATCTAAGACAACTCCGAATTCGAGGCTCCGAACCCTCTCAGGATCTCCTCTCCTTAATATCAAAAACAAGAAAAAACCTAAAAAGGGACATCAAGGCGGCTAAGAAAGACATCAGAGAACTTCTTTGGGAAAAACTCCTCCATGCCAGTAAACAAAGAGACTCCAAGCTCTTCTGGGAAGTCATTAACTAGCTATCAAATGGCAAGAACAGACATTTCAAATCTGACATATTGGAGGACACCTGGAGAGCCCATATCGAACTTACATACAGCACTATTCCATTCTCAGGTGTTATAAACCATGGAGTCCCTACTGCAGGAACAGCCCTCGATACACCCATGTCAGAACCACCAGAATTCTCCCCGCAGATTTCACAAGAACAGGTTCTCAAAATCATTAAAAAAATTAAGACCTCAGGGAGCTCCAGGGCCCAAAGGCTTGTCAAATGCACTATTCCGGCATGACCCTTCATTCTGGTCCGGTATCCTCACCCCGCTTTTCACATACGTACTAGCATCTGGCACGATCCCTGACTCCTTGCGAAGAAGTATCTTGAATCCTATATACAAATCGGGCTCACGCTTGGTTCCCGCTAACTATAGACTGATAGCATTAATCGACGTTGAGGCAAAGATGTATGCTTCGAACCTGCTGGTAGATTTAGAAGACTGGGTTAGCCATACAAATTTGATGCCAAACACGCAAACTGGATTTTGGGCTGGAATGGGCACCCTTCCAACATTTCTGCTGTCACACTGCTAGTTAATCAAGCATACGCAAAATCCTGTACCCTGTTTGCGTGCTTTATCGATCTTAAAGCGCCATTTGACAACGTACTGTGAGCGAAGCTATGGGTCAAAATGCAAAGTTGGGAGGCACCAACTAAACTTCTGGAGGCAATAATCAACCTTTACTCACATACGTGGGTTCAAATAAGGAAAGGAGACGGGTGCAGCATAACAAATAGGAGTCCAACTAAAAACAGTCTAAACAGAGGTGCATGCTGGCCCCCTGTCTATTAAACATTTACACCGCCGACCTTCGGAAGCATCTCCAACTAGTTCAAACTGACCCCCCAGAACTGGGCAAAACACCAATCACCAACCTCCAATACGCAGACGATATTGTTCTCCCAGCTCAAACACCGATAAGTCTGCAGCGATCAATGACCCAACTAGGAGCCTACACCACCTCTGCTCAACTAACAATAAACCTTAAGAAAACCAAGATGTTATGCTTTTCCAAACATCACAAAACAGGGTCAAAAGGCAAATTCACCTGGAAACTGGATGACAAACCAATATCCCAGGTGGATTCGTACAAATACCTAGGGTTTCAACTCGATTGCAACCTTAATTTTAAGCAACACCTGAAGCAAGGGAAAATGAAAGCAAAACAACTCCTCTTCGCCTTCAAAATCTTACAGAGGAAGTTAAAAGGCTGCTCAACTGGTCACCTGCTTAAGGTAATCGCATCAAAATTCCTACCAACTATATCTTATGGGTCGGAAATCATGAACACAAAAGATGTTGCCGCCCTAAACCGAGCCCAATCGAGTTTCTTTAAGCGCCTGTTTTCAATCCCCAGTTATATCTCTCAGGCACAAATTCGATTGCAATATGGGCTTAAAAACCAGAAACCAGCAAGACAAGGGGCAGTGGTCAAATATTATTGGTGGATGAGGCAAGCAGAAGACAATACTTTAGCTCACTTTTGCTGGGAAGAAATTGAAAAGCAAGCGAAGCTAAATAATTTTATTGCCATAGTTTTAAAAGAATCACTTTCGGACCTACACCTCGAAGATGCCTGGCACACAACTGCCTCCTACTCTGGATTAAAAAAATGCAGTGAATAGTGCAACTTAACGAATCTCGTTGTTAATGGAAAAAACTGCCTTCTCCAAGAAAAAACATGCATGGGCAGTGATTCAATCTTATCAGATGTAGAAACCGCAACCGGATTTATCTGACCACTTCTCACATCACAAAAACCACTATCTGACGCTGTTGGGGCTGGGGTAATTCCCCACGAAGGATTTGACCACGAAATGGAACCTTACATGGTCGACAAAAGAATGTCGCCTATGCAGACAAGGAGAAGAGACCCTACTACATCTCCTATGCATCTGGCCCTCGCTACTAGAAACTTGAAAAATTGTCCTTCGCAAGATCTTTAGGAAAAACAAATTAAGGTCATGCAGAGCTGCAGTCATACAATGCCTTGGAGGTCTGTCAATCGATCTGTCCTGCAGGGCCATTACGTTTTGGAAAACGGCAGCCAAGTAATTGGACAAAAAAAACGAATTAACTTAAGTGGCTTTGATATGCCTGCCTGGAGACTCTTCATCTGCACTGGCACTATTTTCGGATTTTTTTCTAATCGAACCGCCTTCTATCTTTTATAAATTGCTCTAATTAAAAATGTAATATTTCTTATTTTAACCGCTGATGACAATTGAGTATATGACGTTACTGTGTTTTAATCTTTTGTATCTTTCAAACCCTCATTTTAAGCCATTTTGTATTATGTGCTTTTTCCATACTTTTATGATTTTTAACAAAATCGAATAAAAGTATTATTGACTTGGCTTGAGTATGATGCGAAAAAAAACTTTTGGAAAAAGTAAAGATGTCAATCGGAGAATTGAAAAAGGTTTGAATTGGTCTTAGGTTAAGAGTTGTAGTGAAGACTAAATTACTATATGGTATTGCACAAACACATGTGCTGTCCTCACCGCTGATCACCAATGTTGGAAATTGGGTCTACATTTGGCAAGGTATGCACCCTGTCAAAGTAGGGACCACTAGCGTAGTCAGGGTAAGCTAGATGCACACTAAGAAAAAGCCTGTGATTACCCTCTTTTGGCTTAGCCCAGAGCTGTCAGGCTTATCTAAAGAGGCAATGTGTAAAATAATTGTGTAACACACACACACAGTAACACAATAAAAATACCACACAAATACTCCATACATGTTTATAAAAATAGAGAATATTTTTATGAGAAAATCAAGACCAAAATGACAAAAATCCAAAATGTAGAACTGGAGTTATACATTTAAAAAAATTAAGTTAAAAAATAGTGCTTAGAAGTAAATAGTGTTAAGAAGTTAATTGAGGTCGCGATGGACCAGGGCAAATCCTGTCATATGTCCCGCCAGGTCCATTGTCGTTTATATAAATGTATTTTGCTTTGTGCCACACTGTACTTTTACACAGAATCTGCAGTTGTTTTCGAGTTCTGTTCTTTCCTGGGATTTAGTCTGCACCCCATAGACAATGTCAAACAAACAGGCCTCAGCACCTAGGCAAAACACACAAATGCAGCTGTTGTTTGGGAACACGTATTTCTACCATACAGGTATGCACAAGTAGGTAACAAGATAATTGGAGAAGGATCAGGGAAGAGACTGTGAAAGCACCTGAGATGTAGAACTTTCATCTGTGCTTGCTATGGTATGGGGTCTGCAGTAAACACCCAGAGATCTACTGATATATAATCACTTTGCTTTTATCGAAGAGGATAGGGTTAGGCTACCTTATCTTGTATAATGACAGCTACTTTTAATGTCTCATGGACTACTTACTTTGTTGATTGTATATGTGTTAGGCATCTTCTTATTTATTGTGGCACACATACTGTACTCTAGAGCATGACAGTTAAAATAAACATATTAAACTTTTCTTGTGTCTCTGTCAGATTTTATTGTGGACTAGTATGAGTGTACGAGCAAAAGGGTGTGTCATGCACCTGCGATTCCTGAGTGGGTCGAGAGTCTTGTGTTCTGAGGTGTCTAATCACTAGTTCCTGAGTAGGAGGGTGAGTGAGACACTATAGCTAGTCAGTCCCTGGCTCATAAGTACTCAGGTGGTAGGATGACTCAGTCCCTGCCTACCTAGTTTCTATGATCCCAAGCATAGTTCTGTGACTCTGCAGAATCCCTGCAACATGGCCCAATGTTTGGCCTGGTACTTATTCACAGGACCCATGAGTAGTGCTTGTGTTTGTCCACAATATCCTCACACCTTTTCCCAGGGACTTACATGGTGGGAAGGCTTTGCCTCCTCAGTTCGTACGGATCTCCTTTTGCTGTAGGTTTTTCAATCTTGAATTTTAAAAGGTTTTTGACCCATCATAGTGCTTCAGTTTGAATCCCTTTCTTTGGCTTAATCGCTCAACGGATTGCGATTCTGGCTCATTGATGCATGGCAGTTAGTCAACATTTGTTGCAGCATTGAGTCCCCAATGGGAGTTCTCTGGTTGTTTTTTGTAATCGAGGGGGATCAAGCGTACCGTTTCAAAGTGTTCTACTCCTGTGCTACGTTTCCCGCTGTGGCTCCGCAGAATCCCTGCAACAATTCAAAAGTTCAGGCCAGCTGCGATGGGTGGTAGGCTGGCTACAGGACTCACACAAGTCCCACTGAGAAAGTATTTTGGATGGAGAAAAGCCTCAATGTCAAAGTCTTGATACGTTGGTTCTGAGCCACGTGGTTGGGTGAAGGCATCGATATTGAGCCTCATAGTCAGGTCCTGCACTGTGGTCAAGCCAGGCAGGGATGTCCTCCGATCAGCACTGCCTGTCCTCCGATCTGTTCAAAGTCAGACCTGCTTCAATTTTGAAGCAAAAACAGCAGCAGAACTGTCAAGGGCGCAATCCACTATATGCATGGGAGCAGAACGACGCCAGTTCCTAACACCCCACAATAGTTTCCCAGTAAACACGTAATATAACTCATGAATCACTACAAAAAACACTGAGGGAAAGGGGATGGGGCAGAGAAGAGACAGTCACAAAACAAGTTCACTCTGGTACATATGCAGATATTTCAATCTTCTTGTGTGTTCTTTTCTTGCAATATTTGATTTTTATTGTTAGCTGAACTGCAAGAAATGACATACATTAAACAACTGCTACTGCTTGGTATGTAAACATTATTTTCCTCTAGAATTACCTACCCAGATATCTTGTGACCTATGCCTCTCTTCATATGATGGTCATTTTCTTGCTTTCTGTAACTGTAAGCAAATAACAATGTTCCTAACATATAACCCAGTCATTTTTCCTCTAATACTTCTTTGTCTTTTTTCTCTTTTAGATTTCCTCACCTATTCCTATACAGATGCTGTATATACTCTCTTTGTACTTTTCCTACATTTATTCTTATATACAGAACTAACATTTATTTTCAACCTTTTTCACCTTATTAAACCTACACCAACAATGTATTTACAAGTGAGGTGGCTGTCTGCCAAGTTGCTGCTTAAACTGAAACACTCAGTGAATTTTCAAGTACAGGAAGACTATGATAAAATGCTTGAGTGCCCAAAACTGGAACACAGCTTGTGCTGACTCTCCCTCAATTCACGAAACACTATTCTCAATAAGCATGGTATGTTTGAATGACCTCAATGCCCATGGGCTGCTGAGGAAACGATTTATCTACTCTGTCTCCCAGCACGCATGCCCTAAATTCTTAACAACAGAATACAGGCTTACTGACTTGCGCCTCGGATAACAATGGTCCCTCTGGCTGCCAACAAGACGCGACGAAGGTAAGCATTGCCGAAATGCACAACCAGAATCTTTTCCCTGACTAACTTTGTGCCGAAAACTACAGGAACGTCCTACTGTTGGAACTCTTCAGGTGAAGTGTGCGCTAATGCGGGTGCCTCACCTGGACATTCCAAATTGCTCTGAGTTACATAACCACTATCATGCTGCTCGGCAGCCATCTTAGGTTTTCTCTTCGCCCAGTATCTACTCCAATAATGACCTACACTAGTGTTTGTCGAAGTTCCTAGGCTGATCGGACTCACTGAGAACCCTTTCTTCTTGGGGGGCTGAGTGATCCTGACAGTACCCTCCCACAAAGTGGATCCCTTCGTCTTGGGTTTCTCTGGAAATTTCTTGTGAAAGTCCCTAACTAAACGAGGAGCAAGTACTTCTGAAGACAACTCCCATGACCTTTCTTCAGGACCAAAACCCTTCTAGTCTAACAAGTAGTAAACTTGACCCCTATTCTTTTTCGAATCCAGTATTTGTTTCACCTCAAATTCCTCTCCTCTATCAGTTTGAATTGGCTTCGGGGGCTTAAGTAATCTGACTTCGCTTGATACCTTTTTTAATAGCGAAACATGAAATACTGGATGTATCATTAAGCTCTTTGGTAGCTTTAATTGATATGTCAAAGCACTCAACTTCCTTTCAATATCATACGGGCCTACAAATCTTGGCTGCGACTTTCTGTTTCGCTTGAGATTCTTGATACTTAACCACACACTATCTCCAAGCTGAAGATCAGGTTCCTTTCTTCTCTTTCTGTCTGTCTCATACTTGTAACTTTCCTTAGCTCTATTTAGATTCTCAATTGCTAAACCGTGCACTCTAGTCATGTGTTCTACTAGATCTTTTATTGCAGGGACCTCAACTTCTTGAAAGTTTATGGTTAGATTCAGATGTCTTCCCATATTCAAATATAATGGAGAGAAACCTGTAGATACATTTTTTGCATTGTTATGTGCAAACTCTGCAGCCCAAAGGTATTCTGGCCAATCTCCCTCCTGATCTAATAGACATAATCTGAGATACTGTTCAAGCTCCTGGTTCGTTCTCTCAGTTTGGCCATCAGATTCTGGGTGATAACTGGTGGTGTAGCTAGTCTCAATATTCAATTTCTTTGTGAAAGCTCTCCAGAAATTAGATAGAAACTGAGAACCACGAACAGACACTAGCACTTTTGGAATCCCATGGGCCCGTAATATGGTCTGGCTAAATGTGTGGGCTAATTTTCTTGCTGTGGTATGCCCTTTAGATGAACAAAATGGGCCAACTTTGTAAATGCATCAACATAAACTAATATGGTATCAAAACCTTGACTAGATGGTAATTCCACTATTAGATCTAGTGTTACGGTATGCCATGGGTATGATGGGGTGGGAAAGGGTTGCAATAGGTCCTTTGGAGCTTGTCTCTGGCTTTCCCCTCACACAAACTTCGCAAGTGGCTACCTACTGACGAATATCTCTACTCATGTTTGGCCACCAAAAACAATGGGAGATATTACCAATAACAGGCGAAAAATATCGCTATCGATATTTAGCGGGAAAAAAGTTTATCGCCAAGAATCGCCTGGAAATATCGCCGCTGTAGCGAGGTATTACCAATACCCCGCAAGGTGGCGATATTTCCCCAGAAATGCGATAAAAGCATGCGGTAAAACTAGCGTGACGACGCTAACGTGAAAAAATTCACGTTGGGCCTGTCAGCGATGATTATCGCTAAACCAAAAGGCCCAAGGCTACCATATAACGCGTTAGTGGGACGAAAAAATGCCCGCCAAACCGTAAATCATTGCTACACATGGACAATATTCAAAATGATGGTGAGCAGCCAGGGACTAGTGCAGAGGGCACAAACCACACCCAGGAAGGCCAGGCTGAGACCCAGGGAAAGGCCAAGAGGAAGAGGAACCCAAAGTTCACTCCGGAGGAGAACCAGGCTCTGGTTGAAGAGGTGACGCGACACCAGCAGGAACTCTTTGTGAGTTCCACCGTCACCATGGCGAGGAAAAGGGACTTATGGCAGGACATCATGACTAAGGTCAATGCCATGGGGGAGCGAAAGAGGACAGTGGACGAGTGCAAGAAGCGGTGGCACGATACAAAGAGCAAAACCAAAAAGAAACTGGGAGCGAACCTAAGGGCAGCAAGTGCAACGGGAGGCGGTGGACCAGCTCCACAGGAGGAGCTGGATGAGCTGGAGGAGCAGGTGGCGAACGTCATCAGTGAGGAGACTGTTGTAGGAGTCGCAGGCCAGGATACTGCTGTACTGGAAGTCACACAACAACACCAGGGTGAGTGTCAAACAGGGACAGGTGGAAGTGGGTGGATGGGCACAGTGGCACTCATGTACCATGCAAGTCATTACATTGCATACCCTCATGTACTGTACAACAAGTCCTGGAGAGCCCTGGGCATGCTGGCATAGGGACACATCACCAGGAGGATGAAGGCAGAAGTTTTACTGTTGCACAGTTGGCTCATGATGTCGTCAGTGGTGGACATGAGTTCTGGCAGGGTGCTGTGGACTTGTATGAATCAGGCCTGGGATGGGTACAGGATGTTATTGTCTACCAGGTGGTGGCCCAGTTGCATGTTGAGCAATTCCCAGTGATCCACCCTGGAAACAGGAGCAGGGAGATATGCTGGAAGCACTTGAGGTCCTTGTGGCCTGGCTTTGGCTACTTGAGGAGGGTATAGATTTTGTTGTGTTCAAAGCTCCATGGAAATGTTGCTGTTCTATAGTCGGCTTAGATAGCAGCATCTGCCATGTTATATACGTGGTGTGGGCATAGGTGTGACGGGGAGCGGGAGTGGATGGAGTACATAACCTTGTGTATCTCGTTGCTGTTGACATTGGACCAGGAGGTCAGGTGGCATGCGCTGCTGGTGTACACAGGGGAGGTGGGTCCTGGCATAGTTTGGGTGGGTGTCATGTTGAAGCTGTCATGGATATCAGCGAGCTAGCAGTGGAAGAAGATGGCTAGTGAGTTGCACAGTTCTACTGAGGGAGTCATGTTGTTGGTGTTGGCGCTGGAGTTGGAGAGTTCCCTTACAATGCAGAAGAGCCCCTTGCTCCCGTGTGCGTTGTCATCCAGTTGGGCTTTGAAGGAGCACCCCTTGGCCAATCACAAGAGGTGGTGATGTAGGTGTATGGCATCCTTGTGGTCTGCGTGGTTGTCTGGAGTGCATATGGTGAGCAATATCCACTCCAGTTTCCAGCATCCAACTCTGGATGCGCACCAGCACATTGGTGAACGTGGCGGCTGGCCTGCTGGTGTGGGATTTTACAGGGTTCCTTGAGTGGCACAAGTGTGTTGTCACAGTTGTACATATACTGCCTGAGGTGATGGCCTGCAGCGTTGGAGTTGGTGGAGTTGTTGTGTGGCCTGTGGTTAAGGGTGGTGATTAGCTGGTCTACAGTCACTCTCCTTCAGCAGTGGTGAGTTACCCGTTGTGTGCGGTAATCTCTGGACTGTACATTGAAGGGCAAATGGATGCAGCAGGGTACAGTCCTTTGGAAACAGGTGGTGTGTACTAAAGCAACGTGGGTGCCTGTGTAGAAGGTGGTGTCCAGCGTGTGACCAGCAGCGTGGGTGGATGAGTGGGTGGGTGGGTGGGGTGATGAGTTGGCCTGAGGCTGAGGTTGGCCAGTGTGGCCGACAGGGTTCTGGAGTTGGTGTTGTTTTTGTTCCTGAGCTGGAATGTCAGCTCCACGAGGAGGATGTAGTCTGTGGAGGTGAGTGCATGGTTGCAGGCGAGGTAGGCAAGGGATTCGCTGAATTGACAATGTGGTCCGGGGGGGCTGGAGATGAGTGTACCTCTGAGGGTGGTATTGGGGTTGGTGTGGATCTGGAAGTGGAGGTGTCTGGCAGTGTTGAGGAATTTATCTGCGTGGTTGGTGAGCTTGAGGGTGGCAGTGGTGAACCAGAGGGTGGCAGTGGTGAACCAGAGGGTGGCACTGGTGGACCAGAGGGTGGCAGTGGTGAACCAGAGGGTGGGAGTGGTGAACCAGAGGGTGGCACTGGTGAACCAGAGGGTGGTGTGAAGAACAAAATGGTGGCAGGTGTGAACCAGAGGGTGCTGTGAGGAACCAGGGGGTGGCACAGCTAAACTGCGTGGAAGACCTGTGTTTCTGAGCCCCGTGCTGCAGAACTGCCCTGAGCCCTCCCAGTGTGAATATAATTTTTAGCACAATTGCCTGGGAGCCCTCAGGGTGTGAGCACACATTGTGCCAAGTGACCCCCTGCACCCAGTACATATACACCCGTAACGCACAGCACCATCATGCTCTTGCACCATTAAGTCTTGTGCCTGGATGCTCCATATCTGTGTAGGTGGTACCACCCTCAGTGCAGTCAAAATGTAAAGTAATAACTACCTACACAGCACCAATAAACACGTGTCCCCCTTGGCACAGGTATGTGCATGTACCATGCGTGCAGCACCTGCATGCCACTGCACCCTACTGCCCAGCGCCAGCATAGTCCTGTATGGGGCATTTAAGTATGAGATGGGACATTGTCCAGTAGCAGCAGCAGCATGCCCATGAACACACTGAGCAGGATCTGAATGGCTATGTACCAACACGCGCAGCAGAGCAATCTTGCACATCTGAAGGATTCTGTGGTCCAGAGCCAAACGTATATTAGCATCCATTACTTTCCCAAGCACCATCCCTGTGAAGCTCCTGTGACAAGGAGCCTGCATTCTCCTCACCTGCTGCTCTGCATGGTCTCTGACCCTTTTTCAACAAGATGCATGTGAACTCCCATAGAAGCTCTCCCTGTTTGGCAACCTCCACCACACACAAGCAGTATGAAACATCTTCTCGGCAGTCCCCACTATAATGGCCAGTTCACTCAAGGGACCTCATTGCATTATGGTGCGCCGGCAAAGTGACAGACACATGTGGGCACATATTTGTGCAAATGGCAACAAAATCCACAAGTACGCCTGCAAACTTGCCAACTTGTGGACTGTCTTGCCATTTAGTGCAAAATAGCTGAACGCAAAGTAGCTGATTTTGCCCATACACAATAAATCCAATGTAACATGTCAGCCATGCAAGTCAACAGATACCACAGCTAAGGTTTACTTAACCCTATACATGCATCCCAGTAACAGGTTGCATCCATAGTCACACATGCAGGGATCACTCCACTGATTACCTGAGAAGCATACAATGTGTCAAGACCCACACTCTGCAACCTACCTTACACCATTGCAAGTATTAATACATTCAAAAGTATTTATTGTATAAAATATAACCTATCTAAAACTACACTAATTAATAAAACTAACACTATATCTAAAATCCCTACACACATATAAAACTAAACTACACATGTAATACTAACTATACACTACTACACAAACTAAAAAAGGACATCCACCCCCTCACACAAAGAGAAAAGAAACTTAGCCCCAACACTATCTTAACCTCTCATAAAAATATCTCACTACACTAAACTAACTATACCTAATCTAAAACTAATCTACATCTAAATACTATAATACAACTATCTATAACCAAATAACAAATAATAATGAGGGAAGGCAGAAGAGGGGTGTGGGGCAGAAGAAGTCAAGGTTTAGGGAATACACAGTTTGACAGCAATGTCATTCATCCGCCGGTTCAGGGTAATCAATTCGTTCTTAACGTCTAGGAGCAAGTTATTGTTCCTGGCCTGCTCATTTAGGATCTTCAGTAGGGTGTCAGCAATTGGCGGCGTTGTGGTGGGTGCCCCGAGATCCTGGGGTGTTGTGGTCTGGGCAGGTCCCTGGCTCAGTGCAACTTGAACCGGCCCCTGGCTGCTGGTACTCGGAATGGCTGCTGTAGTTGTGATGGGAATAACTGGTGAGACCTGTGTCTTAGATTTCTTTACTCGGCCAGCCTTGCCAGCAGCCCTGGAGGTGCCATTTTTGTCCTTGTGTCCAACAGCCTCTAGCATAGAGTGCCAGGTCCCAGCCTTCCTAGCAGCCGCGTATTTATTTGCCATGCTCCGGTACCCCTTTTTAACCCGGCAGATGTGAAGCCACTGTTCCTTAGCCACATTGAATGCATGGCTCTCCTCTGCATTCATGTTGTCTGAAAAAAAATTGAAATGTCAAATCCAAAACAAGGACACTAGGTCATTTGCCTATCATCATATTATTTTGCACAAATCACATACCACATGGGAGGCAACACACATGTGACATCCTGTAACGTCTCAAAGTGACCTGACCACATAATTGACAAGCCCTTTTTTCCACAATTCAGTCCATGGAACGTGACATGACAGTACATGGCAGGTGTGATGTACTGACAAATTAGACGCTAAATGAGACTGTGATAACATGTCACCATTGTGCATCATGAGTGTGTGCAAGTAGTCCAATTAACATTAGTAGTGTGGCACTACCCCTCCATGGGCAGCACCACCCTCATCTGACCCTGTGACACACTGCTGCTACTGCTGTACGATGCACATGTGCAGAAATGTGTGTCCATCTGAAAATGTGTACAGTTCATGTAGTCACTGACAAGACTGGCACTCTTTTACATGGTTGCCAGTGTGGCTGTATGTATATGTCAATGTCAGCTGAATGTAAGCTCAGCCTACATGCACGGGAAGAAGACCGGGACACCCCTACCAACAACAGGTGTCAATAATATCAAGAAAGTTCTCCACAATATTGCTGCGTACATCGGCAGGAAACTGCAACAAAACCCGCTATAAAGGGCTTGACAATATGCACCTGAGAAATCACTTAGCTGTCCTGGTCATGGGGTTAAGGATCTATCCTAAGTCCTATGCTGTTCAATCTATACTTGACCCTGCTGGCCAACGTCGGGAAATTGTACGGCTCCTCGAAGCGCATTGTATGCTGACAATAACCAGTAACTGAGTACGTGTGGGACAGACTACTCTGACCCACGTCTCTGTTGTACAAACAGCATGATTTACATGAGTAACTAGAAGAGCAGAAACAAACTCAAACTAAACAGCAGTAAAATAGACATCATTCAGTTTGGCAGCCCTGAGGTATCTTGGTCACATGAAAGGTGGCAGCTGGAACTGTGCTCCTGTCCCCCTTGCACACATGCGATCTTCTACCTACGACTAACAAAACAACATGCCCTGTCCCGGACAAAGTTCGTCAGCCAGGTAATTGTCACCTGCTACGGGTTCATGTGTAATTATGGAATAACTTCAAATGCCATCCTATTGAAGCAAGGAACCCTTTGCTGCAGGGCCTGCCCATCAGCCAGGCCGATTACAGCAATCCTTAGATATCAAAACTACATTGAAAAATGTTTGTAAAACAGCAGACCCTGCAGATTCTGGCAGCCACACTGACTCCTGACCTGTCGCCTAGAACCCCTTCCACACCTACATAGGAAATACATCACAGGCTCATCATGCGGCAGAAAAGGCAGTTTAACAATCAGAGTTGAATGCATGACATCCTGTCGAACCCTGGACCTAAATACCTCATAAAGGAGAAGAACTGGTATGGTCAAAATAGACCACTTAGATCCTGGTAGAAACCATTCATGAGCCAGCCTTGTGTTAGTCCCTCTCTACATGGCTATGCTAGGTAACTTATCTTCCCCCTTGGCGGTGTAATGAACTGCCCCCTCACCCATTATCCATCTATCAACACAAACTCTTCTGTGAAAGTTGGTAAACTTGCCTGTTCCCAATATGATGTGCAACATTGCCTGGAACCTCCTTGGCACAGTTTCATCTGATTTACACTGTAAAAGGACCTTGAAACCTTGTGTGGATGATATGTGATCTATTCATACCTTAGACATGACATGACCTTAACCTGGCCTGATATGGGAATGTCTTAGGGCATATTAGCTAAACCTCAATGTCTGCTTCAGTGGCAGTGTACTGCAGAAGAAGCGTTGATACATCTTCTGGCTGGTCTTGATAATATGTAGCCCTGAGTGAAAATCCAGTAGTGTAAGGCCTGCATGACCCCTGGATCATAGACTATTCAGCTATAATCTGTGCTGGATGTCGTGCACAGGAAATCAGACCTGTTGCATTGTCCCTTCATGGACAAAGTCACAACATTGATAGATATGCGTCTAACCACACTCCTATACATATTGTCAGAATAATAACAGAAATATACACTGCACCTTGTGGACGAGTGACATGCGGAACACACCAGCATTGCAAAACTACCGTGTGTAGCATTAGTTAATGACATCCATGACATCACACATGGCAATTTACATTACAAATACTCACCAGTGGCTGTTGGGTCCCTGAAACGATCCACGTCACCCTGCGTGATGGGTTGCCGACCATCTGTGAGTGAACCAAATAATATATGTGTCATTGCATGGCATCCAGAAACATTACATAAACTTGAGGAACAACATTTCAGTCACATGAAATACAACATCACTTTGTAGGGGATTCCCACATTGTACAAATGACTCTGTGCACTTTGAATGGCATGCACGCATGGGATTGCTAATGCAGTGGTGGCCAAACATAACATCACCGCAGTCATACATGAACATAACAGTTGGGTAATTCAATTTCTAAGCACCATGTCCACACAGGCATCATGTGTAAGTTGTACTGCGTATGATGGTAACTATGCATTTAGTAAGAGGCTGATACACAGTCCTTTGGGGTGTAAAACACTCTGGAGCAGTCAAACTCACGCATTTTATAATCACCGGGCAAGGATATATCTACACATGACCCATGTACAGGGGCCGGGTAGATACAGTCCTGCTGCTCATGGATTTGAGCATCTGTCACACTGTGTACTCTCCTGCACATAGGTCAAACACACACTGGCACTGCTCAGATATGTACAGTTACACATACTGGACACACCCACACCATCCTGCACACAGTCGCTGCTCACATCTCTTTGACTGACTACAGCCGTGATGGGCTCATACATGCTAACATCCTCTGTGCCTTGCCACCCTTACTGGCATGTGGTCATTTACCATCACATAGTAATGTGAATGCAAGTGGCACACAGGAAACCTCAGTCCCACATCTGGTCTTCACACTGCAAATATGTGTTCACACCTCAATGATAAGGTGACTACTCACTCCAACTGTCAAATCATGGAGCTATACAAATAGGGCTATTTGCAATGACTACTCACACACCTACTCTACTGTAGCACACCAAGGGACAGTATTACAGGTAATGGTGCATCCCACCAAATCAGCATGGAGGCAAGAGTAAATGTGCACCATGGCCCAACTCACATGGTGAGCTGCATTTCCCATGCTGCGCACCATGCTGCTAAAATGACACAGATGCATCAGGCATCTGTGCTGTAAAGGCAGTGCATTGCAGGAGTTGTGAAGCATGTGCGGGGCTGCTCCAGCAATGCTCTGGTTGGCCCTATCTTGTCAATGCTGCGTCAATACTCGTGCCTGCTTCAAGCAGGCCCAGAGTTAAGACGCAGCATTACCATGAAAGTGAATGACTGAAACTTGATAGATTTCACTCTGTCACTTTACAGAGGTGTTCCTGTGTATGACTGCCCTCCCCTGCGCCAGAACGCCCCCTAAAGGTGCATAGCTTTACAATGTGACGCCTCTCCCAGAAGTGTGATATTGTACATACCCTGCTAATGTACATGTCTTGTGCCTCTGGTGGCACAGGCTTGCACTGGTCTAGTGTTTGATTGCTGCCTATGCCTTATGTATATCCCATGGTTGCTTCGTTTGGTCTGGCCTCTTACAGCCTTTGTACCTCCTGAGGATGTTGATGTTCCGGACGCACTGTGTGATGGTGGTGTGTAATGCCATATGTGTGCTTTCCCCCCAATTGCACAGGATTTGTGGATCCTGCTGCAGGTTGGACTGGCTCGAGCCTCCTTTGTGGGGAGGCAACAAGTTTGTTCGGGGTGGGTCTGGATCCCTACATTGTGTTTGGCAGTGGGGCCTTGCTGCCAGGCCCGGACTGACCGTTGCGGGCACCGGGCAATCCCCCAGTGCGCCGCAAGGGTAGGGGCCGGCTTTGGGCCCCTGGGGTCCGTTTTTTCTACAGGGCTGTTTATGCAGCATAGCTGCAAACTCAGCCCTGTAACAAAATCGGACGAAAACCGGCCCCGGCAAAGAGCTCTGTTGCACCCCCAACCTCCCAAGGGGGGGGCGGCCGAGCAATTTGCCGGGGCCGGTTTTGGTTCCCAGTCCGGCCCTGCTTGCTGCGGATTGCCGGAGGTCCCTTGTTGTTTCACATCTGTCTCGGGGTGTCTGCTCTGCTTGTGGGGTGGCTGTGGTGTGTCTGGACCTCCTTGCGTTGGCCTGTCCTCCTACTGTGGGTGAGTTTGGACCTGGGTTCGGTAGCCCTTTGCCTCTCGGGTCCCATGCCAGTCATGTGGTAATTTTACCTGGAGTGCTGTCCGACACGGGGTGTGTCCGCATGATGAAGATCAATTCAAAATGGTCAGGCGATTTAGTTGATGTTTCCTAAGTTAAATTTGCCCGGTGTTTAAACGCCTCTAATACCATACGAAGTTTACCAATAAAGAGGCAGGCGCTGGAGACAGGAAGACAGGAAACAAGTTTTATTCCGACGGATCAGAACACGTCAGATCGGACAACAAGGTATCGTCTCGAGGTGCTCTCCCAACCTCTCTGAGACCTGGTCTTTTATACACTGGTTCAAGACATGTGAACGCTCTTTATTACAACAAAGACATTGTGAAGTATGAGGATGACATTCCCGACACCCCCCCAGTTCCGGCCCCCTCCAACACATGACAACAGTAGAGGCCCTTGCCCCTCATACAATGGGAGGGGGCTATCACGCAGCTGAGTGTTCTGCCGATTCCTTCGGAATGTGTGCGCCTGATCGAATCTCAGAGGGTGGGGAGGTCATGATCAATAGTGGCTCCTTTCAAGAGAAGCGGGTGCATACAGTAGTGGGCAATAAACTGTATCCTCAGGCTAAGGGATGACCAGCGGTTCGTGCAGGCAATCGGGCTCAGAGGAAGGGGTCATCAAAGGAGGGGTATTCATGGACGGAAAGAAGGTGTTGGTCAGGCAGAGACAGAGACAGAGACAGAGTCATGAGGGAGGGGGGAGCTTATGCCTTGTGCATGTGAGAGCGGGGACAGCCAGGGTGCGTGGGGGAGGCTCGCAAGGTTCAGGGAAATGCGCTGACGGGTGATCGTGAACAGGGAGACCATGGTACCTAAAATGGCTGTCGTGTGTGTTCATACGTGAGTCTGCAAGATGGCGTAGATGATGTTCAGTACACGAACTAAAATTCCACAGTCCTCCCTTTTAACATGTCTCGCCAGCTTGTCAGTTTGGATCGATCCCCATGAGACCCCGTACCTCTATCTCGTATAGGGGACTCATGTGCTCAGTTTTAAAGTCCAAAGTCTTAGGGCACATACAGTTGGAAATGAGTGCACACAAAAATGGTAAGCATTGAATACCTAAGCAGCACCCACACAGTATCATGATTGGTATCAATATAAACGTGAACAATCTCCATCCCCAGTCCTTCAAAGTGTCCCAGAACCATCCTCCAAGCGACCATCCTTCTTGCTCCTGGCGAACCTCTGAGGACAGTCTGTGAAGGTGTTCGATTGCCTTGTAGACTGAAGGCGAGTTATCTGGCACGTAGGTGCAACAGCTGGAGCCGATGATGCGGCATGCTCCTCCACGGTCGGCCAGAACCACATCTAGAACAAGGCGATTTTGAAGGGCCACCAGGCGGACTGCCTGAAGCTCAGCCGTGTTGTTAGCAAGGATGCCAGCGGTGATGTTAATGGTTGTTTCTACTGCCTGTGTCAGGTGTCGGATAGCGCGGCTATTTGCCATTGGGCCCCACAGAGGAACAAGTCCCTTTGCCGCATCCAGGAACTGTGCTCCGGTGGAGTCGGCTTGTCCAATGTCTCCGGCGCGCTTTTGCCGGTGATGGTAGGCTGGGGCCACGTATGTGGGGGGGAGAATGAAGGCGATGTAGCACGTACCCCTCCAGCCTTTTGGGAGCCAAGTGTAAGCTTTGGTGCCACAAACAAAGTACATATTCGGGGAAGCAACAAAGGAAGGAGGATCAACTGAGACCAGTGTTCTGGTGGCGCGGCAGGAACTGTGACCCACTAGCTGTGTTCCCTGGCCTTCAAGACACACAAGTCCTGTGACATTGATGACAGACAGAGCCACGGTCAGGGTGGCAGCTGTTTGCTTCCGTAGGTGGGAGAAGGTGGGTCTGGCTGGATTGGGGAGTACTTGCATTTCGACTCTTTCTTTGGCGGGAATGTTCATAAGGAAGGCGGAACCTGAGACCGCAGGACAAATGGGGGCAGACGTTCTTCCTGTTTTGTTCAGCCAGAACCCATAGTAGAAGTGTGACACTGTCTGACCAGAAGCGGCGTTGTCCTTGTTGCTCTCCTGCAAGAGGATCAACCAGGCGAGGCAGGAGCCGTGAACTGAGAAAGGAGAAGGGATGAAGGGGATGGAGTGTCCGGTAGCATGCGGGAGCAACCCGCAGATCCAGCAGTTCGTGGCATTTGTAGCAAGGTTGTGCTGGTGCAGCAGTTGCACGAAGGAATTGTTCCAGAACTCCCTACGCCTCTCTCGGAGCTGAGGCGAAAGGGTGATCAGGTAGTGCTCTTTCATGGTGGTTGGCTGTACAGTGGTCGGCAACATTTGGTGAGCGGGTGTGCTTTCTTCCAAGATCCAGAAGGAAGTCATGAGGAGGAGGCAAAAGAGGAAGAGAATGAAGAAAGCGATTGTCTTTGATTTGTGCAAATTGTCAGTCTCTGGGTTCCTGTAGTGGGTACTTCCTGTTGCTTCCGACGTCTTCTTATCTGGCGCTTACATCATCTTCTTATCTGGCGCTTCCATCATCTTCATCTTCAAGGTGCTCGGTAGTGGGCAGAACCACAGACTTTGTTTAGCTTCTCTCCGGGTAACCCTTGGTTGCTTTGGGTCACCGTTCTGAGATTTTTAACTTAGTCAGTGGCCTACTTAGCCGAAGCTCCCTACTTTCGACGCAGGAAATACCCTTCTCGAGATGGCACAGTGGGATCAGAGTGTTTTGCAAGTTCAAGTGCCTCGGTATCAGGATAGCAGTTCAGTGATGGTCGGTCTTTGTTCAGGAGCTCTTCCTGAGTGCTGACGTTGTCTGTCGTGGCCAGGGTCGAGGAGACCTTCTTGCAGTGGTGTGCATGCAGCCAGTGCTTTTTCCCCTCCACTCGAAGAGCCGTCCGAGTGGTGATCAGTACTTGCCAGGGGCCCGTCCACCGGGGTTCCAGACTCTTTGCCCGTTGAAAATTCCGGACTAGGACATACTCTCCCGGTTGGATATCGTGACCGGGACCCCTGGAAGCATCGGGGATGGCCTGCTGCACCTGTTGATGAATGACAGACAACGTGTTAGTTAACTTGTATAAATAATCTGACAGCAGGACGTCGGGGACGTCGTGAATGGAGGTCAGCTTGGGGGCAGTCCAGAGGTTCATCGGTCGCCCAAACACAACCTCGTAGGGGGTCAAGTGGTGCTTAGTGGGAGTGGAACGCATCGATAGTAATGCCAGTGGGAGGGCATCTGGCCACTTAAGTCCTGTGGTGGCCACTATCTTTGACAGTTTCAGTTTCAGTGTAGCGTTGTGTCGCTCAACCAGGCCAGCGGATTGGGGGTGGAAGACCGCATGGAACCTCTGTTTTACCCCCAACCCCTTCAGGATTAGTTGGATAACTTCAGCTATGAAGTGGGGGCCATTGTCGCTCCATAAAATTCGACAAAGGCCGTAGCGAGGGAAAAACTCTTTCAGCAGTACTTTGGCAGTAGTCATGGCAGTGTTATCTCGGGTCGGATAGGCCTCCACCCATTTGCTGAAGGCACATACAATGACTAATACGTACTTCAAGCCTTGTCATCTTTCTAGCTGGATGTAATCCATCTGGAGGACCTCAAAGGGGTGGTCGGGAATCCCAAACCCTCCCCGGGGTACTACAGTTCCTTTCCCGGGGTTGTGTTGTAGGCAAATAAGGCACTGCTGGACCAGGCGTTTGGCCGCGTCGGGGATCTTGTTGTTGTGCCAGACTTTGGAAATGAGTTCAATCATGGGGGCTGAACCTATGTGTGCAGGGGAGTGTGCCATTGTCAGTATGGGGATCAAGTATGCATCAGGCAGCAACCATTTGTTCGTGTCTTTTGTCCGCCAGCAGCCTTCATCGTCCCTTAGACCCACCCGTGCCCACTCAGTCAGTTCGTGAGGTGTGCTGGCCGACTGGATGTCCTTAATCGTTTCCCTAGCGTCCGTCCATTTTTCTGCTTGTGACCTAGTCACATACATGTGTGTCATTGCCCTATTCTCAGCTGTGGTTCGGGCAGTGATGTCGGCCAGTGCGTTTCCCTTTCCAACTAAGTCCGTCACTTTCTTGTGCGCCTGGCATTTGATTACTGCTAATCGTTTGGGGAGAAGAACTGCTTCAATTAGGGCGGAGACTAGATCTCCATGAAGGATGGGCGTGCCGTGGGACGTCAGGAATCCCCTTTCCCTCCACAAGAGCCCAAAATGATGAACCACCCCGAAGGCATACTGGCTGTCCGTGTAAATGTTTGCCGTGGTTCCTGCTGCTATGATACATGCTCGTGTGAGTGCAATTAGTTCTGCTGCCTGTGCGGATTGTTGTGTGATGCAAGCTGTCTCAACTACTGTTCGAGCTGTCGTCACCGCATAGGCAGCAGAAGTGGTGCCGTCTGGGAGTTTGATACAAGAGCCATCTACCCATAGTTCTCCATCAGGGTCTGTAAAAGCAACGTCTCGGAGGTCAATTCTACTCCTGGTCTGTTCGTCCGTGAGGGTCACACAGTCGTGTATAGGGGGCACATCGGGGTCATTTTCAGGCAAGGGCAGCAGTGTAGCAGGATTCAATGTCGTACATCTCTTCAGGGTGATGTGGGGTGCAAGTAGAGTCAATTCGTACCCTGTCAGTCGTGCACTAGTCAGGTGTTGAGTCTTGGTCTGGTTCAAAAGGGTGTCGACTGCATGGGGTACTAATACCGTAAGAGAGTTCGAAAGTACAATTCCCTCACTCTGGCGGATAGAGACAGCAGCAGCGGCTACTGCTCGAAGGCAGGCAGGTAGAGCTCTGGCGACTGGATCAGGAGTGGCAGAAAAATAGGCACAAGGGCGTTGTTTGGCGCCGATGGGCTGAGTTAGCACAGACAATGCGCATCCCTCCCTTTCGTGAGTGAAGAGGGAGAAGGGCTTGGAGTAATCTGGCGTTCCTAGAACGGGTGCCGAGCAAAGGGCATCCCGCAGCTCCTTAAAGGACGTTTGGCATTCGGGGGTCCAAGGGAGTGGGAAAGGGACATCTTTGGCCAACAGGGAAAGTAGGGGTTTTATGATGAGACTGAAATTCGGTAACCATTGTCGGCAGAAAGAGGTAAGGCCCACTAATGAACGGACTTGTTTCTGTGTTTTGGGAATGGGGGTGTCTAGGATGGTTTGGATTCGGTCGGGCGTAAGTTTCCGCCCTTCTTTGGACAGGAGATGGCCTAGGTATGTTACTTGGGGCTGGCAGAACTGCAGTTTCTTTTTGGAGACCTTGTGGCCATTCTCCGCAAGAAAGTGCAAGAGTTGGATAGTGGCTGTGATTGCAAGCGGAGTGGTGTCGGCCGCCAAAAGGATATCATCGACATATTGGATCAACACCACTCCATCTGGTAGCTGGACGGCGTCCAGCTGTCTTTTGAGGGCCTGGCTGTAAATGCTGGGACTTTCAGTGTAGCCCTGGGGAGCTCTACAAAATCGGTATGAACGTTTTTTTAAAGTGAAGCCGAAGAGATAGCGGCTGTCTGGATGGATGGGGATAGAGAAAAATGCATTTTTAAGATCAATAACGGTGAAGGTGGTGGCGGTGGACGGGATGAGAGTCAGAATGGTGGCGATGTCTGAGACTACGGGGTACTGTGGTACCACCACTTTGTTGACTTCTCGCAGGTCGATGATGAAGCGGTATGCTTTCTCATCTCCCTCACCTTGCTTCTTAACAATGGGTAGGATAGGGCTATTGCAGACATTACTGACCACTTCCTCTACCACTCCTGCATCTACCAAGGACTGAATAATCGCTACCAATGCCTTCTCGCCTTCGGGCGATATCCGGTACTGTGGGAGTTTCGGGAGTATTGCATCTGGTCGAACAGTTATGTGTACAGGGTCGATCATCATTCGTCCTACATCTGAGTCGTTCCTGGCCCATAGGTACAGGGGTAGGGTATCGAGCAAGGATAGGTCAGCATCTGTTATGGTGTACATGTGTCGTGTAGGGTAGGGTCTGGACATGCTCGGGTTGTCGTACAGGATGACTCGGACTCCATCCGGGGAACACCTAATAGTAGCTCGGAAATGTTTCAGTAAATCAATACCCATAATGGCGTCAGGGGAGTTGGAGGAGAGCAGAAATGTTGTGTCAGTGGGATTGTTTCCTAGGTCAAAGGAGATAGGTTCAGACAGGGGGTTGGTGGAGGGCGTTCCATCGAAACCTATCGATGTAATGTGTGAGCCAGACAAGGGTGCCCTTGGAATCAGTCGCTTTGATAATACACTTCGTGTCGCTCCAGTGTCTACCAAAAATGGAGACTTTGTACCCAGGACCTTAGCAGTGACGTAAGGACCTTGCTGGTCAACACAGAGCTCGACTGGATCCCTCCCTTGCCCCTGGCCGTCCTATGCAAATGTTTCAGTATTGTTGCCGTCGGACTGTTGGCACTGATTCTGTCGGGGGCGGTCAAATGTGTTTGGTCTGCCAGGTCGGTCATTGGTGGTGTCGTGGGTCTGCCCTCGCCCCTGCCCTCCAGTTTTGGGGCCATTTGTCATGTCCCTTGTCTCTTTATTTTTAATCATTTCCCGAAGGGCCAGGCATTGAGACTTCCAATGTCCAAATTCTTTACAAAATGCACACTGGTTCTCATCGAGGTCAGTACGTGGAGCACCGGGTGTGGGGTTGCGGTCTCTCGTGGGTGGATTCCTAGGGGCATTCGACTGGTAGTTCTCCCTATATCGTTCCATTCCTGTAGTTACTCCCTGTAATTAAGCAATCATCACTCGTTCCTTTAAGTCCTTTTTCTTTTTCTCATTCGCCCTCTCGTTCTGGTTCTTTTGGTGTTCATAATACTGAGCCATCTGAAGGATAGCTGCAGGTTTGGAGGCTCCCCAACTACTCTCGCTCGTCTGTAACTTTTGGGAGACCTCTTGCGATAGCCCTTTTACGTAGTTTTGCACGAATAGGTGTTGTCCGGTTGCGGTGGTCATGTCTTGGCCACTGTAGTCGGAGAACACTGTTTCAAATCGGGAGAAATATTCTGATACGTCTTCCTGGGGTTTCTGACGGCAAGCCGTGTCTACCGACCAGTCTACCTTCTTCTCTGGGTTTAATGTCTTTAGTTTCTGCACTATTTTGTCTGGGAGTTCCAGTATGTCTTTTACAGGTTTCTTTCCGGGTTCTCGCTGTCCATCTAGTTCATTGAGTTGTTTCCAGGTGTGTCCGAACAGATCCGTGTGGTCGGCTTTCCGGATTTGCTTCCACACATCGGCCGGCAGACACAACCCGAAAAACAAATCAATGTCCGATAGAGTCATTATAGTTGAGCCCAAGGCTGTGCCCAGTTCGGTATAAAATGCTGTAGGGTTCTTTCTTAAATCGGGCAGGGTTTGCCTAAAAGTTAAAATATCTTGCCGATCCCATGGTTGGTAAACCCAATTATACACAACCCTCCCTTTGCATCTGCGTGGTTGATATCATCGTTTGTTCCCTGACCTCTTGGGGGAACCCAGTAGGGGGCGGCTTCTCTGATAGGCATCATAGTGTTGGCTGCTTCTAATGAGGGCTCAATCGTCTCAGGGATTGTGATCTTGACCTCTGGTTTCTGTTCCGCGAGGTGGCGGAAGACCTCAAGCGTTTGCATGAAGAGGTCCGTCACATCGCTCTCAGTCCCATCTCCAACATCGACCCTTCTGTCAGTTGTCAGTTGTCAGTTTCTCAGGACCCTTATTCTGGTACCTATCCTCATATGCGTTCAGGGTGTGGTAGCTGAACCGCAGAATGAAATGTCGTCTATGACTACCGGCATGTGAGTTGTGCATATTCATCGTATATTCTTCGCTCTCCTTCCGTTCTACCAGTGTTTTTGCTATCTTGTCGATTCCATCACGCTCATCTTTGCTCAACCTATTTGGTCTGGATGTTAGCTGTTTGTCAGTCTCGAGTTCATCTGGTGTTGTTACCAATGCGGCTGGTGCAAAGGCCTTAAGAGTCGGGGCACTAGCGCTAGGGTTACCCTCGACTGCACTCTGAACTGGTGAATGTTGTGCTAGAGGCTGGCAGGGAGCATAAGGAGGGGGCATGTAGATAATTGGAGGACCGAGCAGTAACTCGTCATTTGCCCGCTGTTTGGAGGGCATCTCTGGGTAGAGCGTAGGGGGTGTCCTGACAGGGCATTGGCCTGCCAGTCCTGATTCTTGTATTTGTTTAACTTCCTCTCTTCTTCTTATTTCTTCATCTAGTTCTTTTGCGGCAAGATGGGCTGCTTTTCGTAACTCTTTCACTATTTTTGCTTCTTCTCTTTTCCTTCGCTGTTCTGCTTCTTTGCGCCACATACCAATACTATCGAGCATAGTGGGCGTTGCCTTATTTATTTTTACAGTTGCTTCTAACGTTTTTATTTTATTTTCATCAAAAGAACCTATCAGTGGCCACTGACTTTCGGGATTCTTTTTTGTATATTTATGCCATAACTTACTATAAGCTATAGCGACTAGTCCTTGCTTAGTAAACATATCCTTATTAGGGGTGCCTTCCAATGGAGCTGGATGGTTCATCTCTAATAAGCGGTCCGGGTTGACCCAACTACTAACCAATGGGGAGAAGATAGGCATGACGGATTACAATGGGGGGCAAAAGCCTGCACTACCTATCTTTTCACTACTTGCAAAAACTGGACAGAATATTCTATTCTACGCTGTTTGCAAACAGAGAATACCTCCGGAGGGAACCAATTCCAAACAGTCAATGTTTGGATAAACAATCGATGAATGAGGAATGAAATAGGCACGACGGGTTAAAAGCTTGCGTTACCTACCCTTCACTATCTGCAAAGGGAGAGAGAATATTCCTACTCTTCGCCGTTTGTAGGCAGAGAAGATCCTTAAGAGAACCAACTTCGAACAATTCAATGCTCGATCAAACAATCAATCAATGGGGAGAAAAATAGGCACGGCAGATTACAATGGGGGACAAAAGTCCGCGTTACCTACCCTTCACTATCTGCAAAGACTAAACAGAGTATGGCGACTCTGTGCTTGTTTGCAAATAGAGAATCTCTCAGAGACAATAAAAATGAGTAATACTAGTATTTTCAAACAATCAATCAATCAATTTCGCAATTTGTCGTGTGTCACGACCTTACCCGGACCGCATGGACAGTTTCTCGTCTTCCTCTTCCAGCGCCCGATCGTACTCTACTCTCTGTTGCTATCGCGGCACTCCTGGTGGTTCCCAGTCAGGACCGTAGATCACTCGGGAGAGGTCTGCTTGGAATCAGTGAAGTTCAGATGATCGGCTGTCAGACGAGGGTCTATCGGACAGGAGCTCTCCCGATCGTTGCAGTCGTTCACTCTGTCGTCGGGACCTCTCCCACTGGATCCACGTGTCGCTGATGGGCCCCGCGTTTGGGGCGCCAATTGATGAAGATCAATTCAAAATGGTCAGGCGATTTAGTTGATGTTTCCTAAGTTAAATTTGCCCGGCGTTTAAACGCCTCTAATACCATACGAAGTTTACCAATAAAGAGGCAGGCGCTGGAGACAGGAAGACAGGAAACAAGTTTTATTCCGACGGATCAGAACACGTCAGATCGGACAACAAGGTATCGTCTCGAGGTGCTCTCCCAACCTCTCTGAGACCTGGTCTTTTATACACTGGTTCAAGACATGTGAACGCTCTTTATTACAACAAAGACATTGTGAAGTATGAGGATGACATCCCCGACACCCCCCCAGTTCCGGCCCCCTCCAACACATGACAACAGTAGAGGCCCTTGCCCCTCATACAATGGGAGGGGGCTATCACGCAGCTGAGTGTTCTGCCGATTCCTTCGGAATGTGTGCGCCTGATCAAATCTCAGAGGGTGGGGAGGTCATGATCAATAGTGGCTCCTTTCAAGAGAAGCGGGTGCATACAGTAGTGGGCAATAAACTGTATCCTCAGGCTAAGGGATGACCACCGGTTCGTGCAGGCAATCGGGCTCAGAGGAAGGGGTCATCAAAGGAGGGGTATTCATGGACGGAAAGAAGGTGTTGGTCAGGCGCGGGGTGTGATTCTCAGAGACAGAGTCATGCGGGAGGGGGGAGCTTATGCCTTGTGCATGTGAGAGCGGGGACAGCCAGGGTGCGTGGGGGAGGCTCGCAAGGTTCAGGGAAATGCGCTGACGGGTGATCGTGAACAGGGAGACCATGGTACCTAAAATGGCTGTCGTGTGTGTTCATACGTGAGTCTGCAAGATGGCGTAGATGATGTTCAGTACACGAACTACAATTCCACACGCATTGGAATCCGGGGTGTGTTTAGGATTACGTGGTGTTTGGCTTCAACTAGGGTCGGGCTCTGTCCTACCTGCAAGCTCTGTGTGTGGCCGGATGGCCCTTTGGCGGTTTGTGGGTTGAGCATGTGAGCCCCTTGGTGTCCAGATGGACCTGGAGTTAAATCCTCCTGGGGCAGGTTTTTTCTTCCTTTGCACATTGTCAGAGTATATGGTCTACTATTGGTCTGTCGTGTACCTCTTTCTGATGTATATGTGCAGGTGCTCTGTTTGGCGTTTGTGCACCCTCTGGAGGTGTGCCTCCTTCATGTTGTAGGGTGGTTATCCCTTTTGGTTCCCATTGGCCTGGCTGGTCATTATCTGTGGTCTTCTGTGCCTATTCTCCATCAGTGGCTGTGTTGGCTGTGGGGCCTGTGTTTGGGCTTGTGGTGTGTTGGCACATGGGTCGTTTGGAGGTTGCTTGTGTTGGGTGTGGCAGATCATTGTGCTTGCTTCTGGAGGAAATCCTTGGCCATGTCTTGCATGGATGCCGCTGGGTGTACTCAGCACACTCTTATGTCATGTGGACATAGGGTGATGTGTGGGGCTGTGTTTCCTGGCTTTGGGTACGCATTGTTGTTTAATGCTTGGGTAACTTGCTGCTTGTGCTGCTTCAGTCTGTTTTGCTACTGTGTGAATCCAAATCTTGTTTAGCTATCTGCACAATTGTAAGGACTGGTAGGTGGAGGGCTATCACTCCGAGTGATGTTCATTTGCATAGAGTCACCCGACAATACTACTCCCCAACCTGCATATGTCAACACCCTGCACGTACTCCCACTTGCACCTGCACCTGGCTGACTTGCACTTGCAAACACACTCCAGCAATGCCACACATTTACGGCATAGATGGCTCACACATAATGTTATTTTACGGACCAGGTTGCACAACATTTTATACGCATCACATCCATGCTGGCTGTGGCGTTCTGCACAATTACTGTGGCATCCCTGCAGACATGCAGGGAGCCAACAGGTATTGGAATTCTGCACCTTATTGTCGGACACTGTGGGCCATAGGAGACATGTAGTACGCCATAACGTAATGCAGGCAACCATGGCATGGCCATTGTGGCTAGCTGGACACATAGCAACTCCCCTAGTGGAATACTGAATTTAGAATGGGTGGTAGGTTTGCAGTAAGTCATTATTACACCAGGACATGTATCAGCCTTCCATTACTCAGTCCACACTAAGGATGTGGCTGGTGCGTCGAGATAGGTATCTTTAATCCAAATGCCATACAGCATGAACCGAAAGCAGAACTAAGATGAGCCACCCACTAAGGGGGAGGTGATGTCAGTGACAGTATTGTGTGGAATGATGAGCATATGAGATGAAGTCCCACAAGGGCTGGCAGATAGCCAGTGTAAATATGCATCACAGTCCAAATAATCAAGCATTGTGTTAACATACACTCCACACTCATTAGGCTATTTCCTAGTGCTAAGGCAGAGCCATTTTGGTATGTCCCATTGAAAATAGGGCACTGTACCACTACTACTTCTCATGTGTAATCTCCTCAGATCATTCGCCATTTGTCAACCACAAGTCCTTTCCTCTGAACAAGTATGATCATACAATGTCATGCTGTATCAAGGTGTAATGCACAAATGCATGATTGTTTGTGACATACAGTGATGTAATTCATCTCCCATGTCACATTGCAGAGGGCGAGACAGCACCTCCTGAAGAGCAATCTGGCCTGGCACCCACTGATGACACGGACGTCTATGCTACCATCGACATCGACGACCTGCAACTCCTGCTCAATGACATTGCCTCCCCAGCCTCTGGTGCAGGGCAACCCAGTAGCCCTTGGCAGAGCCCACACCCTGCTCACACCAACAAGAAGCAGGCATCCACCACCCCAGCCAGTTCCCTGTGGCCAGATCCAACAACACGTGCATTCCAACAGCGGATCATAGAGCTCCAGGAATGGTTGGGGGATAGGGTAGAGGTGGGCTTCCAGCTAATGGCAGCCGAAATAGCAGGCCTACGTGGGTGTCTTACTGACACCCACAGCCCCTTCCATGCTCTCCACCAGTCCATGGCTGACATTGCTGGAGTCATGATCCAGAGGCAACATGCTTTGTCTGCTCAGGGTGGTTCCAGCAATGTTAGCAAGGATCTTGACAACATCAGGAAGATCCTGGAGAGCATGGAGCGGATGCAGGCCCAACATCTGGCTGCCAGGGAGGAACACAATCACCAGGTTACTGGGATTTACACTGCCCTGCACCTTCTTGTTGCCTCCTTACTGCCACAGGGTTTGGCGCAGATGGATGCTGCAGCAGCCTCCACATCCTTAGCTCCAACACCAGGTGTGTCAGTGCCTCACATGGCTGCTGCCACAACACCCACTGACACTTGTGAGGCACATGACACCGATGATGATGGAGATGAGGATATATGAACCCATTCCTTGCCACTTCAACCAGCCTGTGGAGTGAACTATGCCTCTTCCCTTGGACCTGATAACATCAATAGTCTCTGTCTGGCCATCCAACGGGCACCCTCTGCACTAGCCCCCTATGCTCACCACGTGTATATACTGTAAATAAAGTATTTTTTTCTGTTTAATATGTGTTTTGGTCAAATGTTGCAAAGGTACTAACTTGCTTTTTAGGGTCTGGAGACTGATACCTTAGGAATGTACAACAATGTCAATACGAGCAGTGTACATGTTGATACAGATCCAGAGATAATAATGTAGATATGTGTAAACATGTGGTGCCACCATTGCACCAATGCAATGCTATGAAATTGTCACAATGTAAATGGGCCATCAGGTAAGGTCATCTATTGGTACATGCCAGTGAGCATTAATTAGCTAAATGTGATAGGAGAACGCCCCCTGGTCCATGTTTGGATGCAGCAAGGCAAGTACTACTCTCCTCATGTCTAGTATGCCATGCACTGCTACATACCACTGGTTGACCTCCATATTGGCATCAAACATTAGGAAGAGTACACACAGTCTGATTCAATATTTGTTCCACTCCTGCATACACTGAGTATTCCCTGCCCTCACACTGTTATGTGTGTAGTCTGTGATTCATAAGTATGTGGCCCTGAGGTGCAATGAGCATGCCTTTCATCAACATCACATTTGGGGAAGGGCTGCAGCAGGTGTGTAGTTGGGCCACAACTTACCAACATGGGCAGCAGCTCTGCATCCTACATGTGTAGGTACAAGTAGGAAGGTAGCTCCAGGCAGCCCCAAGCACGTCTGTACTATTTGTACACTTAGCCACCACACATGCCACGTCATGTTGCCATTGCTCACAAGTGGTCCATAAGTGATGATAGCCTCGTCTAACATGTGCTACTCACCCATGGTGGACACATGACATAGGGCCATCACTTTCTGTACACTTCGCGGTGTGTGCGCCTGCATGTGTAATGTCAGATGTTGATGTTACGATGTCACGTAGTGGTTGAAATGTAATGACAGATGTGTCTAACTGGTATCTATGAATGACCCAGGGGTCAGTGTGTATCCACATATACTTGTCTGTCCAGCTGTAGGAGGTGTCTTCACCCAGCCGTGTTAAATATTTTGGATGTTGCTGTTATGCATGTCTTGGTGATGTTTATGGTCCATTGGTTCTGCAAAGTATCTGGTCAGCATAGTGATGTTTGGCCTTGTGGATCTGTAGGTGGTAGTTGTTACCGGGCTGATGTCTTGTGACAGACAAACTAATATTGTACCCACATTAGACGCAACATCAACTTGTTACTCAAATTTGTCCCATAACTTTTAAAGTGGTCTAATTTATAGGCCCTTTCCCCTGTTCATATGGCGCCACTTTTCACCACCCATAGCAACATTTCTGGCCATTACATGCCCTATTTGCAGCTCTTAACCCCTTCCACACATGCATCTTTGAGGCATATGTTCAGGAACATCATTGACAGTATGGCCATCTGTGCAGATATGTACTTGACATTATACATCAAGAATGAGCTTGGTAATATTCAGGATATGTATCTTATACGGGCCCTGGTTATTTATACGGCACATCTTGTGCGTGCTTTCATGGGAAAAGAAATTGGCTGGTAATCAGGAACATTGTTCACATCTTTAGGGTCAGTTTACCGCTGCTACAACAGACATGGTTTGGACAAGTGTCTTGATGATTGGCACCATTGTGTATTGGGATGTTGCAATGACTATTGGCATCATGTACACCATTTCACACACTCCTAATTTGTGTGATTCACACAACATACCCAATCCATTATACATGGATTGGGGAAATGGAGTCAGAATAGGAATGTCATCCTCATCACAAACAGCACCCTAGTTTGCTAGTATTTGAAGCATGTGACACAACCATTTGACATAGTGTAGCCTACGTAGCACCTTGACAAGTAGAGTGTCATACATTTGACACAGTGCAGGGCATAACTGTACTGCGTACACATTCCCAACCTCCATTGATAATTGTTTTATCTGACCACTCATTGGGACACGTAACTGTTGAATGGGTACAGTGACCATGGCAGAAAGTAACACATAAACATGGTATTTATTTGACAATTTTATTTAACAGACACCACGTGACTGACTCAGTCAAAATAATTGTTGATGATGCGGCTCCTCCGTGCAAGTCCAGCAGCATTTGGTGTGGGGTGTACAGCACCAGCCTCTTCTTCTTCCTCATCTTCATCAGGTGGCTCTGGCACTTGGATCCATGGTGCTTTGGTACGGACACATATGTTGTGCAACACACAACATGCCAGGATAATTTTGTTCACCATTTCGGGTCTGTACAGCAGGCTGCCACCTGAGATATCCAAGCACCGGAACCTGGACTTCAAGACACCAAATGTCCACTCTACAATGGGCCGTGTGCGTATCTGTGCCGCATTGTACTTCCTCTGGCCAGGGGTGGTGGGGTTTCGTACTGGTGTCATCATCCATGCTCCCAGTGCATATTCTTGGTCCCCTGTGACATACAAGGGAAAGCGGAATTAGTCATTGGTTGTGCTGGATGTGTTGTTGAAGAGCATGGATTTGTGTGTTGGGATGGATGTCAAGTTGTATATCAAGTTGCCCATGTGTTTAAGCAAAATGCTGTAGTGCATGTTAGCATGTGATAAAGGCTCACTGCTGTGACTACATCAAACATCATTTTAGTGTGCAGATGAGTTGCATGTGTGGCTCTTTTCCCATTTGCCACAGACAGTGAACCACCTACTGCACTGTAATTTACCTTAGCTATATAGGTGGTATGATTACACACAACACACACTTGACCGACTGTGCGCCAGCATTCAGCAAGCCTGCTGGAGAACACAACGCATGCTTCGCACGGTCATGGTCAGAAACAAATCACCAGTCAGCTACCCGTTACATGCATGGACCATTGGGGCCTTGTTAGGTTCAACAACGACATCAACTCCAGCATGTGCAACACCATCCACTACCTGTACTGTGTGCTCCTTCCTGTCCTGGACTCAAAACCAAATGACATGAGTGCTCAGCAGACATAATAAATGTTGCAATATCACATCTCTTATGTTTAAAATCTTTTAGTAATAAGACTTTTTTATTAATCTTAAATATATGTATTGGCGCTTTGCCTGTTACGGTCAGTATTATGATTGCAGAATATTCCTAGTTAGTGGGTACTTAGGAACGAGGCAGTCATCCAATACCCCAGCATACAGATCAGCCGATCCTATAATTTACAACAAAAGAAACCTAGCACACCACAATACATATCTCAACAGATTAGTTTGTCATTCAGAATCAACATGGACGTTTGACAAAGATGTTCTTTTTAATGTTATTCAAGTTGTTCCAACTCCAGCTGACACGTGTTTTCGTCGTTTAGGATGATAACCCACGACTTCCTCAGGGCTGGAAAAACATATAAAAATGATATAGTGTAAGCCCTAGATTTAGTGGGCGTATCTCAAAATATATTCCAACATTTCACATGATTATGCTTATGGCTTGTGTGGTGCCTCTCAGTGCAGGTGGCATACTATTGGAGAAGCGTGGCTCAGTGGTTAGAGGCGGCAGACCCGGATGCTGAGATCGGCCGTGGACCAGGGTTCGATTCCCCACCTCGGCGGGTCTCGGGCTCAAAAATTCCACGGACTCGACAATTCTCGCTCCGGTGCCTACTCAACTCACGGGGTCACACTCTGCGACTCTGGGCAATAGCTTGCTTAATCTCCACTACGGCCCCTCGCGGCGGGATGCCTGGCTTTCACCTTGTGGATACCCTGCCGGGGTATCTCACAGGGGAATACCAGGACGGGTTCCCTAAGCAAGCGCCTTGATACCTTCGGGTGATACGTGCGCTATATAAGTCGCAATACATTTACATTTACATTTACATTTACATACTAAACAAAACTAAGGGGCCTTTATGAATTAAGGCAATCCACTTTCCAAGTTAAGATAAGACTGGACAAGTATGAAATAAGTAATAAAGCATATTAACCCCCCTCAGTATTGATGCTATCATGCCCAGCCCATCAATGAACCACAATCGTGCATGAATACTGGTTCATGATTCTTAAACAACGCCCCATTGTTGGGCGTGCACATTGACCATCAACTCCCATCCACCCACCCCGCCCGCTGGTGCTGTAGTGTAAAATCTTTGTGTTGCTAAATCACTACTAATGTGTGTCATGTACCAATGAGTCATTGTACGCTCTATAGTCGTGTTCTCTATAACCTCCTATGTTGCGGGAGCCTCTCACTGTGCGAGTCCCTCTCTATCCGAATGGAGCTACTCATGCATGTCCCACCCCCACTGCGGACACAGAACTGCTATCCTCCTCCCTGTCTATTATCCAGAGTTCCGCCACCAGGGCCTCCCATGCACGTGAAGCTTCAAGCACTTTTTCATAATGGGACCTATGCGCCAGCTACATTCTGATGGAGCTCTCACTCCCCGTCCATTTGAGTATCGCTGCCTTCCACCTAACAAAGCTGGGGCCAGCCGCTGCCTTCCAATGTGACGTATTTCCCTATCGGCGGGAATGATGCCTAAATCAACCAACTTACTAGTCATGGTGTGGAGGAGTGTGGCTCAATGGTTAGAGCGGCAGACCCTGATGCAGAGTTCTGGCCAGGGACCAGGGCTCAATTCCCGCCTCAGCGGTGTCTCGGGCTCAATTTCCTCGGACCTGTTAATTCTCGCCTCGGTGCCTATTCTAACCACAGGCCCCACGCTGCAACTCTGGGCAATAGCTTGATTAGCCTCCACACCGGCCCCAACAGCGCTAAGGATGCCTGGCTTCACCCTGGGGGTGCCCAGGAGTGGACACTTCACAGGGAAAGCCAGGAGGGGTTCCACAGCGGTATGAGTATCAGCGCCAGGAAACCGCATAGGCGACACCGCAAGGTGACCGTCTGGTGACAGTGCGCTCTATAAGTACCATGACATTTACATTTACATGTCATTTGTTTATAGTGTGTAGGAACCAGTGCAGCAGGCACGTCCCCTTCTCCGTATCAATCTGCCGTCCAGTCACCTCACAGAGCACCCCGGTCACCTCCTCTCAGTACATGCCCAGCCCTGGGCAATCCCAGAGCCTGTGTTTGAGGTCAGCTCCCTCAGCTCGCCATCGGGGGCATATCGCCGTTTAGGATTGGAAAGATGATTAATTTTAGCAGGTGTGAGGTTGGTATGCCCTATGTAACACGGAGAAATAGATCAACTGGAACCTAGCATTCCTAGTACCCTTCCACACCCTTCGAACAATCTGTGACCAGGCCGTCTACGGGATGTCCCTCCCAAGGTCCTCCGCACATTGCTCCCTCAATCTTTGTTGCGGGGTAAGCCCATCCCCTGAAGTCCGTTTATAGAGGCTGGTAATTGCCTTGTATGTGCCTGTTGCCATCCCCACATTTTGACATACTCTGCTCAGCGGGACTTCCAAGAGACCAGCACCCAAATGTATTTGATGAGCGGCACTCAAGGCTGCGTGCATCAGAAAGTGGCCTTGCGGGAGGCCAAAGGCTTCTTGCTGCACACTGTAGGGACAGCAGTGCTCCGTCTGCGTACAAGTTACCCACCATCTGCAGGCACAGTTCCTCTCACTCCGCTAGACCAGACCAATCACCCCCATGTAGCAGCGCTGTGCACATGCCCAGTGGTATCTTGGGTGCATGAGGCCTCAGCACTCCAATCCTGCTATGGAATTGTTTCAAACAGTAGCAAAGGCAATTATCCGCCATGGATAAATCTGCGATCCTGACTCTCTGCAGCAGTATCACAAATGACAACACATGTCGCTGTACATTAGGCGCAGTCTCCCTCTCCGGGCCTCTGAACTCCAACGCTATTGCCGGAGTGAGGGTCTGGAACTGCGCAGCTAGATAGTACAACTTGAAGTCTGGAGTAGCCAGGCCTCCCTCCGCCGGTGGCCTCATCTGCGTCTCCAATGCTACTCTACGCCCACCCGCACCCCAAATTAAGCCTCCCCCCGCTGGCAAGCATTGTCATCAATAAAACAAGACACAATACATAATAATACCAATTTGACCAATAGGCGCATCAGCAGGCAATGTCCCCCAACCAAACAAATCACAAACCCCAAACAACCCACACCCCCACTGAACCTCCCACCCCCCCAAGAACAGGCACTAACACAGTGAATTCCATCCAAACTGGCAAAAAGCACACCACATTCTAAATCCAGGCAAACCTGCCATTACCATCCAATGGGGGTTGGATAGGGCCTAGGTCACAATCTGCTACTAATCAAATAAACACAACATCCAATGCTGCCCCCCGATTTCCCCAAATCATCCTGCCTCCCAGGACCTCCCTGAGCCCATCACCGTTCCACGCCACCACTTCACCCCCATTTGCTGGCGAAACAGGCACTCACTGCCCCCCATGTGAATCATCTCTGCCATCTTCAAACAACTAATACCAACACCTCAACATTATTACTCAAAACCAAAGTCCCATCTCCACAGACAGTCCAATAGCTACTCATCCAACAATCCGTCAGATGTCCCAGGGGTGAACAATGGCAGTGCCTGGTTGTCCGATACAGAGGATCCACCCTCCGAGAGTTCCTTTCCACTCCCACGCCAAAACTCTCCCAACGCAGTCTTTAGCAATTTCCCAGACATCGCCACCACTGCAGCCAGGGCTGCCTTGCGTTCCATGGCGGTGTGCGAAGCCAATGGTTTCCGCAGGCTGCACCTGCCTCGCCGTAGTCATTGCGATCCACAAGGCTGCGAGTCGCAGACCAGCTCAGGCGCCTCCCCCTCCTGGCCATCCTTCCCTGCTTTATGGAACTCCAACCATTCCCAGGCCTCCTCGTGTGTATCATGAAAGTGGGTTTTACCATCCAACGCCATGCGTTAATTGGCTGGGTAAAATAGAGAATATTGAATCCCTTCCGCCTGTAGTTCTTTCTTCACAGCTTGGGAGGACATACGATGCCGCTGCGTGTCAAACGAGTAGTCTGGAGAGAGAGTGACGTTGCTGTTGTCCATTTGGAAGGGGCCATCACAGCGGGCTTTCCGGAGAAGCAGGTGGCGATCTTGAAAATGCTGCAACCGCGCCACCTCCAGTCTTGGAGGACGGCCCTGTGCCGGCGGTGTAGCTGGGACATGATGCGCCCGTTCCAGAGTGTAAAAATTGAAAGTCCCTCAGAGGCCACAACAGACCGGAGCCAAGTCTCAATATACACCTCCATGTCCAGCCCCTCAATTTAATCAGGCAGGCCCAGCATGCGGATGTAATTGCGCATGTTTCAGCATTCCACGTCCTCAGCTCGCCGCTCCACTACTGAGAGACGGTCCAAGAGCCCTTCCATTGATGCAGATGGTGCCGTCTGCGCTGTGCCAACCTCCTGAAGTGTAGCTTCCGACTGTTTTACTGGGTCTGCAATTTTCGAATGGTCTGCACGCAGTAGGCCTAATCCAGTCGCAACTTGTGCAATGTCCTGCTGAAGAGCAGTGCGTGTGTCCATGATGGCCACCAGGATCTTGTCAAATTGCTGCAGGATACCGGCATTCTGCAGCAATTCCGGTTCAATCCAGTCTTCCACCGGTAGGGATTCTGCGTCCGACGGCGGTGGGTCCCCCTCCTTCCGACCTTGGGGCTTGGCCATGGTTGCAGCTGGCGATGTACTCCAATCCTGCGCCCCCGTCTACTCACACCCACTCCTCCCGTGCGTCTTATTGAGCCATCCCGGCCTCCTCACGAGCAAGGTCACTCTGCACTGGCCCCTATGCTTGCGTCCACAGCTGTGGGGCCCGCTCCGCAGCTCTACCACCGGTACTCCCTCGCTCAGTGGGCTGTTCCGGGTGTGCACACAACCTCTCTGCAGTGCAGATTGCAGCAGCCCGCCACCACTGGGAGGTCTAACTTCCTAAAGGAACTTCCCACACCTCTATCCGTGGCCGTCGCTGGCTCTGCATCCTTTGCGCCCTTTTACAATTTGCGCTCAGTCAACGCACCAATCAACAAGGCAGTCCAGTGCCATCACCAGCCTATCCCTCCCTCAATTCACAGTGCGTTCACACAGCTCCAATATTGCTAGAGGTGGGGGTAGGGTCTGCAGCTTCTCGAGGGTCCGTCACCCTCCAACTTGCCCAGCTTTAACTCAGTTACGTTGGGGCAGGGGGGGCTCCCACCCAGGCGCAAGTCTACAGCCCAGCTTGCTTCGCCCTACAAGAAGTCCAAACCCCACCTGCTCAGCCTCCACAGTCGTGATCTGCAGTTTCAGGGCAGGGGCCGTCAGTAGCAGGCTTCAGATGCGCCCCACTGCACTCAGCGGGGGAGCCTCAGCAACGTTTGCGGGGCATATCACATGGAGGGCTGAGCGGTGTAGTCCGCAGTGGGCTTGCTCTGCTCTTTAGGGCAACAGCCTGCCGCTCCCTTCACCAGCGCATCCCCAGCTCGCGGCCAGCCGCACCAGTCACCTCAGGCCCTGCCCGTATCTCTGCCGGGCCGGGGGTCAAGTCACTGTCAGTGCGGGAGGGTGTATCTCGGAGCCCCCGTCCTCTCTCGTTGCCCTCCTTGCTGGGGCTGCGCAACCGGCGTGCGATCAAGGCTCCACAGTCAGCAGTCGCCGAGCTGTGATCCACATCAGGGACCACCTCTATTTACAGAGGCCGGAGTGGCTGCACACATAGTCCAGTGTGTGGGTGCTCCTATTTTCGCTATCGAGGCGCCGTTCCCGCTGTCGGCCGCATCACACTGCCCCCCCCCCCTGTCATGTGAGGGTGCCAGCGCTCCCCAGGCAGCCGGGAGCAAAGCCACAGGTCGGCACTCCCATTTAGCGGCGTCACAGCTGGGCACAGCCATAACCGAGACTTTGCCCCGGCGCCATATGAATGTGGGTGGCAGCTGGTACCCCCGCTCCATCACGCAGTTAGTGCGGCCCCCACTCGCTCCTCTCTGTGCAAGTCTCGGTGCCCCTCTGTGCCAGGCCGCCCCCCGCTCCTGTGACTCTGGTTGGGGAGTCAGGAGGCATCAATCCTAGGATTACTAGGGGGGATTAGGCGCGGAGCTCAGCGCTCACACAGCCTTCCCCATCGGCACAGACACCACGCACCGGTTGCCATATCACATCTCTGACATTAGGCTGACCACGGCCATCACCACACTGATCCACAAGGCAGGCAACACCTTGGAGTTGGCATTATGCACAGCTCGGGCAATCACCTTGGCACCTGTCTATGCACAGCCCGGGCCAGTTCTTAAGAAACATGCAAGTCATACACACCATCAGAGCATTGGGTACACAGCCAATGAACTGCAGAGCAGGGCTGCAACGTTTGTACATGTATGTCAGCATTGGTGAAATGTAGACAAGTGAACTTTATATGGTGGACACAGCAACAATGACATGACACAGTTGATTACGGTCACACAACTGGCTAGAGACCTGTCCTTCCTCAAGCTGAATATTCTACACATTAGCTTCCATGATTCTGTATGCAACACCATACACAAGGGACACAAGGCGAAGTGAGATGCACATTGCAAAGACGTTGCTTGTTAATTATTCCACCCTTGTAATCCTCAATGCTGTACCTGGAGGCTAGGGGTTCACAAGTTAGGATCATGTGCGACAAGGAGGAATGGTCTAGCAATGTCTTTGAGACTTTATTGCACATGCTAAATGTGATAGAGTGCCATGCAAAGATGTTGAGGATGTGTATCCACACTCAACATCATTGATAGAAATTACACAGCATGTTTCCTGATTTGCAACAGCAGTGGGCCAGGATCTCACATGACTTAATTGGCTGTAGGTATTCATTTATCTACATTGAGGGACACTTTGCAAAACGTACCTCATCCTAGATTATCTGTACATACACTTAGTAGGATTTGGGAATACAGGGGAACCATTATTGTGTGACGTGCTCATAGTGCAGCACGTGAAGCAAATTGGACATTGCTCACACACAACAGGCACTCCACTTCCAGGTAGCATTCTTCACTGACATGACTACCATGGAATTGTTTTTGCTCGTGCCCATTTCCATGGTCCTACCGACATAGTAACACTTTTCACATGCCATGTCTACTTGTAACACCATGCATGACCAATCAAACAGTGGCCCACAGGCAGTGGGATGACTCATGACAAGCACATTTTGTTGCGGTTTACATGATTGTGAAAGCATGTTGGTTCCAGACATTGACATTGCCTACAGACGAGTATACACCTGCTTGACATTGGCACATAATGAGTTGGCACCATGGTTCACTGACAATGCCAGGGCAGCTATGATGTCTACACACAAAAACAACATGTACTCACAGTAGGTACTGCCAATGGTGCAAACACTGACATTGCCATGTGAGAAGGGTGGTTACAAGTTCCATACATTTGTATGTCTACTACCTTTGTGGCCAAACACAGTATGCATACAACTGGGTATAACCACATGCCTTTCCGCCTCATGTAGCCGTAGTAGACAGGGATGCATGTCCTACCCCACTAGTGAGCGTACTTACACATGTGAACAGTCATACACAAAAAACAGGTATGAAGACAATAGACACCACTATAGCAGCGTGTCACGCGATTGCTGAGCGGAATAATAAAATAACATTATATGTACCTGCACTCCCCCTGCCATGTCACGCAGCACTGTCCGTTACACAGGAGTAGGGTCCTTTGCGGTCTCTCCATGAGGTTTGCATTGTGCAGATGGGGGACTTATATCCTGAAGGGTACTACATGACAGAAATTGACTTAGGCTATATCCATGCGCCCTCTCCCCTTTTTCACTATTCCTGCTTTTGCCTACAGTGGCCTATACATGATCAATACCCAGACTCCCCCTCAGAACCACCAACACTACAGGCCCTGCAGTTGCTCCTTGTCTTTCCCTCAATGAAGTAAATAATTTCCTACCTTGAGAAGGCAGTACAGGAGGAGACGGGCAGGGGGACAGACAAAAGCTTACACAAATGGAATACCGTATTGTATCAGCCTGTTTCTGAGGAGGAGTGGGTGAATCAAAAAAATTTGTAGAGCGCGCTACTCACCCGTTCGGGTCTCAAGGCGCTGGGACGAGGGGGAGCCACTACTGCTCCAAGAGCCAGGTCTTGAGTTGTTTCCTGAAGGGGAGAAGGTCCTGTGTCAGCCGTAGGTGGGTGGGGAGGGAGTTAAATGTCTCGGCTGCCAGGTAGGAGAAGCATCTTCCTCCGGCAGTGGCTCAGCAATTTCGTGGGACGGTGGCGAAGGCCAGGCTGGCAGATCGGAGCTGGCGTGTGGGTGTGTAGAATGTGAGACGGCTGTTGAGGTATTTGGGGCACATGTGGTGGAGAGACTTGTGTGCATGGGTGAGGAGTCTGAACCTGATCCTCTTGCTGACAGGTAGGCAGTACAGGTCTCACAGATGGGCAGAGATGTGGCTGTGACGAGGGATGTCCAAGATGAGTCATGCAGAAGCGTTCGGTATGGGCTGGAGTTTTGTCAGGAGTTTGGCTGTGGTTCCAGCGTGGAGGGTGTTCCCGTAGTCCAGTTGGCTGGTGACAAGGGCCTGGGTGACCATCTTCCGGAAGATATTTTGGAGCATGCGCAGGGTGTTGAAACAGGATGACATGACAGCGTTGACTTGCTTAGTCATCATGAGGGAGGAGTCCAGGATGACGCACAGGTTGCGTGCATGGTCCGTGGGCTTGGGGGCAGTGCCCAGTGCAGGGGGCCACCAGGAGCCATCCCAGGCAGAGGGGGAGTGTCCCAGGATGTGGACTCCCGTCTTGTCTGAGTTCAGTTTGAGACGGCTGAGCTTCATCCATTCCGCAACGTCTTTCATTCCTTCCTGGTAGCTGGCTCTGGCAGTGGCGTGGTCGTTGGTGAGGGAGAGGATCAGCTGGGTGTAGTCAGCATAGGAGATGATGTTTAGGTTGTGTTGGCGTGCGATGGCTGCGAGGGGGCTCATGCCGACGTTGAAGAGGGTGGGGTTGAGTGAGGATCCTTGATGAACGCCGCCGATGACTTCGCTGGCCACGGATCATAAGGGGGAGGCGGACTCTCTGGGTTATTCCGGCGAGGAACAAGATGATCCACTCCAAGGCCATCCCTTGGATTCCGGTGTTGCTGAGGCGAAGTATCAGTGTGCTGTGGCATACGGTGTCGAAGGCTGCCGAGAGGTCCAGGAGGATGGGGGCAGCTGTTTCCCCGTTGTCGAGCAGGGACCTGATGTCATCGGTAGCTGTGATGAGGGTGTTGTCTGTGCTGTGGTTAGCTTGGAAACGGGACTGCGAGGGTTCTAGGGATCCGTTAGTCTCGAGGAAGGCGGAGAGTTGTTTGTTGACAGTCTTCTCGATTACTATGGCAGTAAAAGGGAGGTGCAAGATGGGGCGGAAGTTCTTGATGTCCGTGGGCTCCGCAATGTGTTTCTCCAGGAGGGCGCTTAGCTCAGCATGTTTCCAGCTCTCCGGGAAGGTGGCGGATGCGAGGGAGCTGTTAATGATGTCCCGGAGTTGGGGTGCGATGATGGAGTAGGCTTTGTTAAAGATGTCTTGTGGACAGGGGTCGGTTGGAGAGCCGGAGTGGATGGTGTTCATCATGCGGGTGGTGTCTTCGGAGCTGACCGAGGTCCAGGTGCAGAGGGTGGTGGTGAGTGGCGCAGGTTCGGTGGTTTGCTGCGTTGTCTGTGTGCTGAAGCTGTTGTGTATGTCGGCAATCTTGCGGTGGAGGAACGAGGCAAGTGAGTCGCAGAGGTCTTGCGAGGGTGTGATGTTGTTGTTGCAGGCGTAGTGGTTGGAGAGCTCTTTGACGATGCTGAAGAGTTCCTTGCTGTTGTGGGTGTTGTTGTCTAGTAGTTCTCTGAATGTTGTCTTTTTGGTGTTTAAGATTAGCTGGTGTTGTTCGCGGACGGCGTTCTTGAGGGCAGTCATGTTTCCTGTTGACTGGTCATGGCGCCAGGCTTTCGCGAGGGTGCTGCAGGTTTTCTTTGGATTTGGATTTTGTTGGTGAACAACGAGGCTTTGTTGCTGCCAGGTCTGCTGGGAGGATACTATAGCAGTGCAAGGTCATTTGCGCAGTTGTTGAGACACTGTGTGAGGTTGTGGGCAGCTTCGTTGGTGTCCGTCGTGTTGTTGGGAGGGTTCTAGCTAAGGGAGGTGGTGAGCTGGTCAGCAGTGATCTTGCTCCAGCTTCTATGGGGAACCTGTTGCAGGTGGTGGTGGGTCGTGGTTCTCCTGAAGTAGAAGTGGACGCAGCTGTGATCTGTCCAGTGTAGTACGATGGAGTGGCTGAAGGAGATGTGCTTGCTTGAGGAGAAGACGTGGTCAAGTGTGTGGACGGCGTAGTGGGTGGGGGTGTTCACCAGTTGCTTGAGTCCGAGGTTGGCGAGGTTGTCCAGCAGGGTGGTGGTGGTGTTTTTGTCATTGTTGTTCTCCAGGTGGAAGTTGAGGTCCCGAAGGAGGATGTAGTCTGTGGGGGTTTGGCCCTGCGAGCTGACGAAGTCTGCGATGGGTTTGCTGAATTGTGTGCGTGGTCACAGGGGTCTGTAGATGAGAGTGCCTCTTAGGGTGGTGTTGGGGCCATCCGGAATGGCTATGGCGATGTCGGGGGCAGAGGAGGCGTTCATCCAGTTTTATGTGAGCATGGCAACATCTGGTGATGTTGTGTCGAGGAGGTACCAGAGTTCAACAGTGTGCCTGTGGATGGAGCGGGTGTTGAGCAGGATGCACTTGAGGTGGTTGTTGCTGGGGCCTGGCCTGGCGGATGCGGTGCTGGTCCGGAGGCAGGTGAACTTGCAGGGTTGGCAGGTGAAGGGTCCGTGTGTGCATTTTGGGCTGGCTTGGTGGCAGGTGGGGTTCCAGCCGGCGTTGAGTGCGTGGAGGGTGGCGGCATCGTAGTTCAGACCGGTGGGCTGGTGTCGTTGAGGGCCAGGGGTCCTGGCGCTGGGCACTGTACATGCGCGGATGGGCGCAGACGGGCTTACCTTTGTTGCGCCTTCGGCACAACAGCGGTGCGTCCGCTGCACAACAGCAAAGGAGCAATAGTGTATGAAAATTAATACCACTCAACACTCACACGGGGTACAAAATAAGAAGGGATGAGGGCAGGCACACGGGGACCCAGAAGGCAAGGGGCACAGGCACTTAAGGGGGGCCAGGCAGCAATGACATAGGTGAATCAGCGTCGATCTGAGGAAGGGTCAAAGCTGGAAGAGCGGACAGGGCAGGCGGAGCTGCAGCAGTGGGTAACCGACCTATCCAAGGGTCAAGGGTCGCTGTCTCCACTGCGCAGCAGCTGCGAAATAAGGGGAGGAGGAGAGGAGGGGTCAGCTGGGAGGCGTGAGGTGAGGACAGTCAATGGGATCCAGGGTATTGGCGGGACGGGAGGCAGCAGGGGGAATAACAAGCCCAGAGGCGCTAGCACCGGCAAAGTGTGCCAGCTGACGAGGTGCCTCACCCCCAATGACAACTTTCTGATCATTAATTTACAAACTGGGCACCAAACATGCCACCCACCCGTTGAGCTCCATAGAATGGGTCTCAGGGGAAATGATAATTGCAAGTGCTGTGAACAATCCGGGGAAGTCTTTATTACTTTGTCCTGGGGCTGTATTCCTGGTCATCTATACTGGGAGTTAGTATTGAGATACTTGCACACCACGATGGGTTTGCAGTTGCCGTGTACACCTCCGGTTTGACTACTTCATCATACTATGCACATTAAGGGGACAGTGGCCAGGTTGGTCAGAATTGCTCTCAGACTGGATATACGCCACATCTTATTTACATGGGATAGTAGGGCGTAGCCAGGTATGGAGTGCTGGCTGGAAGACTTGGATTACTGTAGGTACCATGTCAACTTATGCTGAAGAACTGCCGAGGACGTCTAAACCCAAGTACAACTGGGGTCCACTGATGAGTTTCCTTTCTCCTCCATCACCTGTAAGTGTCACCAAACATTCTTCCACGAGTCATACTTTCCATAGTTAATTGTAAACCGTGGTTGATGCGACACCTATGTTATCATGCAAGAAATAATATGAGGTATGAACCTTTTGTTTTTGTGCATGCCCGTGCTGTATTATCCACTGACGTCTCTTGTTTTTCAAGTATGTACTGCCGTAGATTGCAGTATTACTGTGTTATGTTGTGAATAGGTAAAATAACAATGTAATGAGAGAACAGTAGTGTATCAGCTCCATATTTGAGGGTCAGTCTCCATATACCTAGAGGTGTACCAGGTAGTCTGCATCTGCCTCACATGTGTCGGCGTCCTCCATACAGCCTTAGCAATTTTGCACACATTGTAGTGTGCTACTGGGTCACTGACGGTAAGTGACATGGAGCAGTACTACACTAGCACACTAAATGGCAACATATCAGTCTCTCCTGTGGTATTCATCATGCCTGTCCAGCACAGGACATGCACAGTGGGAGTTGTGTTGCAAGTTTGTTTGTGAGTGATGTTTCTCCGTCACACATGCATGTTTCACACATCTTGCAACTTTGGGGAGGGGGACAGGGATGTACAACTTGCAGTGATTTTGGTCTGTGTATCTGGCCACAGTGCCCATAGTCCATGGTGTGAATGTGTCTGGTGTGGGGTGATGTTTTTGGACATCTTGGGGCAGATTTACAAGCCCCTTGCATCTCATTTACGCCGCTGTTGCGTCACTTTTGTGCAGGGGTACTTACAACATGACGCATCTGGGAGATGCGTCACGTTGTAATACCCTGCACCACATGTAGGCGTTCCTGTGCAGGGGGGGGGCCTTCCGCCGCTGGAACACCTCCTAAAAGTGCCGGAGTGAAATCTGCAAGATTTTACTCAGTCACTTTTAGGCCCATGATGCGTCAAAACCCTGCGCCTGCCTGAAGCAGGCGTAAGGATTGACGCAGCATTAACTAGATTGGCTTGCAACGCAATTCCAGCAATGCGTCACTTTTACGCCACAGATGCGTCACGCATCTGTGCCATTTTAGCCCCATGGTGCACCGCATTGTAAATGGCGCCCATCCATGATGGCGGAGCTGTGGCGCACAATAACTGGCGCATCCCTGCTGATTTGCAGGAATGCGCCAGTTATTGTAAATGTGCCCCCTTGTATGTGATATGGTGACACTGATATTGGTACATTTCTGTTTTGCATGTATGTGCTGTAGATGCAAGTGGTATGTTGGATTACTACTTACCAACTAGGACTGCATTCCCATATGTTCCATCCTGGATGCGCTGGTTGATGACTGACTGCTGGAAAATATACGAATCATGCACACTCCCTGGGAACTTTGCAATGACATTTGTGAACATTCCACGGTGGTCCACGATTGCATGCACATTCATTGAGTGAGTGTGCTTTCGGTTTCTATATATGTGTGCACTGTCCGCAGGTGGCACTAATCGGATATGTGTGCAGTCTATTGCACCCAGTACTTGTGGGAATCCAGCTATGGCGTTGAAACCCTGCTTGACCAGGAGCTGTTCACGCACAGTATTGGGGAAGTGTAGTTCCTGGGGTATCAGGCTGATTATGCCATCCAACACAAATGGGAGGAATCTTGAAAAGGCTGCCTGTGAGACTCCACCCACTCTGGATGTTGTGGGTTGAAATGTCCCTGAGGCCAGGAAATGCAGCACAGTCAGTAGCTTTGTTTGCGGGGGATATTGGTTATCCGCTGGGTTGCTGGTGTGAGCCTGTGGCCTATGTGGTTCAGTATATAGTCAATAGTTGTCCGTTTGAGCCTGTAGTGGGCTATGAAATCCTGGGGTTGTAGATCTCCATGGACAAGTCGTGTGCGCATTGGCCGCCGTCGTCTTTGCCGCTGCCTTGGTGGTGGTCCAGGAGGCGGTGGTGGTGGCGGCAGTGGGGGCTGTGGCCTTTGTGCTACTCCAAGCTGTATGATTACTGCCTCCATGGCCTCTGCAGGTCCTCAGCTTTGTGGCTGGGCTGGGCTATGTCTCCTTTTATTTGTTTTTTTTATCTCCAGTTTACCTTTCTTAGAACTGGTTTTAGCAGTTCTTATTTATCTCCAGCTTAGGGGCCTTAGCGGAATTTTTTTGTCGCTAAGCATGTCCAGGCGTTAGTTGGTAATGGTGCGATAGCATTTTAGCGACATTTTTGGTGAAATTTAGCGAGGGTACGCCTACCTCGCATATCATTAGCGATATTTTTTTCTGTTGCTAACGCATGGAAACTGTCGCTAACAGTAGTTAGCGACAGCTTGATCATAGGGCGATAGTTTTATCGCCGCTTTAGTGGGAAAAAATCCCGCTAAAGCGGCGATAAGGCCCTTGGTAATGTGCCCCAATGTTTTAGAAGGTCCTCTGTTTTCAATACTCCTTTATGACCTGCCAAAATGTTATCATGACATTCGTTTTAAGCCTTCTGCTGCAACTCTGTGGTAGGCAGATAAAGAGTACCAGCATGGTATGACAAATTTCCACGAATTTCCTGCGTTGAATCTTGTTTTGCCCACTCTTCCATTTCTTCCAGTTCCATCGAAAATCGCTCTGCTCCTTCCATTGGATTCCTTCGCACTGCTCCAATTACTTTCCCTTCTGCAATGATCTTTTGGTCCTTGATCTCTTCTGGCCCACCTTCAGTACCCAGTCTGGAAAAGGCATCTGTCTTACCATTCTGTGCTCCGGGCATATATGTGATGACGTAGTAATAGTTCACAAAATACAAGGACCAGCGAAGTTGTCTTGGCGTCAGTGTTCTCAAAGACTTAAAAAATGTTAGGTTCCAATGATCGGTATAAGCAGTGACTGTATGCTTGGCACCAATCAAATAATGCCTCCACTCTTTGAACCCATCCTTAATTGCTAACAATTCCTTCTCTGTTATTGTATAGTTGACCTCAGCTGGGGTCAGTTTTGGTGAACGGAAAGCCACTGGATGCAATTGACCGGCGGTCTTGTGTCATTGAGACAAAACTCCTCTCAAAGCATGATTAGAAGCGTCAGTCTCAACAAAGAAAGGCTCCAAAGGATCTGGATGCAGCAAATTTGGAGCAGTGGTAAAGTCCTTCTTCAATTTCATAAAGGCTTCCTCAGCTTCATGGAGCAATGTAAGCTGACCCCTTTCTTTAGTATCCTTTTTAAGGGAATTAACTTTTTAGAGAAATCTTGGATAAACCTCCGATAGAAGTTGGCAAAGCCTATGAAACTTTGGACTTCCTTTACCGTTTTTGTAAACTTCCACTCAGTAACTGCCTTCATCTTATTTTCATTCATGATGGTTCCGTTTGGTGATAGCACAAATCCTAAGAATTCTACTGTGGATACTTAGAAGGCACATTTTTCCAACTTGACGAATAAGCTGTTTTCTTGCAGACTTTGTAGAACCCCTTTGACATGTTCTTCATGCTCCTCTACTGAGTTTGAATATATCAATATGTCATCGATATAAATGACTGCACTTTGATCAATAAATTCCTTCAATACATCATTGATGAAATGCTAAAATGCAGCTGGTGCATTACAAAGCCCATAGGGCATAACTTGATATTCAAAAAGCCCATGCTTGGTTCTGAACGCTGTCCTCCATTCATCTCCTTCTTTAATTCAAACAAGGTGATATGCCCCTCTGAATCTTTTACGTGATCCAAGTGTACCGAGATTAAGGGCAATGGGTAATGGTTCTTGATTGTTATATGATTTATTGCCCTATAATCTATGCAAGTTCTTAACTTGCCATCCTTCATAGAAATGAAAAAAAAAGTGGCAATGACACTGGGGTTTGTGAGGGTCTGTTTAATCCATTTCTAAGGTATTTCCGTATGTACTCTTTCAAATGTTTGTTTTCTTTCTCGGTTAGGGTGTATATTCTGCTACAGGGAAGGCTAGAACTAGGGGTGGGCGGACATTTCTGTTCCGCCCACGGAATGTGCGATAATTTGCACTTTCCGCCTTCCGCAAAGAAGGCGAAAAAACAGTGTAAATTTCCACACAATCCCGGGCGGAACGGAAGTTGGCCACCCGCCCGCCTCCCGCCCGCCTTATTAATTATATTTAAAGCTGGAAATAAAGTTATATAAAACTTACCTTATTATTGAACTGCAAACTTCCCGATCGCGGCTTCTTCTTTGAAACTGCGCATTCCTCGCCAGATTTGCACACCCTATGTGTTGGACTTGGGCATTTTTGCAGGGTCATCCCTGAACTTTTTGCCTTCCTTCTGTATTTTTTCTGACCTGTTGTTGGCTATTTTATGACTCTGGGCACTTTACCACTGCTGATCAGTGGTAAAGTGCATATGCTCTCCCTAATATACATTGATGTAATGGATTAGTGACTCCCCAATTGGCCTAATTGGTTTACTTGTCAGACCCTAGTACAGTGAACTGAGTGTGCCCAGGGCTTGTAAACCAAATGTTGCTGGTGGGCTTGCAGCACTGGTTGTGCCACCCACAGAAGCAGCCTGTAAAAGTGTGTCTTAAGTCTCCAATTCCAGAGCCTGTGCAGTCCGGTACTACCATGCTGACTGGGCAAGTGCACCCACTTGCCAGTCCCTAAACCTTCCCTTTTCTGCATATTAGTCACCCTATGGTAGGCTCAAGGGCAGGGTGCAGTGTAGGTGAAAGGTAGGACATGCCCTGATGTGTGTGGCATGTCCTAATAGTGAATTACAGCCAATTTTGTTTTCCACTATTGCAAGGCTACCTGTTCCCCATAGGCCAGAATGGGCAGTTTTATTATTGCATCTTATAATCCTACATGACTCAGGGAACTAGGTAGAAATTCGGGTTTATTATGCCTGAACTCAGAATGATAAAATACATATTTTCGTGAAGTTGGTTTTAACATCCTGTGTTTGAAAATACCACTATTAGAAAGTCGGTATTTTCTTGTCTAACCATCCAAGCCTGCCTCTGCTAGGTTGTGTATTCCTTGTCTGGAGTTTGAGTGACAGGGGCTGGGGGATTCCAGGAGACAGGGTGCATCAGCACAGGGCTAAATAGAGAGATCTGCATCTAGATGGGTGGAAGTAGTTGCACCTGGGACCTGAATAGGGTTTGCCTTCTCTCCACAATGCTGGCTCCACCTCCTGTGGTGCGTCTGATGTCCTTGGCCTACACTGTGAAAGGAAAGAAGGAGTCTTGTCAACAAAGTGCTCCAGGACTGACCAGAACTGGTTTGGACTAGACAAAGGCCTCTCTGCCTTCAGAGAACAAAGGAAAAACGAGTATAAAAGAGGGGACCCAAACCCCAGAACTTTAGATCACTTTTGGGAAACAAGAAGAAACCTTTGCTGAGGAGAGGATCCATAGAGACTGAGGAGAGACAATCCCTAAGTGTGAGGGATTGGCCTGCAGTGGTTGCCTGACTGCCTAAGAGAGGAGAAAGGACTTTGTGCTACTTTCATTCAACTTCTGAAGTATCTCCAAGGGCTTGAGATAGAGCTTGCCTCCTGTTGAAGTCTCAGGGATAACAGACTTCACCCACCAACTCTCCAAGAATTCTTTGGAAGTGCCTGCAGTTGTGTTGGGCTTTCTGAGGGACTGCGTGTAGCAAGGAGCTGGAAGCGTGACTCACGAAGAAGAAGCGTGTCGCCGTCCTGCCGCTGTCTCTTTACAAAACAAAAGTGCCTCGCATCGCCATAGAAGAGGACCGACATCGCACCAGACACCGCAGCATCATAGGAGCAGTGTGTCGCCACCGCAGCCGCCATTGTCGCATCGCTGGGAAAGCGTGCCGCCACTGCAGCTATCGCATCATTGCTGAAGCGCGTCACATCACCGGAGAAGAGGATCGACGTCCCGTCAGACACCACCACATCACCGGGAAGCGTGTTGCAGGGCCTGTCATGGCTCAGAAGAATCGTTGAACCACCGCACATCCGGCATGCACGCATCGTGTTGCATCAAGGAGAGGATGCATTTTTGTTTTACTGCACCGGATCTTCATCGCATCACGGCGTTGCGGGCCGCATCCCATGGAAGCGCAGTAAGAAACTGACGTAGCACCTCCCCACGCTGAGAAGAACCAATGCATCCCCTACGCATCAGTAGGGACCCGACGCATCACTGTTCTTGCGTGTAAGGAACCGACGCATCACCTTCCCTGCAACTCTTTCGCTGTATAGCGTTACGCATCTAAAGGTACATTGAACTTAAAGTGTCATATTTTTAATCTAAAGAAAACTAAGCTATTTTAAAGTACAGTATTGTGGATTTTTGTTTTTTGTGGTCTTGTGTTAAGTCTGTATAAAAATTCTTATTTTTATAGTACAACTTGTGTGGTGTCCATCTGTAGTTTTGTCACTGGTTTACTGTATGTGTTCACAAATGCTTTACACACTGCCTCTGAGATAAGCGTACCTGCTCGTGCCAAGCTACCACGGGGGTAAGCAGGGGTTATTTTAGGAGTGTACCCCCTTACCCTGACTAGATGCAAGGGTCCCTATTTGGATAAAGGTACCTACCTCTGCCAACTAGAGACCCCCAAATCTAACACTATTCATATTAGGATAGGAAGCGCTAGGTTGGATTATAGGTAAAATTGTATGTATTCGTATAATCAATGTAGCAGGACAATGGTTGAACTTTGTATTGTCTTTACCATCCTCATAATGCTGATTACTCTGTTTTGTTTGTTTCTAGAAATCATTGCAATGCTTATATTTTACGAAAGAATCTTATTGCTTCAATAAATGTTTGAAATGCCAATATGAGTATTTCTTGTATTTCCTTTTGGGCATGCCTGGGTTACTCACAAATGGGTTAGGTCTGCTTCCACGATTTCCTTGGGGAGTCAGAGTTGTCATATTCTGAGATTGCAAACACCATTCAGTACCTTGAAAGGTTTAGAGGTATCGATGGCGCACTGTGAGCGAGCCGGTTTTAGGTCAACATATTCTGACGGTATGCACAGACATAGGGGCCTATTATGATTGCGGTGAATCTGCATCCTCGGGGCCGGCGGAAGCTACCGCCGGCCCCGAGGATGCGGATTCACCGCTGCGGTGATTCACAAGACCCCCCGCCAGATTAGGATGGCAGTGGGGTCGGGAAGTCAGTACGCAGCTTTTCCGCCACGGTCCCGCGGCGGAAAAGCTCTAATATGGTGGCGGTGTCTCTCAGACACCGTCCACCATATTAGGAAATGCCTGAAAAGATGCTTTTCCGCGGCGGATTTTCCGCCGTGGAAAAGCATGTGGTACTTCAGTGCGGGGGCCCGTTGCGGGCCCCCTAGGTGAATGGGGGTGGGGGGTGCACATGGGGGGTACCTATGGTACCCCCCTGCATTTGTATGCAGAGATCTGCAGGCACCGAGCGGTGCCTGCCGCTTTCTGCATACAAATGCAAAGTATGCATTTTTAACATTGCGGCGGGTGCAGCTTGAAGCTGCTCCCGCCGCAATGTTAAGGATAGAGGATGTGACCGCCACCCTGGCGGTCACATCCTAATCTTCACGGGGGGAACGCCGCTGCCCATGCAGACGTTCCCCCCTACTCTATGGTGGCGGACGGACTCAGGTCCGTCCGCCATCATAATCGGCCCCTTAGTCCCGCATTGTTTTCACGCTTGAGTTGCTCAAGCACACAGTCTTACTAATCAGTAGGAACGATATGACAATAGATAACAGTATTCTTAATAATCAAGAGAAAATTATTGTGCAGTTTGGATTGTTGAAACCTTGTTTAAAAGTAACATACTGTTAGAGAGAGTTTTGTAAAAACGTCACTTAGAAATAACCTTAAAACATAAACTTGAGTACCAACCTGCCAACACGTTTACCATACTCATGATCAATATCTTTAATGTGCTGAACGTGATATGTGTAAAAACATACCTGCAGAAAACATTCATGAAAATATAAAACCTGGCAGCATTTTCAAGCTCCTTAGCTTTATTTTTTCATGTGGAACAGAATATTGATGTTCGTTGGGCATTATCACTTATGTATCTAGTAGATAGGAGCAAAGCATTTTTAGAGGAGGGAAGTGGTTCACAGAAAGTTAAATGAGTGAGGAAAAGCAGAGGCTGATGGAATCCCACAGATTTAGAGTGCTAAACATAAGGAATTACGAATAAGACAAGTGAACAAACAGATTCATTGTTAAAATATGAAAATATTGACTCAACCAAGGTAAGTCCTGAGTGCAGTTTGGTTACCAGGCACAGACAAAATCAGTGGCTGGCAGCTGTTTTGGACTCTTACACGGTGTGAAACCGCTGGTCCGGTTTTTCGACACTCAAACACACCAGACCATCATCCAGTCTACTATCCTTTCTAGACTGGATTATTGTAACTCTCTGTACCTAGGTGCCAATAAGGCAGGCAGTAATCGATTACAGAGGGTGCAAACTGCCGCTGCCCTTACCCTCTTTGCCCTCCCGAAATCTTTGCCCTACGTCCAATACATATGTAAACTACACTGGCTCCCAATAGAAAAGAGAATTTAATTCAAATCTTTGTGCATCGCTCACAGAATTTTCTATGGCCAAGCCCCTTTCATTCTAGACAATGTTCTTGTCCCCTATGTACCGGAATGTGCACTCATCTCCTCGTACCAACATCTGCTATGCACTCCCCGTGTCAGAAGAACCCAGGTAGGTGGCCGCAAGTTCCGAGTTTTGGCTGCATCTCTCTTTAATGCTGTCCCTAGCACTATCAGGAACCTAGAGGGTCATGAGGTTTTTAGGAGGGCAGTTAAGACCGGACTTTTCCTTTGATTATTCTTCTGTCACCCCTGCTCTTTGGTTAGTGCCTGCGGATCTAGCACTGTGACGCCCCGTCGCTGGTGCAGCCATGCGCTCTACAAATCTGATAACAAAACATTTTGAATCCACCAACAGGGCCGGCTTTAGAGCATTTGGCGCCCTGTGGGACAATCATTTTGGTGCCACCCCCCCTATGAACTCCTCATTTTCTTCCCCCACGACTACTAGGAAAAACTGCCCTTCATCTCTATTACATACATATCATTTGTTTTATAGCACTGGTAAAGGCTGACTTTACTCATAAGAATGTATAGTTACTCAAACAAACACTTTGCTGCAACGTTAGGAATAGATAATAAAAGACTGGATAATATACATAATTTCCTAGCCTATTTTATGCAGTTTGCATGCAGCTCTTTGATGACAGTTCACAACAGTCACTCTTCTATATTAGGGTTGTATCTTATGAACTGTGGTAACAAATGATCTCTGTGACAAAAGCAGTAATCCTCTTTGCTATTCACATAAAATATGCATTTGTGATATGCACAATACATACACATTCTTTGCAGCAGGCATAATAACTCTTTGCACTACTCTATGACAAGTCAAAACTGCCCTTAGACAAAACTTTGATCTCTAGTCTCTCTCTAACGTAAACATTAATCACAAGAGTTATTTTGACATTTGTAATGCTTCCTGAAAACTGGACTGCACAAGGAACTCTGCTGAAGGTGTTTGTAAATCGTAAGTTATTGCTAAACACCGCGAACCCTCCCCAGGTCCGCACTATGGGCCTCATTTATGAAAAGTGACGTATCGCTGCGTGAAAACAGCGATGCGTCACTTTTCACTGCACCCTCATTGCGAGACCAATGATGCGTCATATTTACAGTATGACGCATCATGGCGCAAGGAGTTACAGATACGTCAGTATTTCTGACGTAACAGTATGGCGCAAAATTGACGCATTGCTGGAGTGTGTCACAAAAGTGACGCAACTCCAGCAATGTGTCCTTTCAAATGGGGCAAGCCCCGTGTGAAAGGGCCTGCGTCAGTCTTACGAAAGCTGTGAGGCAGGCGTAAGAAATTGACGGATTTGTGTCCTAGAAGTGGCGCAGTGAAATCTTATAGATTTCACTGCGTCACTTCTATGACCCTGTCTTGCGTCAGAACTCCCCCCCCATACATTATACCTGGCGTAGGTATAATGTAGCGCAGGGGTTTACAAAGTGACACATCTACCTAGATGCGTCACTTTGTAAATATGGTGCAACAAGGCACATATTTTACGCTGCTGGTGCGTCACAAAAAGTGACGCACCGGCGGAGTAAAAGTGACACACGGCCTCATAAATGAGGCCCCCAGTGCGGCCACACAAGTCGCCCTGCCCTAATGGGCAACTAGTGACAGAAACCAAAAAGATGGTGATTTTTCAGGTTTGAGGCAAACCTTCTCATTTATGTCAGTAATGAGACAGAAATACACTTGTGCATTAGACGTTACAACACACACTGCCACTCACCTGTGATATACGAAGGATAATGGATAGGGTTTGTTAATTAGATTAAAACCTACCATTACAATAGGGTATTGGGGACAATGCCAAGTGTGGTATCAAGAGGTCCTTGCACTTGAGATACAATGAGTTCTTTTGGGATTTCCTCTGACATTTTGAAGTATCTGTCTAGAGCAACAATAAAAAGTAACGTGTTTATTTTTTATTAGTGAAGTGCCACTTCTTGGCGGTTGGGCATTGAGAGATCGCTTCATTACCCGCGTTTTCCTGAAACACTCACTTTTATGAGTCATTACACCTAAGCGAGGGAAGCTTCATGCAGTCTGCTCACAACGAGCAGCTTTGCATCATTCTCTCTAAGTGGCTGTCAACAAGGCGCTGTAAATCAGGAAAGTGCTACCTGAAAAAAAATACTTAATAAAAATACTGCTGCCAGCAGTTTCACTGGATCTATTGGAAATGGAGCTTTCAAGCTGCTTATACAAAAGGAATACACGCATAGAGCATCTACATTTCCCCAGGGGCTCTGCTACGGGTTTATTTTGGTCGTCCACTGTATCCAGCTAAGTCAGTTGTGTTAAAAATATTGGCTGTTATTTTTTATCTGACAGCACAGTAAACTAGCAACATGTGGAGGCGAACAGACTGCTGTGCGCAGTTTGAAAAGAAACAGTTTGCAGTAACCGCGGGTGTGCTGGCAGCCATAGGACTATTTCCAATGCACCTCACAGTGGGTGTAGGTTTCTCGTTTCCTTGGCTAACTGTGCCGATCCCATAACGTTTTTTTATATTATCCACCTCTGGTGCTTCATTGCTCTCAAGTCTACTTCAGCCTTTAACTGCATCATTTTATCTTCAGTCTCTAGAGAGGTGTCTTCTGGCTGAAGACAGAAAAAATGCACTGCAGAGGAGAGTCGGCAGTAATACCCCATATCCAACCCCTAGTTCAGCTCTTGTGTGCGGGTTTCCAGAACCGCAGGAAAGTTACATTTATCTGATGGAGCTCACCATTTCGCCTCACAACAAAGCCATTGAGGGCAGATGTTCGACCCGTTTTAGTGGTCGCAACTGGAGAATTAGGCTGCTTGCGACCACGAAAGAGTCTTTTCATATGTAGTAACCCTATTTTACGAGTTGGTAGCTGGTAGAAATGGGGTCTTTAGATGGCAGAGGTAGGTACCTTTTCTTAATAGAGACCCTTGATTCTAGTCAGGATAAAGGGGATACACACTTTAGATAACCCCTGCTCACCCCCTGGGTAGCTTGGCACGAGCAGACATACTTATCCCAAAGGCAAGGTGTAAAGTATTTGCACTCAAAACACACAGTAATACAGTGATAACACTACAAATGGACCAAACCAGTTTAGAAAAATAAAGTATCTTTATATAAACTTAACAAGACCAAAATGACACAAATCCAACATACATGTAATAAGAATATGACTTTGAAAACTTTTCAAACAACTGGATCTTTAGAAAACTATGGATGCATGCTTTCCCACAAAGTACCTGATTATGCGTCAAAATTCACAAAGCTAAACTGCCGCAGAGATGGGAAGCGTTGAGAAACAAAGAGATGCGCCAGTTCCTGAGACCATGGGGAGACTATGCAACAGTTCTGCTGCACGCAGGAGAAGTGATGCATCGAATCTGGCCTGTAGCGGGAAGTGATGCGCCGACTCCAAGACGGTTCTGGTTTGCGGGTAATGCATCAGGAAAACTTGCCGCACAGGTAAGATGCATGGAAATCAGGGATGCGTGGGCAATGGATGCTGCGGCCTCGAGCAGCGCTGCATCGGTTTCTTCAGCCATGATCCCTCCATGCGTTGGTTATTGCAGCGACGACAGGTGCTGCGTCAGCTTCAGCAGCTTCAGCAGCGATGCGTGGAGATTCTTCTTGCACAGCGGTGCTGCGTCGCAAAAACAGCCGCAAGAACAGCGATCCATCGATTTTCTTAGTTCTTCAGGTTTCGTTCAGCTCCCAGCAGCAAGTACAACCTCCAGAGGCCTTGAACTGGAACAGGCACCTCCTGGCAGGTCAGACCTGTCAGCAGCAGAGTTCAGGGGAGCTGGGGGTGTAGTTGTTCTGTCCCTTAGACTTCAGAACAGGAGGCCAGCATACACAAGCCCTTAGAGATCTTCTTCAAGCATGTTCAAAGCAGTGTTCCAGTCTTTGTCGTCTCCTTGGCAGAAACAGCAACTGCAGGCCAACCCCACAAAGCACACAGCAAAGGGGCCGTACTCCTCCTTATAGCTCTTCAGCTCTTCTCCTTGGCAAAGGTTCCTCTTGAGTCCAGAAGTGATCTAAAGTTCTGGGGTTTTAGGTCTAATACCTACACCCCAAATGCCTTTGTTCTCATTGTGCAAGGGACTCTGAGCCCAGTCCAAACCAGTTCTGTCCTCACTGGTGCACTATGACCACAGGGGGTGGAGACAGCATTGTGCAAGGGAGACAGGCCCTACTCAGGTGCAAGAAAATCTCCTTCTACTCTAAATGCAGGCAAGACCAATTTAGCTCAGCTCTGAGTCATCCAGGAAGGGCCAGGCACACCTCAACCCCTCCCAGTGGCTGTCTACAGTGAATTCACATCCCCAGACCCTGTCACTCCAAAACAAAACAGTCAATACACAAACAGGCTGAGGCCCACAGAATGGTTAAACAAGAAAATGCCTTCTTTCTGAAAGTGGCAGTTTCCAATGCACAATTTAAAGACCATCTTTACTAAAAGATGTGTTATTAAATTTGGAGTTCAGAGAGGCTAAATTGTATTTCTCTATCTTGTCCCAATTCTATCCTATTGGACAAGATAGCCTTTGCAGTTGCCTGCCCAACTTCCCCTTGACCCCCACAGAACTTAGACCTTCCAGAAATTGGAAAAAACTGGACCCTATAAAATGTAACGCCTGCCTTGAGAACACCAGGCCCCTCACCGAAGTCACCAACATTAAAGCAGAGGCTATTATTAACAGTTGGTTAACTAAAGCTGGTAACGTATGTCTACCCCAGCAAAAGAAAAAGCACAACCAGCATCACCCCCCCGCGCCCTGGTTCATAGACGTACTGAAAAAAGAAAAAACCTTATGTAAAAACCTTGAGCGCAAGTGGCGCATACTTTACGACACAGGCTCTAAGCAAACCTACAAGACCGCCTTAAATAATTACCATATACTTTGTAAAACTGCCAAAAGAGAATATGTCAATACTACCATACTTGAGGCACAAAATCGCCCCAAGGCACTCTTTAAGGTGGTACAAGAATTATCGGGAGAAGCATGTCAGCCCAAAGCGCCCTGCCTAGACGCCTCTCAATGCAATTCTTTGGCTGAATTTTTTATTTCTAAAATTGATGCCATCTATGCTGATTTTGACAAGCCGACCCCCCCCCTCCCCTCCCCCAAAACTACCTGATCCTGCTACCCAATGTGTCCCTGAAGCTTCTGCGGACAAGCTTTCCACACTTTCGCAACAGAATAGCCCCCCCTAACAGGCTTGATCCTGTGACTTCTTTTGAACCCGAAGTCTCAGAGGAAATCCATATTCCACTAGCTCAGCAAATCTGTACCTGGGACCTTCTCAACAGTTCTACACTCATCAATATCATTAGTAACATCAAATCTGGCTCTCCACTGGATCCACTTCCCCCTCAAATATTAAATTTTTTGGATACCCCCTCTCTTAACCTTATTTTGGATCTACTTAATTTCTCCCTCAGAGAAGCCAAGGTTCCCTTCACTTGGAAACACGCCATGATCATGCCATTACTAAAAAAGGCTAACGCGGACCCCAACAACCCATCTAATTTCCGTCCCATCTCTCTTCTCCCTGTCTTCTCAAAAATACTGGAGAAACACGTTATCACACAACTCACCCGGCATGTTGAATCCAATAATATCCTCCACCCATCTCAGTCTGGTTTTAGATCCGGTTTTTCGACGGAATCTACCTTGCTGGGGGTCTCAGAAACTATTCGTTGCTGAGTGGATGGGGGGTAGACCGTGGCACTCATTTTACTCGACTTCAGTGCCGCTTTTGACACTGTCTCCCACCCCATCCTCATCAATGCCCTCAGATCATCAGGCATCACCGGCCCAGCCCTAAGTTGGCTTATTAGTTTTCTTTCAGACCGTACTTTCCAAGTCTTCTCCCCCTCCTCTGTCTCCCAAACCTTTAAATCGGCGCATGGTGTTCCCCAGGGCTCCATTTTAAGCCCCTTACTTTTCAATCTGTATGTCAGTTCCCTGGCTCACATTGCGGAACAAGCGGGGCTAACCATCTACTCATACGCCGATGATACACAGATCATTTACTCTCTTTCAACCGGCTCTCACTCCACCCCTTCTTCCCTCTGTGTTGGGCTTAATAACATCGTCAAGTGGATGCATGAAAACAAACTTAAGTTGAACGGGGGGGGGGGGAAACAGAGCTCCTTCTATTTGGTAAGAACACTTCTCTGTGGGGCTCCCAACATTGGCCCACACAAATGGGTACGCTCCCCGTCCCATGTAAGACAGCTCGTAATCTGGGCATCACTTTTGATGATCAACTCTCTATGAAACATCACGTGGTAAAAACCTCCTCCACCTGCATTACCATCATCAAGTGGCTCCGTAAGATCATTTGGATGCTCCCTCAGGAGACCCAGAAAACCGTAGTCCAGGCCTTAATCACCTCTAGACTGGACTAAGGCAATATTCTTCTCCTGGGGGCGTGCAAAGAGGTGACCCGTAAATTACAGACAGTCCAAAACATGGCGGCTCGACTGCTCTGTAAACTACCCCACCTATCCCCCATTTCCAACTCTCTTCGTAAACTGCATTGGTTACGCATCGAAAACAGCACGAAATTTAAGGCTCTCTGCTACCTGTACAGGATAAACACAGGCCAGGCTCCATCCTACTTTAGTGCATCGATACTGCCCTGCCCGCACCCTTCGATCTTCCAATCAGTACAGGTTTCAAGTTCCCAGAGTTAAGAGAGCCAGGATGGGTGGTCGCTCCTTTTCCGTCCTGGCTCCCTCCCTCTGGACCTCTCTTCCACCTCCTCTGCGCACTGAACCCTGTTATCTCAAGTTTCGCAGAGAAGTCAAGACTTGGTTATTTAACCAATAACTTCGCCTCAGCTTTTTTTTTCAGTCTGCTCTCCCCCTCAATTTGGTCCTTAGCGCCGGGAAACCTCCGGGTAGCTGTGCGCTTTATAAGCTTAAATATAATAATAATAATAATTTCAATAGTGAAAAACGAAATTGGCAGTATTTCACTATCAGGACATGTCATACACGCCAGTACTTGTCCTACCTTTCACAATGACTGCACCCTGCCCAGTGGAGAACCTTGGGCCTACCAAAGGGGCGCCTTACATGTAAGAAAAGGGAAGGTTAGGGCCTGGCATGTGGATGCACTTACTAAATCAACATGGCAGTTAACAACTGTGCACAGACACTGCAGTGGCAGGTCCGAGATACCTTTTCAGGGCTACTCATGTGAGTGGCACAATCAGTTTTGGAGTCCCATTAGCAGCATTTGATTTACAGGCCCAGGCACACTTCAGTGCACTTTACTAGGGACTTACCAGTAAATCACAGATGCCAATTAGGGAGAACCAATTGTCACAACAATTTACACAGGGGGCACTTGCGCTTTGACACTGATCAGCAGTGGCAAAGTGCCCAAAGCATCTAAGCAATTAAAAACGAAATCCAGCACAGCATCAAAAATACAGGAGGCAGAGGCAAAACGTCAGGGGAAACCACCCAAAGGATGCTTAGTATAATGGTAACCTATTACAGAGAGTCAGTATTAGGAATGGGCGTTTCAAGGGCATCCCTTCCTATTAGCGAGTCGCAGGGGCCTGTATGAATGTTTTGCGACCGGAATGCAAAGGAGGTGGTAACCCATTCGCAAATGGGAAGGGGTCCCCAGGGAACCCCTTCCCCTTTGTGTATGTGTGTGCATGTGGGTGCCAACATTTTGAAGAGCAGGGAGTGGTCCCACTGCCTACTCTTAAAAAATGAAAAGGAAACTTTTCATTTTTCTTTTTTAAATGCATCCCGTTTTCCTTTAAGGAAAACGGGCTGCATGTAAAAAGAAATTACTTTATTTAAAAAGCCAACACAGATATGGTGGTCTGCTGACCCCAGCAGGCCAATATCCCTGTGATTTCAGGCCATTCTCAATGGATTGCAAATTGTGGCCTAACTCATGAATATTGATGAGGTATGTCATTTGCAACCCCATTGGGAATCGCAAAAAGTGTCAGAGACACATTAGTACATCGCATTTTGGAGTCCCTTGCCAGTCTCATAAAATCGCGATTAGAGACTCAAAAAATGAAATGGTAGTACATCTGGAACCATGTCTTTTATTGTACCCTGGTACTGTCTTGTGACCTCTTGCCATGGCACCATAAAGTGGCTGTCTGCATTGACCCCAGCTCACTCTTAAGTTCTGCCCATTAACCAGACTAGTTCCTCTCAGCTCACTGATATCTCAGCAGCTCATATACCCGAAGCAGTGCTGCACAGCCAGAGGGGTTCTTGTGCCCTATATCCAAGAATCAGAAATCTATGCAGTGAGTTTGCCACTGGGAATTCATTGATGAGAATGAATATGTATTGAAATTTCTGAGACTTGTTCACCAGTCAACCATCAGAGTATCGCAACAACATCAGACAGACATGCCCCAGACAGGGAAAATTCATGGCCGATTCAACAGCAGGGAGTAAAGGGAAGCATCTCACTATAAGCAGATTTTAACATACTCGTGACGGGGTGCTCCGTATGGACTGTTATGTGAAGATCCAATTTCTTAGCAAATTTGCAATGCCCAACCGCTTCCTTCTTCCCATCTGCCTCAACTGATCTCTTCATGGATCCACACTTAACATTTTACTGAAGGATTACAGGGTTACATCATGCGGTATATGAAAGTGAAAAGTGCAGCACCAGATGTTTTTCTTTTTTTAACTCGAGTGCACAAGAGTTCAGAACAAATATGTATAGGGAGGATGGTGTAACTAGAGAACCTTCTTTACTGTTGCCTCCTGCCAGAACTTAATATTCCCTGAAAAGTCCTTGGAAAGGTCATCTTTAAATATTTGTTATTTTAGCTTATCACACAGACCCAATATTTATATTCCCAGATGCAAGTTTATACCCAGATAAAATGTACAGCTGGATGAAGGAAAAGAGGAATCAATACTTTGACGGAATGCCCTCTGTAAGAAGCTGGCTCTCTTTATGGTATACTTTTTACATTTCTAATGTTTTTGGACTGGAGTACTTATCACAAGACCCTAACAGTTCAGATTAAAAATGTAGGAATGATCGAAAAATAATTTTTTATTAAAGTCAATTTTGGATTCTTTAGTGGAATCACTTACTAACAGAGTGGTATAGCAAATGCATAGTCTTGTATCCCACCACTGCACCACCAATGAAGAAAGCTATCTCTTTATATAGGGTACCAAAATAAGGTGCACTCTACAGAGAGGCCGGGTATCCCTTATTAATGTACAGGGGCTTGCTTTAACAGTCCCAAGGTTCTGTATGTGTTCTAGTGTGGTCGAGCAGCCTTAGGGGAGTGTTAGGCATCTGTTACACACGAGTCAATAAATAAGACGCACACTCAATAAGGAAATCTGAAATCAATTTAGAAAAATAACATAGACTTTTTTTTATTAATTTAGACACCAAGATCTACAGATTAGGTAAGTACTTTTCAAAATATTGATTTTAAGAATCATGGAAAATACCGGTGTCAGATTTGAGGCATGAGCCTCGAATGCGGTAATGTTATCCGATGGGAACATCCACTGCATAGGGGTACTTGCAATTGATTTACACAGTTGTTCTTTTGGAGTTTGGGTAAGTATGTGCCAAGGTCCTTAGAAACACCAGCAGTTTTGGTTTACCTGCCATAGTGTATCTGTGTGCAGAGGTGCTGGCCACAATGGTATCCTCAAAAGCTACTGCTGAAGTCAATGGGAAAACCTTTAACAGAAAACTGTTGTAATGGGGCACTAAGGACCAGTCCAGCAGAACCCAAAGGGGGCTAAGCATTTGTGGGTCTCTGGCGCAAGGGTGCATCGTTCGTATGCTTGGACTCATATTGTGTGGCTTGGGTGCAGAGCTGTTTGTCTAGCGCGGGGGTCTTCAAACTTTGTTACACAGGGCCCCCCTTGAGAAAAATGTTTTGGAGCCAGGCCCCCCTCAAACCTTTGAAGAGGTAGACTGAGAAAAGGGTCAGTACGATACTAAACAGGGGTGGTATTTTTTTCAGTTTGTGAATCCTTTCAAACACTGGTAAAAGGTTTTGGGAGGAAAGCATCCATGCTTGTTTAGACCCATGACTGTGCAGGTAACTCAGCAGCAAACTGCTTGCTACTGGGATGTTGATTGTGTTTTGTTAGAACACTTACTGTATATGTGCAGTGAGAGTAGCATCTTGGCATCAAAGTCTGTCAGAAAACAATGTCAAGCAGTAATTGTAACTAGTAGTATGGCTTCAAAATGGAAATAGCAATTTTCAAAGCCTTTAAAAAAAACAATCTTCATTTATTAAATAAAAAAGGGCATTGGCTTGCCAGCACCTTGTTTTGCACAGGCACATACAGCAACAAGTCGTTTGAGGATTGGAGCTCCTGGGTCTATTTATTTATGAATTCGCAGATCAAGAAGAGGATGTGACAAAGAGGAGTTTACTAAAATTTGGTTTGTTGCAAAACTCACAGCGCCTTCAAATGACTTTTCAGTGACAATAAGAAACAAAGAAGGGATCAAAGTGTCAGTAAAACTCGTCTGCAGCTTTCTGGTTGTGCAGCCTCAGAGGAGATGCTGGTAAGTCTAAATAAAGGTGACAACTGGCCCTAGGGAAGGATATCCCTTTGCAATGATGCTAGACATGTTTTGGTGATGGGTAATGCCGCTCACAGGGCTTGTCCCTGTGGTGGTGTCACTGCCATGAATTCTCCACCACAAATTGTACTTTGGAAGGTGAGGTGTACTTAGGAAGGTACGTTTAGTTCTGCAAACTGACACATGCTTAAGTGATACCTTCTCAGTACCTATTGTGCCTGTCTTAACCATACTGAAGCAGTGGAGAGGCTGCTAGATTGCTATACAGAAACTACAGTTAAATAAATGTAAATAATCTATGTTGCACAAAACAAGGTCACACACCACTGAAGTCAAATTCCAGAAAGATGTATTCCTGAGACTAGTATGGTAAAAACAAAATGTAACACCTCGGCAACCTGAGGGGCTTGCAAAAACTGGGAACCGAAAATGCGAGCAAAGTGTTTTTTTATATACAATTGTTACTTTGGATAGATTCGCTTAGAAACGGAAGTCATAATTCTGAGATCAAGATGAAATATAAGGACGTCAGTTTTAATGGGATAAAGGTTTGACCAGTTATTATTTGGCAGTTTTATAGAGTAGAGTTCATGGCAGTGACACTGCCACAGGGATGAGCCTTGTGAGTGGCATGACCTCTTACCAAAACATGTCAATGACACAGAATATACACATTGACCCAATGTGAATGATAGACACTTTCTGGAGGACTGACTTGAACTTTACACAGTGCTTAAAATGGTAACATACAATTGCAGGTACCCTATACCAGATTACCTACTTGCTTTTGAGAAGTGCAGGTACTCTCCAATTAAAACGATTGCACCACTGTTGAGAAGTGCTGGTACTCTCTCTCTCAAAATAGAGTAGAGCAGGCACTCATTACAGGCCATTTAAAGCATATAGATACCAAGTTTCACAGGTCCTTGCGTGATGTGGTGCTCCATGTCAGGTATTTTCTTGTGAATTCTGGGACTTTTAGTCCCATTTTATACAGGTTCCAGAGTTCAAGAAAGGGAACCTAGACCGGAGCTGCACATCGAGTGTTGACCTGGAAAACTTGTCAGGGCAGCTCATTTTACACATTTATGCATGTTTCTCCTTACACTACAACTAACACAGAAACTGAGGAAATGCATTCTGTGGCAGCTAGAAAAAGAAACACCAAGAAACTAGTACATTAAAACAATGCTGAGTAAAAAATTAACAGTAGGGGTGGCAAATATCATGCTAAAAAGCAAATGCCAGAATTAATCATGCTTTTAATTACAACAGCCTATAAAGTCTGCTGATTGCTTAAAAAGGACTGCAAAGTGCTTTCTTTCCACACTGCTCAATCTCCCCTCTCTCCCTCGTTTTCTTACCGATCTTCCAGGGTTCTGCAATGGGCTTCATTCACATCGAACAGCAGCAATTGAATTGGAAGATGAACTGCCTTTCAAAATAAGCCACAAAATACCATTCTACAGGAATAGGCTACAAAATATTTAAGACAAAGATGCAGCGAACTTATGGGACTCATAAATCACTAGGGGTGTGTGGAGCTGCGCCCCCTTCTCAAGACTCCACGCCCCCCCAGGGGGGCGTGCCCCACAGTTTGGAGACCACTGGTCTAGCGGGTCGCTTGCATTGGAGGCTCTCACTTTTTAGGTTGACCTGGAGATGGGGACAACGGAGGAAAGCGGGGCCAATCTCGATGCTGGCCTCTCTGGTGCTGACGTCCCATGGCGGCATTGTTGGTGTCTGGGCTGGACACTAAACAAGCTTTGGCTGATGCAACGGCTCGGGTACCCCCGGCATTGGTGCAGGGAGGCTCCTGGGTGGCCTGGCATCTCCAAACTTGGAACGGAGATGTATCTGACCTTCAGGGGAATGGGAACCTCCTCTTGGGATGCTGCTGTCTCTGTGAACTCAGGGGTCAGCATGATGGTGTACCGGGACGATGCAGTCGGTGCCTGAAGGCTGAAGGGAGTGGCTCAGCCACTTCAAGAGAGATGCTGGGTAGTTGGTGAAGAGCTGGCAGGCCTCCAAGGCTTTTGGAGGATGCACAGCTGCAGGACAAGTCAGCTCTTAGAAACTGTTGAGAGAGGATCGGGCAGGCTGCCAGGGTTTGGCGGCAAGTCCACAGCGAGTCCATAGTTCTTGCATTCTTTGTTCTTCTTCTTTATTAGTCAGGTGGATCTGAGTTCCTAGTGTCAGGGTTATATACTCAATTTAGTAGCATTAAGGGGAATGAGGTGTAGTAGCCAATGGGCTACATATACTTCTGGTCACAACACCCTCTATATGACCACATCCTGTGGGGAGTGGGCATAACCCTGTTCCAGAGTTCATAATTCCACCAAAACCAAGATGATTGAAACCTTCTTTCGTGGAGCACATCACATAGCCCACCATAAGGTTGTAACAAGCCTGGTGGTTCAATACTCCTACTGCATAGCTAATTTCTTACCTGTCCTGGTGCCAAATGGGCCTCAGGGAAGGGGGTGTCATCTCCCAGGTCTGGGGAAGCCAGGGTTGCATATCAAAGGCAGCAGAGGCTTTGCCCCTCTTGGCCATGATATTCTAAATCACTAACCATTCAGCTAGAGGAGGTGTGAACACCTTCCTCCAGAGCAGGCATAGTTTCTGGCCTCAGAGAGCATGGTCTTTCAGCTTCAGGGGGTCAGAAGCTCATCTGTGGTGGCAGGCTGGTGGGTACCAGTCAGCAAGCGCACAAGAAGGCTAGTAGGTTTCAAAGGGAACCACCAAGGTGCCCTCTGGTCGCATATCATAAATATTGCACTGGCATCAGTACCCACTCTGTTTCTTAAGGTGGCTTCCCTGAGCACTTGGAATTTCTAGTAATGGTATTTGACATCACAGGGACATATCTGCTCATGTAGCTATGCCCTCACATCCACTATAATGCACCCTGCCTTAGGGCTCAAAGGCCTGCTGTTCGGTTAACTCACATATAGTTCATGCAGTGCACTTTGGCATGGTAGAGTGTGAGTGTGCCAGGTCATGTTTAGAATGGTGTGCACCATTTCATGCAGCCTGCAATAATATTCAGCGTGTAAATTGTGTGTGGGTCCCTTAGTGTGACTTAAGACATACTGCAGCCCTTAGATAACTTCTTTAGTACCCATGGCGTTGATACTAGAGGTAGCATTTACTAGGGACTTATAGGTGTGCTAAAGTTCTTGACAATTGGGTTACAATTAGACTTTAACTTATTTTGGGGGAAAGAGCACTAACACCAAGGTCTGGTTAACAGCCCTCAGTGCACTGTCAGAGTTAAAAAAAACAGCATCTAGTAGTCAAAAATGGGACAAAAAGTGGGGGGGACAACTGCAACAAAATTCCAGTTTCATACACCGTCCACAAACTTAAACTTCAAATCTAAGCTTAATGACTGATAGACCCGACATCCTTGATGTGGTAGTCCTGCAATCATTTTGCCTTCACTCCTCCCATTTGCTGAATTTGTTTTTATAGCTTTAGGACATTTTACCACTGCTAGACAATGATAAAGTGCTTGTGCGGTCTTCTTCAAACATGATCAAATTGGATAACACCTAATTTGCACACTTAATTTGCTTGCAACTCTCTAGTAAATGGCACTACATGAACCTAGGTCCTGCTACAAGTGGGCTACTATTGGGCCTGCAACCCTCACTGTACCACCCCCTAAGGGAGCACTTACAAATCATGTTTCTGGCCTGCCACTGCAGCCTGCAGTGAAGTTTTATACTGCCATTTAGGCATGGCAAAATAAACCTTTTGCCAGCCCGAAACCTTCTTATGTAATACTTATGTCACCCTTAATGTGGCTCATAGGGCAGGGAGCATTGTATCTTAAAATGCAGGAAATGTGCACTTAATGTTTGCATGTCCTGGCAGTGAACAACCCCTAAAGTAATGTTTCACTGTGCAAAGGTCTAACTCTCCTGCTGACTAACACTGGGTTACCTTAGTACATTTATACATGCTAACCTTAGATTGGGAGCAGATAGAAATATACTGATTACACTTGCTGAAATGATGTTTTCATTTTGCAAACAACAAAACATTTAACTGAAAAGTGCAAAAGCTTGTGAAAAATACTACATATTCAATTAAATGCCAATGTTGTAATGGGCTGTCATATTTAGGTGTTGCAAGAATATAAATTAAATACCAATGTACTGATTTTAGTTACCCTAACCACTGATTCCACATTAGCAGTCATTTATACATTAGCATTAAAAGGCTAGTTTTTCCATGTTAAACTATTGTTTGCACAAGATGTTTTTCTCTCCAACTGCAGATGCTGTAACTTTCCAGAAGCAGTCTGTTAGTTAGTGAATATGCATTTTTTATGTATTACACTACTGAAAGTGAGATTCTCACCAGGAAAAAGGAGATGGCAGGTAGCATTACTCATGAGACGGACTGTCTGAACCACAAAATGTCGATAAAATATGTCTTCATTGACTTATTTCTGTTGTCTGGTGTGAAGACGTGAGAAGTTGGTGAGGTAACCTGCTCCTACAGCTTGACGAAATCCTATTGGACACCAAATATGGGTAATGTAACAGATGTTTCAATGTGTGTGTGTTTATAAATTTATATTGGCATGTATTCCTAGAGTAGGCTGCTATTCACACCTGCTACACTCTGGCTTCAATCATACGAGAGCATTTAGGACTCAATCTTCTGAGTTCCGTAGGGTTGTCTCTCTCTTCACAGGAGAGGATCCCTTTTATCCCTTCTCCATTTCAATAGATGTCTGCTGATTTATAGCTGAGAATATTTTCCAGCTGGAAATCTTCCTTTACTTAATTATGAAACCTTCATACTTATGCATTTCATTCTCTCACCAGAGCTCTTTATTTGGTTTCTGAACTGACACCTCTTTACCCCGGCTAAGATTGCCATTATCAATCCTTATGTAGATTAGGAAAATCCCTTTATAAAACACTCCTGTTGTATTATCTCTATATTATTTGTAATCTTTACAAATATAGTAATTAACTTTTTTTGAAATATTGACTAATAGATTATTTGATTTTATAATAACTATGACTAAAAGATTAGTACTTACAGAATAGGCAGGGGTGTGTCCTGGCCCCCTTCCTCTTCTCGCTATATACAAATGGACTGGAGGAGGTGATGTTGAGGGGGGGACAGGACCTCCCCAGATTAAACCAACGCCTGATCCCCGCTCTACTTTATGCGGATGACAAGGTCATCCTGGCCCGCACACCAATTGAACTCCAGAAGTCCTTGACCAAGTATGCTGATTTTATGAGTGCCTTAGACTTACATGTAAATGTTAAAAAAACATTTGTTATGGTGGCTGGTGGAGGACGAAAACGAACCAAGAATATTTACTTAAATGAACATAAACTTGAGAGGACTCCCCAGTACCCCTATCTGGGCATAATGATTGATGAAAGGCTAAACTGGAAGGCAGCCATTGAGGCTAGGAGGCATCTTTTTAAGAGAACAATCGTAGCACTGATGAACTTCTCCCAACGACTTGGAAGGAGACCACCAGCTGAACTGCTAAAAATCTATGCAGCGAAATGTCAAGCAATTGCATTGTATGGGGCTGGGGTATGGGGCCATGCAGATGTCAGTTCTCTCCAGATAACAGAGAACGCTTTCATGAGATTTCTCCTATGTGCTCCAAAATGCTCCTCGATCAATGCATGTCATGTAGAATTAGGAATTCCATATTTAGAAGACCTGATAAGGGTCCAACCATTGTTACTTTGGAGGCGCATTTGGGTCTCGGACAAAAACGCGCTGACAAAAAATATTTTAGTGGATTCCATGGCGCTGGACTGCGTGCACAAAATAGCATGGCTTACTTATGTCAGGCACTTCTTTCAAGACCTGGGTCTAGAAAAGTACTATCTTACACCTGACAAGCTAACCGAATTATCAAAGAAAGAGTTGAAGCAAATAGCCCTGAATCATTTAGAGACCCTTAGAATTACTCTGGTATCATCTAAACAATCTGTATTACATGCAAACATGGTACAGCTTACCCCGCAAATCCAGCCCTATCTGACATTAGAGATCAGCACTTACGACAAGATGCTTCTGACAAGGTTCAGATTTAACCTTTTCCATAGACTCGTAGCCGTCCCAGTAAAGAATACCTGGGAACCAACGTTGGCTCATTGTCCATGTTTTGACATTTCCTCACAGTCCTGCATACATACTATATTGTTCTGTAAATATTTTATCACCCACAGAAAAATCTGGTTACTCCCCCTGTTAAAACGCTGGGGTTTTAGACAATGTCGTCCGCCATGTTATCCCTACAAATGTTAGACTCTGAATGCACTTGTTATCATGTATTACATTTCTTAAAGTGTATTATAAGGCACAGGAACAATCTCTAAATGTTTAATGGAATTGATTCTTTTAATATTTTAGAATTCTGTTAAAAACACTTTTATGATAGATTTGATATTTTTAAACATGTATACGTATAACTTATCATGTTGCTTTTATGGTTTTGTAATGTCTAAAACCGAATAAAGAAAGAATTATTATTATTATACTTACAGAATAAGCCAAATTAAATCGGATTAGAATTATTAAGAAAGCCCTTTAACTCATATCAATTCTCTAATTTTATTGTTTTGGGGCCCTAAATGAACTTCACTGTTCATGGAGTTTGATGTATAAAATTGTTCCTTTTAATTTCTTGTTGTCAACAAACAAAGGTCCGTACAAACAGTGACAAGGATTATTCAATGATTACACCCAAAGACAGAAATACAGATATCCCTGCGCTGTCTAGTGGTAGCGAGAGAACGGTTTGTGTCACAAGAGACAATGGTCCTGAACTCCTTGTCCTTGAGCTGGGATAGGTAAATTCGAGCAAAGTGTCACATTTGGATTGGTTGGTGAATCATCAGGTGCTACAGTGTGATAGGCTCATGAAGAGGGATTGTGTTGGGATTGAAAAGGGAAAATTGATTTCTATGCAACTATCAATTATCCAAAAACATTGATCTTTCCTGAATCGATATTTGCTCATTTATTGTTGAATTTCCGCAATCATGAAATGCTTTAAAGACCTTAGGGGCACATGCATCATAATAAATACCGGTCACAAACGGCCAGTTCGCAGAATCTGCCCCTGTGCGACCGGTATTTTTGCATTTGGGATGCATCAACCAAATGCAAATTCACAAGTTAAGTATTCGCAAAATTTGCGATTACTTAAATTACTAATGCATTTAGGGAATCGCAAATTGCGATTCGCTAAATGCAATGCATGCTGCAATTTCAAATAACGATTTCGCTATTAGGGATCACCAATTACCATCAATTTAAACGTCATGGTAATTTTGCGAACACTTTTAAAAATGCACTAAAGTACATTTTTCATAGTTCCATGTTACACAACACATGACCTTGGGGCATGTCTGTGTGCAACGTGTGGTAACATGGAGATTTAAGGTGTGCAACAGGGTGTCCTTTTGGTACCCTTGAAATTGCATGTGCAATTTGTGAGTACCTATTGGGTACTCGCAAATTGCTTTTGCAATTCCCATTCATTCCTAGGGGCCTTTAGGCCCCTAGGAATGAATGGGAAGCAATTCCTTAATTGCGACTCACAACTTGTGAGTCGCAATTAGGGAATGTGTAGGAATCGCATTTTTTTTTGCAATTCCTACATGCACAGAGATGGAGGAAATTTGTAGTTGAGGGAGTTAGAATGTACCCAGCAATAGCACCAGAAAAGTCTATAAAGAATCGAAAGCAGGGAAATGAAGAGGAGTCAGCAAGGAAAACTGATAGTGATTCAGGGATGATATTTTAGATGCTTTATTGTCCTCACATTCACTGCCTTATGTGACTCCAACATTAGGTTTGGAAAAGGTTTAATAATCACTGGTGGGACAGCGGCTACAGCCCTGGTTGACCTTAATATAATTCACATAGGGGGTCCACCAACAACACTCTCGATTACAGCTACACCTGCTGAAGCAGCCACTACTGTAATTGCTCTAGGTATTACAGCTTTAATTGTGATTGTTCCTACATCAGTGTCACAAGTCGCATCAGCTCAGACATTAACAATTCCTGTTACAACTGCACCAATCAATATTATACTGAATCCTGTTGTCCCAGGAGCTGTACAAGGAGTAGCTACAACTCGGTTTATCCCAATGTCAAATAACGCACAGATTGTTGACTTGACCCCACCTCAGAATGTTCAAACATTTAGAGAAGTGAGAAGGATTGTTATTACAACCCCAATTACACAGGGAGAGATGGGATCATTTGATAATGGAATTTTCCTCCATGCTATGAGGAAACTCCTGATAATAAAGGAATAGGAGATGCAGAGAGACCACTGCTAGTCATGAAAGGGTGAGATATTTAGATGTACCAAATTAAAGGTGGATTTGGAAGAGGTTATATGGGGATGTTTGAATTTCCATATTTGAATCAATATCAGGAGAATGAGCTAATGTATCTAAGTAAAGAAATCACAAGGAGTGCAGTTCCCACACATGATAAATTGACAGAATTGGCAGGTAAATGTTGGGTAGACTTAACTAAGAGTATTACTTTACAAAAACGTTTCAGGGCACAGTTAGATGATGGAGCAGTTGTCACCATGCTTTCTTCAGGCATGAGTTTGCACATTGCTGAACTGGTGAAGTGCATTTGGAAATAGAGAATTTTTGACAGGTTAAGGCCAAATGTGCAAAGAAACAAGGGAAGAAAAAGAAAGAACCAGACACTACAAAAGTTTATAATAAGATACCAGCTGTACCAACCAGAGGAAGGTGAGGTTGTAAGTGTCACTATGAAGGAGATACCAGGTGGAGGATATATTCATGCACCATGGAGCACAGGTGATCTTATGATATTCACCAACAACTTTCCAAAACTGAGAGAGAATTCTGCCCAGTGATATACACAAGTTGGCAAGGTTTTAAACGTCAGATGGACATATTTGAGCACCTTCTTTGACACTGGGGCACTAAGGGATTTAGGGACTAAATGTAAGATACCTATGCAATAGCCATATACAGAGCCACAGAGAGGCGTGTATCTTTATTTCCTCACCTTTAGTGAAGACAAAGTATGATGAGGTGATTCCCTTTTTTAAGGGAAAAGTTCCATTGAGAGACGTTGATTGGTTAAAGATCAGTAGAACCACTCAAGAAGTTAAAGAGTTAGTGCAAGCTTCTCATGAGCATTTGTTGCAGGTGTTTAAACAGCACAGTGGAAAAGAAAATCCTGAAAAGGGAGATAAGGCACGTTCTGTGTCACAGTTCATTCCTGGGTTTTGACCAGGTATTAGCATGCACATACAACAGAATGTGATCTGGTGGCAGATAAAGCCTTTGGATGAGATCCTAAAGTATGCAAAATACTCTAGTGATAAACAAGAGATAAAGCAGAAAAGGCTTAAGTGGAAATTTTTGTTGACACAAATGAAGTTGCCTAAAAAAGGATTTCAGAATCACTTGTATCTATGGAATGTGAGGTGTTGGTTTTCAGACTGGAGATCGAACGGCACAAGGTGGAGTTAGTGTTTAACAAGGTGGAGGTCAACACGCACCAATTGATGCAGATTATGGGGTAGATATTGCAACGTTAAAGAAATAAACTCCGTGTCATTATTGTAACAAACTTGAGGCATTGGAAGAGTGAGAGTAGAGAGAATCCTAATCGAATACGTGGTGATGAGCAAATGCAAGGAGCAAATCAAATGCAGATTCAAAATGTTCCAGTTCAGGTCCTAATTTAATGAATGCAGAACCCAAATGAATCACAAGTCGCTATGATGGAGGTCCCACAAGCTCCAGTGGCCCCTCAAAACATAGGAAACTCCAGATTTAATGTGAATCTAACACCAAGAGCAAACTCTTTACCCTTTCCACAGTTCTCCATGTTTGAGAATGAGTGCTTTGATGCTGCCAATTCACAATGATGGTGCCTGAGGGTGGAGGAAAATTGAGTACTTTGCGCCGTCTTGAAGGTATATGAGAGTGGACCATTTGTGGAAGGAGAGGCAAATGGCCATGAAGTGTAATCTCTTAAAGACACAGGTGATACCTGTTCCACTATTAGAACAGCAGAAATCCTAGACCTACTCATCTTCAAGATCCAAACTTTTGGATTTTAAAATAATTGGATCTTTTGTGTTAGTTAAAGTGCACCATTTACGCACACCTGATGGTGTTGTATTTAAAATATACCCGTCGCGCGTTGCTGTGATCTCCGAAGAAAGGAAATTCAAGGAAACTCGTTATGATAACATTCAATTTACATTGTGTCATTTTTATTGAAACTTATTCATTTTAATATGGAAACATTTCAGTGTCGTTTTAATTCTATTTATTTATTCGAGTGCTCGTGGATACACGATTTTTTTGTTTTTCCGTCTGGTGTGTACATCAGTATTCGAAAGATTATGAGGGCCCTGGGGGGCCGATATTTTAAAAAATGTTATGCCAGAAACCTTCGCAGGAGTGTACTCAACAACTTCCCAAAGTTTCCTGGCGATCGGATGAATGCTGTTTTATTTATATTTATTTATTCGAGTGCTTGTGGATACACAATTATTTTTTTCCCGTCTTGTGCGTACATCAGTATTCGAAAGATTATGAGGTCCCTGGGGGGGCCGAAATGTTATTCCCAAAGTTTCCTGGCGATCGGATGAATGCTGTTTTAATTCTATTTATTTATTCGAGTGCTTGTGGATACACTTCTACTGGTTAATGTGGATTCTTGAGTGCAATGGATCAGATGTAAGCTGTACTGGCATGACTAACTCTGTACTAATGCAAAGTTTGTGTTTCTCATATAAACAATAAAAACTAATTTAAACCCAAAAAAATATAATGACCAACTCAAAATGAGTGTCTTAGGATGGTTCAATTTAGATTTACTTCTTACATTCATTACCATAAAATAATAAGGCAAGAGGCAAGTGACAGGAGTCTATTGGCACCATTACTATTCAACTGTGGCTGACTGCCATACGTCTAGATGTGGAAGGACATACCAGTGTTCTATTTGCTTCATCAAAAGTTTCATCCTAAAGGATAAAGAGTACATGCACAATGGTGGGATCTTCTTTTTAGAACATCAAAGGAAACAACAAGTCAGAGAGGGAATTTCTATTCCTAATGTACTTGTAGATGTTAGCCTTGATAAATCCTCTTATTCATTGCAATGTGAAAAACTGATAAAACCACAAGAGAAGGTAGACATAGACCTCATAGATCCACCCTGCACCCCAAAGGAGAAAACTGACCCGAAACCTTGTAGGCTAGAGAAATCAATGTCCGAATCCACCAATTCAATGTGGAGTGGAAGGCTTCAACCTCTTATTCACAGGGCCAAAATTCACAAACAGGGAATTGGAAAGATGAAGAGAAGCCACTCTATCCAAATATATCAGAAGAGCATCCTTACATCCAGAAAATAAAGTTGCATTTCCTCTGCAGAAGAATGAGACTCAAAAAAGGAGGACAAAATCACTCCTGATCCTTATCTAACTGGGAATCAACTTTAGGACAAAAGGAGAGGAGAGTCCTCCAAATGATTATTTATCAAAAATGCAACAAAAGGGATGCTTGAAAGACAAAGCAACCAGCTCACCCAAACGCATAGCTAAAGAAACAGCCAACAAAAGGAACGTCTTAAGGAAGACAACAAACTGATTTCAACGGAGTGCAGGGGCTCAAACGGAAAAGCCATCAATGCTTCCAAAAAGAGAGACCCCAAGGAGGGAAGTACCGACTAGGAGAAGGAAGAACATTCTTCAAGCCTTTAACCAGACATCCCACCAAACCATCCGTATCAGACAGATTGTTCCAAGAACTTCAAAGTGCTATAATAGCAGCTCATTGAATTTTAAGGGTAGCATAATTCGAACCCAAGGAAGCCCCATCTTGCAGAAACATCATCACCTCAAACAAGTCAGATGAAGTCAGGTCCAAACCCTTACCCTGACACCAATTACTGAAAGAACGCCAGTGGACTTTTCCAGATTGATAAGAAAACTGTGCACCTGCAAAATGGCAATTACAAACTGTAAAAAATGTTGTAGCGTGGTGCAGGGCGGGTAGTCCAACCTCTGAGGCATTGTGTAAAGCATCTGCACAGCACACACTCACAGGCAACACACTAGGCACACTACAAAAGAAACTCCACACCAGGTTAGGTGAAAAACAGCATATTTATTATGCAGAACACGTTATCAGGCAATCACAGTTGTAACACTGTGCCAACTGGCACCGGGTAGCAGTCTACCAGGGGACTATTTACACGGCAGTGCCAGTCGGGCCGCTGCCGGAACCATCACAAGTACAAAGAAAGAATAAATGTAAAGTCCATCAGCATTAGATGAGTAACAACCAGTAGTAAATGTGGAGCAACCAGTACCTATCGGCAGGACCATGCACTTGGCCTCATCACATTAGCATTGGGAATAACCATCGAACATCATAACCTGACATTAAGCAAACTTGCATGAGGCATCTCAATAGGCATAAAAACACATTATGCACAACCATAGGCATTAACCTCACTAGCATATACCCCACAGTGCAGCATCAGGGGAGGACATTAGACATCAGTACATTATGTATACCTCCTGGCATCGTCCCTGGAGCAAAGACCTTCCCTTAGGCACAGAAACACATTAGCATGTGGCATCACGTTTGCAGGAACACATTAGGTCTAAAAGCAGCAATGCCAACCTTAGGAAAAAGCATTAGGTAACCTTAGGCATAGAAAACCCTCATGCCTCATATCTGTACTTTTCATCACATTGGCAGTAGGCAAAGAATGAAAACATTAGCCGTAAATCCCATTAACAGTGGGGATGACATTAGGCCTACTCATTAGCAGAACCCTGAGGCCTAGAAACCCATTAGCATGTATAAATGCACTCCCCAACACATCAGCAGTGTTGCACAATAGGTATAAATCGTATTAGGCATAAGAATAAGGCATCATCACAGTAGTCTTAGGCATGAATTACATTTGCATAAATCAGAGTCGGCCTAAAAATATGCATGTGGCATAGTACCTTATGCAGAACACCAACCCTTTAAGCCTAAGGGGAAAACATTAGGCATCAACCATGAGCATAGGAAGGCATTAGGCATACCAACAGTACCTCAGTGGCATCAGGAACATTAGCATAAATCAAGGCATAAATCACATCCTGCATGACACTAGGCAGAATCATCTCAGCATAGGGCATAAACCCAAAACATCATGGCATTCCCAATAACATGCCCAAGGACGTTGCAGCTGTCCACTGTCCTGCGGGGCAGCTGTGTAAAGTAAATCAGGCCAGTAAGGGGAACATGGGAGCCCCTCCTCTGGGACTCTCAACTTAAAGTTAGGCCCAAATGTTGCATGTGGGAGCCCATCTTCTGGGGCTCTCAAGTTAACAATGACGGGGCCCACGGAGTATCTGCCCATTGGAGCCCCCCTCCCAGGGGCTCTGGAATAAAAGGAAATGCCCAAAATGGTACAGCTGCCCGCTGTCATACGGGGCAGCTGTAAAGTTAGCACGGACACCACAGCACCCTCAGGGTGACATCGGGTGGAGGCGGGCACCGACAATGTGCCCCGTTGCCCTCTCCACCGCCCGCTCCTCAAAAGGCCCCAATGTTGGAGCGGCCCACTACTCTGCGGGACCGCACAAGGATGACTGGCACAGGCAGTGGGTGGGAGGTATGGGAGCAGGAACCTGTGGGCTGGAGGAATCAGGTAGGGTCCTGGGTCCTGCTTTGTTTCGCCCGATCCCTGACTGCAGCACACTGGGGCTCCCTCTTCACCACGGGAGCCCCGCCTGGAATGTGGCACGGTGGCCACCTGCTCTGGTCACGGCTCTCTCCTTGTCACCGGACTTCCTCCGGTACTGTTCTCGACTCGCGGGGCTCTCACTGGCACGCGAGAGCCCCGCCCGGCACCTCTCTTCACCCCGGCCGCCCCTCGTGGGACCCGGGACTTCTGTCCTTCCGCTTGTGGAGGCGGGGTAGGCTCCTGTCCTCCTTTCCGGCCCGGGGGAAGAAGGACACGCCCCCAACCAGGCAAGATTTGCCTAGCTTCCTTGTTGCAGCGGAGGCCGTCCCCTGAGTTGCGGCAGTGATTTCTCGCCGGCAATGAGGCTTAATTCAAAGTATAAGGCGGGGTGGGCTCCCGCCAATTAAATCCACAAAAAGGCAGCACACGCAGGGTGGCTCCAGCTAATGAAAACATGCATGAAGCGGGGTAGGCACCCGCTGTATACAATGCAGCCATGCGGGGTTGGCTCCCGCTCTTCAGGAAATAGCGCAGGGGGAATCCCCCACGCCGGGATTCCCTCGGAACCGGTTGGCAGCACAGCGCTGCAGGAACCACGCTCTCCTCTTCTGGGCAAATATTGTTTTAGGGTGCAGCAGAAGAAAAAATGTGACGTCATGCACCGACCTTTTCCAAAAGCTCATGAGCTGTATAAAAAAATTTAATAATAAACCCCACATTCTTCCCTTTAGCTACTTATTTGGTCTGTTTGTCGGGGCACCAAACATAGATAAACACAGCCGTTCCTTATCCAAGCAGAAGCTTAAATGCTGCTCTTTAGGGGTCTGTGCGAAAACAGAAGCAAGAAGGTGAAAGTGAAAGCCTACCATAATACCTTTCATTCAGTCAGGGGATCAAAGTCAGAAAGCACATCCATTGTAAGCTGCCAAGGACCTGGCAGCAGCGGGCAAGGGGACAACAACAAAACATAGCTATTGGAAATTAGAAGTGCTATGAAGCTGCCAGCACTGACCTTGTCATAGCATAGTGCTTCTTTTTCTTGCCAGACAAATAGAGTAAGAAATACAACCTGGGAGGGGGCTGAAAAGAACAGGGCAAGCACCACAAAGTGGGAAGGGGAAAGGAGGAGTGGGGCAGAGAAAGAAGGTCAGCAAACCCATATACTCCTGTAGAGTATGCCACAAAGAATAATGGAGTGAAGACACCCAAAGCAAGCAGCAATGAGGGAGGCTGTGGGGCTGGGGAGACGGGTCAAGCAGCAAAGAAGGAGGGAGTTGGGGGGCAGGGATGGGCAAGCAACACCGGGAGATTAATTTACAATAAAAAACATTCTCTCACTTTGAAGTCAGATAAAAAAATTAAACAGGTGCCCTCAGAAAACAGTGTCTGACATTTGACCTCAGTCTTTGAATGCACAGCAAATGGGATGAGATAAGAACAAGATTTACAGGCCTGTATACAGGAACTGAGCTCACCCAGGCTCTTGTGTGAAGTGCTCTTCAACAAAAAAAAAGTAGTTCCTAAAACAGTTGCTAGAATGGGAGCAATGGTTGGATAGTAGTAAATGGTCAATGCTCTCTGGAAGAGCTAAACACAGGAAGAGGCATGATGCATGCAGGCCATGGACAACGTGGGAGAAATTATATAAGAGTGATGACGGAGACGGCAAATTGGAAGCCTCTGGTTGGGCTGAAGCCCACAAAGTATATACAATAGTTTCTTCTAGACAGTGCATGCGCAGCCTAGCCGAGACCTAAAAAATGGCCTAACCTGTGGGCACAAACAACTTTAAAAATATTGGCCACAGAGATGGCTGCCACTCAGACCTTACTCATTCCCAAATAATAAAATAACCACTTGGCTATGCTCAGGGCTAGCAAAATATATGATGGAACACCTTTTAGAATGAAAAATCAGGGTCCTTTACCCGCCCCCCATAAAATCCAGTGTGAAGCATTCCTTGCCTGTATGCTTCTACTGAAACTAAGATGTAGTCCAGTTCATTGGGTTCAAATCAACATATCCTGATTTGAAGATATCTTGAATACTGGTGTTAGCTTTTGCGGGTGGGCGTTAAATTGTTTGTCCCACTTTGTCCACATTTAAGCAGTCAATCAATCAATCAATCAAGACATTTATAGAGCGCGCTACTCACCCGTAGGGTCTCAAGGCGCTAGGAGGGGGGGGTGCCGTTACTGCTCGAACAGCCAGGTCTTGAGCTTCTTCCTGAAGGCGAGGTGGTCTTGGGTCAGGCGCAGGTCGGTCGGGAGGGAGTTCCAGGTTTTGGCGGCCAGGTAGGAGAAGGACCTTCCTCCTGTTGTCGCTCTTCGGATGCGGGGGACGGCGGCGAGGGCGCGGCTGGTTGATCTGAGGTGGCGCTTGGGAGCGTAGAAGTTGATTCGGTTGTTGAGGTAGCTCGGGCCTTGGTCGTGTAGGGCTTTGTGTGCGTGGGTGAGGAGACGGAAGGTGATTCTTTTGTTGATGGGGAGCCAGTGCAGGTCTCTCAGATGTCCGGAGATGTGGCTGTTACGTGGGATGTCGAGGATGAGTCTGGCTGAGGCGTTCTGGATCCGCTGGAGTCTCTTCTGGAGCTTGGCGGTGGTTCCGGCGTAGAGGGCGTTGCCGTAGTCCAGTCGGCTGGTGACGAGGGCCTGGGTGACGGTCTTCCTGGTCTCGGTGGGGATCCACCAGAAGATCTTCCGTAGCATGCGTAGGATGTTGAAGCATGACGAGGAGACGGCGTTGACTTGTCTGGTCATGGAGAGGGAGGAGTCCAGGATGAAGCCCAGGTTGCGTGCGTGGTCCGTCGGTTTGGGTGCGGTGCCCAGGGCGGGGGGCCACCAGGAGTCGTCCCAGGCGGAGGGCGAGGAGCCCAGGATGAGGACCTCCGTCTTGTCTGAGTTCAGTTTCAGGCGGCTAGTCGTCATCCACTCGGCTACAGCTCTCATCCCTTCGTGCAGGTTGGCTCTGGCGGCGGCGGGGTCGTTGGTCAGGGAGAGGATCAGCTGGGTGTCGTCGGCGTAGGAGATTATGTTGAGGTTGTGTTGGCGTGCGATGGCCGCGAGGGGGCTCATGTAGACGTTGAAGAGGGTGGGACTCAGCGAGGATCCTTGAGGGACACCGCAGATGACTTCGGTGGCCACTGACTTGTACGGTGGTAGGCGGACTCTCTGTGTTCTTCCGTTGAGGAAGGAGGTGATCCATTCCAGTGCCTTCTCCTGGATTCCGATGTTGCCGAGGCGCTGCACTAGGGTGCGGTGGCAGACAGTGTTGAATGCCGCGGAGAGGTCCAGGAGGATGAGGGCCGCTGTTTCTCCGTTGTCCATCAGGTTTCGGATGTCATCGGTGGCAGCGATGAGGGCGGTCTCGGTGCTGTGGTTGGCTCGGAAGCCAGACTGTGAGGGGTCGAGGGATCCATTCGTCTCGAGGAAGGCGGCCAGCTGTTTGTTGACGGTCTTTTCGATGACTTTGGCCGGGAACGGGAGGAGCGAGATGGGACGGTAATTCTTGAGTTCGGTGGGGTCCGCTGTAGGTTTCTTGAGTAGAGCGCTGAGTTCTGCGTGCTTCCAGCTCTCCGGGAAGGTGGCGGTGTCGAAGGAGGTGTTGATAATGTCCCGCAGGTGGGGTGCGATGACAGCGTCGGCCTTGTTGAAGACGTGGTGAGGGCAGGGGTCGGTCGGAGATCCGGAGTGGATGGAGTTCATCATGCGGATGGTGTCCTCGGTGCTGATCGGAGTCCAGGCGCGGAGGGTGGTGGTGGGCGGCGTTGCTGCGGTTGTGTCGTGCGTTGGTTGGATGCTGAAGCTGTTGTGTATGTCCGCGATCTTGTTGTGGAAGTAGGAGGCGAGGGAGTTGCAGAGGTCTTGCGACGGGGTGATGTCGTTGTTTCCGGCGTTGGGGTTGGAGAGCTCGTTCACGATGTTGAAGAGTTCCTTGCAGTTGTGTGCGTTGTTGTCCAGCCGGTCCTTGTATGCATTTTTCTTGGTGGCGCGGATCAGTTGGTGGTGTTTCCGGGTGGCGAGCTTGAGGGTGGTCATGTTGTCCATTGTTGGTTCCCTTCTCCATACTTTCTCGAGGGCTCGGCAGTTCTTCTTGGAGCTCTTGAGTTCGTCGGTGAACCATGGGGTTTTTCTGCTGCCGGGTCTGCTGGGCGGGGTCCTCAGAGGGGCGAGTTCGTCCGCGCAGTTGCTGATCCACTTCGTGAGGTTGTCGGCGGCCTGGCTGGGGTTCGCTGAGCCGGCAGGAGGGTGCTGGCTCAGGGAGGCGGTGAGCTGGTCGGCTGTGATCTTGTTCCAGCTTCTTCGGGCAACCTGTTGTTGGTGGTGGTGGATCGTCGTTCTTTTGAAGGTGAAGTGGACGCAGCTGTGGTCCGTCCAGTGGAGTCCTGTTGCGTGGCTGAAGGCGATGTCTTTGCTGGATGAGAAGACGGCGTCGAGTGTGTGTCCGGCGAGGTGGGTGGGGGTGGACACCAGCTGCTTGAGTCCGAGGTTGGCGAGGTTGTCGAGCAGGGTGATGGTGTTACGGTCGCTGTTGTTCTCCAGGTGGAAGTTGAGGTCCCCCAGGAGGATGTAGTCGGCGGAGGGGAGGGCATGCGGGCTGATGAAGTCGGCGATGTCCTCGCTGAATCGTGTGCGTGGTCCCGGGGGTCGGTAGATCAGGGTGCCTCTGAGGGTGGTCTTCGGGTGGCGGCTCCTCTGCTATGGTGGACGAGTGTCGCCCTCTCTGCTGAGGAAAATGTGAAAAATAAAATGATAATAAATCGTTTTTTCCCCATTTTCCTCTAAAGCCAGCCAAATCTGGGAAGGGTGGGGCTTGGCTGCCCTCACAGCCAGCAGGGGAGGGGTAGTGCACACTGTAAGTGGGCATGACAGTTTGGCAGGCCATCTTAAGCCATTTAAGCCATCTAGCATACTTAGGTTCCTCCAACCCAACTGCGTTGCATAGCAAGGTTCGTGAAACAGCACAGACTTCCAGGCACTGTATGAGTGGCAGGCCAATCCTGGTGCTGCTCTCATGCTATTGAGAGCAGCACCGGGATTGGGTAGGGAGCCTGTGCTGGTGTCCCAGGGACTGCTGGGACACCATCAGGAGAGAAGAGGAGCACCGAGGCGGCCGACAGAGTCAGAACAGTTACGTTTTTAAAAAAAATTATTATTATTTCCCTAATCCCTTGTCTCTTCTCCACCTCCATTGCCCCCTCCCCCCACTTGAGTTTTACAGCGGCCGCCACTGCATTTAAGGGAAAAATCTTGTCAGCAGATTTATTCAATTTTATCGCAGCGGAGCAGGCCACTATACTGCGCTGCGCTGAGTGAAAGAGAAAGGGCAGGAATGGGCCATGTTTAATACGGTGCATTCCTGTCCTTTCCCTTCATTGGAGCCCTTTTGGCTGCCTATCCTATCACTGATACAGTGACCTTTGCATCATGGTGCAAAGGTGCCTGTGTTGCAGACAAGACTATCTTTTGCAGAAAGGGACACCTTACTGCACCAAAAGAATCCTATGAGGCTTGTACCGCTTTATATGTGTGCTGCACCTCATTTTGCCTCCTCTGGGGGGGAATAGCATTTTGAAGCATTCCTAGGTTTGCCTATAATGGTACATCTGGGAATGCACCAAAGTCCATGGGTGGAAGCGTGGTAACACTCATGCTCCACCCATGGAATGCCTCCCTGGGGTAGAGTAACGCAATGCAGCAATTTGCACTATGTTGCGTTACTCTGAATTTATCAAGCCATGCAGAGCCATGCAAAGTGGCCTTGCGTGGCATGACTTAGGTTTTGTGTCACCCTTGCGCACCCTTGCGTGACAGTGTCAATAAGTTGGTTGTGGTGCCCGAATTTGCAGTAAAGCCTGTCTGGTTCCTTGGAATCAGGTTATTCAGCTCTGCCCAAGTTGCTTAGTGCACAGTTAAAAAGCTTGGTTAGGTACCCCGACCAAAGGGTTATATTTGTTTTAAATAAGATTTGTGGTAGGCCATTTGGGCCAGGTGCTCCATCTGATCTTGCTTTAAGTAGGACTTTAGTCACCGTTTCGTCCGATATCATCAAATCTACCCTCGGAAGTTCCGAAAATTCAGTGGGGGTATTCCATCTATTACTCTGACTTACCATTGTCGCATCGGAAATGCCTGAGTCAATGGAGGCCGTTCCCTCTGTAGCCCTAAAGTGGTTGGTCAAGAAAGCAGCCCAGTCCGCTTCTGAAATGTTTGCGCTCCCGGAAGTAAGCGGACCCGAGTTTTGGCGATGGATTAAGGCCCAAAATTTTCTTGAATTGCGGTTTTTACTCTCCCATAGTAATTGGCACCAAAATTGATCCAAGTGGAGGCGTTGGTCTTTTTGTTGAGCCAGCCTAAATGACTTTTGGACTGCTTTATACGTATTCAGGAGCTCGAAGTTCTCTGGGAATTTCTTGGAAGAGCGCAGGGCTTTGTTTCTCATTTTCTTTAATGCCATAGTATGAATGGAGATCGAAAACTGAGGGCCTATATAGGCCTTGTGGGAGTGCAGTTTAGACGGAAAAAGGCTTATCAAGTGGGAGCAGAAAGTGGGCCATGTTTCGGTGGGGGGTGCCGCCAAGTCTGGGTCTCCTGCTGTAAAGGTCACACATTCCTTCATTACATTGGCGGAAATAACTTCGCTCCATCTAGGTCGTTTTAGATTTTCCATGTAGGTTCCTGTACATGTTGATGGGGCAGTATTGTGATAGGTTGGCTTCACATTAAGAGTAACGACTTGTGGGCGATGGTCGCTTTCCGTTCGAGGGTGAATGCTGTAATTGCCCAAGTGTTGCAACAGGGCTGCATTACAAATGGTGTAGTCAAGATAAGATTGTTTGCTACCATTTGTCCAGCTCCCATTCATTACCAAAAAACCTGCACTATAAAATTGCAGCACACAGAGCTCTCCTAGACTGCAGTATGCTTGGTTTGGCGGTTTTGACTGTGCCTCTATTTCTGATGATGTAAATGGAGAGAGCCCTTCGAAATCAGCGGGATTTCCCTGAAAGAGGTTAGTGTTGTAGTCTCCGGTGATCATACAATCCGAGTGAGGATAATCAATAGCCAGGTCACACACGATTTTAATTAAACGTGTAAGATGCTCCTTTTTCGAACGTGTACTTGGGTTGATGTAGACGTTTAGTAGAAGGAGCAATCGATGTTTGCTCCATGAGCTGATTTTTACACCGAGTAACCAGTCTTCCTCAAAATTCAGTTGCTAGATCGGGCCTTTTAGATTATTTGAGACGTAGATCGATAAACCGCCTTTAGGGTGGCCATAGGTAGAGACTCTAGTTGCAGGTTTCCAATGTTCCATGAAGCCCGTCACTGGGCAGTTTCGAGTAGCCCATGTTTCTTGGAGGGCTATTAGGTCATGCCCAAAAATGAAATTGTGCGTCTCCAAATTGGTTGTTTTCTGATGGAGACCACTGATGTTCCATGAACACAGTGTAAGAGGTGGCTGCGAGTCAGAGTTGGAAACAGTTATAGGCGGTGGTGTTTGAGATCTTGATTGAGCCGAATCGTTGCAGTTTGGAAGTGCAAGGTGGTATCCCGGTGGTCAGACTGATGCTTTTCGGGACAAGGCGGCCGGCAGCCATCCCCAATCTGGGTTTTTTTCGGTGATGGGGGCTTTTGCCCATGGGTTTTCAGTCAGTTGAGACGTGCCTAAGGCATTTTTTAGAATAGAGTATGGCCCGTTTTTTACACCAGATGATCTTGTCAAAGTGACTGGGGCCTGCGATAGCACTGTGGGGTAGCCAGGAGTAGAATAAGGCTGAAATTTGATTCCCCATTGCTGAAAGGTGCCCTTTTGGGCTAAGAATAGTCGAGGCCATGTGTCAGATCTAAATGTCATCAAAGTAGGCTCAGAGGATTGAGCTCCTCTTGGTGGCAGGAATTCAATGGACTCTATCTCGTCAGATGTCAATACCTCAAGCCCCGGGGCACCGTTTGCTAGTTTAATTATATTTGATCTATTTAAGATATCGTGCTGTCCTTTTGATATGTATTCAGGAACAAGAAGTATTTTGTGATGTTGAAGGTCGCATTTGGCGCTCTGAGTGGTGTTTTTGTATTTTGGTTATTTAATTTCATTATCCCCTGTTTTTATTGCGGCGCATCTTCCCCTCTTACTTGCATATAATTGTAGCTCCACCGCTGTTTTAGCGGGTCCGGTTCTGGGGGTCTAGGATTTACTGTAGTTGGCCACCATCTTGGGAGGGGTGGTGACGCTTTAACGCGCCACCTGGGGCGGTCTAGCTGTGCTGACCACACGTGATAGCCCTATTTAAGCCAGTTCTCAGAGCGCAGCGGTACAGTGCAGCGGTTGCGCCGTCTGCGCCCGTCCGCGCCAGATCGGGCCTAGGGACTAAAATGGCTGATATGCCTATGTCAGCAGTTCGAGTGGCACCCCCTGTAACCTTATCATACACCGGTGAGACTTTGAAATCCCTACGCCGTCCATCTTCTCTAGATTGCACTATATGTTCTCTACCGACCCATAAATTCGAATGTGAAGGCTGTAAGTTTTATAAAGGCAAAATGTCTACCTGTAAGGCTATGAATCAGGTCCGAACACGAGGAAGAAGGAGGACAAAAAAATCTTTCCCTACACATTCTATTCTCCAGTTTTGGAGTATTAACTTTAGGTCCCTCCCAAAACACAAATTAAACATCTTTGACTTCTTGGTTGCTGAGCAGCCAGATGCCCTGTTTCTCACAGAGACCTGGCTACATGAAAGTTCTGGTCCAGATATTGCTATTGCAGTCCCTAACAACTATGTTATACTGAGACAGGACAGAGATTCCGGAAAGGGAGGGGGTATTGCCATAATCTTCAAGTCTTGTTATTTCTGTAAACTTGAGGCCTTTCCCTTGTCTGGATGCGAGGCGGCACTTTTCAAACTCGCAATTAATCCTCAACTTACCTTATCTGGTCTCTTGATTTATCGCCCTCCCGGCAACGCTCATGCTTGGACATCCTCGCTTGCCGATTCTTTAGCCCCTCTACTTCTTAGGGCAGCAAATTTCACAATCCTTGGAGACCTAAATTTGCATCTTGAAGACCCCTCATGTGCCATCAGTAAGAGCTTTCTAACCGATCTAGAGGTTTTTAGCCTTACGCTGTGCAATTCAGGCCCTACTCACTCTGCTGGGCATCAACTGGACCCTATTTTTTCCAACCTTCCTTTTGATTGCTTTCAGAGTGCTCGCCCTCTGGAGTGGTCTGACCACTTTGCAGTCCATTTTGCTCTATCTGACATCAAGCAACTTACTGCGAACAGACAAGGCAAGGGCGAATTAAATCATAGGTGGGGTAAACTTGACATCTTGAAGTTTAATCAGTATCTTTTTGATACCCGCCCTTTGAATGGCGATGCCCCACTAAGGGAATTGAATACGGCTATATCATCCTGGCTTACTAATGCTGTCAATATCGTCCTCCCCCCTACCCCGATACTTTCTAGATCTCATCGTTGCCCGGCACCCTGGTTCTCGGCCGACCTAAAGGCCTTGAGAACTAATTGCAAAGCTCTGGAAAGGAAATGGAGGCGCGCCAATTCGGCTTCCCGGAAGATCGCTTATAAAGAAGCCTTGAAGGGATATCATTCCCAATGTAAAGCCTTGAGAGCTGCGTACACTGTAAATACAGTGACACAAGCTCAGAACTGCCGTTGCACTCTTTTTGCGGTTGTTAAAAAACTGACAGGAGTGGACACTATCCCGACCCCCCCGGTTCTGGAGGAAGCTCAGTGCAATTCCATTGCGGAATTTTTTATCACTAAAGTTGAGCGCATTTATAACTCTATGAGCGCCCCCACGATAGTAAATCAACACCAACCGGGACCAACAGTCGTGGATGTACCCCCGTCTCCAAAGGTAGTGGTAACAAACTGGCAACTGTTTGATGACACCTCGTTTTTCTCTTGCCTGAATAGTGTAAGATCTGGCTCACCACGTGATCCGGTGCATGCAAAGATCTTAAAGTTGCTGGATCTTGAATGCCGGCGTACTCTCATGAGACTCTTGAACGCCTCCTTAAATGAGTCTCATGTGCCACAGGACTGGAAGCATGCAATGGTGGTCCCTCTTCTAAAAATGGCTGGTGCTGATATGTCAAACCTTGCTAATTTCAGACCCATATCCTTGTTGCCTATTCTATCTAAAGTGCTGGAGAGGCACGTGAACATGCAGCTTACCCATCTCGTAGAAAATCAGGGCTTTCTACACCCTTCTCAGTCCGGTTTTCGTGCTCATCATTCTACCGAGACTGCATTACTTGGGGTAACGGAGAGGTTACGGCACGGTATCGATCGCGGGGAAACTTCTGCCCTCATCCTTTTGGATTTGAGCGCAGCGTTCGATACCGTGTCCCATTCCATCTTATTGAACTCTCTCCGGTCCCTGGGAATAGACGGCCCTGCACTGGCCTGGTTTGCCTCCTTTTTAAGTGAGCGCACCTTCCAGGTCATCTCTGCGAAAGCTGCATCTGCGATTTGTCCCTCGGCGTATGGCGTACCTCAGGGGTCCATTCTCAGCCCTTTATTATTTAATATTTACATCAAACCCATTGCTTCCATCGCGGAGGACGCCGGGCTGACTATTTTTTCATACGCCGATGACACGCAAATTGTCTTTTCCCTCTCCAGCACTGAAGCCAACAATGTGTCTGGTCTGAAAACCGGATTGTCACTTGTGGCTGAGTGGATGCAGAGGCATCTCCTCAAGCTAAACGGTGACAAGACCGAGATCGATATCTTGGGGAAACACAAAGATCTTTGGGTCCCGCAACACTGGCCTTGTGCTATGGGCCCCCTTTCCTCAACCGGTCTCTGTGGTACGCAACCTTGGATTCCTCATAGATGACAAGCTTTCTATGAGGCAACAGGCTACCAAGGTGGCTGCCATCTGTTTTACTACTCTGAGATGGCTCCAGAAAATTATTTGGATGTTACCTCATGCCACCAGGAGAACCGTTGTCCAGGCGTTAGTAACATCGCGCCTGGACTATGGTAACGTCCTTTACCTTGGTGCCGATGTTGCGACCATAAATAAACTACAGGTAGTGCAAAACTCATCGGCCCGACTTTGATGTAACATCCCGAGGAGATCTTCGGCCACTCAGGCCCTTCGAGATCTACATTGGCTCAAGGTCTCGAGCCGCATCAAATTTAAAGCCTTATGCTACCTTTTTAAAATTAAGCAGGGCTCAGCTCCATTGTATCTTCAGAGTCTTGTTCAATCATACAGGCCTAGCCGCACACTAAGATCTTTGGCTAATTGTGACTTTGTCATTCCCAGATTCAAACTTGTGAAGATGGGGGGAAGATCTTTCTCCCATCTAGGCCCCAAATCCTGGAATGCTCTGCCTGTTGCTCTGAAAACTGAGACTAACATGCTTTGCTTCCGCAAAAAATGTAAACTTTACTTTTTCTATAGCCTCCTGCTGTCCTTGCTGTCAATAATGCTGTAGGGTTGTCCATTCCTCTACTTTAGTCTATCCCTTGCGCCGGGAAACCCATTGCGGGTAGCTGTTGCGCATTATACGTTTTAAATAAATAAAATAAAATAAATAATGAAATGTCAGTGTGGGAAGGCTTATGGTAACACAAAGGGCCATATCAGCCAAATTAGATTTTTTGGGATTTGTTGTGTTAGTATGAGGCAAAGAGAAAGAATTACCAATATTTAGTATGAGGTGATCTGACCAATCAATGTCTGAATCACATATTTAGCAATCATCTATTATTACCAGAATAACCAAACAAAATAGTGGGTACCTCATTGGGGGTGCACACAGGTCTAGAAGGGGCAACAGTTCTGGATTGGTATGAAGTGAGAGGAAGTAGAACAGATCTCTTTTAATCATTAAGGGTAATGTGGTAGCATGGGCTCACCTGTGATGATGACATAGTAAATTCCATCAGGCAATAAAAGTGATTTTTGAAGTGTCTTTCCAATTGGGTGTGATAATTTGTAAAGCCAGGGCCATCTTCAAATGAATAAATGTCCCAGTTGTCTTTTGAGAATGCCGTAGAGGGGAAGCACTACTCAAAAACATATGAACGATGTTAAACGTGTTTTCCATAGACAATATGTTATTAAGCTTATCCCAAATTAGCAACCAGAAACTCTGAAATCAGGGACAATCAATAAACATGTGCAAAAACTCGCAATTTTCCAGGGCACAAGACCAACATTTGGTGTCAGTGATTAGGTGAAACTGATGTAAATGAGTGGGAGTGTAGTATAATGTATTATAAAAATAAAATAGAGATTGAATAGTGGCGACAGAGTGGGAAGCAGTGTGTATCTTCGCCCAAATTGTTTTCTAAGTATATTGATCCTTGATTAACGTCCAGGTCCCAACGTAGTTAGTCTATTCTTAGGCAGAAGACATAAAAGTTTGTATATATCGGAAGCCTTCACCTTTGAGGAAAAATTCATGGGAGAAGAGGGAGACAATGAGGAGAAGGATTGGGTATAAAGCTGAAGAATCGATGGCCTAATATGGTTATATTGAACCGCATAAAAGGATGTGGAAAATTAGTGCGTTTTGGTGAACATTATCTGCGCCATCTTGCCTCTTCCCCTGATGCCACACTTTTTTGTGCGCGCTCGCCTTTTTAAGATGCCCCGATCAGAACAAACCCTTTTGCATGCCGCTGGCCCCCTGACATAGCCCTTTGCCTTCACTAAGCCTGCACGCTGACCACCCCCTGCTTGCACCTGCCTTGAGTCATAAACCCCTCTTCGGCGCTGCTCTGCCCCCGGCCCTCATCCTGTTCCCAGCGCGACACCTCCCTGCTTTCCTTTCATGATCTCCGGCCCTTAGATGCAAACCCCCTTTTTCCCCGTGTGCCCGTTTTGTCCTCCCCGTTCCCAAGCCAACACCCAGCTCTGCCGATACCATCCTTGCCCCTCCCCGTACAATAGAAAGCTTCCCCCATCAAAGAATCCCCGGGTTGATCAAAGCCCCCCCCCCCACCCCATGAGATCCGATCAGACTCCCCACATTCCGTGAATCGGCGGATTATCCAGCTGCGCGATGCTCATCACCTGTTGTGACTAGGGTGGGGACTTTAACTGTAAATGTGTGTGGGAACGGGCCCAAAGGGGAGTTCCGAGAATGTCTTTTCCGCACATCAAAGCTTTAAACATGTATGTGTAATCTGCAATAAAGTCATAAATGTGGATATAAGAGGCCAGGCCTCAGAAATACAGTTAGAGCACCTCAGAACGATACCTTCTGTCCGTTTCGTTGTGTTCTCCTCCGGAGAGAATAAAAAAAACCTTGTTTCCTGCTTTCCAGTCTCCAGCGCCTGCCTCTTCATTGATTTAAATAACTAGAGGGTCACAGAGGCAATACCGCCGGGCAAATATCGATTGTCCCCGACCCGATTGAACTTTTTTTACAATTGGCGTCCCAAGCGTGGGGCCCATCAGCGACTCGTGGATCCAGTGGGAGAGGTCCCGACGACAGAGTGAACGACTGCAACGATCGGGAGAGCTCTTGCCCAATAGACCCTCGTCTGGCAGCCGATCATCCGAACTTCACTAGTTCCGAACAGACCTCTCTCGAGTGATCTACGGTCCTGACTGGGAACCATCAGGAGTGCCGTGAGAAATACGAGAAAAAAGAGGACGATCGGGCGCTGGATTCGGAAGACAGGAAACTGTCCACATGGTCCGGGTAAGGTCGTGTTGCCACGACAAGTTGCGAAAGAATTTGTTTTGATTGCTTGATTGTTCAAAATACTAGTATTGCCTTGTTTATTTTTATTTAGAGATTCACTGTCTGCAAACGGAGAAGCAACAGGCTCTCTCTCCCTTTGCAAGCAGTGGAGGACAAGTAGGGTAGCAGCCGTGCTTGTTCTTTTTCTCCCCCACTCAATAATTGCTTGAAACTGAACTGTTGTTCACAAACTATTGTTTCCTGGAGATTCTCTGTCTGCAAGCAGGGAAGAGACCATCCTTTTTGCAGATAGTGAAAAGGGTAGGTAACGCAGATCTTTGCGGTCCTACTCATTCTCCCCATTGTTATTTTTTTGGTCTTTTGGTTTTTTTGGATCCATGAGGTATTCACTACCTGCAAACAACGTAGAATAGAAATATTCTGTCTAGTCTTTGCACCTAGTGATAAGATAGGCAGTGCTGACTTTTTAGTCCCTCGTTACGAGCCGTCATGTCTGTCTTCTCCCCATTGATAAATAGCCTGTTTAGCCCGGACCGGGTGTTAGAGGTGGACCATATGGCTCCACTGGAAGGCACCCCTAATAAGGACATGTTCATAAACTATGGGTTAGTCACCATAGCTTATAATAAATTATGGCACAGGTATACCGAAGATAGCCAAGACAAACAGTGGCCACTGGCAGGATCCTTTGACCTTGATAAAATAGAAACGTTAGAAATAGCCCTTCGAAATAATAAGACGACGCCAATTATGCTCGACAGTCTCGGTATGTGGCGCAGAGAGGCTACGAAACGACAGAGAAAAGACGAGGATAAACCAAGTAGGGAAATATACCGACAGGACAACCCCAGGACACCGCTACCCACAACTTATCCCCCGACACTATACAAAGGACGACCAGACTTAGGGTCAGACCAATGCGCTTTTTGTAGGTATGTCGGACACTGGAAAGCCCAATGCCCGACTCTACTGAGCGTGAGTAAAAGCAAAGGGCCGACAAGAACGACAGACCGACAGTACGAGAAAAGGCGCGAGACAGAGAAGAGCCCGACTTACATAGACAGACCAGACAGAACCACCACGTTTGATTATGCCCGATGGCACAGATTTCGCCAGGAAAATCTCGGCGGCATGATCAAGTTCTCCTAGGTCGGGCAATGTCAAGACGGGAACCCAGCCTCGTTTAAAATTCACAGACGGAAAGAGATAATTATGACCAATAACTGTTTTTATATTTGTCTTGGGTCTTTGTATGTCGTACTTGTACTGTCCCCCGTCTGAGTTCGTGTGTATGTAATGTACAAATCTGCGTCACCCCTCTACACGTGTTTCCGTGTTACTCGACCCCTGTTAGCAGAAACTTAGCATAAAAGCAACCTGGAAAGAAAGAAATGATAAAACAAAATCCGTAGAACATTAATAAACTTGAACTTTTAATTTAACACAACAAACAAGGAATAATAACGATAAACTGTAGAAAATGGAAGTCAAACAGAACATTCGCCCCCCCCCCATTCTGGAACCTTCCAAAGTAGGGCAGGGTTACGGCTACGCCCAACCAACGGCAACCCATATAAGGCGAGCCCCGCCGCCAACTCTTGGTCAGGAAATCTTAACGTATGGGGGAGCCGGAGGAGAGACAGGAGCCCGCAGCCTGGGCATTTGCAGGTAGTCCCGCCACGTGTCTCCTTGGCCGGCCGCAACGGGCCTGGAAAGACTAAGGTAGTCCCGCCACATGTCAAGAGGAGAGCGAGGCACCTCTTCCTTTTCTCTTCCGTCACGGCCGCAGCAGTCCTGGACGGCGGGATGTCCTGCACGTACCTCCACAACAATTTGTCCAAGTTGGGCTGGGAGGGAGAGGCGACGCGGACGAGCCTCTCCCACCTCCACCGGTAGGAGGTTTCCCAGCCCCCAGCCCGGCGCCGAACACCCCCAGTCAGGCGATGGTGCCCATACTTCCACAGCACCGGACACACCATGGTGGCACCCCGGTACTTGCGCAGCACCGAACACACAATGGTGGCACCCCAGTATTTGCGCAGCACCGAACGTACAATGGTGGCACTTGGGGAACACCGGATGTGGAGAGGCCTTCATGCGGGGCGATGAAAAGGAGCGGCATGGAGTGCACCGGGAGAAGGAGACGATGTGAACGAGTCTCCCTCGCCCCCCAGGTGGGGGCATCACAGCTGCACCCCAGCTGGACGTCCCGCTCTCACAAAACAGGGACCTCTTCCTTTCACTCCGAAGGGTCTCTTCCATCCTTGCAAGCTCGACGAGAGTGGCCCCTGTAGGGCCTCAAAATGGCGTCTGGGTCCGCTGGAAGGCGGGCCCCGGCCACTAGAGTAACTTTGGCCAGCCATACAACTCGAACATTTGTCCCATGGAGCACGAGCCCCCATCTCCGACAGCATCTCCGCAGCCTTGAAGATCATACAAAGGTCCCCGGCGGAGCCTTCGGCCTCTGCAGGTTTCCGGTAAGGGACGGCTGCCTCGATCGCCAACGAAACAAACATGACATTGCCACACCTTCTGTTAGCGTGAATTCTAGAACTGCCGAAAAGGACTCTGGTCCAAACTGCCAGTAATGGAAACATTTCCCCCTGATGCTGCTTCCGGACTGTGCCGGCCCCGCCCAAAATGGCGCTGGTATCAATCGGAACTTACGAACACCTCGTGGTGTTCCTTTGCACTAATATAAACTTGATGTTCTGAGATTTTTGTGATCCTTTGTACACTTGGCTAGAAAAGACAAGGAGAGCTCACTCGACGAACAGTATGAAAAGATCCCCGTTACAAATGTTGACTACGAATATACAATGTATTATATTTTTATAACTGATGTAAACCTCATTTACGATGCATACGTACGGTATGCATATAGGAAATCTGATTACAACTGTTATGATTATGTTTCTAAATTATGAAAATATATGCCCCCGAACCCCCAGCCAATTAATAGACGTTTTCACAAATGAATGAGTAAAACTTTCCGATGTTTTTACTGTTGCAAACGACACCCCCCCACTATACGCACTTTAGCCATTGCCACGACCGACCAAATATGACCACACCCTCCTAATCCATATGCTGAAATGAATTTGCAAAATAAAGTCTTTGAAACTATGGACGGGTATTGCATGCTTTATTTTAAAACAATATGGGATGGGTAGGAAAGTTCTTTTTCTGTGCACCCTACTCTGCTCTCTCTTTAAGGTTAAAGGAAGATGGTTGCCCAGCCCTGGAGGACGGATCGGATCGACAACACGACACTCCGACTTAAAAGTACGCGACTGACTCATGAACTCTCGCGTAGAGGAAGACCGTGACTTCCAAGGATGGGTAAAACGGATGGTGTAAATGAGGGAATGTAAAAGGAGGGTGAAATGAAATAATGTAAATATTGTAAAGTACAACGTTCCAAAGTAGCAGGGACCCAAGAACCGAAGAACTTTAGAATGCCACGGCGTTGAAAGAGGTTTAAGGATCCCGATAGTGAGATATACCCTTTGACTAGATACCTCGCACTAGGCCCCTCTGGTTTCCTTTTTATGTTTCCCCGCACACGCCCTACATGAACACACTACCCCCCCCCCCGACTCCGAAAACCATATCCCCGGGGACCCTGCCCCAAGGAGGAAAGACGAGTAAAAGGTAAGTAAAGGACTTATGAATCCATGTATTTGAATGCGCGCGAATGCTGTCTCCCCCACCCCCCCCCCTTTTTTCCTCCCTCTGCAGGTTACATCAGAGATTACAGCCAAGGTGTGGCGAAGATCTGAGACCTTGCCATGTCTAAATACACGAAACGGACTAGCGCCGCAGGGTGGTGTCTAAGCACGCCTGCAAACTACTCACGTATCGAACAAACCCGAAAAATTAGCACAACCTGATAAAAAGTGACCACCCTTAAACCAGACCGGAAGAATGAACCCATGTCACGTATGACGCGAAACTGTGAGGGAATGTGTGTGTGTGTGTGACCGAGGCGTTGACCCAACTGGTCAAAGGACCGAGAATGCGAGAAAGTGCGACAAAATGGTACCTCCTTTTTCTTCTTTCCTTTTCTCAAAGTACGTCCCCTCTACCCTGTCTAATGCTCAAACTGCGTGATTACAAGATTCTAACGCGGACTCGTGAATACCCTTTACTGTGTAATGCACTAAATAGTCTTTCTTGAATGCACTGCCGCCCTCTCTGTTGCACGTGTACTATTTAGCCTGCCGTTGCACTCTCTCTCTCTCTCTCTCTCTCCCTCTCTCTCTCTCTCTCTCTCTCTCTCTCTCTCTCTCTCTCTCTCTCTCTCTCTCTCTCTCTCACTCTCTCTCTCTATTTTTGCACTACCACTCTCCCGAGTGGTTAGCCCCGAAATTGGCAGATTGCCACCCCTAGCACACCACCTAATTGGCTTCAAATACCGTCAGTATTTGCACAAACGCTTGTCTTTAATACAATCACCCTGAGGCCGCGTCATTACCTCTCCTTTTCCGCTAGAAGTCAATGAACCCAGGTTGGGCCGTAAGGGAAAGGACAGGTAAGACGACAGAGGTTCCCTAATCTGGCCCGAAATAAGGGAACTACATGTCAACGGCTCCTATAGTATAAAACAAGGACCCCAGAATACGCGACCCTCCCCTCCCCGAATCGTCGCAATACCCAAACCAGAAAAACGATCACCCCCGCTACCTCCCCTGTCTATGTCCCTGGTTGTTTCCCATAAAACTCCTGTCCTTCCTAGTTAAGTAACCGGGCTGTAAAAGTTTACGTAGGACCCAGAATGATGTTTTACAAGGTTAACAGACTAGACCAAGGTAAAGAAATCATCAAAATGAACCCCGCAGTAGTTGAAAAACAGGATGCACCGATAGAAAGGAAATGTTTAGCCATGTTCGTCTCTCAGCAAAATACCTGTGTAGTACCATGTTGACGACTCACTGTACCCTTTTGTAAATGTGAAACTCTAGAGAACGGCATATCTTTGCCAGATTTGTCTCCCGAAGGTGGGTTACCATCAGATGAACTGTCATGCCTGTAATAAATGATTATGAAGGAAAGTCATAGTAAATCCAGCAGGTCCGCCACCGGTCATTCATATGCCAGTTGTGAACGTTAAAAATAACGGACATTTTCATTCTTTGCCTGGAGCTGGGAGAGAAATAGACTTTTTGATTATCTTCATCCGCAAATTTTCTAAAAGACTGTCTTTTCAAACTTGTTTAAGGGTACTGCTGTTGGAGGAGAGAAGGACCGGATGTGGGAGCACGAGGCCCGACTGCAGACTAAGGGACACCTGCGACATTAGCCAAGGCGAGACCACGACTGAAAGGAGCTGCAGGACGAGGCACTGTTTTCGACAGCATGAAAAGAAAGGGTCGACCTGATGCCCCTGCTCGACGTCCAGTGCCTATCGACAAGTCCCCGCTCTCTGAATTCCGTCACACGCCCGCCTATTTGAAGTCTCTCGTTCCCCTAGTTTGTTCCTAATTTGGCCTTGCTCCATCCCCCTTTTTCCTCTGACCTACCCTATGGACTGTTTTGAACGCTCTTCTTCCATCGGAACTTTCTGACAATCACCTCAAAGGACACAGGGCGAAAAAGGACCTTTCCGACCAGAAACGCGAGGAAAGGGTCGTGCCCTGCAACGCAGAACTTAGAACAGAGCTGGACTTGTAGCTCCACCGCCGGTGCTCAACAGCGCCAACGAAAGACCACTAAGGAGAACTCGTAAACTTCGAACATTTGACATCCTCAATCACCGTTTTTTGCCTCATTTCTCTCCCAGCCGCCATTGTATTGATCCTGCTCCAAACCGAATCTGAAATATGTATTAACCTGCCAGTTCACGTTATGATATGTACTTGCTGCTCGCCGTTTTTTTGTATTTCATTCCTATGACTTTCCTGCTGAACAAATTTATCAAAGTCTATCAAATAGGTGCACCTCCTAAAAACTAGGAACCTCAAAATGTATTGTTTACAACTCTTTTTCGAGGGTTCCTACCGGTTTCTTTCTCATGCCCACCACAATAGACCCGAGTAGAAAATGAACCAGCAAGATGTCTTGAATATGTTAAAGGGGGGACTGTGGAAAATTAGTGCGTTTTGGTGAACATTATCTGCGCCATCTTGCCTCTTCCCCTGATGCCACACTTTTTTGTGCGCGCTCGCCTTTTTAAGATGCCCCGATCAGAACAAACCCTTTTGCATGCCGCTGGCCCCCTGACATAGCCCTTTGCCTTCACTAAGCCTGCACGCTGACCACCCCCTGCTTGCACCTGCCTTGAGTCATAAACCCCTCTTCGGCGCTGCTCTGCCCCCGGCCCTCATCCTGTTCCCAGCGCGACACCTCCCTGCTTTCCTTTCATGATCTCCGGCCCTTAGATGCAAACCCCCTTTTTCCCCGTGTGCCCGTTTTGTCCTCCCCGTTCCCAAGCCAACACCCAGCTCTGCCGATACCATCCTTGCCCCTCCCCGTACAATAGAAAGCTTCCCCCATCAAAGAATCCCCGGGTTGATCAAAGCCCCCCCCCCACCCCATGAGATCCGATCAGACTCCCCACATTCCGTGAATCGGCGGATTATCCAGCTGCGCGATGCTCATCACCTGTTGTGACTAGGGTGGGGACTTTAACTGTAAATGTGTGTGGGAACGGGCCCAAAGGGGAGTTCCGAGAATGTCTTTTCCGCACATCAAAGCTTTAAACATGTATGTGTAATCTGCAATAAAGTCATAAATGTGGATATAAGAGGCCAGGCCTCAGAAATACAGTTAGAGCACCTCAGAACGATACCTTCTGTCCGTTTCGTTGTGTTCTCCTCCGGAGAGAATAAAAAAAACCTTGTTTCCTGCTTTCCAGTCTCCAGCGCCTGCCTCTTCATTGATTTAAATAACTAGAGGGTCACAGAGGCAATACCGCCGGGCAAATATCGATTGTCCCCGACCCGATTGAACTTTTTTTACAATGATGAAAGATAGTATTTAAGTTAGATGTCCCTAAATTCTAACACAGAATCATTTGAAATTATATGGCTAAATACTATTATTCCTTTATCATTCCATTCCTTACAATAGAGGGCCCAATTATTTGACTTAATGTGCTTATTTCACCATAACGTAGTTTGTAAAAAACTCTCTAGTAGAGAATTAGACTTAACTGAAGGTGTGACAACGGAGAGAGAGTGTATAAGTAGGCATGACAAGAGAGTCCTAGGAACTTGGGGGATGTGGGCCGTCTCCGTAAGTGAAAAAGGGGCAATATGAGCTTGTTCCAGTTGGCCCCAGACTGCATATTCGTACAAAAAAGAAACTGAAAAAGAGGTCCAAATTTGCTTGAGAGAAAAAACGGAGTGGTATCAACTGAGATGGGAAAATTAACTCCTCCGTTATTCCTATCCTGCTGAAGGCTTAGTAAAGATATTCTTGATTTGCGTTTGTTCCATAAAAAAGATAGAAGTATACGATTAACAGACCTAAAGAATGCAAGAGGGAGTTTGACAGGAAGCATGGACAAATAAAAATTCATTATTGGTAACATCATCATTTTATTCGTAGCTAATCTCTAATGGATTTAGAAGTCCAGGTAAAAATGGTATCCTTAAATATATCATGGAGACAATACCTATTTAACAGCAGTACCTCTGATTTTTCTATTTTGAGTTTATATCGAGATACCAAGGAATATTTATTTAATAATCAGAAAAAGGCAGGAAGCGTATTTAGTGGGCTGGACACATATAGTAACATATTATCCGCATAAGCAGTGAATTTAACCTCCATTTGCTTATATTTGAATCCAGAGAAAGCTGATGGTCTGCAAATTTTTTCTGGAAAGGGTTCCAAAGATAGAATAAAAGAAGAGGGGATAAAAGGCAGCCTTGTCGAGTGCCTCGGAAAAGAGGGAAATAGGAGGATTGTTTACCATTAACATAAATTGAAGTGAAAGGCTGAGAGTATAAAAGATTAATTTATCTAAGAACATGGGAGCTGAAACCATACCATTTTAAAGAGCCACACATAAAATCCCAATTAACACGATCAAAAGCTTTTTCAGTGTCTAAGGTTACGGCCGCATAAGATATGTTGGATTTAGAGGCCATATGGATTATATGAAGGAAGGTTCGAAAGTTATCTGAAATAAAACGTCCTTTCACAAATCCTGATTAATGGATGTCTAATAAATGTAGAATAACCTGCTTAATGCATATGAAAAGGGCCTTTGCACATATTTTCCAGTCCGAGTAAATAAAACAAATGGGCCTATAATTCACACACTTAGATAAGTCCTTACCTTTCTTGGGAAGCAGGCAAAGCATCGCCTGTGAAAACGTTCCTTGTGTGCATTCTTGAGTGACAAAGTGGGAAATTAAAATAACTAGTTTTGGAAGTAAGAGATGTGTGAAATGCGAGTAAAATTGAACAGAAAAACTGAAAGGACCAGGAGCTTTATCTTTGGGAAGTTGAAGAACATCATTTTTGAGCCCCGCCTCAGTTATATTGGCATCCATTACATAGAGGTCTAATGTATGGTCCGTCAGCTTAGGAATAGATTAAAAAAAGTCTAATTGGTAAGCTGTGGGAGAAAACTCTGCTGAATATAGGTTAGTGTAGGGTGGTGTAAACCATTCTTACATTTTTGTGTCAGTAGTGTGATTAAATACATTCTTTGTCTGTGATGACAAGTATTTTAGATTTTTGTTTTTAAATTAAAAAAAATTGGCCAACATTTTCCCAGCTTTATTACGCCCATCAAACATTTTAGCATTAATTTTAAGTAAAGTACCACATGCATCAGTACAAGATTGTTTGTTGAATTGTAATTTAGCTTGAATTAATTTAGGCAGAGTATCTGTTCTTTTAGAGGAAAATAATCATCCTCCAACATTTTGATTTGTTTAAGCAATTGTGAAGACTCCTTGAGTGATTCTTTACTGCAACATAGTCAATAATAAAACCCCTAGCAGTCGCATTACAGGCATCCCATATGTAATTCATCTGCAAATCAACAGTACAATTGACAGCAAAAGAATTTGTTAGTAAAATCTGTAAATGCCTCATTAAACTTTTATCTTGCAATAATACATTGTTGCATCTCCACTCATTAGGTTGGTAATTGTTGTTCGAAGTATCTAAGTCTAAAACAACATTGTGTGTGACAAATAAATAATCTATCCGGATTGTGAGGCATGTACAGGAGATAAAAAAAAGTGAATTCTAATACGTCTGGATGAAAGAGTTGCCAGGCATCAATTAAACCTCTGGAGGAAATAACCCTCTGGAAGGATTTTTGCAATTTTTTGGGAATATGTCTAACTTGAGATCGGCAGTCTATAAAGGAGTCCATTAATTGATTGCAACCCCCCCCCAACTATAAAATTATCTGAAGAATATTTGGATAAGTTAGTAGAGAAACAGTCCCAAAATTGTACATCCTGTAGGGCCATACACATTACATAATGAGAAAAAAGTATTATACATTTTAACATTCAATAGTTAACACCTTCCAGCATCATCTTTGGTTTACTTAATCACTTGAATATGCAGAGAATTATAAACTAAAATTAAAACACCATTCTTATTTTTAACAGAAGAAGAACTGAAAACAGAACACACCCATTGCCTGTGCATACAATCAATGTCGCTATCTTTAAGATGTGACTCCTGTAAAAAAGCGATCTGGCATTTCAACTTAGAAAGGTGAGTTAACAACCTCTGTTTTTTAACAGGATTATGAAGTCCTTTCACGTTCTAGGAAACAATACACAAATTAGCAATGGATAACGTAGACAATAACTGATAAGTAGAATGAGTTTTGCAACGGTTAACTGTCACCAAGTAAGTGAAAAGTAAAGTAGACTTATGGAATAAACAGGAATATAGAGGTATGAGTAAAAGCTAAGGTAAAGCCACAATTAGTAAGTCTAAAGACAAAAGGAGAGAATAGAATGAGAGAAAAGAGATAGAGAGGGACCATAGAACAGTAGGTAGTGAAAAAACCAACTCCCCGGTGTATAGAAAAGTAAAAAGATGACAAAAAGTCAGAGGGCTTTAGTCATATCGTCAACGAGAATGAAGAACAGAAAGGATACTAGTAAAGAGTGGGGGGGGGGCAAGACAAGATGTACAGCCTGGAACAAATATACAAGAAACACCGGACAGACCTACCATGCAATGAAAGACTTGATATAGCATACACAAAGGCGTGAAGACTGGAAGTGGAAAGACGACAACAACCATTCCAGCACAGTCCAACAGATCCAACAGACCGAGGGAAAGTACAACCTGTACAAAAACATCAAAAAACAATAAGAAAAACAAGAATAAGAGTTACGCAGATCAAGTTTACTGAGTTCTATATCTTCCCCCTTGTGTTCACTAATTAATTGCTTAAGGTCCTTAGGGTCTTCAAAGTTAGTCATCCTGTCTTTATAGGTGACCTTGAAGAATCATGGATGAAGAAACCCATAACGTGCATTCTTAGATCTCAAAACTGGTCACAAGTCCAAAAACTCTTTTCACCTTGCTGCTGTGACCTGACTCAATAACTTTGTGCCCCCACCAGAGCATATCCTTACGTTGTTTGGCCATCATTAGGACTTCCATAAGATCAGATTATTGTAAAAACAAAGCAATAATCCCTCTAGGTCTTTTAGAAGTTACAGAAGGAGAAGGACCAATCATATGGTCTCGTTTGATGTTCAACTCCACAGAAGTTTTCAACCCAACAATTTTGGGGATGTGCAACTTGAGAAATGTAATCATATCCTGACCTTCTGATCCTTCCAGAATACCGTAGATGCGTAGTTTGTTACGACGTTTATGAATCTTCAGCCAGTTTTTTGAGCTGTTCAACCTCCTTAGTTAAATAAGAAAATTTGGCAGCGACATCTTGAGTGTTGCTAACCCGTTGTTCCAACTCAGTAAATCTTGAATCCAGAACAGAACAATTATCCTCAATCAGTTGTAAGGTTGCACTTGTCTCCACCATAAAAGGTTTCATATTTTCTAACTCATCCATTATATCTACCAGAGTCAAGGGTAATGGAGATTTCGTAGGTGAAGAAGGGTCTTTCTTCACTCTTTTATTTGCGCCACCTCCAGATTAATTATGAGCCATGGTGTTTGAAACAGAAGAAGCCCCAGATTTGGAGAAGTGTGCAGTGTCCATCCTGAAACTCGGTGGTATAGTTTCGCCCAGCGAGGATTAATGGTAGCAAAATGTGACCAATGTATACACTGAAGAACTACCCATAGTCAATGTGGTGGACAATGTGTGAAAAGATATGTGTCGTGGCATGACACATGTAAAGTCAGTTCACTTCACATGTTACATATTCTAGATCATTCCATCGAGCAGAAAGAAGAGGAATGGTGTAGGAAAGCATAGCTCAGAAATTGATAATGGTTCAAAGATGTGCCCAGGTTAGCTGTAATGCACATCACTACATCCCTCGCACAACACTTGCCAAATTGGTTACAGTGTTGTTCAAAATGTACAAGGCTGTGCAGAAACATGTAAAGAAGCGTCAGGAAGACTTGTGAACAATGATAAGCATACATCCCCTGCAGCCACACGTGGAAAGTGAATCTGTTGTGGAGATTGGTGTAATAAAAGATGTCAAAAAGTATCCAGACTACATACCCACATCATTCATACTATGCTGTGCAGAACACAATGCCCGCAGTGCATCCTGTGTAAATCTGTCCTAGCTAAATAATCACATATGGTTAAATATTTCTAAGACCAATCAAAAACTCTTTTCCCAAATGAACTTTTTTCCCCAAAACATCAATACGTTTGTTAAAAACAAATTTCAAATGAGGTTTGTTGGTAGCCTGTTTCTTGAAGATGCAGTAATCACAATTGTAGACATTAAAATTGATTGTGGGGGGATTCATCTGTCATGATCCACTACCAATCCAACAGGACAGGTCCACACAACACAAAATATTGGGAGCACAAAGTCTCAAACATTAGTAATTTATTTGTAACAAAAGACTCGTAAAAAACTCAAGTAATTATTCAAACTGATCCTACGCTACACTAAACTAACTTGTGCCAACAACAAACTACAGTAAACAAACTAACTTACCTAAGACTGTACACATAACAACATATCTCAAACATTAACCCCCCCCTCTTATGGAAGATCTGTGACGGCACAAAGACACCTCATCCCTATACATCAACTAACTAAACATACATTCTAAACAAATATATATTTTTTTGTATTTTTTGTATTTTTTTTATTAACAAGTCAAAAAACCACCCAAAGGAAACAGAAACTTAAACAAAGCACTATAAAGATAAAATCCTATAATTAATAAGCTAACTACACCCAACACACTACATTATGCCTACACTAAATCTACACTTAACACTAGCTAACTACTAAATATATAAACAGGATGATAAATAGGTGAGGGTAAACGTGGGACAGGACAGGGTAGGAAACAGAACTACCATTGTCCATTAATATGGGAGCCCCAGGGCCCCCTTTATGTCCATGAGGGGGCTCTTATTGTCATCCTGGTCCTGTTCAAGTCGGGCAACTCCACTGTTCAAACTGAACATCAACCTCCTCTCCCTCTTTGTAAGGACAAACCTTTCCCGGTGTGCTTGAGCTCTGGAGGATGTCCCTCGTTGTGCACTCTGTGGGTGGGGAAGACTCATGCAAGAAGATGTGGTTGCTGCACATGGAGCAGCAGCTGATGTACCTTGGATAGCGACCTTCTTCTTTGTGTGGGCAGATGAATTCCTCATGGGCCAGGGATTTGCTGGGCCTGGCTCTTGTGTGTTGACGATGCAGGCAGGGTTGTGTGTTTTTTACCAGCATTCATCTCCCGGTACCTCTTGACTATTGCCTTGTACCCCTTTGCCACACACCTGATGTGTTGATAACGTTCCTTTCGCAGAAGGACCTGACACTGCTCCTCCAGAGACATGTTATCTGAAATAAATGAAATGATAATTGTCATGTTTTCTGACTCCAAGAACATGATGGCATAATGCAGAATTGCCACACCTATGAATAATGAGCCATAGCTTACGTGATCATAATAAAAAAGAACATGCAAAGAGACACATGACCTGATAAATCATGAACACATCGTATCCGGATTCAGAATTAGATGTTCATGACAACATGATTATTCTTGTGCTTAGACAAGGCAGGCACAGAGTGCAGTGTCAACAAATCTCGGATTTCTGTTTGCAATTTGGCCATGCAAATTAACAACAATCAAGGCCACCAGGGGGAGTACAGTAAGAATGAAGTATAACAGGCCCATATCAGACCCTGCCATTCCAGCTCACCAAAGACAGTAGGCTGCACAGTCTGCGATCAAGTCTGATGACTAATCACAACAGGGTTAGTCATGTAGTACATTTGAGCAAATGTGAAATCATTGTATTAGTGAGCCCTTGGAGGTGTCACCACAGCTACACAACCGGTTTAGATCATGTACACATGTTATTGTCCATTTGTGGAACAATGCTCAAAGTTTGACATGCATGCAAGGAAAGAGGGCAAATGTTGCATGCAGCTTTGTGTACAAGTGTTAACCATCTCTGCACATTTATGTGCCATGAACCAATGGGACAGCAAAGATGCTGCATGTGAACCACACATTTGTCTGTACTGCTTTCAAAACAGTGACAGTGTGAATACAATTATGGTATTGCTAAGGAAAACACCCTTGCCCAAAAGTGATCTGTTGTCAAGTTTGAGCACATGTTAGTAAATGTTACGCAAGGATCACCATCACGCACATGATCCATCAGTGAACTAATCTGTATTTCATGTGTGACACGTCCAGATTACTAACTGGTTACATGTGAATTGGCAGAACTGTTGAGCATGTCACCGTTAAGAGCATGTTAACGGCATTATTCGCACACAGTATGAAAATCAGACACTACACGGAATTGAAGGTGCCCCTGTGTGAATGGTACTGTGTTATGATGAGTGAGCTTAGCAGTGTAACAATGTCCAACACTCATCAAATAATGCGGTCTGAAAGGCTGTCCGATGCATGGGTTGAGATTATCCCACTCTGATTTACTAATGCATGCTTCCACACTGACTCTGCATTAGTCTGTTCAAGACTATGTTGTGACTACAAGCTTTCGTGTTGGCTACAGAGGCTTGCTTATTTGCCTCAGCATTGAATTGATTTGCCTTCTTCCTCATCAAATACACAAGTATTTGATGTGACCGATTTAGGTACCAATAATCTATTCCACATTGGGGGGGGGGGGTCCTGAGAAACGTGTTGATGCTTCATTGTGTCATTCATCCCTCTGTGGATGTGCACAAGGAAGTGGCGGTGACATGTGTTATCCTACATGGCTTAACCTCTTCCATGCTCATGACGGCTCCCGGCTGTCATGAGTCACGGTGGGCGTTTGCTGATGACGGCCGGGAGCCGTCATGACCACGCCCGCGATTGGAATCTCAGCACTGCGGCGGAATTCACGCTGGAGCGATGAGGTTAAAGCCTCTCTCTGCCACTTCAGAAACGCAAGGCTGCACCATAATTACAAGAATGTGGTGAGCCTTGTGTTTCACCTTGCGATGGTGCTGTTTATCAAGTTTGCGTCAATGCAGGCACCCTTGCACCATGGTGCAAGGGTGTCTACGTGCAGTGGAGTATTGTCCATGTTTCGTAAGGTGCACCAAAATGCACATAAACAATCCTGAACTTCCATACTGTCACTTTCATGTGTGCAGCTTCATGCAGCACACATGAAATTGACAAAACCTGCATTCTCTTTAAAGTTTGTTTAAGTACAGGAAGTGATACCTTCCTGTACATAAAGAAACCATGCAATTTGCTTTTTACATGTGTGCTACAAAAGGCATCCCACATGGGAAAAGACTGATACGAGGAGGTACAATGCATTAAGTGGCTTCACGCTGCCTTGTAAATAATACGCAGATCTCACGGTGACACAGTTGATGCCCTAGGGGCAAATACCATGTGGTGATTGTTGTACATTCGAGTTAGTTTTCAATAGGGTTGTATGTGGGTATGTGTTAATAGCTTATATCTGAATGCCACATCACATTGTATAATAATGATCAACAACAGATGTGACATGTTGAGTGCAACAAACTTATCATCATATACAACTGTCTCCAATTGAAATTGGCGGATGCAGATCTGGAACCCTTGCACAATAATGTCAGGGCACATAGATGTTTGTGATGCTGTGTGATTGGCTCCATGGCATGGCTATGACATCCCCCATATCATGCATTCTGTGCTCAGACATAGAAGTGGTGTTGTGAATCATATGAGGCGCTGCAACATCAAGTCACAAATGGCAATTTTATCCACCAGAATCACATGCTGCTGATGTGCACTAGCCTTGACTTGATGCAGCATCACTACAGCAGAGGTGATTGTCATGTGATGCACATCCACACTGTGTACTACAACATGTAAGGGCTGTGGCGTCGCTTGCATATGTCCATACATTATCCAGAGCTAGGCACAACACACTCACCTGTGGCTTGTGGGTCCATGAATGCATCCTCATCTCCTTGTGTGATCATGAGTCTTCCTGCTGTTGAAAAAAAGTGTAAGGTACAATTAATGTCATTAACATCACGTTTGGCAAGATCAGATACATCATTGATAGCTTCATGGAAAAAAATTCTTTCATTGGAATAGTCAGGTGTGTTGCCACATTACATACATGTTGCAATCTGCTGAAGTGGTCTTCCACATGACACATGTCAAGGTAACACTGGTGCATAATGGGCATCCATACCATGATCAGATTGACATAACATATTACAACCTGTCCCAATTCTACATGGATGTAAAATCTACTCTCACACAACTCAATAGGCATGACATTTGAGTGTAAAATCAGTTTTTCAAATACGCACAGGTATGTCACGATCTCAGAAATTTTAGTGACCCACATCATGTATCTTGTAGAGATTGGCAGCCAGTTGATCATGTGAAGCGTACCCAATTACTAAGGATGTAGGTGTGGCACAGTATGTCATGACAGGCACGCTTTTTTGCCAAATGGCAATTTAAATGATGTGTGTGTCCATCTTGTGCACAGAATTGGTGTCCTGTGCATTCATCCTCTGATGTGACATGATGTTGGTCATGTAATTACCACCTTGCATCTCGATGATTAGTCGAAGGAGATAAAATAGGTCCCCCTCACGGCCAACAAAGTCCTGCCACCGTGCTTCCACTGCTGGACAGCCCTGTCCACACCAGACATGCTCAGCAACTTTTCACGGATGTGCTATCACCTCACTTTCCATACTTTGACATCGTACCCCAGTAGGATGCATTCCCCCAGCCTCAACCCTCCTGGACAGCTAAAGTTTTATGAGCCAGAGGAAGGCTCCCAGGGCCCCCTCTGACATCCTGCTTTCTGTACCTTGCCCTAACATACCCAAATACAATATTTATCCCAGGCAAACCAAACAAAACCCCTCAGGCAACCCCTATTAACTACTTAACTATACAAAGATAACCCAGAAATGTACACCTGACAAACCAATCAGACAGTTCCAATTAATAAGTATGGACAGAGACACAGGATCTAACAAGGACAGTATGGACAGTACACAGAACTCTCTCAAACACAACAAGAACAGAAGATACCTTCCAAAACCTCCACAACTCATGAAAACCAGTAACAGTGTGGCTGAAAGAGAAAGTGAAAGTGTACTGTACTCCTCCATGTGCCAGGATGCAGACTGACATAATTTCCTATCAGTTTGCAGCCGTTTTTTTCGTTGTGCAACAATATTTCACATGCCTTGGGCTGAGCGGGAAGATTTCATGTATAAATAATTAGCGAGTATTTTTCGTACCAGAACTAGAAAGAATTGCTGCGATGGGGTATTTGTGTTTTTTTTTAATGGCTAATTGATACCTGAACAATATATGTACCATTTCACGCATTTAGGCTGGAACAACAACACACTATGTATTAGTGATTTGATCTGTGTGTTGTACTTTTGAGTGGTGTATCTGTTCTGTACATGTATGAGTGGTCCAGAGCCATTATGAAGCATTATTTTCTCACATTGGTGTCTGTTCCTGACTGGAAATGTGTGTACGTAGATCCCTTGACAGGGTGTCACACATTACGGTTGGCATTGGAGGTATGAGTCACTACATAAGAGCCGCTAACTTCACACATTGCTGTGATATTTGTGCGAGTCTGATGGTCTTGCTACACATATGTACTTGATTCACAGACAGTCACTACCTGTCTATGATATTTGCAAAGCTGCATGCAATGCACAGCTGTGGCTGCATCTTCACATTTCAGTGTATGCATATCTGTAGACACTGAGGGGGGCATTGATGACAGTATGTGGTACGGCACTCATGGCTTCATGCTAAATAGATATGTCTATGCTTTTCCTGCACTGCTAGCCATTACATGGTCTCTGCTTGGTGTGCAATGACCATCTCCATTGACAACATTACCTAAAATGCTAGTCAAAATATTACGTGGTGTGGTTGTGTTCTTGTGCACACAACGTCACATGATAAGTCATGCATGTCAGCAATGAGCAAATGTTATATTGTATGTTACAATATGTATTGAATGCACAGATAACATTGTATTTTAGTTTTGGTGTTGAGTCTACACATAGAAGTGGTACCCAATGGACTGCAATATCCTACAGACACAGCTCAAATTATGCATACTTAAATGTGTGTAACAGATAGCATGAGGAAACTGAAGCCTCAGATGTATGCATAGCTCTACATGACACACTGAGCCATGATGAAGCATGTTGCAGACCCAGCTTCACATGTGAACATGTCATTGGTACTTTGTAATGTCAAGGCTGCACTTTGCATGTCACAGTCCTTGCAAAAGCAATACCGGCAATACCTGTTAGTACGAGCAGTCCACATGGCCTGCGGATCATACTGTGCCTTTGTATGAGACCCTGGTGTCTAGTCACAGATGCTGCTGGGTTACAGCAGAGTGACAAGGATGACATTGCCTGCCTTGTACGTGATATAGTGGCCCCATTTCCTATTATTTATTGCACGAACAATGAACTTTACCTGATGTCAAGTCTTGTCATGTTCTTGTTTTACCATCACTCACATGTGAAGTATGCATGTTGCAACTTGTTGTAATCCTTTTTGAAGGATGGTACTGGTAATGTACAAATGTTAGTATGCATTGCAGGACACACACCATGAGTACACTGATGCTGCATGTTAGACATCCTATCTCTTGTAAAGTGCTCTCAACGTATTTAAGCAAGAGTATGTTGCGCAGGCCGTCACTGTTGAGGAGGAGGCCCATCTGCTCTGCTAGACTTGTGATGCTGGGAACATGTGATGAGGCAAATTAGAGTGTCCACTACCATCCCCTGCATCAGTGTTTTGAATTGTATATTTTGCATTCCATGCTGCACCCCGTTTTTGATTATATGTGCTCACAAAGGATTATGCTTGCTTAGTCAGTGGGTCAGAGAGAGTGGTGTATATTGACACCTGCTGTAGTTTTGAGTTGTTAGCAATGGTTGTGAGTGAGGGAGAGGATGACCAGGCATTGTATCAGCAGATTATCCATGGCAAAGCCTGCTTGTGCCCAACATTTTTACATGGACAATATGGTCCATGTGATCTGCTTGCAAATGTTGCCATTCAAGAGGCGAACATGTGTTGCATCCTATCGTCATCACATGTTGGTGATCACTTTGTTTTATATCATATATACTTGGATGAATTATGTTTGGTCCACTGCTATATGTGATAGGTGTGTTGCAAAATAAAAATATTTTAACTTTCACTTGACAGATATATGTACTTGTGAAGTGATAAAACAAGCATATTGGACTTTGGTGTGGTGAAAGTTTATTTTATAAACTTACAATTTTTAAATGTTTTGTATGAATATACATGTGTTGTGATATTTGGTCCTGTGATTGGGTCAAAAAAAACTAGAGATTATTTGTTCTCTTCTTGCTGTTCCAGTAGCAGAAGCTGGTGTGTGTCTAGCATCTGCCTCTTAACCCCTTGCGTGCGGCTGCGATTCTGCGCCTGTGCGGTGTTTTCTGAAGTGGGCGGGTTTATGACGGCCCCCAGCCGTCAGTTTTTTAGCATGTGTGGGGAACAGGGTATGCATATGTTTTAATGGTGAATCCATGATATGTTTAGTAGTTTTAGAGGACAATATTCATTAGCTTCTTTGTTTTAGGGACTCTCTGGTTTCGATCTGAATTGTGGACAAAATCTACATGAGGGTCTACTGCTTTCTAATCAGCAGTATCTTCAGATGCATCAACTTTTCGACATATATTTCATAAACACAAATGACAATGCATATGAAGGATTGCAACAAAGAAAAAGTGCAGTCGTCATTAAAAAATGTATCTGAGCGATACTGACTTTTTGATATTAAACGCAATTGGAGAGAAAGAGCGGCACCTTCAAATGAAACATTGAGTGATCAACAAAAAACACAACATTGCACATATACCTGACATCAACAATTGTACCCTGTATCACACCCAGGAACTAAGCGCACCATCTGTATCTTTTTCAGCGGTCCAAGCAACCAACACCTTAAAAAACTGACAGAGGAAAAAAATTACTTTGCCGAAAAAAATTACTTAGACCGCTTCTATCACATGCTATCTTGTGGACAGTGTTAGCTCTGCACAGTACACAGAACTAAGTGAGCCTGATAGTCTGTCAATATTGGCTCCAGGACAGTCCTTCCACGGGCGCGCCTAGAGGGTGCCTTGCAACTACTCAGCTAGGATATATCAAACAGGAAATATGCCAGATTCTGTCAGTGGCAGGGCACTCAGGTTATCTTTTTACACATCACCTTAGTTTGCCATACGCTGCATGCTTTACTAAGGTTCTGATATAGTCTCTAACCTTCTGTGAAAGCTGCTTCAGGACGGACCTCTGCCCCAGGATTTAGCAGAACTTCTACCCAATTGGGGTGTCCGCTCACCTTCCTTTTTGCGTGAATGTGAACCGGTCCAAGAACGACCCCTTCCTTTGTTTGCCTTCAGGTTCGAGATACCAATCAGCTCCTGGCTGGCTTAGAAAAATGTTGCTTGAAAAATTAATACCTTGAAAAAACAAGAGACAATAGGTGTTTGGCAAAACAGGAAGAGTTTGTCTGATTAAACCATGAAGCTGGGAGCACAATCACAGGCATAGGGTCTGAGGACTGTCTCAATTTACAATCAGTCTAGTACAGACTTTTATACAGTTACTTGAATGTAGTAAAATGTTTCTGGCGATCCGTTTTTGGTAAGGAATGTGAATCTTTGTCTTTGGAGCCATAAATTAAGTAATTGGATAGGGAATGGGCCTTGACTTTTGCATGGACACAATGTGGCTAGTGGGTAATATGTCCAGATATCCGGGATGGGGAGTACATGATCGCTGCATGTACTGTGTGTACTGTGTCTTGTTTGGCTAAGTGTTCCTAACTTCACGTGGCATCTGACTTTATGGTGTTTTGGGAATGCGCGCACCCCTCCGGACTTATGTGCTTTATTGGGGCCAATTTCCCTGAACAATTGTGGTGTCTCTGCGCCTATCGATGGGAACTATCTGAGATTTCCTGTTCATGCATTTGTGTCACATCTACATGCTTCCCCTCCTGTGATCTTTCAATCTGTAAACTCGGGCCTGGCTGTCAGGGCCTGCCTAACCACGCACTTCTTTGGTGGGGTTCACAACAGGCAAATTTGTCAATAAAGATGCAATGTTGTTTTTAGTGTGTATATCAGAACCCCTGCTACTGATATCAGTTCCTAGGGCAGGGAAATTCTACATATAATCCCTAGGCAACTACTTATTTACTTAGCATTATGTACAATAATTGCTAATTCCTTCTTAGGAAGGCCAGGCATACACATAAAAAACAAAACAAAAATATTAAATTATTCTATCAAAATCAATGATATACAGTGTCTGTACCATTACATGACAAGTTAAAAACACAATAATTCATGACAGAACTGCCTCTCATTTAGAAACAAATACAGTATGACACTATTTGATAGTTTAGATGCAACCTTTACAATGACAAAGGTATTTTCTAATAGAATCACATCTAATGGTTGACAGGAATAGTTTCTTAATTTGATAATACAGTGACTAATAGAATATCTCAATGAGTATATCCAGTCTGAGAGGCAATAATGCGGCTTCGATCATGGATGAATCTTCGTGGGACCGAGTCTACGCATGTTTCAGCGACCCAAGAGCCTTCATCAGGAGAGCCACAGATATAAAATACTTAAAACCTCATAATGCATACACTCACCCTTCAAACTAATTAATAAGCCAATCTTAAAAGAAAAGAGGATAAATAAGAAAGAGAAGTTGTGCCGTGAGGGGAGTCCTTCACTGAAAGTACTGCATAATAATAATAATAATCTTGAATTACAAAAAAAGAAAGAAGATTCAAAGATAAAAAAACAATTGTTCTCCCATTTCATTTTTCATATTGACATCAACTTTCTCAATATTAACAAAAGCAGAAGAACTTATGCGCTGGGGACTGGCCATCTGCTGCGCTCACTTAGCTAGAATTGGTGGGAGAAGGAGTACTTAGCATGGCACTTCTCTTGGAGGTTCATAAATCTTCTTCCTGGGCTACCATAGGGTGGTGAATTCCTAAATCCTGTGAAAGTAAATTAGGCTTTGCAAGAGTTTCCGTCTAGATTCTGACCTTTGCTTATTATTTTAAAATGTTATTTGGAGTTCTCTGAGTGAAATTGTTTTGAGAAAATATACCATGATAAATATAAAGATTGAAAACATTGAATTCAATGTAGAGTTTTTAAATACCATATAATATGTGTGCTTTGCCTCCCAATTTAGCTTTTTGTTTTACTTTTTTTTTTAAACAATAATTTACCGACAAACATTCGCAAATTCAGCAGCTTAGCACTAATATTATAAAGGTAAGATCTATTGGCTTTGCCAGTGCTTGTTTTTATTGCACCTTCACTCTATAGACAATAAAACACAATGAAAGGTCACCAAGTTATTAAGCAGCAAACCAGCCAAACATTTATAAAAATGAACTAATAAAATTAAAACTAAAGGTTATTTGAAGCCTTACCCTGTTTTCTCATTTACAGAGTGAGCAAATGTTACCAGAGCATGTTCAATCCATTCCAGAGTATGTTGAACCGAGACTAGCCCACTGATTTGCATAGCTCTGGCTCTCCTCACCCTTGCCAAAAGAAGTCAACTGATTACAGCAGAGATCAAGGATGTAGCTTAGAGGGACAGAGCCAAGCTCCTCTTTATCCAGAAACTCAACCCATATCTTCGACCAAAGATTTTTGCCTTGTAGTTCAGATGCTGTTTGTTTCCCGAATCGACTACAGATGTGGTATATTGTTGGGTACCCCAGTTTACACACATGTCCAACTCAAGACCCGGCTCCATATCCCTTCAAGACTTGGTGCTGGTCGAAGTAAATATTACTACATCTCTTATTGCCTAGACAACTGCTCTGGCTCTCTCCTGAAGTCAGGATTGGTTCTTTGTAAAAAGTCAATGTTATAGAGCTGATCTGTTTACTATAAAATGTCATAACAGGCAGTAGGCCTGACTTATTTATTGTAAAAAGTATATGTTAAAGTCAATAAGCCTCTTAGAGTGGATTGATAAATCAATATGTCAACGTCAGTGTCAAAGTCAGTAGACAGATATTTTGGTACTCCAATGACATACTACTTATTCTCACACACAGAGACAAGATGCCCAGTACACGGATCAAGTTTAATGCCTACATGTCTGAAATGTGGCCATTAGATGAGGACCGACTGTCTAAAGCTGAACACCGACAAGACTAAAATCATGAAGTTGAGGAAGAGCACATCAATGTGGGACTCCTTCTGATGGCCAACAGCGCTAGTACCGACACCTGCCCTACATCCCATGACAAAAACCTTACGATCATCATCAACAGCAAACTCGTGGTGACCATCCAAGTCAATGCAATCATGCCTTATGCTTCCATACCCTGAAGATGCTGAGGAAGATTTTCAAATGGCTCCCAATCAGCACACAGAAAACCAGCCTGCATGCTATGGCCACAAGAAAGCTGGACAATGGAAACACCCTCTATGCTGGGATAAACCAAAAACTCACCAGCAGGCTGCAGAATAATCAGAACTTGGCAGCCGGAATCACTCTCAACCTCCCATACCGCACTCACATCACACCACACCTGAAGTTACATTCACAAATGAGCACAATTCAGACTCCTCACTCACACTTTCATGGCACTACATGACACTAGCTCAGCATACCTCAACAATTGTATCTGATTTCATGAACCATCCAGACACTTCAGATCATCCAGACTCCTACTTGCACAAATCTCACGGATACGGAAAACCTGATCCGGTGGTCATCCCTTTTCATACATTGCTCCTAAAGTATTGAATGACCTACCACTACACATAGGAGCCTCCTCCTCACTTCTTGAATTCCACTAGAAGCTGAAGATCTGGCTTTTAGGGTAGTCCTACTTGGCCCTAAGTGTGCAAAAACACCTGCTCAGCTACAGGGTACTCTCCCAGGTGACTGAGCACTTTAAAATCTGGATAGATTTTGTTGCACTGAAACTCACAGATTACTGTAATAAGCACTGATTTTGATTAGCCTCTCTGACAATGTTATGTCAGAGCTGACAAACCAATGATCAAGGCTCTAGGTCTAATCTGTTGATTTAAAAATGTTAAAAACAAAGGCAGTTGGCCTGTTCTACCTATATACAACTCGTTGACACCCCCACCCATTTTGCCGGACACACGCTTGTCCCTATCTTCACCTCCAGCAAGCACATCTCCTTCGATCACACCACAGCTCTCCATTGGACAAACCACAGCTGCGTTCACTTCAACTACAAAAAGTCCACGACCCACAACCCCCCACAACCCATTCCCAGAAGAAATTGGAACAAAATCACCACCGACCAGCTCTTCACATCGCTTCACCAAAACACCCCTGCCAATTCATCAGACCCTAACCAAGCAGCCACCAACCTCACACAGTGGATCACTCACAGCGCCAACGAACTAGCACCCTTGAAAAACCATCTAATCAAGCAAGGTAGCAAAAAAGCCCCCTGGTTCAACGATGACCTTAAAAAATCAAAGAAGTTCTGTCGTACTCTCGAGAAAACCTGGAGAAAAAACCCAACCACTGACAACCTAGCCACCTTCAAGAACGCCATCCGCAAACACCATCAACTGATCCGATCCACCAGGAAATCAGCATTCAAGGATCAACTTGACAACAATACCCACAACAGCAAGGAGCTATTCAACATCGTCAAAGAATTCACTAACCCCTCCGCCGGCACTAACGACATCACTCCCTCCCAAGACCTCTGCGACTCTCTAGCCTCATTCTTCCACAACAAAATCGCCGAAATACATAACAGCTTTGAAAACCAGTCCAAAGACCAGTCCACTCCTCCCACCTCCGAACCAAAACCGCACCCTAACAACCTTCGCGCCTGGAACCCAATCACCACCGAAGACACCATCCGCCTGATGAACTCCATCCACTCAGGATCACCATCCGACCCATGTCCCCACCACATTTACAACAAAGCAGACTCTATCATCGCACCCCATCTCCGAGACGTCATCAACTGCTCCCTCAACTCCGCTACCTTCCCGGAAAGCTGGAAACATGCCGAACTGAACGCCCTCCTGAAGAAACCCACAGCAGACCCCACTGAACTTAAGAACTACCGCCCCATTTCGCTCCTCCCATTCCCTGCCTAAGTCATTGAGAAAGCAGTCAACAGTCAACTCGCTGCCTTTCTCGAATCCAACAAATCCCTCGACCCCTCACAGTCCGGCTTCCGAGCCAAACCCAGCACCGAAACCACCCTCATCGCTGCAACAGACGACATCTGAACACCATTGAACAACGGAGAAACAGTCGCTCTCATCTTACTTGACCTCTCCGCAGCCTTCGACAGAGTCTGTCACAGCACCCTCATACAACGCCTCAGCAACGTCGGAATACAAGGAAAAGCATTGGACTGGATCATCTCGTTCCTCACCGGAAGAACACAGAGAGTCCGCCTCCCCCCGTTCAAATCAGAGGCCACCGAAGTCAACTGCGGCGTACCACAAGGATCATCACTCAGTCCCACCCTCTTCAACGTATACATGAATCCCCTCGCCTCCATCGTACGCCAACACAACCTCAACATCATATCCTACGCAGACGACACCCAGCTGATCCTCTCCCTCACCAAAGACCCAAACACCGCCAAAACCAACTTACACGAAGGAATGAAAGAAGTAGCCGAATGGATGAAGAACAGCCGTTTAAAACTAAACTCGGACAAAACAGAAGTCCTCATCATAGGACCATCCCCCTCTGCCTGGGACGACTGCGTGGTGGCCTCCGGCCCTCGGAACCGCACCCATACCTACAGACCATGCACGTAACCTGGGATTCATCCTGGACTCCTCCCTCTCGATGACCAGACAAGTCAACACCGTCTCATCATCGTGCTTCAACATCCTACGAATGCTCAAAAAAATCTTCCGCTGGATCCCCACCAAAACAAGAAAGACGGTCACCCACGCACTGGTCACAAGCCAACTGGATTACGGAAACACCCTCTACGCCGGAACCACAGCCAAACTACAGAATAAACTCCAACGCATCCAAAACACCTCAGCCAGACTCATTTTGCACATCCCTCGGCAAGCTCACATCTCCGGCCACCTGAAAGACCTCCATTGGCTCCCTGTCAACAAGAGAATAACGTTCTGTCTCCTCACCCACGCACACAAAGCCTTCTACGACCTAGGACCCGAAGGCCTCAACACGCGTCTATCCTTCTACACCCCCTCCCGACAACTACGATCGTCCAATCAAGCCATCGCCGCAATTCCGCGCATCCACAGATCCACCATGGGAGGAAGATCCTTCTCCTACTTAGCGGCCAAGACCTGGAATTCTCTCCCCACCCACCTCCGCCTTACACAGAACCACCTCTCCTTCAGAAAGCAACTAAAAACTTGGATATTCGATCAATAAATACACCTCCCTCCCCCAAGCGCCTTGAGACCCTCTAGGTGAGTAGCGCGCTATACAAATTTTGGAACTTGAACTTGAACTTATTGTGAAAAGCCTATGTTAAAGCCAAATGACCTTTAGGAGTGGACTAATATTACACATGTAATTTTTTTCTTCAAGGATTATTGTAGATTACCATAGTATGCAATATGCTTGGGGTTGGTTATTTCTCTGACAAAGCCTGGGTGTGTTTTCTATTTGCACTTTGATATTCCTAAAAAGACTCTATTATGAGGGGTTGTTTATTGTTTTGCCAATTGCACTTTTGTACGTTGTTAAGACCATATTTGATGGTTGCTTGTGGGGAGGTTTATCCTCATTACAGTGGAATTGAGTTAGCTATTGTCACAGCCCAATGATAAAGGGTGGAGTACTGTTGATTCACAGGGACAAGTTTTGTCAAATGCCATGTCTGATCTGTTCTTTATGAAAAGTTATAACAAAGGCAGTATTCTTGACTTATAGTGAAAAATATATGCTAAAGATAATAGGCACTTACTGGCTGATTGTTATTAAACCATGCTAAAGCCAATAGAAAGCCATCTGGTTACATATAATCTCCCCATTTTTGCATAGTAGGCAAGGAATTTGTTCTTCTTACAACCTCTGGAAAACACTGGGTGTAGAAGATTTGCTGTTAGAATCCTTACCATGCTCCTGCAAGAAGGGTTGTATAATATTTTGCTGGTTTTAACTTTGTGCCTACATATAATTTTATGACTCTATGCTTATAGGTGACTTATGGGCAAGCTCATATTTTGTCTAGCAGGCCTGAGTTGGTTATGGAATGAAGTAACGTTGAGGGCTATAGGCCTCTTTGGTTGTTAGGATTTACGATATGTCAGATGCCATAGGTCTGATCTATTTATTTTCACAAGTTACAACAAAGACTGTTGGCTGGAGATATTACTTTTTAACAGCATATGTTAACCCCTTCGATGCCTGTGACGGAATGGTTCCGTCACGAGCGCCGGTTGGGCTGTGCTTATGACAGAACTGTTCCGTCATGGCCACGCCCGTTTCTTAGAACCTTCAGCTTAGCGCAAAAATTCGCGCCGCGCTGAAGGTGTTAAAAGCTGTATGCAAATCCAGATGGGTTATAATTGAACCAAATTAAAGCCGGTAATATCATATTTTGTGACATGGAATCACACAGGATACTTAAGTAGTCAAGGGATTTTGTGTTGTTATAAGAAATTGGGGTCCTGGTTGAGGGGGTGAAACCCTTCCTAAGCAGCAACCACAGTTTTTCTCAGAGTGAAGTCACAAGCAACCCTAAATTAAACTGTGTGCATCTCTCAGGTAGCTTGGCACATAGCAGTCAGGCTTGACTCAGAGGAAATGTGTAAAGTATTTGTGAAACACCTCAAACAGTAACACAGTGAAAACACACCACAAAAGGAGCCCACGACAACAAGAATCAATTAGTATAACAGGAGATATTAAAAAAATATTTTTGCAAAAAGCACCAAAAATTGTAAAGAGGCAATTGTGGATATCTGGACGCACCAGACCGGGACAAAGCCACAAGTTCAGGCCGACCATGATGGAGCGAGGGATGGCTACAGAGACCCATTTAGGCCCACTGAACAGAGTACCTTAAACCCTATTTTGTGCAGTGTTGCAAGGATCCGCATCGAAGATATTTCGTGTAGCATAAGCAATGTATCGATTCTTAGATGCAGCGAGGCTGCGGTGTAAGGTCATGATGGTCAAAGATCCCTTTGACGAGGGCTTGCGATTCAAAGTTTTGAGTCAAGGATGCATTGTGCAATTGAGGTGAATCGTCGATTCCGAGGATCTGCAAGGCTGCGATGTAGAACCTGGAGTCATCGTTGAGGCTGCCGGTGATGTAGGATGTGAGGGCCTGTGCCAGAGATGTGTCATGCAGTGGTGGTTTCGGATGTGGCAACGGACTTCGATGTGGGCTTTCCGATGGTTTTGATCCACTTGCAAGTTTCCTTTAAGGAAATAGGGCTGAGTTTGAAAAAAAATGTTGCTTTATTTAAAAAAGCGAACACAGACATGGTGGTCTGCTATCCCCAGCAGCCCACCATCCCTGCGTTATTGGCCATTACCAATTGGCCCCAAATTGTGACCTGCCTCATGAATATTGATGAGGCAGGTCATTTGACACTCCATTGGAATCGCGAATGTGTCTTGGACACATTAGCGCATTTCATTTTGCGAATCTCTAATTGCGAGTCTCAACAAATCGCAATTAGAGACTCTCAAAATGAAATCTTCGTACATCTAGCCCTAAATGGCTAAGCCAGGAAAATGCCAACTTTCTTAAAAATTGTATTTTTAAAAGTGTAATTTAAAATCCAACTTCACCATAAATTAGGATTTTTCATTATAATTTCAAAGACAACAAACATGAACATTTCAGTTGCTCCCATTTGGAAATTATATCTTAATAAATGCAATAAGACAAATTCAGTGTTAGTCAATTGGACAGGTAGGCCGTACAGTAGTAAAAAACAAGGTTAAGAATTTTTCATTACTAGGACATTAAAACCTAAAAGTACATATCCAACTTGTTAAATCCATCGAACCCTGCTCTCTGGGCTATCCATTGCCTAACCCAGGGGTGACTCATATGTATTAGAAAGAAGGTTTGGGCCTGGAAAAAAAAGTTTATTTTGCCAGGTTGAAATCGCAGTTTAAAACTGCACACAAAGGCTGCAACAGCAGGCTCAGACATGTTTTAAACGGATACTTAAGTGGGTGGCACAATACCTGCTGCAGGCCCACTTCAGCATTTAATTCACAGGCCCTGGATACCACTTTTCTAGGGACATAAGGGTCAATTATGCCAACTGTATAACCAATGTTACCATGTTTAAAGGAGTTAGCACCTGGACTTTACCAGTGGAAAGTGTGCAGAGTCCCAAGGTCAGCAAAAATGAGGTAAGCAAAAAAGTGGCAAAAACCTTTGGGGGTGACCCAGCAGAGAGGGCCAGGCCCAAGAGTTTCTTAGGGTGGAGGATTTTCAGTATGATAATCCTTGCTAAATAAACTCTTTTTGATTGTCTGCCAGCCTCTTGAAAATAAATACATTCCTTAAAAACACATAAAGGACCTTTTGATCCGCCCTAGTAGGCCACTTACATTCTGCTTATGCTGCATTTTTTCATTGTGCAGTTCTCCAGACAACGCTACTGGCTGCAAGCCACACATTTCATTTGCAGTGTGCCGCACCTTGGCTGGTCACTTCTTCTAAACTGAGCTGCCAACTGCGATTAGCATTGAGCATTGTTTTACCATTCCGAGATGTCCACCACATTTAGAAACATTATACCAGTCATATTGGATTGATACATCAATGACACACTACATACTATAACATTCCAAGATTCATACTCTGTGCAATGTGTACTGAGTGTCCATCGTAGAATGGTATTGTGCATAGTGTATCAGTGTATAACATTATGATGTATTGTAAGGAAATTATTGCCACTTTAGGTGAAGGCATGGTTTAATTTTTGTTATACCTTTCTTTTTTTAATTTATCTTGCATTTGCATGTTGAGTGTTCATGCATATGTATTTCTAGGTAAGTAGGTGAATGCAAGAAAGAATCCCAGTGTGCATGAATGGGAGAGTGCAGGGATGAGTGACAGAGTGCACCTTTGACGACTTACTGAATATCTAACCTCACTAGTAACTGAAAAGGCGTGCTCATTTGCTAAGGCTTGTTTATATGATGGGATAGGTATGTTTTGTGGAATTTTAAGCACTTGTAGATGCTACATCTGGGACATTCTATGAAGAAGACTGGATTAGATGGAGAAATACTGGGCTCGTTCTTCCTGCAGGTGGAATTTTCATTTAGATATCTTGCAAGGAGAGGATGGTGTGTTTTTCATATTTTTTGTTTACTCGCTTTAGATTTTAATTGTAATTGAAGACCACAGGACACTAGTCTTAACGTTTTTTTTATATTTAAAATTCGATTTTTCTTGTGCTGCAGTTAAAGGTTTGCATTCTACTATGGAGGTTCTAGACTCTTTCTTCCTGTAATTGGGATTTGTTATTTTCTTATTTTTCGGTTCTTCTACATTGTGTAAATACCATTGTGAACTTTGAATTGGGTTTTGGGTGAAGTTGTGGGGTGGGGTTTCCTCTGGGAAAAAAAGGTTCTCAATGTTTTGTTAATCAAATTCGCAGTTTTTACGGGCTTTGTGCAGAAAACAGTGTTGCCACTATTTTGCCCCAAGAGGCCATTCCAAGATTATGTGCATTTTTATAAAGGAATATAAGAGAACATAACGTAATGTAATCTAACATGTCATAATATAATGTATCATGCATGATTTTTTTATTTTAGTACAGATCCAATAGAAGAGCACTTTTTTACATTATTAGTTATGCAGGTGCAGCCACAATATATTCACTTCTGTCATGCTGTCAAACTGTTCTTTGTAAACATGCAAAGCTATACACATAATGATCACTTTTTGACAGACATTTCTGAAGTCTTATCAAACTGTTTAATTCAGCTTGCTCGCTTTCAAAACAACATGTTTTCTTAGGTGCATTAACATGTATAGAAAAGCCATCCAACTGTGTTATGAGCATATTTAATTGGTCTTAAAAAAAACTATAACGTTCATTAAGTAAAATATTAAGTACATGGTTTTTTGCAATATGAAATTTAGTTGCTCTTACACTCCTGAAGTGCTCACCAAATGTCCTTCGTCCAGACATCACAAAGAGTGCCCTCCATGTCCACAACTAAAGCACTGAAGCGATTCTACAGAGCTTGGTTTCTGTGTTCTGCTGTAGGATTTATTCATTATTTCTGTGCTCTTCTGTAGGATTTATTCATTATTATGTCCCTAAACACTGTTGCATATGTAACGGCCTGTGAGAGGGCCCAGCAAAGGGATATAAAAGCTGCCACGTCATCTCCGGGCAATGCCAAGCATTACCCTAACTACACATTCCATAAAGTGTATCTCTTTAGGCAATACATCCTGGGACATTAAACAAGGAGTACACTATGACGAATTGTCTCTTAATTCCAAGAGGATCAATAACAGCAGAAACTCGCCCCGTCAGAATTATGACCTAGATCTATTTATTTTCAATCACATATTTTGGCAGTTGCAAGCAGCAGAAATCGCCATGTGAAAATCTGTAGAGAAATTAGGAAATATTGGGTGCAATCAGACCCAGGATTAATTTCTCTTGGGATTTCCCATTTCTAAGGAGACCCTCAAAGACACACCTGCAATGCTGGTAACTACTGCCCTCCCGATTTACCTTTACTCCCAGTAGTGATGTCTAAGGGGGGTGGGGGAGTGAAGTTCTTAGCAGGATTACAGGCCACTTGTACTGAAGGCCTCAATGCCAAAAATCTGAATACTGGCCACAAAAATTAAACATACAGGAAATGGGACTGCATCACCATTCACGGCCACTGCAAGCTCCCAACCAGCACACATCCAGAGAGAACATTAGTAGAGGCAAAGGCTAGATGGCAAACCAAGCAATTCCGGAAAGTGTTTGAGTAAGTATAAAGAGGACAGATCCTACGCGAGGGACTTATGGAGCAGTAGCTTGTCTCCTTGACACACCCAAACATGGAAAAACACTTGACACCAAGGGTTTCTCCTGACCATGAATTGAGAATATAGAGCACAAGGAGGGTGCCAAAAAGCAGTGGTCAAGATTCTCACCCATGTACATGTTCAGACCCCCATTGAGGAGGACTAGGAGCAGGCAGCGGCTACTGGGCACGAACCTTGGAGGTTTAGGCATATGCCATTGCTGTTCCAGGGCCTGTCTTGCTATGTCTCTGTAAACTGGGCCAAGTACAGCTCTTTCTGCACTTGACTCTCAGTGCTATAGTGGGGGCAAGCAGGCACAGGCTTCCCAGGGATATTAGTGAGGCGGTACTCAGGCTCAGGAATCACTAACCCATTCACCTCCTTCCAGCAGCGTAATAAGAATGATGTCCAGCCCAGTGCTTCTCTTTGTTTTAAAGGCGTGTGCTTTATTGCACGAAAACATAGAATTTAGCTACACATTTTATATACTTTCAAGGGCCTCTGAGAATGAAGTAAATTACCCCTCCTCCTGTCCCTTCGTGAGTTCCCCCTGTGGAAATTGTGTTATTGGTTGAGGGGCGTGTAAGCCCTTCTCAAGCAACAGCTGCTGTCTTTGTCAGGGTGAACAACAAAAGCCACTAAATTAATCAGTGCTTAACCCTCTGGTAGATTGGCACAAAAGCAGCCTGGCTTAATTTGGAGGCAATGTGTAAAGTATCTATGCAGCAGACAAACAGTAATAAAGTGAAAACACAACACAAGGGAAATAGAACACCAATTTATAAAAACAGAGTAAATTGTAATAAATAAAATCACACCAAAACAACAAAAATCAATAGAAATATCGATACACAATTATAAAGATTTAGATAAAATCAGCACCAAATGGTGCAAAGCACCAACTGAGGTTATCCGGTTGCGCTGGACCAGAACAAAGTCATAGGTTCAGGATGACCCCAATGGAGAATAGGCTGGGCACAGGACCAGGTTTGGTGAGCTGAGGATTGTACCTAATGTCTTTAGTACACGGTCTGCGTGGTGTTGATTTGCGGCCTTTAAAACATTCTATCCTTCAGTTAGACTGGTACTGCATCTTTAACCCACTTCCAGGACTATAGAGGAACCACTTGGCACAGGAAATCACTCATGCTGGGTCAAAGTGGTTGGAGCCTTTTCTGTCCATGAGGTTCTGCTCAAGAGGCCAACCAACAAGCCATTGGAGTCACTCTGGTAGTGCTGGATGCAAGCAGAAAAGTGGGTCTCAAGCAGCAGGGCAGTCCTCTGCTGGCATACGGCTGGCTTCAGAGAGCACGGCAGTTCTCTTGGTGCAGGAGGGCAGTCATCTGAAGTACACAACAGTCCACAGAACCCTTCTGCATGTCAGCAAGTGAGCTGAAGCGTTGTTCTGAGGGTTCTGTTTTCATCCCCGGTGCCCCCTTTGAAGTTGCAGATGATTCTGGAGATTTCCTTCCACAGAAGTGTCTGGATTTTCCTTCCTCCCTGCCCTTGTCCCAAGTTGTCTGGGGGTGCAATGACCTAGTGTGAAGCCCTTTGTCAGTGTGCTAAGACAGACCCTTTGAAGTCCAAGTGTGGTGGGCGACAGCACCACCCCCCCCCAACCTGCTTAAATGGCCTATCCTGCCACCACCCAGTCTCTCTATTGTGTGCCTGTTAGGAAGGAATGCACAAACGCCAACTGCCTCTCTCAACTAGTTATGTGGCCCAGGAGCAGGATGCAAGCACCACATTGTTAGGACAACAAAATGTCAGCATTTTAAAAGTAGTGTTTTCAGAATTTTGACTTAAAATCCGACTTTACTATTAAAGTGGGTATTACATTTCAATTCTTTAGAGACCAAACTCAACATTAATTTTTTCCCCCCCGAAGTTTTATATACCTGACCCAAAGGTATCAGAGTGCTTTACATGAGCACCAGTTACGTTACAGACAGACAGATTCATTTTTGTTGGGTACAGGGAGATTAAGTGATGTACCCACAATCACAGGATGTTGATTGTCCCTGCCGAGACTGGAACCCGGTTCCCCAGCTTTGAGGTCAACCACTCTAGCTGTAATGCCACATCCTCTCCCCTATTCCTTCTTACTCACAATCAGAGTAATCACTTATTAAATGTAATAGGGTTACCCAATGTTATGCCATGGGAGTGGCAGGCCTCATAGTAGAGAAACATGAATTTGGGGGGTTTTCACTACCAGGACATGTAAAACTTGAAATTACATGTCCAACTTTTTAAATATACTGTACCCTGCCCTATTGGCTGTATAGGGCCTACCCTAGGTGACTTATATGTATTAAAGAGAGAGGTTTAGGCTTGTGAGACATATGTTACAGGGCTACTTAAGTGGGTGACACAAGGAGTGCTGCATGCCCACTGCTAGCATTTAATATACAGGCTCTAGGTACATGTAGTGCTACTTCACTTGGGACTTATAAGTAAATTAAATGTGCCAATTTAGGGTAATCCAATTGTACCATGTTTAAAGAAGAGAGCACAAGCACTTTAGCAACTGTTAGAAATGGTGTAGTGCTAAAGGCCAACAGAATGGGTTCAAAGAAATAGAAGGGGTGAATACAAAATGTTTTAGAGTAGCCCAGAAGAAAGGGCCCATACCTGGATGCCCCCCTCAGGTTCAGTGTTCGAAGAAGGTCAATTCAATTCAAAGATGCTTTATTCGGTTTGTAAAAAAAATACAACCATATAGCAACATACACATAAAAGAATTTTAACACAATACTAGATTAAGCTATCTCAAAAATTATCTTGCATAATAGCGCTCATAATAGAAACATTTTAGCAGTATTAAAAATGCATAGTCATTGGGTCATTCGAATTTGGCTAAGATTTTAGCAATCCTACGACCTTTAATTATGTACAAATATGCAATTTAAAGTGCTAAATATTGTCTCAAGATTAGTATATGTGCAAATTAACAATTCTAAAGTGCATATGCAATTAGCAGCAGCTAGACTAACCATTAACTAAAAAAAAATATATATAATATAGTAGCAGCAATTAGTCCTATAAACATATATGTGCAAAATACAAGTACGTAATTCAGCAGCATCAAATTTAAAGTGCACAGTACAATTAACAGCTAACGAAATTCATACAATAATTGATTTTCTTGCAGAGATACATTTTAAAATATAAGTAGCCACATAAAAGCATACATCTGGGGACTCTAGGTTAAATACTAGTGTCATTGCTGTTTGTAGATGATGCGTATTATATTTTAAAAAGATGGGTTTCAAGTAATATTTCCTTAAAAAAGTATAAAAAGTACAAGACAACATAAAGTGACATGTGCTCTGTTTTGATTTACCATCACATGGGCATACACAAGTTCCAGGTTTTTTAGGCACAGGAAAAGCCACAAGATGATGCACAATTCCTAGGCGGAGACGGGTTAAAACAAATCGATGGGAGGGAATACTAACTGTTACAAAATAAGATCGGAAGCCTACATTAATATTATATCGTTGGTAAAAATTGAATGTACTCTGTTTAGTATATTTTTCCATCCTGGTCTCTTCTGCAAATTTCATAAACGAGACCTTCAGCTCCCGCTTTGATAAAATAGGGTCCATTATTAGTTCATTATAAATGTCCAGTCCATATAAAGTTTTATACCAATGATGTATATGCTTCAGCCAGGGAATGTTCGATCGGCGATCAAGTTTGATACAATCTGTTATTACGTCCTGCGTAAACTTGGTTTCCTCCTTTGCCCATATTGAGCGCCACAAGGATAGAGGACGAAGGGCAATTAGATCATTGATGTAATACATATCTAATTCCTTGTGTATTAGCTCCGTTGAAGCCATACCTGGAGCACTAATTAATCTTTTTAAAAACACATTCTCCCTCACCTGAATAGATTTGGTACACTGTGCATCATACCCCCATACTCCAGCTCCGTAAATAGCTGAGGAGATGCATCTAGCATTAAAAAGGGTTAGCATTTCACGAATTCTGCGATCCCCTAATTTAGCAGCAAATCTAAAAATACAGTTTGTATTCCTGGCCATTTTGAAAAGGACACTATTTTGTTCATTAATCCATTTCCCATTCCCCGAAAAGGTGATACCTAAATAGCAAAAACTATTAACAGGTTCTAATTTCTCTCCTTCTAAAAAAAAAGGTTTGTGTTTTCTAGGTTTCTTACCACAAACCATGGTAACGGTCTTCCCTTTGTTGATTTTCAAATTCCTGCTCTTAATAAAAATTAATTGTTGTAGACCATTCTGTGTCCTAGAAAGGAGGACAGTATCGTCCGCATATAAGAGGACAGGGACTGGGTTACCATTTATAGTTGGAGCATCTGCATTAGTCAATTTCAGAAATGTGTCCACATGGTTAATAAAAAGTGAAAATAATAAAGGGGCGAGTACGCATCCTTGACGGATGCCTCTCTTGACTTCAAAGAAAGGGGTACACTCTCCATCTATTCCAAACCTTACTTTGCTTGATAAATTACTATACAAGCGAGCTAGCAGGTGGATAATTTCAGTGGGGGCACCCATTGTTAGTAATATGGGCCAGAGCAGTGCGTGTTCCACCAGATCGAACGCAGAACTCAAGTCGGCAAAGCATAGATAAAGATTACCTGATTTTGCTTTGGTATACTTGCCAACTATGAGTTCCAGGTTCACGCACTGCTCCATAGTTCCTAATCCCCTACGAAACCCATACTGCACTGGGGACAGAATATTATTCTCCTCGGCCCAGGCTTCCAATCTCACTAAAAGGACTCGACTGAGGATTTTAACTGTCGAGTCCAAAAGAGAGATTGGGCGATAATTCCTTGCCTCTGACCTGGATCCTTTTTTATAAAGGGGTATAATAATTGATTGGCCCCATGTCAGTGGTAAATCATCTTCCATTGCAGCATTGAAGTAACGAGTTAGGATTGGGGCCCATAATGTTATTTCGTGTTTATAAAAATCCATGGGTACCCCATCGGGCCCAGGAGCTTTACCACCCTTACTATTTTTAATTGCATCTGTCACTTCATTCAAAGTTAAAAACAACTGCATTTTCTTCCAGTTAAAACATAAAATAGACCCATCAATTTTAAGATCCGAATTAAAAATCTCAGAGAGATGTGCAATCCATGCAAGACAGCTGACATGGGAACTGACCTCAGGGGTATTTTCATTCTTTAAGAATGGGCCATTTATCGTTTCCCAAAAAAGTTTATGGTTTTTAGTTACAGCGGCCATATCAAGTTTATTCCAGGCCTCGTCCTGTAGCTCCCTTTTCCTGATTGACAGGGCCAGTTTATAATTAGTACGTTCTTCTCTGACTCTTTCTTTATTTCTAGGTTTAGCATTCAGTACACTTTTTAATCTTTTCAGAGTCTCGGCACAACTTTTATCAAACCACACAGTTTTGTTTCTATTAACCCTTCTGTTTCTTTTTAACAGGGAATTTTCAACTGTACATGTAATTTTCATAAAATTGGAAAGAACATCAGGCGCTATCACATTAGGTGCAAGGCAGTATTCAACCTCTCTGGTACATTTACAAATAATATCCTTTGTTAGTTTATTAGGGTCAATTTTAATCCATTTAATTCTTGTACCATTTGGTCTTTCAGCGGAAATCCCGTGAACAGCTTTACTGTTCACAACGCTTTTTTGACCCCAGCCCATTAATTCCACAGAGATGCTGTTGTGATCACTCACAGGCTGCTCTATTACCCAAACATTGGTGAAAATTGAGCCACTGGACACCAGAATATGATCAATATTAGTATGGGCATCTCTCCCCCTTAAAGTTGGACAAATTTCATTATTTTTGTTTTTTGTACAATCAAGCAATTCCAAATTAAACTTGGCTATTAAATTATTCAGTGCGCTGCCATAATTACTGTGCGGGAAATGGTTAACATAAACACTGTCACCCCCTACATAATCCTCGTGGTGACCACATATCCCCTTCCGAGCGTATCTGCAGGCTTGAATATTAAAATCACCTGCCCACAGAACTATATAGTTATTCTTAGAGAGGATGATTGCAGCTTCAATAGCGCGTTCGACATCGGGAACAATCATATCACGTTTAGGGCCCACAATATTATTATAAAAATTTACAATAATTAAATCCCTACCATAGCTATGTTTTAGGCGCAGTATAGACGCATGCTGACAGACTATAGAGTGTTCCCCAAGAATAAATTCTGTCAAATTAGTTGAAACCAAAGTCAGTAGGCCTCCCTTAGCTCTACCAGCTTTCGAAGCTACTGCTGCCACATTGTAGGAGCTGTAACCTTCAACTTCTATTAGTCCTGTATGCCATGTCTCTTGTAGACAGATAATGTCATAACCACATGTGATGAAATTGTCCCAAAATGGGGTACATAATTTGGAGGTAATTCCAGCTATATTCCAACTGTTAAATACAAGAGAGTAGGCATTACTAGTTCCTGTACTTTCGAGGTGATTAGACAAGAGTGAAACTTCAAAACTTGCAATCGGAGGAACATTAGCGTTATCATTGGTTACAGTTGGTTCATTATCTGCAACATTGCCTATACATAGCACAGTATATGATGAAATTACTTGCGACTCAGTTATATTATTTACACAGCTTTCATCACCCTGCTCTTTCCCCTGAGTTAATGTATCACCTATTACAGTGCTTCCAGAGCTCGGGGTCACGGATGGATCGCTCAGTCAATCATTCTCCTCAAGTGAACTGAGCAGCTGGAATCTATTAGAAGTTGGGACCAGGAAGTTGTCATACAGGTTAGGCAGTAGGGGGGGACAGATAGGTACAACATTAGGATATTTAGTAGAAACCGCTCTTGGATGCTGGAAGTTATATGTAGTAATTTGTCTTCCTGACTGGTTCCTATAAAAATAGTCAAGTGGGAACAATGTGATGTTGTATTCGTGATTCGATGGCATAGGTGCATGCAAAATTGAATCTCTCGCCCATTCTGTAGTCCTAAAATTAATAATTATGCAGTCCCCGTCTATCTCCTTTTTATTTGGCCCTACCCAACCTACCCTCTGTGTAGTTATAATCTCTTCCGCGCCTCGTAATGGAAACCCACAATTTTTCACCAACCCATACAAGGTCTTATTTTTCAAGGTTTCTTGATTTTCAAATTGGTTAGGCAACAACTTGGGAACATTCGCGAGTATCACTACGAATGGTCTGCAATCAGGTGGCAAATTAATAGTAGCTGGAATAACATTATTAATATGGCGTCTTGGTGCTGGTAGGCTCTTGTTGGTGGGGGCGGGTTCATTGATATTTCTTTGGCCCCCATCTACTTTTTGCCCTCGTGCTACCTTGGGGGTGGTGGTTATTGGCCCCTGCCTTCCACTTGTAGAGGGTACCGAATTTCCCTTCGCAATGGGCGCACTAGGAGCACGATTTACTGCACTTGATTTACTATTACTCTGGTTCCCAGAATTTAAATTAACTGAATGAGATATAACTTGTGAACCCAGTTGTTCTAGGACATCCAAGTTAGCTATTCCCAATTTCTCTAGGTTTTCTATTTTTTTACTTAAAATTTCCAAAGATTCCATCACTGGTACAATGCAAACCTTTACCATTTTCTCGAGACATTCTTTAACTGCCTCGACATTAAAAGTTTGCATTTCCAGTGACTTTATATGTTTTACATGTCTCCCTCCACCGTTCTGCTGTGTTTCACCTTCTCTTTCTGAAGTTTGTATGACCCTCTTCTTTTTTCTTCTATATATTTTAGTCTGTTTATTTATTATTAACCTTTTTCGACTTTGGGTTAATTTCCTTTTTGAGGGTACAGGCTCACAGTCAGTTTCACTACTTAACAGACTGATATCACTGATTTGTACAGTTGGAATAACAGAATTAGTAGCACAGCCATCCAAATCCCCATTAGTTACAGACACAATACTAGATATTAGGGGCTGTGGTAAAATGCTGGCTGATAGGTCAGGTGTTATAGACAGTCTACTCTCCCTAGTACAGGGAACAGTGGGTCCTAAAAACTGTGGTACATCAGGATGAATTAAGTCATACCTTGGCAAACCTGCAAATTATTCCAATAAAAGTGAATCATGTGACATTGTAGTTTCATTTGGGATGCTAACATGTGTATTAACTGTTTGTGACGTTTGATTTATTAAACACATACTCGCTGGTAGTGATAGTCTTCTTTCCGTGCTTTCAATAGCGTTGACAACAACGCCAATCGTTTGTTGCAGCATCCTATCAATTGCAGTTAAGGTGGGTAGAGGGGTTGGTGCCAGAGTTTGTTTTCTTGTAGTTGAGCGAGTAAGCATAGGTGTTTTTTTGACCGCCACCCTACTTTTACTTGTGGCCTCCATCAGGCCTATTACCCACTGTTTACTATATATGTTAAAAAGAGGAATTGAGTACCTTGGGTGTGCAAGGATGAGTAAATATCAAGGGGGTGGCCCGATCCGATCTCCTGCGGGCTCTGAGGGCCTCAGAGGGAACGCCCTTTGCCCGGGCTTAGCCCGGCGCGTCCCGCGCGCGTCCTCGCGGGACGAGGAAGAACTTCCCACTTTAAGCGCCTCCTGGCGCTGTGCGCTGACGCTGGGGCAGGCGACCTCACCTCAGGGCTGCTGGGGGTTGTAGTGCCTTTGACTCCCGACCGGCGGAGCCAAGCCCGGCCAGCCGGAAGTACTGGTGCAAACGCTGCGGCGGAGCTAAGCCCGGCCGCCCCTGGGTCTCTGGAAACAAGCTTCGTGCCACAGGGGAGCCTCAAGAAGCTGGAGGTAGGCTCAGGACAAAGATCACGCACTGGGGCTGCCACTCGGTCCTCGGCAGAACCTCCCACTTTAAGCGCCTCCTGGCACTGTGCGCTGACGCTGGGGCAGGCGACCTCACCTCAGGGCTGCTGGGGGTTGTAGTGCCTTTGACTCCCGACCGGCGGAGCCAAGCCCGGCCAGCCGGAAGTACTGGTGCAAACGCTGCGGCGGAGCTAAGCCCGGCCGCCCCTGGGTCTCTGGAAACAAGCTTCGTGCCACAGGGGAGCCTCAAGAAGCTGGAGGTAGGCTCAGGACAAAGATCACGCACTGGGGCTGCCACTCGGTCCTCGGCAGAACCTCCCACTTTAAGCGCCTCCTGGCGCTGTGCGCTGACGCTGGGGCAGGCGACCTCACCTCAGGGCTGCTGGGGGTTGTAGTGCCTTTGACTCCCGACCGGCGGAGCCAAGCCCGGCCAGCCGGAAGTACTGGTGCAAACGCTGCGGCGGAGCTAAGCCCGGCCGCCCATGAGTCTCTGGAAACAAGCTTCGTGCCACAGGGGAGCCTCAAGAAGCTGGAGGTAGGCTCAGGACAAAGATCACGCTCTGGGGCTGCCCGAAGAAGGTCTTTAGGTGCAGCTTGTGCTTCCCTCACACCCCTGTGTGGTCTCAGCAATCAGTCTCTCTGGCCTAAGCCTGCTCAGTCTCTCGCTAAGTTTGTAGGAGAAGCAATGCTGCATGGCAACTGGCTGCACAGTATTACTTAGAGGGTCATGGCAGGTGCAGAGGCTCCTGTCATTGGACCTCTTCCACTTTGCTGCCTGTGTGTCACTCCTCACTCTGGTGAGTACTTCCCTCACACAGTGTGACTCGTTGTGACAATCAGGCACTTACCTGAATCATGTCACCGCTCAATCACTTAGTAGAGTACTTGCCACGTCTTCAGGAGCTCGCCTATCTGTGGCCTCAGATGATCATTCTTTGGTTCAGCAGTCAACAGGTGCTATCTTCAGCATACAATGCCTCAAAATGATGACCTGGATTCTTCACGAGGCACCCCCAGGGTACATCTCTTTATACTTGTTCTTCAGAACTCGTCCCAACCCTACATCACGGTTTGTCAATGCCTCGATAATGCAGTCCAATAGTGTGACGCAAAGGCCTCCAGCAGGTGCTTATCCCAGTTTCAGTTGGGCCTACCACTCAGACACACAGCTCCAGGTTTCTTGGTAGCTTTAGCAGGGAAAAGTGGCAAAGGTCACACTGCCTGGTCTGATAATACAAAGATTCCTGTGATGCCCTTGCTCTGTGTGCCTCTGTCAGACAGACCTTACACTAGTGTCAATTATGGTAGCCCCTTCCATGAATAGCTCCTTCTGCAGTGTTGGTTCCTCCTTCCCTTGCTCACAGGCAGTATGTCTTGGCACCTAGGAGACTCCAGTAATTCCTCCTTAAGATCGGACTTCAGGTACTGCCCCCTGAGTACTCTGTGGAGTACCCATCTACTTGGTAGAAAAAACACAACCTTACAGACGCTGAAAACTGCACGCCACTTTCTGGATTCTCTGCCCCTCCTGCAGCCTTACAACCCACACCTCGCGGCCCCCGCTTCGCGGGAGCCGCTCGAGGCTGCCAAGTGCCGGACTGCCTCCTGATCTACAAGGACACCGCCGAGGGACTTCTTAGGACTAAGGGACTGCGAGGACCAGCGGGCGCTGCTTCACCAAACTCGCCGCAGCTGGTCCTCTTCCCGCCCCCTCCCGTCTTGCCTTGAAGAGCGCAGGGCTGTGAGCGCTCTGTGTCAACCTTACAGACGCTGAAAACTGCACGCCACTTTCTGGATTCTCTGCCCCTCCTGCAGCCTTACAACCCACGCCTCGCGGCCCCCGCTTCGCGGGAGCCGCTCGAGGCTGTCAAGTGCCGGACTGCCTCCTGATCTACAAGGAGACCGCCGAAGGACTTCTTAGGACTAAGGGACTGCGAGGACCAGCGGGCGCTGCTTCACCAAACTCGCCGCAGCTGGTCCTCTTCCCGCCCCCTCCCGTCTTGCCTTGAAGAGCGCAGGGCTGTGAGCGCTCTGTGTCAACCTTACAGATGCTGAAAACTGCACGCCACTTTCTGGATTCTCTGCCCCTCCTGCAGCCTTACAACCCACGCCTCGCGGCCCCCGCTTCGCGGGAGCCGCTCGAGGCTGCCAAGTGCCGGACTGCCTCCTTATCTACAAGGACACCGCCGAGGGACTTCTTAGGACTAAGGGACTGCGAGGACCAGCGGGCGCTGCTTCACCAAACTCGCCGCAGCTGGTCCTCTTCCCGCCCCCTCCCGCTATTTAAAGTGAGTTACAGACGCGCTAGCGGGACGCGCGCGGAGCAAAGCGCGGAGCGAAGCCCGGGACAAGGGCGGGACCGTCTGTGGCCGTCCGGGGCCGCTGGAGGCCGGGCCGGGCCACCCCCTTTTTAATTGTGAAAGAAGGCCTATGGTATTGGCATCCTCTGGTGACTATTGATTGATTATAGATTTCTATCTCTACAGCTAAATATATTCAGGTGTTTAAGTGGAGTTTGCTGTTTCGTAGTTTTTAGGCTCGTTTATACTTTGTCATTTAAATTTTGATGCAAGCTAAAATGTCTTCACTCGAAGTGACCCCACGGTCGACTTCGGCTGGATCTCTCATTATGGGTCCTCTAGATAAATTCTTTGCTAAAATAAAGAGTGATACTGACAGGTAACTGACGCTCGCTGAGAAGCGAGCGGGGGGACGACTATCAATTGAGTTGCTAAAATTAAGACCACTACTTGCCGAGAATGTTTATTCAGCTAGCCCTACAGATTTCACCAAATGTAATGATTCTGACAGTGAGTCTTTTAGTACAGAGGGCATCCCACTCATATTTCAGACCAATCATCCTGTCCAAAATGACATTATAGTCATTCCTGATCCTACCACCTTAGAGTCTACCGATAATCAGCTAATTGACCTAAGCACCCCCCCATCGAATGGTTTAGCCCCTCTCCATGATATAAATGTACCTTCCCCTTTATTTACACCCTTGGGATCCGACGAGCTCTCTCACTTACCCAGTAATCTTAAAAAACCTAAGAAATCCCTTACCAAGAAAAATAATAAGGGTCTTAATAGAGTCTCAGGCTCACCCCCGAGAAAGAGAAGAAGGAAGGGCGCACCTAAAAAGGGAAATAGTTCTTTTATGTTCCCTATGCACACGATGTTGAAAGAGGTGGAAAAAAGGGACTTAGGAGGGAATGCGTCTGTCAAATCAATATTTGTTCCAAGCTATGTAGGCTTACTTAATGATATTGATGACCTTATCAAGGCTCTGATACTCCCACTTACCGAAAGGATTAAAATACTAGGGGAAAAAATGGATCAGATCCTTGATGGACAAAAGGCAGCTCCCTATTGTAATTCTGATGAACAAAAAGATAAGAATCAAGTCGCTAAACTACCTTCCACTGAATTAGTTAAGCAACACATTGGTCCCCCTACAGTAATTAATAAGTCTGCTGTGGGGAGATCTAATTCAGTGGCAGGTATTAAACCACCTAATAAATTATCGACAACATCCGACAAGATAGATAAGGATACTTCTCACCTTAATACAGGGACACAAAAAAGAAGTCATCTTATAGCAGATACCTCAAATGGCACGATCCCTGTGACAACTATGAGAACAAGAAATGTAGTTGACTTACCCCCGGATTCCCTAAATTTTGTTATCGTCCTTACAGGAGTTCCGCCTATATCAAATGATAGCCATGAACATCATTCAAGTTTAAAAAATAAGGTCATTTATTGGCTAAGGAAAAATAGACCATTACCATCACACCTAAATGGTGATATAGTGTCGGTCAGGCGATGTAAGTGGGTGGGATTGAGACCAAAGGACATCGAAGGAGATGTCATTATTGTTAATTTTAAAGATCACAGATTGGTCACGCATATCAGTGACTGGTACCCTGGGGATGGGGAAGGGGGAATTGCTACGCATAACCTGAGCTATTTCTATCCGGAAGCCCTTATGAAGCCTCCACCCAATCGTAATCCACCAAGGAGGAATAGAAATCACAGTATCCTAAACAACTGGAGACCAGAAGGTTTACTTAGATCTACCTTACCGTTAAACCAAGCTCAAAGGTATTATAATGGAAATGATCCCCCCTTCCCCCAACCCATGCTCACTCCCCACCATCCTAAGAGCAATAGACCTAAAGTACCATATAGGCTAGATTTTCCTATGAACCCGGTGGCCAATGATCTTTATAATAGGAATTCTGATCTTTGCACTCCATTGTTATATCCAAACCATCTACAGGCTTATAATCATAATTTCTATGCCAACAAACCGAGGGATCCTTACCAGATCCATGATCCCAAGGATACTTGGCATATACCTCTGTCTAATTTATTCCATCCTCTCTCCCGAATGGATGAGAATGAATGACTTAATGTGTCATGCAAAACGAAAGAGACCCATGATGGGCACCCGAGGAGGGGCTGTACTATGGACCAAATTGATTTATCAAGTGTCCCCAGGGACCAACAGGTCCAAAAAATATGTGGGGAAGATCAACTAAGATTTACCATGGAACATATTTCAGCCCCATACTATCCTCAGTTACCCTCTAATGATTGTAGCCAAGAAAAGGAAGAACATGTTACCACCTATGAGTTGGGGGAACAGATGATCCAAGAGCCTGGTTGCTATATTAGCACTCGGGACGCTAGGTCAAAGAGTGGCAGGGAATATTTAAGGGTGCAAAATAAGGAACTTAAGATTTTAAGCTGGAATGTTGCAGGACTCAAGCAAAGGGTCTCTGATTTAGAATGGCTAAAGGTTATCTCAGATAAAGACATAATATTACTGCAGGAAACCTGGGCGCTGACAGCTGTACACATAGAAGGCTTCCATTGTTATTGTATTAAGGCCGAAAGGCCTGTTTCTGGCCGCCCGATGGGAGGTTTATTAATAGGGTTTAAGACAAACATAGGGGGGTCCATAAAATTGATCCCCTCTAAAAATTCAAACATCCAGATAATTGAGTATACTTGTAGGCTTCCATACTATTTAATTAATTTCTATAACAATGATTTTAGCTCAACTCCGAATAATAATTATATAGACCTTTTCGGGGAATTATCAAAAATAGCGGAAAAATCTCATAATCAGGTGAGCACTAGGACAATCTTAGCAGGAGATTTTAATAAAAAGTTTACAACATCTAAAAGGGATAATGTACAAACAGATAGGGCTTATAAACGGGGCGAAGAATTAGAACGTTTCCTTAATGAACACATCCTAACAGACATAATGGATGTTAATAAAAATGAGCCATTTACCTATATTCCAACCTTCAGAGGACGAGAATTCTCTAGTACAGTGGACTATATCTTTATGTCTTCTGACCTAGTAGATAGAGTAAAGAAGGCTGGTGTCCTTGAAACTGCCTTTGGGGACCACAATGCCCTGGAGGTTAACATTGGCTTAGGTCTCCCTAGTGCCTCTGTTCGCTTCCTGGGAGCAAGGGATATTGTGGCCTCAACTAGCAACTTAAGACTAAAATGGCGAGGGATAGATAGTGGCCAAGTAACAAATACAATTATAAGTAACCATGGTCTGTTAATTGAATCCTGCTCCTTGGATGATGAGAACCATCAAAGAATAGTAAAAGACTTCTCTAAACTGTGTAACATTATAAAATCCCTTTTAAGTGTCCCTATTAAATTAATTACCCCTGAGCCACGGTGGTTCGATCGCCATTGCTCAGCAGCTAATAAAGCTCTCCGTAGAGCTTTAAACTGCAAACCCAGAAGTATAAGGGATGTGAGGGCCGCCAGACAAAATTACAAAACAGCTATAGGCTTAAGGAAGGCTGGTCTATTAGTTGAGCAATGGGAGGCATTAACAACTGCTGCTGCACTAGGGAGCAGTACGACCTTTTGGCCTGCTGTTAAAAAGATGCGGGAAATGGGTAAGCAACTAACTCCAACTAGCTGTATCATAGTAAGTGAGCAATGGGAATTGCATTTTTCCAAAATATACGCTAGCCCTGGAGCTGATACAGAAGACTATGCCCAAGGAACGCTGGAATCCTTAGAAATCACCGTGGGGGAAATCACCTTGGCCATTAATCAGAGCCTTGGTAACAAGGCACCTGGGCCCGATGGCTTCCCAATAGACATAATTAAGTATAAGCCGGAACTCTGGGGGAACATTTTTGTGAACCTTTTTAATAGTTTACCGTATGTCCCAATACCCGCATCCTGCTCCACAAGTATAATAGTGCCGATTTACAAAAAGGGAGAGCGATCTGATCCTGTAAATTATAGGCCTATTTCGCTCCTGGACAATACACTGAAGATCATGGGCAGGGTACTGTACAACAGAGTCAACGATTGGGCTGAGGAAATGGGGGTACTAGACCGTTGTCAAATGGGTTTTAGATGCAAGGTGGGGACCATTGAACAATGCCTAAATTTAAATCTTTTAATTAGTAAATATAATATAGCTAAGGCATCTCCCATTTACCTTGCATTCATGGATTTATCGTCCGCATTTGACCTAGTAAATAGGTCAAAATTGTGGTCGATTCTCTTGTCGTACGGCCTGGACCCCCCTCTGGTACATTACCTCGCATACCTGCATAAAGATACAAAGGCGCAGGTTCGGATTGACATGGAGGGCACAGTTTCTGGGCCAATTAGTGTAGAAAGAGGTGTGAGACAGGGGTGCGTTTTAGCACCCCTGTTATTCATCATCTATATAAATGGCCTGAGCAATTCTCTCAAGAAGGCTACCTCAGATGTTCCTAAAATTAAAGGAGGCCTATTACCTTGTCTTTTGTATGCGGATGACGCCGTGCTCATGGGATTAACACCTAATGCCCTACGCGCACTAGTCAGGGACTTTTCCTTTTATATGGGGAATTTGGATCTTAAAGTTAATTTAAAAAAAACATTTATTATGTCCTGTGGGCCGGGCGCTAGGCAACTAAACTCTATTACGATAGGAGATGATAAGCTGCTCTCAACTAAAAATTTTCCTTATTTAGGTATAGTCTTTGCTGCGAGCGGCCTGTGGGGTGGGCATATTGCCCACGCCACAGGCAAGTTCTCAAAGGCTATAAATTCAATTTTATCCCTCCCCAGACCAAGGAAAATTGGAGCAACTAAAGCCATTTTAAAGATATATAGGCTCCAATGCACACCAGTGGCAACCTACGGCGCCGAAATTTGGGGTTCTGTAAAAACCCCCTCTTTACAAAAAGAAGAGAATCGGCTGTGTAGGAAATTACTGGGGGTTCCCATTTCATCATCAGGGTACATTTGCCACTCAGAGCTGAATATACCTTATATTAGTGATTTTATTGCTGCCAGGCCCGCACTATTTTGGCTGGCTATCTGGGTAAATGATTATGCTAGCCTAACACAGGACATTCTAAGGGAATGTTTAGCTTGTGACAAATGGAACAAGATCCCATGGCTCCGAGGTATACAAGAAAGTTTGTCTAGCATAGATAGAGGCGACCTCTTTGATAATCCATCTCACATTAAGAGGTCCGATAAAAAGGAAGTTCAACTTGAACTATATGCCATCTACAATGGAAATAGACTGTCAGAAGAGATGCGAAAACAAACTGTTGTGTCCTACATTAACAATGACTTACCAATTCAACAATTGCCATTGTATCTGATATTACCAATGTGCAATTGGGAAAGATCGTTACTTTTTAGAATGAGAGCAGGAACGATAAAGTTTTCCCTCTGCTTTCCTTTGGGACACAGCCCACATGGAAATATTCCGTGTCCTTGTGATGGTATTAGTAAACAAAGTGATTTACATTTCTTTTTTATGTGTAAGTTTTATATGAAATATATTAAATGGTTTTTAGCCCCATTTTTTAAAAAATATAGACCTCTCTCTTTGAATCAGTCCTACCTCATGCTCCTAAAATTAGAAAATGATGAACTTATATTCCGCACAAGTACTTTTTTAAAAGTTATTTTTAATGTTCGTAGAAGTATGGAATGCCCCTGTTTTATTTATTTGTATTCTTTATGACTATTGATCTCCTTTTGTACTCCAGACTGGAAATATGTCTTGTTATCTGTACTCATATGCACTGTATAAACATCTATTGCACTTAGGTAATTGTAATTTTGAATATGTTGAATTGTATTTTAAGACTGTACTTTTATGGATTTTTCTTGTAATCCGAATAAAGATTTTGAATCGAATCGGTAGAAAAAACACAACAACAACAAAAAAAGGCTTCCTTGGAACATGTTTGGTTGGGTACCCCTTTTCATTTGTCATGGTCAGGTCAATTTCCAGACTTGGCCTTTGGCCGCCCTGAAAATCTTTAGGTGAAGTGCCCACCACATACGTTGAAAGAGGTATGAGCAGTCTGCACACTTCTGTTTAGTTGCATCCAGCGAATATGTGCCCCTTCAAAGGACTGCTTTCCCTAATAGCAGATACCAAAGGTCACCCTCTGCCATATGCCTAACAGCAGCTGCAGCCTAAGTCATTATTAACCCAATGTATCAGGCAGGGCCATGGTATTTCTAAAGAAAGCCTGCCTCCTCTTTCCTCACTACAGTGTGTGTTATTTACGCCTCCCTTCTAGGAGGTGCCAGCAATGCACATATGCTGTTTGGAGCAGACTCTCCTCCATCTAGTACTCTGGTCCAGGCAGTGGCTTCCAAAATGGAACCTGTAGGACTGTATCTTTCATGCATGGCACGCTATCAATCCTAGCACACGTGCACATGTACAAAGAGTAGAATATCTGCCTTCATGATTCCCGGTACTTGGTGAGCTGTGGATCTCTTTAGAAGAATGGGTCTGTAGGCGCATTCATGTCTCACAGATAGAAAAGGTATGTTACTATAATTGACTAACATAGTAAGTTGTCACTACCGCTCTCCATGCATGAAACCTGCAACAGGAACAGTAGTCCTCTGTCACTACAAGAGTGCTCTTGTTTCATCCCTCCCAGTTCAGAACAAGGTCTAGAACCAATCCTTGCCAAAGATGTGGCCTAGGTCATTGCCCACATATGCTATTAGTGTGTGGCATGATCAAAAAATTAAGGGTGGGCGGAGATTGCATAGAAGCACTATGCAACACTCTGCGAAGTTGAAAAAACCCTCTGCCCTACTATGCGGAGTTCTGCGAGAGGGCGAAGTTTCATGTCCCGCCCATAACCTGACGTTTCCGCTGCATGGCAACACGGATTGCATCTTCGAGTGGAAATATCATGCGAACAGCACGATGATGCTGCACATGGGTGCAGCCATCTTGTTTCTTACTCTGTTTTTGGTGCTGGGGGGCTGCTTTTTAACCCTTTTTCAATCTTTTCAATCCTGGCTTTCTAAAACTTTTTCTGTTCTTTTTTATTTATTATCTTACCCTTTGTCTTTCTTGGTGTATATTTTGTGTTTTTTAACGTTTGTGTGTGTTTTTTGTGAGTTTTGTACTTAATTTATTTGTCTTAACTTCTTTCAGAATTTTTTTACTTCCTTCCCTCTTATAACTGTTTTTTATACTTTCTACATTTTTAGTCTTCACTCCCCCTCCTCCCAGCATCATGGCAGCTAAGGGTTCCCTAAAAACGGTAGCAACAAGGAGCCACCTTTCTTGCAGAAGGCGGCACCGAGAAGGGGTGCAGCCCTGGCCATGTTTTCTGAGGTGGAGGTGGCAGTGCTGGTTTTGTATGCCTAGCGCCACCTCCCCTCCACCCTGGCAGCAGGTGGCAAGCCTGGGTACGGGTTCTGGGAGAGCAAGCAGCGCTGGGTGAAGGTGCGCCAAGCAATGTATTACTGCTCTGGTACACCCATAATCATCTGATGCACCGGTGGTCCGACATCACGGACCAAGAGCAGGACCTGCTGGACCTGCTAATGATTGAGGTCACTGGCTAGGCGAGCAGCTAAGTATTCATATTTTTATAACTAGTGTGTTCTATGTTATTGCTAATATTTTTTACCCAAATAGCAAACATGCTGCTCACATGCACGTAAGTTAAGCTTACAAATATTATATTATATGATCTTTATTCTAGACAGGTGCTCGGTGCTACCTAATCGTACTTGTTTGCACTCGGTTGGATTGATTATGTAAGAACTTAAGTAATGGAGAGACACCTTTGTCCTGTCATTAAGGTAGTGGTAGTTAGAATTAGTAATTCAGCGGCGTGCATCCTCTCACTTCAGTTCTTAGAATCTTTTTTGTAGCTCGTACAGTGAAAAGCAACCGACCAATTTGGTGTATGCATGCGTCCATCTATACATTTAAAGACAAAATGCAGACTTAGTGAATTGGCCCATCAAAGGGGGTTGCGAATGATTGCAAATGAGATTGGAACTTAGAAGCAACATAAATCATTGCAATTTATTAGTAATTACGAAGTCTAGGCGGGCTAGGTAGGTTTAGGAAATTTGGAATAGTATATTGACGGCCCGCGAAACTAGTCTACTACTAGTCGATCTGATTTAGGAAAGTTCAATGTTATTGTGATTGAATTTTCCTGTCAAAAAATCTGTTTGGAGAGATTATGTATTTACCACCAATCTTTTTTTGTCTTTATATCTTACATTAGTATCTAGGGGCAAGAAGAGATCGTCTGAGGCGGGTGAGGAAGCTGGAGGTTTCTCTCAGTCCGAAGAACTTTCCAAGGCCGATGGCTCCACTGGCTCCAGTAAGTCTTCCTGTTGTTAATATTAATATATATTTCCCTAACTTTTACCACTCCTTATTTTGAATTATTTATTTCTACTCGTTTCCTAGTTTTTTTCCAAATCCTCTTCGATCTATAATTTAAAATTTTTAGTTATTCCTGCATTATCCTATTTACTTATTTTCTATATTCCTAGTGTCTGTACTTTACTTTACTGTCTATATTCTAGTCGGTATGTAGCTTCCTTTCTTCTGCTTTGTCAGTCAGCTTTCCCTCTCCTCTTATCTGTTTTGTGGAATGCTTAGTGGTAAGACTCTGAGAACCCATTGGTCAAGGTCACGTACTACTACTCTCCGTGTAAATTGCATGCCCAAGTAAGATATTCTAAGCTTGTTTGTTGAGATGAGAAGGCTTTCTTTCTCATGCTCAATCAGTAAAATGAGAGAGTGACTATGGTCACTTTGGCCACCCCAAAATTGTGTCTTCTTCTTCTTAGCTAGGCCAACTATTATTAGCAGCAGTTGGTGAACTGATTATCATTCACCATGGCTGGAAGGAAGTATTAGGAGGACGGCCCCATAGCATTTGCTAACCAAGACCATATGTCCAGTTGTCTTCTCTTATTTCTTTACAAAAACTCAGATTCATCAATAGCTCTAGCCACTCCTGTCCTTTACTGGTTGTCTTAAGAGGCTTTTCAGAAATTGCCACCAACAAAATGCCCAACCTGATATTTTTGATAGAAGATACTGTCTGTATCTGAATCATGGTGATGTGTGTGGTGTATTTTAAATGTTGCTATAAAAAAAAGAAAATTAGGGGTTGGCGTATCTGGCACCTAATAAATGTAAAGTGTTTCCTAGCCATGCCGACCACCTGTGCCGGGCCAGTGGTGACTGTGGCACCAGTCAGTTGGCAGTTGCGGCAGCAGTAGTAGGTTAGGCAGTGGCGGGCGGTAGTATGTCATATTGCTTGCTTATTGGCAATTAATTATATACTCACTGCAAGGGTGTACTGTTGTGACTTATAAACAGTTGAACACAAACTCTATTTTTAGCATATACTAATAATAAATAATGGCCACTTCTAACTTCAACTCAGCAGAGAAAGTTTCATGAAGAGTTAGACCTTGATTGGTTGATGTAAATGGGAAAGAAGGATGGCAGGAGATAGGACGAGTGAAATGTAATGTGACTGGAAGAGAAAGATGAGTGGGGTAAAGGATGCATATGCTATTAGTGGCTTATAGGATGCATGGGTGGGTGAAGGATAGATGAAAATTGAAACGATGCCTGCCTGGTTGGGTGCAAGTATATTGGTGAAAGGATGTCCGCTTGCTTGGGTAAAAGGAATCCTCTTGTGGGTGTGATGGGTTAAAGGACACATGCGTGGATAAATGACAAATGTATGTTGGTGAAAGGTTAATTGAGAATATGAGCCATGTTTGGATGGATGGATATTTGGATGGATGGATGGTATTTATAGTTGAAGACTGGATTGAGAGAATGTAAAACTTAACACCTTGCATGGTCATGACGAGCTCAGCTTGTCATGACCGTTAGAACGCTTGCACGCTGGGCAAATTCCCCTGCTGTGCGAACGTTCTAATGAAACGGGTGTGGTCATGACAAGCTGAGCTCGTCAAGAGCACACGACCACCGTGGCTCATGACGAGCTGAGCTCGTTATGAGCACCGGGGCGCTGCTCGCGCCCCCTCCCCCCAGCACAACGGGGGAATATGCCCCGCACGGAAGTAGTTAAACAGTGAGTAGCAAAACCAAGGGTAAAGAATAAGAATAGTAGAAGAACAATGCAATGATGAATGGAAAAATCCCTGGGAAGAACAGTAAACAAAGGATTAGGGTGCTCCTCTGTAGTGGCGTTCTTCTCAACTTCTTTTCTTGCTTGGAATATTTTTTTATCAATGTTTTTGATTCAAAGGGTGGAGATGGTATTTCAGACTACTCCTTTGACTCACTGTAGTTTTCAAGTGCAACATTTAGTTTGTATCCTTACTAGTACCCAACCATCATCATCAATTGCCTCCACCCAAGTCCCTACCCATGGCATTTACCGAGTTACAGCCATGGGATACCTATTGGCTGCATGGTTACATCAGCGGCACTGCATTGTTGACTGTGCAATGTGCGACTGCCTCAGTTATTGTGTAAGCCCCAATAAATGGGTATTTTCCCTTCACTCCCAGTGCCTACTCATTAACTTCCTAGTACATAAGTAACTCATTTCTTAACTTCCCTGTTCTGTCCCAGCCTTCCATATAATTTGACAAAAACATTTTTTGCATGCACTACTTTCCTCTGGTCAAGTGATATATATTTTATTATTATTATTGCTTCCATAACGGATTACGTCAGTTCAAATATTTTCCTTTCAACAATTGCTGAACAAAGCGACTCACTAATAGCAAAAGCTTAGGCACTTAATGATGATGATGATCCGTGTCTACCTAATCCCTCTAATTTACCTGCAGTAGACTAAGTTAATAAATATTATCCTTACTGCCAAGCAAATCTATCTTGTTGTAAAAAAGTAATGTCAAATATGGTGATGATGGGTGAGGAAGGGAGTAAAGTGATACTAAGAGTAGGGGACTTTGCATTTTGTGGGTGGTATAGTCTGTGATTCACAAGCCAAATACAATATCCTGTTCCCTAATGCTTTCCCTGTACTGTAGTGCATTGCATTCCCCATGGGCAGACAGGAGGATGTCTGTCTGCATAATTGTCTAATTTATTTTAGAAATTATAATTAGCAGTACCTCACCGAACATATGCCATTCATAGCAACTATTCATCAGCCTTGTAGTCTGGGTGAAATTGAGACATTTAACAGAGCATGTCCATGATAGAAAAATAGATAATTATCTTGTACAGTGGCCCCACCTGCAGGCAGTAGCAAGGGTGCTGGCTGAGCTAGCATACCTACATCAATGTAGCTCAACAAGAGAGAACAAAATAATGGTATACTCCATAGTGCATAATGCCTGACACTCTAATCACATCAAAATCAAATGGCCCAAGTTTACCAGCAAATGTACTGCTACTGTGCCACTATGTAATTTTATGTGTTTTGCTAAGAGGATTCTTCATAATTTTTTTTTCGTGATATAGCTACTCCTGCCAATCGGGCACAATCTAACAGGCAGGAGGTAGGGCCATCAGGGCCGAATATCGGCAGCTGGTGGCCGAGGAGGAGGCAGTAGCAGCTGCAAATGCCCCGGGCCCCATACCGGCCCAAATGTCTCCGGTAGTCCATCACCACGGTCCCAAGGCAGCCACCCGCAGCTAGTCCACCACTACTGCTCCCCACTATTTTAGAGCATTTTATTGCTGTATTCTGCAGAGGCTGATACGCCTAGAAGCCAGGCAGGAAGAGCATCTAGACACATTGGAGATGCAAGTTCAGAAGCTCTGCTATGCCGCTTCTGCACCATGCTTTTTAATCTTTTTTTGGGTGGGTTGGAGTTATTGGGGAGAGGGTGGGAATGTTTGTTTTTGGACTTTTTAACTACTGTGGGCATTCATTGGGTTTAGGGAGAGGGGTAGACCAGTTGTGGTTTTACTAGTCTATTTAATTTATATTTGTTAGAGAAATTATTTTTTTATAGCTGTATTATGATTTTTATCTTTTTTGGCGATACTGTTTTACTTGCACTCCAGCCTTTGCCACAGCCAGGTTAAAAAATCTGCTGAGAGTGTAACAAAAACCAAATAGTTATGCGGTACCCTCCCTTGTCCTACAAATCTTGCATCCTAGTCTCTGCAGTCTGCAAATATATTAACCCCTGAGGATTCGGGGTGCGGGGTGAATCTCCATTGTATATACAATTATTGCAGTTCAACAATAAATCACCATTAGTTCTTTTCTTACCTGATTAGATGAATTGATGGCTGCATGGTTTCCCAAGGTGCCATGGTGGTGGTAGTAGTAGCAGTTTGCTAGCGAACTAGTCTAACAGTGAAAGCACCAGGTTCAGAAGTGAGGTCCCACTCCCTCCTAGCCGAACTCAAACTGTAAGAGAAGGAATATTCATCGCAGGGAACTAAACAAATTGAAATAAAAACTAGGTAATGTTGTTATTATATGCAAGCTTTAAAAAAAATGAGACAGTCACTAGAGACACTAGACTACAAGTACAAAAGAAGAAGAGACACAATAAAGAAAATATGATAAGCAATGCTAAATTAAATTAAACATAATGGTGAGCTAGTAAAAGTTACAAAATGAAGTCGACTCGAGCTACAAAGTGGATAAGTGAAAACTTTGACACAATACAGTACCTGAAGAACAATGCTGGCAATTATGTTCCTCTGAAACAATATTGGTGGCTGATATAAATATGATATTGCCAGTGTGGGCTATACTTAGAGCTGAAGAAGAAACACGCCCTGCACATGTTGGTGTTTCTTTCAGAACACCCGCCCCACCAAGTGTGTGCTCAATTAATGGAGCAAAGATAGTCACACCTCAATGAATCACACAACCCGGGGGAAGAGGGTTGGGGTTCGATGAATGGATAGGAAGGGGGATTTGAGGGAAAGGTTTGACAAAGACAAACACTACACAAGGGCAACATTATTCTTGGCAATGAGCAGCAAACCATCATAAATCTGTAATGGGAGGAAAGGAAATGGAGAAATGATGAGTAGTACTGGTAAATCAGATCAAATTGTCCATCTGCCCCTAGAGAGACCCAAGTTACATTATGTTTTGTGGTACGGAGCTTTGAAAGAGAAAAAATATATAAATTTAAAATATCTGTAGGAGTCAAGTAAACGTAAACAACACACACAGTTCGGAACCAAAGCCTGACAGCAAAGGGGTTTCTGCGTATCCTTTTAAATTGCACTATTACTTTTTTTAAACTTTTACCCAATTGTTTATTGCACTATTCGCCTACCTGCACATCTCAGACACCCTCTTGTCACTGCACGCTCTCCGGTCCACCGCAAGTGTTCCCGTTTGTTGTGGAGGGAGCGGCGGTTAGTTTCATTTCCGGCTTAGAGGCGAAGGGAGGCAGAGATCTGCTGACAGACAGATAGTATAAATCTCCATGTCTGACGCTTCGCGCAACAGACGCGCGCTGGGAACCAGAGCCTGACACCAGATGGGCTTCCGTGTATCCTTTTAAATTGCACTATTACTTTTTAAAAACTTTTACCCAATTGTTTATTGCACTATTCGCCTACCTGCACATCCCAGACACCCTCTGTCACTGAACGCTCTCCGGTCCACCGCAGGTTTTCGTATTTATTGTGGAGGTAGCGGCGATTAGTTTAATTTCCAGGTTAGAGGTGAAGGGAGGCGGGGATTTGCTCCAAGCCTGACGCTTCGCGCAGCAGACGGGCTCAGCGGGCGTGCCGGCGGCGCGCCAAAGGCAAGCCCGTCTGCGCCCGCCGCACCCGGCCGGGGCCAGGGGCCACAACCCCTGCCTCAATTTTTAAGGGCCTTAGAATTTATTCACAAGAATTACTACATGTTTTTCGACCTAAGCCGTGAATAAACTGTAAGCCTCTCATACCAGGAAACTTTTCTTCTAATTGCCTCTGCTGTGGTTCATCTTTTACCACACTACCCTGCAGGGAATCGATCCCCAGGAACTACAATAAACTGGAGCTGCCCTCTGCTAATAATGATGCAGCTTTCTTGAATGAATTTGCATTTTATAGTATTAATTGTAGGTCACTTCCCAAACATAAGGAAATACATCTATGACATCCTACTGAATTCATAATCTGATGCCATTTTCCTTAAGGAAACTTGGCTAAATACCAACTCAGGACCAGACATTGCGATCGCTCTACCGCCTAACTATACGATCCTTAGAAAGGATTGCGTGGATAAAATTGGAGGGGGTATAGGAATAATTTTCAAAACTGCTTACACCTGTAAATGGGAGGACCTACCCTTTAAGGGCTGTGAAGCCAGTCTTTTTAATCTCTCGCTTACTTCACAATTAACCTTCTCTGGGATCCTGATCTATCGCCCTCCGTGTCCGTCGGGTGCATGGGCAACTGCGCTCCCAGATCTTATCGCCCCCTAATTTTACTATATTAGGAGATTTTAACACACATTTTAACTAACCCACTTGCACTATCAGTTCCACTCTCACTACTGATTTGGCTTCCATGAATGTGCTTCTTTGTAAATCAGGCCCCACCCATAAGGCAGGTTATATACTGGACCCTATTTTTTCTAACTTTGCTAATATCTCATGCCAGGTAGCTCTCCCTATACTATGGTCAGATCATTTTGTGTTTGGCTTTAAGGTGAAACAGGAAATGTGGCGCGAGAAGTCCTCTACCCCCTCCATCAAAGCGGGGTTCAGAAATTGGAAAAAGCTAGATGCTAATCGCCTTAATCTTCATCTAAAGAATACCATTCCTGTAATCACCACAGTCAATACAGAAGATGCTGACACTATACATAACGGGTTGACGTCGTCTATTGATGCATGTCTTCCTTTGTCTAATAAAAAAATGAGCAATCATCCTCCTCCTGCCCCCTGGTTTTCTGAAAAACTAAAGGCCCAAAAAAACCAAATGCAAAGCCTTGGAGAGACGCTGGAGGAAAGACTATGCGCCGGCATCAAGACATACTTATAAACTGGCATTAAATGACTATCATGCCCTGTGTAACGCCGCTCATGCTGAGCACACTAATAACATCATTTTATTGTCACAAAACAGCCCTAAAATCCTGTTTAAAGTGGTGAAAGAACTGTCAGGCTCTACTTCTCAAACAGAGCCACCAGGTTTAAATGAATTGCAATGCGAAGATCTGACAGAGTTCTTAATATATAAAATCGATAAAATCTATTTAGAATTCAAAACTAAGACAATTAATGGGGAGTTGCTACCTAAGACCATTGCTTCATCATCAGATTGTAATCCCCTGCCCTGGATGCAGGACAAAAATGCTAGACCAGGCAATAAGCTTGAAAAACGGCTACCTCTTGACATTCCTTCCTTTTGCCGCTTTCTAACGAGCATCAAATCTGTCTCCCCTAAGGATCCTCTTCCCATCCCCATTCTTCAAGAATTGGATTTACCAATACTTAATATCATTATGGAACTCCTCAATGCTTCACTATGTGAAGCATCCGTACCAGCGGCTTGGAAACATGCCATGGTCTTCCCCTTGCTAAAAAAGTAAATGCTGATGTGGAAGGTCCATCTAACTTTGGCACGATCTCATTACTCCCAGTTTTCTCCAAAATTTTGGAAAAACATATCAACCTTCAGCTGACGCAGCTTGTTGAATCCCAAAGTATCCTGCACTCATCTCAATCAGGATGTAGAGCGGGCTTCTCTACTGAATCCACGCTCTTGGGAGTCACTGAAACCATTCGCCAATCTCATGATGTGGGAGATACTGTGGCACTCATACTGCTTGACTTGAGTGCTGCTTTCGACACTGTGTCCAACACAAGCCTTCTACAAGTCTTACATTCTAGGAGCATTGTCGGATCAGCACTCAAGTAGGTGTCAAACTTTTTGTCAAGCAGGACTTTTCAGGTCTTTTCTCCGACGGCAAGCTCTAAGGCCCATGATTCCCTGTATGGAGTGCCACATGGCTCTATACTTAGCCCATTTCTTTTCAACTTCTATGTTAGCCCCCTGGCTACTATAGCTGAAGAGGCTGGGTTAACTATATATTCATATGCGGATGACACCCAGCTTATCTTTTCTTTATCTGCCAAGGAGACTTCCAATGTGTCCTCTCTCCAGGTAGGGCTACAAAAGATAGCTGGCGAGAGGTTGAAACTTAACAGAGGAAAAACTGAACTCCTAATCCTCGGTGGAAATAAAGCTATCTGGGGCCCCCAACATTGGTCACCTCTAATGGGTGATCTCCTCAAACCATCACAATCTGTCCGCAACCTCTGTATAATCATAGATGATCAACTATCTATGAGACAGCGAGCGGTTAAGATCGCCTCAACCTGATTTGCAATTCTGAAGTGGCTCAGAAAAATACTCTGGATGCTGCCATCTTTTACACAGAAAACTGTTGTCCAGGCCTTGTTCATGTCCAGACTAGACTAAGGTAACATCCTGTACTTAGGGGCAAAAACTGAGGCTTTTCGGAAGCTGCAAGTAGTCCAAAATTCTGCAGGCAGACTTCTATGCCAGTTACCTAGAATGGCCACTCCGCGACGTCCACTGGCTCCGGATGGAAAATCGCTCCAAATTTAAAGCTCTTTGCTACATGCATAGGATATAAGCAGGTACAGCACCACACTATCTCAATGCATTGGTTCACCTGTACCTCCCAACGCGTCTTCTTCGATCCATTAATCAGGTAAAGTTTCAAGTCCCCAGGATCAAACAAGCACATATGGGCGGATGGTCCTTTACTTACTTGGCTCCTTCACTATGGAATTCACTCCCACTTCTACTCCGCCACAAAACTATTTACCACAAGTTCCGTAAAGGCCTAAAAACATGGTTATTTAACCACTAGAGTTTGCCCTTTCTCTGTCCAGGGTGGGTCCGCAGGCGCCGGGAAACCTCTGGGTAGCTGTTGCGCCATATAAACTTAACAAAAATAATAATAATGAAAATAAAGTTCTAATGATTACTAAAATAAAAAAAGATACTATATTGCCAAATTGGGAGCTACATCTGCAATCCTCCTAAAATGTCCATCAATCTTGGGTGCCTGGCAGATGCGGTTCAGTAAGGTAAGCGAAGCTTGCGTTTTTCCAGTATGGAGCAGCATAAGATGACCTGTAGATTAAAAAACAAAAATGATATTGAGGATAAGTTAAACTGCATAAGGAGAACACCAAGAAGACTCAGAGGCAGCATGGTCAAATTTCTGCTTCCACTCACCTTAAACAACAGGCCCCCACCCAACCACCACTTATCTTCCAATGTGAGCAATACAGCAGTGAGCACACACACCCAGCAACAAAGCATTTACCCAATCGAGTAAAATCAACGCACCGCTGTCACTCAACAATCACCACCACTACACAGAGTTGTGTAGGTCTGTTGTTTACCTCTAGGCTACTTCAAAGTCATCACCAAATCGTTTGGGTTCACGGAATTTGAAAATTTCTATATCTTCTGGTAGCAGTTCTTGAAGTAGACAATCCCACGCCCTGAGTCATCAACATCATCTCTGATCCTCTTGAGTCAGACTCAGAATATGGTGTCCACCTCTGGAACCAACTGTGTCCTGATTCTCAACTCAAATGCAATAGATTGACCTGAAATACAATTTTGTTGCTGCACAACAAGAATAGAAACATTGAGTAATTTTTTGTGTAGACTAGATGTGTGTTTGCATTATCTAAGGGACTGGTCGGGTTTAACTCTTTGAGGAGTATAAAGCAGAAAACAATAAAACAAAGCAGTGTGGAGGGGACCCGGTGAAGGAGTCTTGCTATCTCTCAAAGGGGAAGAAATAAAAATCACCTTTAGAGGAAAAATGGTCAGACGTTTGGTAGGCCACCAACATTGTAAATCACCACAAAAATATTTTAAGCGTAATAGGTACAGATAAACAAACACCCAGTATCAAACTGCCTGCCACCACATGCATCATCTCTCAACATATATCTCAAGTTCATAACAAACAACAATCACTCAGCATGCAATGCATGCCATTTACCTGTTCTTACGGCGTGCTCACTGTGATCGATTTGTGGTACATTGCAGAATGCAAATCCATTTGTTCACGCAGCAGAGATTAACCAGTGTAAATCACAAAATGGCACATGCGAGGTATTCGGTCTAGGGTAGAAAAGGATAGATAGTCATGGCCCAGGGTTGGCGGCAGGCACTCGTTTGTTTGTATTCTCCATCCAATACCATTAAGGCAGATGGGTGTGTGGGAGAGGTTGGGATTCCGACACTGCACACGGTTGCAACTCCAATCCTGTAAACAATTGTGTCTAAGAGTAAGATGGTGGGGATGAATTAGTCAACCAGACACAAACAAATGAAATTAAATAATAATGTTCCCTAGTAGTTATATCTTTTTTTTTAGGCCTCAAAGAAAGAAAGCAGATCAGTGATAAACTAGAGATTGAGAGAGAACGTTCTATGGTTTTAGCCCAAGCCTAGTAGTCAGGGAAGTAAAGCTCGCTCTTAAACTCTAGTGGTATTCCCAGAAGTAGATAATCCAACACACTACTTCCTTGACCTCATTCTCCCTCCTCTTCCTCCTGTCGTACTTCAGGTATGAAGTAATCCGGTGGTATAAAGTGCAGAATCATTTTGATCATGGTCAATCGCTCCACGTTTTGGAGCAAAAGACTGGTGCTTCTGACTGTGACAATAGCATCAGCAGCACTGACAATACGCTCAACTGAGACACTGGCTACTTTGCTAGCCAGATAGTTTATTGCCAGACTGCTGAACACTGGTCACTGGTGTCTCTTTTCATACTAATACAACAATGGGTTTTGCTCAAGGTAGACCTCTGTTGCCTCATTCAGATAGGCCTGGACCATCCGCTCAATGATCAATGCTGGTGCTCCACCTTGCTCCACCCCTATTAGCTTTGCCCCTGCACTGGACTGAAGCTCTGCCAGTAGAAACCACTCAATTGCGGATTTTGGGTCTGATGCTACTGTTCTTTTTTTTTAATTTAAACGTTTTTATTGGTATTTTGCATAGTAACAATACATTTTCTGCCAAATTTAGGACAAGGACATTCTCAGTTATCGCTGCCCTTGTGGTGTTACATGCTGTGCAAATCACATATTTGGATCTCAAATCTCCTCCAAGGCAGTTACAATATACTTGTGTACATACCAATTTTCAATTATATAAAAAAATTAACAATTAACTGATCTCCCCACACTTCCCCCACAAGGTCGTGTTATGTCGTATTATCTTGGGAACATTGGAAGACACCACTTTTGAATGATTCATAATTTTATATTATCCTCAGGGAATGGAGAGTCCTCCAGCTCTGCCTCTACTACATTTTCTCTTTTTTCCGACTGAGCTACTCCTGCCTCCCCCTTCCGGAGGTTGTCCTTTTTAAGTAGATCTGTCATCATGAGATACCAGGCCCACGCATCTTTCTCAATCTTGTCATCCCTTCTAACTTTTTTCAGGCGGATAAGTTCCACTGCCTCCCACTCATGCACGTCTTTAACCCAGCTTACAACTGCGGGGGAATCTGGACTCAGCCACTTGATTGCTATTCTTCTTTTTGCCAACACCAACCCCAATTGAAGACATTTTTTGCTGAGTTTTTTGTTCTTGGGAGTGGGGAGAAGTTCCAGGATTACATTTCTAATGCTAAACGATATCTTCCATCCTGTGACATCCTGAAAGCTTTCTAGTACTTTTCTCCAATAAGGTGCAAGTTCTAAGCAATCCCAGACCATGTGTACAAAATGTGTGTCTGCAAATCTACATCTAGGACAATGATTAGGATGATCCAGATATATTTTATGTAGGACTCGTGGGGTCAGGTATGTTTGATGCACGATGTTGTACTGTATGAGCTTAAACCTGGTGTTAGAACTGATCTGCTTGACCCCCTCATGTATCTTCTTCAATGGTACCGGTTTTAAAGGCTCGTCCATTACAGCATCCCACTTTCTGTGAATTGGTAGGGAATTAGTGGAAGAATTGTAGAATCGTTGACAAGCGCCCTATATATGTGTGAAACTAGTCTACCCCCTCCTGCCAAGGAGGATATTGCCTTCAGGACTGCCGCAATGGGTGGCTCATGTGGGAATGGCAGCCATATGTCACGGGCACCTGGGGAAATCTTTGCATATTGTAAATATTGCCCCCTGTCTAGTTCAAATGTGTTTTCTGTCTCTTCTCTTGTCATTAACAGTTGGGCGGTGTATAAGTCCCCATCCTGTGGCAGCCTCCCTCTATCCATTTATTAATTGCCATTGTTTGCCCCATCAGTTTGAAGGGCTGTATGCTCCATAATGGTGCATCTGGGGCATATGGCGCTCTCTTGATTACCTTATTTACTGAACTTTCCCAGATTGTAGCAAAATGCCTGATAATGTATGGGAAGGATGCAGGCACTCCAGAACCCATCATGAGATGTTACGGAAAGGCAACCCCCGGTGGGTACCCTGCCAGTAGTTGCTTCTCCCAATTATTATGTATTATGCTCGTCTAACCAGTGCACTCGCTCCCATTTTCTCTGCAGGGTGCTTAGTTTTGTTTCCTTTTGGATCCCCACAGGAGCTCTACCATCAGACGCTCCCGGTTTAAAAAATACTCATGCAGAATTCTAGGTAGGGAGTTCTGAAGGGTCTACAGACAGTGTGGTAAGATGACAATTGTTGTTCACGTTACTCTACCCATCAGTGACAGTGGCAGCTCTTTCCAGAAGGCAATCATCTTCTGATGCCCTCTACATGCCTTCCTATGGTGTTCTCCAGGTAGGCTGTATGTGTGTGTACTAACTTAATCCCCAGGTATCGCACTTCATCCCAAACCCATTTTGTTCCTACCTTAGGAAGCTTGGCTGCAAGTTTCCCAACCAGGTTTCACATAGGGAAGAGCTTGGATTTCTCTGGTTAGGTGCAGTCTTAACAGCTCCCCAAAACTCCTCCACTCTGTGACAAGTGCCGGTACTGCTCCTTCAGGATGGCACATGTACACCAGTATATTGTTGGCGTACATAGACACCATGTGACTAGTGTCCCCCAGATGGATCCCCCAGCCCCTCATTTTGTTTCTCAGGGTAATTGGCAGAGGTTCCATTGCAATGGTGAACAAGAGCGGCGACATGGGGCATCCCTGACGGGTACCTCTCTGTAGTGTGAAACTTTCTGAGACTTGGTCTCGGAGGCGTACTCTCGCTGCCGGTCCAGTGTATAATATCTTTGTTCATTTTATGTATTGTTCTCCCAGTCCCATATCCTCAAGCACCGCCCTCATATAGCCCCATGCTACTGAATCAAAGGCCTGCTGTATGTCCAGCAGGCTTATTACCCAATCCTCCTATTCTAGGGCCGGCGCATGCCACATCTGTGCCAGTCTGCAAAAGTTGTGTGTAGTATTTTGTCCTGGTATAAAACCGGCTTGGTCCGGGTGGATCAAATGGGACATATAGGGCAAAAGACGGGCTGCCAGAACCCCACTTATTATTTTTGCATCTATATTTAGGAGAGAAATCAGTCTATAGGAGCTCGGGTGAGGATCTCTGTCCGGCATGGGGATCATGGACACCGTCGGTTCCAGCATAGTTTTAGGCAACACTCTGCAGGTCATTAGTTTTTTAATTGATACAAGTATTTCCTCGCTGGAAATGGGTGCCCCTAACGCCTCCGCATCCATCTCTTCTAGGGTGTGGAGTGCCACACCAGCCAGAAACTTCCACAGTGCTTGTTGTTCGGTTCGGTGACTGGTCGTACAGATACGCTCTAAGTGGGCTGCAAATTCATTTAGTTTTGCTTTTTGTGTGTGCAATGTGTCTCACTCATTATTTTGGAGTTGCAGGATAGGTGTATGCTACTTTTCAGTCTGATCAGTCTTGCAAGAAGCCCCCAGATCTGTTCCTCTTCATGTGTAGTTTCTGTCTGTAAGCAGTATATGTGAATTTTTCTAACTTAGCCCAGGCCTCAATTAGCTCTCCTCGGACCCGTACCCATTCAGCCATATAGTTTGGCATTGTGTGCATGGTACCTTCCAATCCTTTTAGTTAGTTTTCCAATGATGTGATATCCTTGCTCAATTGCTGTTTCACCCCATACGTAGTCCTCATACATACACCCCTGATAATTACCTTCATGGCTTCCCATTCCATGGATCTAGTGGTAGTTGATCCCCAATTTTCCCTGAAATAGTGTTGTCAGGCATCTGATATTGTGTTTACATACGGTGGGTCTGAGAGTGCCTCGACCCTTAGTCGCCATAACGGAATGGCCAGTCGGCCCAGCCCACACTTCAGTGTGAGCAACAGAGGTGCATGGTCAGAGAGACATCGAGGCAAGTAAGAGACTCCCTCTGTATTAGCAGAAAGGCCCAGGGTAAGACAGCAGTGGTCGATTTGACTTAAGGTATTGGCCGATGGGGTAAAGCAAAAGAACACTCTCTGCAAGGGGTTCCCTAGCTCTCCATTCATCTCTAAGGTGCATGCCCCATAGTACGACTCCCGGTGACCTCGTCATGGGTGGCTTAGCGTTATCCATGGGGGGTTTGCCTATCCAATACAGCATCAAAGACACAATTAAAATATCCGAAGAGGATGATCTCCACCCCTATGTATAGTGTTGCTGCTTTTAGGATAGACAGGAAGAAATCGGGACAATCCATATTGAGGGCATAAACGTTAATAATACATTTCTCCCTGCCCTCCCATTTCCCGTGTGAAATTACATACCTTCCCTCAGGGTCCAGGACATGGTGAAGGTGCCGAAAAGGGACTGCAGGTGCCACCCACACTAAAGCCCCCACGCAAAGCCTGAATATGAGGTGGCATATAACTGCCCATCTTTTTTGTATGCTTGCAATGGTGTTCCCTATATATGTGTCTCCTGTAATCCAGGTATCACTACTTTGTATCATTTTAAAAATGTATGTACTCTGCAGCGTTTTTCCAGGCCTGCCATCCCTCGGATATCCCAATTAAGTATTTTCAAAACTTGTGCAGACATGATTATCTTCATCCCAATGCACCTCTCTCCTAACCTTCCCCTGTGGATATCTGTCCTCCATTCCGACCTTCTACATTGGGTAAGCTTTTTTTCCCCACAACCTTGAAGTTTCCCCTGTAACTGATATAACATATGTAACAGAACAAATCTGTGATCCCCACTCCCCTTGGGCAGTTGTGTGAGTTCCATTGCGCGAAATATAACTAGCAGAATAAGCAGCACATACCGCCCCATTCCACCCCCATACGCCCCATATGTAACTGTGAGTTCGTAGCATTAATATCCAAGGTCTGGGGACTACCCCGGCCTCACTTAGTTTAGCTGTTGGATGTTAGGTTCTGGGATGGAGAACTGGCTTCACCAGGGTGCAAGATTACTCTTAAGCATCCCAGGTTGGCTTGAACTCTGGTGGGGGAGTGCTTGTCCCTACTTAGAATATTTTCATATTAGTGTTCACAGATGTTTTGCCCAAAAAAAACAACGATTATGTACCAAGAGAGTTCCACACCCATATGGAATTACTCATTAGTCACTTATCTGTGTCTCTGTTTCTCAAAGTCTTAATTATCCAGGATTATATATTTCAGCTCTCCTGATCTCCAGTGTCTGACTCAGGATCTTGCTTTACGTCTATGGATTCTGGCACTGTCTCTGTGTCAGAGGCCTGCAATGTTCCATCTTGAAGGACTGTAATTCGGCCCTTACCCATTGTCTGTTCTGTATGTTGCAGACGCTTGGGCTGCCGGCGCTCCTGTGTCACGTTTTTCATTGTCAAATTTCCAGTGGAGCCTGTAGATGAGGCTAGGCGACGTCCTCCCGGCCCCGCAGTATCCTCGTTTGCGTCCCCAGCTGAAAAGAAAAATAATGTGCGCTGAGAACATGAGGTTATATTTCAAGTTTAGGTAATCTAGCCTTCGCTGGACCATGATGAACGACTTCCTCTGTTCCTGTATTCTCTGGATATAGTCTGGATACATCGAGATGGGTTGGCCTTCGAAGAAGAACCCCCGCCCACCGGGGAACATCAGGAGGAGGTCTCTATTATTATTAATTAAAAGTTTTGAGATGATAGCCCGGGGGGCGCCCCGGGTCTGGGTGCTGCCAACCATTGCACTATGTGCTCTTTCAATATTAAAAAATCTGGATACTTTTTTGGAGGCAATTTCTTGAGTTACCCAGTCTTCTAAGAACAGTTCCGGCAAGGGTCTCTCTGCTTTTTTGGGAAATCCAACGAATCTCAGATTACTGCGTCTCGACCTTCCTTCTGCGTCTTCTGCCCTTTCATCTAGTTTTATGACCTGTTTCTTTAATTGAACTATTGTGGGGCTGAGACTTTTCTTTCCTTTTGCAAGGTGCCTGCATATTTTTCAGTAACGTACTCTCTTCCCGGGATCTTCCGCAGATCACACTGCATCAAGTTTACATCTATCTGCCGTGCCCTGTTCTGATGGCGCTTTCCCACCGCGGGCATCCTGTTCCCGATGTTCTGGGCCATGACCCAGGGGCTGGGCGTAGTTGGAGATTTTATTTGCCTGTGCCTTAGATGTCTTCTCTTTCAACATGTTGACAAATAATTTCATTTCCCCCTATTTTGTATCTTTATGCCGCCTCACGTGGGGTATTTTGACCGTCTTATCCACTGGTTCTGGATCGGCACCAACACCCGCCCCCAACAGTCCACTGCAGCCCAGTTGCATTTAGCTTAAACTGCATCACTTGGTTTTTACATCCGTTGTTGGTTTCCCCCACTCGAATTGACAATGTTCCCCTATTGTGCTGTACAGGTCTCATTGCTTCAGTCCCCCATTGGTGTCTCGTCTCGTGTTAGGCACAGCTCACCCCTGCCACCACAGGTTTATTTTGCCTCACTGAGTCTTGCCAGGATAGGAAAATCCAGCCCGAGAGCTATATGGTACCTGTATTCCCCCAGCACAGCTGGGGTAAGTCCGCTACAGATTCTCACCAGGAGAATCTTGATTTGCTCCCAATGTGCCACACTGGTATCTTGCACTGTGCCCGGTGATCTGCTTCTCGGAGGCTGGCAGGGTTCAACTTTGCTACGCTACCACAACTTCCGCTCAGGGATTTCACTTGCACTCCTGTAGCACCCCAGGCCCGGGAAACGCCACTACTCTCCTCGGGACCACGAACGGAATCAGACCACCAGCTGGGCGTGCAAGGTCAGGGCTCTCACCGTCTGTATCTGCTGGGTCCGGGGTCACCCCACAGCAGGTGTTGGTCTCCGAAACAGCGCCTCCCTTGGGAACTCTGTTTAGGGGCGGGATTAAAGGGCTCACCCGCTCCCGGGTGTAGGGTTCCTTTGCTGCGTCAAGGTGGACCTCTTGTATTGCCGCCTCCGCTTCAACTCACCTCCGGGCTCAGGATCATTGCTGCAGAGTCCTCGACTCACTCTCTTCACCAAGGTTGACCGCAGAGACAAGCACCAGGACACTCCTGTTCTCGGCCTTCCTTCCTTTTGCAGCTCGGCTCCCAACAGGACAAGATGGTGCCGCTACGCAGCAGGGACAGCGCCGTTACTCTGGTGTTTTTAACACTATTTTCTCCTCCGCAATCTCAGCCTGCAGTTGTGCATGAGTCTGCGGTAGATCGTGAAGTAGTCTGGGCTTATTACTGGGCTAGGACAATGTAGGATTCTTACTTATATTGGGCTGCAGTGCGGAGCTCGGCTTGGACACGTCTAAGCGGCCATGATAACAAGCCATGCCCCCTCCTGTTCTTGTTGTTGACTGTGTTCTTGTTGTTGGTTTTGGCCGCTGTGAGCCAACAGCACTGCCCTCAGGCTCTGAACTTAAAGGCTGCCCACAGGACTTGTGCCCTGGAGAAGTGGGCCTATAATTCCCTGCCGTCCTTTTCTAGCTCACTACCTTGCTCAGCTACAAATGTTTTGTATTTTCTAAAATACCTGTCTGAAAAAAGGAATGGAAGTGGACCGTAATGGTTTGTACCATGGATCAAGAATTGTCACACAGATGTAATGTTTTGATGACACAATTGCATCCTTGTATTAGCAGACAAGCGAATGATTAAGCTTTACACTAAGTAATCCGCATTTTATTTCCCTCCACACCTATTTACATTGCAGACACATCCTTTAGCTGCTCCTGCAGCATGTGCAACAAGGAGATAGCTTGGCCTATGTTAATGTCCTCTTTACTGACTTCCCTTGTGAACACCTCAAAAGGAAGCAGCATCTCTGTCAGGCATTTGACTAGGCCCCATTCGTCCATCTCAATGATCATGCCTTTGGCGGCTGCATCCCCTCTTTGCATGACATATTTATTGATAGGTCTGTACAGCTCAAACAGGCGTTTAAGCATGTAATAAGTCAAATTCCAACTTGTTGGCATCTCCTGTATTAGTGCTTTAACTGCCAATCTATTATCATGCTGAATAAATCTCAGCTGTTTCTGGGCTTTAAATGAATGGCTGAAATTAGTGCAGATTCTTCTGTGGGTGGACAGTAAGTTGCTTACTAGTTCTTCTTTTTTGAGCAAGCCCTGTACAATGATGTTTATTTATTTTTATTTATAACGTTTTTTATAGCGCGAACGAGACCTGTCGTGGTATCAGAGCACTTTACAAGGGGGGTGGATACATTAGTACAAGACAGAAATACAGTGCATTTACAGAAATATAAACATAGGCGAGTAATAAAGGTAGGAGCGTGATTTCGTTAGAAGCTCAGATGGAGGAGATCGAGATCAATCTAATGTTAGTTCAACAGGTACATTTGATCAATAAAAGTATAGGGACGACTATTGGTCTAACAATTTGGACATTAGGAATGATTTTATCATTGATATGAAGAAGGCAATAGAGTGAATCAAAGAATTTACGTGGGAAGAGAATTCCAGATTTTTGGTGCGATGCCTGAGAAAGCTCTGTTGCATGTTTTCTTCTTTCGGAATCTCTGTGGTTTCAGTAGCATGAAGCAGCTGCTACCCCATGTCCTACAGCCACCAGATAGTTCCAGCTTATCTGCTAGGTATCTTTTTTTTTGTGTAAATCTTTTTTATTAGTTTTATAGGTGTAAAACATATGAAACACATCTGTACAACCAAAGTACATTTACCCGTCTACATGGGTGGCAATAAAGCAACATGTCAGTCCATCAAGAGCGCTATGCCAGTTCATGCTGAGATTTCATGGACAGGATATAAGCGCCCAGGTGTGCCTTCCCTCCGAAAGACAGAGGTTGACCCGTTTCACTTCCCTACAGGGGTAGGGACAGGCATGTGCAATCATCCCAACCCCAGAGGATAACCATGTGCAATAAAACAAGAACAGTAACAACAAACTGCGACACTGTCACCAAATTACATTGCCTTTTGCCCCAGTTCTTGCCACCCCCAGTCAAAGGTCCCCCCCCACTCCCACTTATGCAGCTCACGCAGTGCTGTAGATGATGGCGCCCCTCCACTGTGTCGCCTGGTGCGCCAGGGTATGCCTCCGGTACAATCGCCGCTGCGCCCCTTCCCCTTCCCTCTGCGTTGTCTGTCTAGTGCCCCACCGCCCCCTCTGGTGCAGCCTCTGCCGCCTCCTGTAGAGCGCTCAGCATGTGCTTCCACCTCTCCGCCATAGGCTACTTACGGAGTCCCAGAGTTTCCTCCCTCAGAAGGGAGGTCCACTCCGCTCGCGCCCAGGACGAGAACGACAGAACCCACGCCCTAATGTTGGGCGAGTCCCTCTCTTTCCATCTCCTAGTAGAAGACGCACCGCCGTCACCATCCCCAGATCGAGGAACCGAGATGACGCTTTGTCCTTAGGCGGCCGTTTGAAATGATGCAGGAGGTACTCAGGCCAGTTACAGGGGATGACGCGACCAGTGCCTCTCGCAAGTAGTGTGTGAATGTCTTTCCAATAGGCGCCAAGGCCCGGACAGTGCCATAAGGTGTGGAGGAGATCCGCATTCACTTCTCCACATCTGGGGCAGGCCGCGTCCGTTCTGTGAAAATACTTGTTGATTAGGGCTGGGGTGAGATAGGCCCTGTGCACTATATATACCCGGATTTGGCGGAACCGCACATTCCTAGGGATTCGTACCGGTCCTTTTAGGACCTTTTCCCACTCCTTATCCGCCAGTTCCCACCCCATGTCTCCCTCCCACTTCGCCCGTAGTGAAGTTAAGTCCAGCTCCGTGTGCGTCCGCAGGGACGCAGCAAACCACTTGACCAAGTGCCTGCCCCTGCCCATCACGTGTAAGTACTGCACCGTCAGATGCTACGTAGGTTCGTCCGTCACATCACCCCACTTAGCCCCCATATGCACTGTTAGGGACCTATGCATGAGGAAACCTCCTGGGGGGAGTCCGGCGTCCGTGACCAGCGTCTCATAGGGTATTAATGCTCCATCCCGATACAAGTCGCCCAATGTTTGGACATCTACCTCATTCCATTGCTCTAGCATGGAATGCGTGAGTGTCCCCCCGCCCCCGGGAGAGCCCTCCAGGGGCACCGCAGGCACGTGTGGGCGCACCTTTCTCGTGAGGTACAGTGCCCTGCGAAAGCATTTGAATGCCACTGCCAGCAGCAATGGAGTGGGACGTGCCGGCGTCGCCAGTGGGTGGAATAGCGTAGTGAGCCGCGCTAGTGTGTAAGCTGGCTCAGCCGCAGCGGTGTCCTCCCGTCCTTTGTCTGCCAGCCAGCGGGCGACCCATTGGAGCTGCGCCGCCAAGTAATATTGCTCAAAGCAGGGGGCGGCAAGCCCGCCTCTATCTGTGGGGAGGAACAGCTTCCCGAGTGCTAGGCGGTGTCTAGAGGCACCCCAAATAAAGTTGCGAAGAATCCTGTTGAGGTTGGAGAAGAAGGACGCGGGTAGGAAGAGCGGAAGGTTCGCAAAATAGTAGAGGAGGCGGGGGAGCATCACCATTTTAGCGAGGGCCACTCTGCCTGTGGGCGAGAGTGGGAGTGTAGACCAGAAACTGATCTGGGCCCTGAGCGCCGTCACCGCTCTGCCCAGGTTCCCGTCTAATAAATCCTCTTGCCGGCGGTATATCTGGATCCCCAGATATTTGAAGGTGTCCGCCTTCCAAACTACTCTCGTGCCATGGAGGCTGTACTCGGGGTCCGCCACCTCATTTCCAAACGCATAGAGACACGACTTTCCGGCATTGACTCGGAGCCCTGAGAGGTCAGCGAAGCGGCTCAGCAAGGGGGCCAGTTGCTTCGGCATGCGGCTTACATCGCGGATGAAGACCAGCAGATCATGGGCATACAATTAACCCTGGGCGTCCGATTCGGCTACGCCCACGGAGTAGGCGTAGTGTTGCCTTCTACGCATTTTGCGTAGACAACGTAGCCGGCAACACTACGCCCACTCCGTGTGCGTAGCCGAGTCAGCCGCCACCCGCCTCCCTCCCGCCCTCCCCTAGATACATTATTTAAGCAGCTAGCCTGAAAAATACAACTAATAAGCACTTACCTTGTCCGGCGCTCGTCCGGGGCTCCCTCATTGAATAGCGTTGTTTCCTGGATACCAATGCGCATGCGCGGGCGGCCGCGCATGCGCATTTCTCGGGAGAAATGCCCGCGCATGCGCATTGGTATCCAGGAAACGACGCTATTCAATGAGGGAGCCCCGGACGAGCGCCGGACAAGGTAAGTGCTTTTTAATTGTATTTTTCAGGCTAGCTGCTTAAATAATGAATGTAGGGGAGAGCGGGAGGGAGGTGCGTAGTGGGGCTACACGGAGTGCGGGAGTGGGTGTAGCTTCTCGCCCTCTCCGCGTAGCTCCGCGGAGCCCCACTACGCCCACTACGCCCAGGGTTACATACAATGACACCTGGTGAACTCCGTCTCCCAGTATAATGCCATCTCCCAAATGCTGCCTCAGGGCCACAGCTAAGGGCTCCATGGCCAGCGCAAAGAGCAGCGGTGAAAGAGGGCAGCCCTGCCGGGTGCCTCTGCCGACCGCCACGGCCTCCGAGACATACTGCCCTAGCCGGACGCGGACCACGGGGCCACCGTACAGGAGTCCCACCATCTGCAAGAAACTGCCATCTATCCCATACGCCTCCAACACTGCCCGCAGGTATCCCCACTCCAGGCAGTCAAAGGCCTTTTCTAGGTCAAGCACCGGGCATCCCGCCCTGGGCCAGACCGCCGTTGCCTCCGCTACTACCCGGAAGAACCTCCTGAGGTTCAGAGATGTGGATCTCGCTGGCACAAACCCGTTCTGGTCCGCGTGCACTAGATGCGGGACCACTGGCGCCAGCCGCTCCGCTAGGAGCTTGGCGAATATCTTATAATCAACATTCAGCATTGCCAGCGGGCGGTAGGAGCCTAAGGACATGGGGTCTCTGTCGGGCTTGGGCAGGGACACTAAAAACGCCTCTCTCAGAGAGGGTGGGAGTCGGCCAGCATCTATCGATTGCCATCTCTCTTGTCCTCTCCCGCCTGGATTTTTCCAATTCTATTTACTGGGGGCTACCTAAGTTCCTTCTCCATCGCCTTCAGCTGGTGCAGAACCAGGCAGCCAGACTTATCTTCAAAACCTCCAAATGGCAATCCGCCAGACCTCTTCTGGCCAAACTGCACTGGTTGCCTATTGAACAGCGAGCTGCTTTTAAAATAGGCTGTCTGGTATATAAGGCCCGGCAGTCCAAGGGCCCGGCTTTCCTAGAATCCCTCTTCAACTCTTACTGCCCGGCTCGCAACCTTCGCTCTGCCCATCTCCACCTCCTCACTACTCCGATGGTTAAACTGAAAAAACTGGGTGGTCGCAGACTCAGCTACCTGGCACCCAAACTGTGGAACTCCCTCCCCTTACATATTAAAACCTCTGGCACCCTGCTCAGCTTCCGAAAGAGCCTAAAAACATGGCTCTTCTCAAACTTCATTTAAGCTACGACCCCCACCCTCAACCTTAATCACAGCGCCAGGAAACCTCCGGTGTCAGTGCGCTTTATAAATACAGCATAAGATAAGATCGATGCCCTATACATCCGGAGAAGCTCAGGCGCTAGAGTGTCCCTATTCGCCTTGTAATATTCGGCCGGCAGACCATCTGGTCCCGGCGTCTTCCCAGATGCTAGCGCTCGAATGGCATCCCCCAGCTCCTCCAATGTCAATGGAGTACCGAGCTCCCTATTGTGGCTTTCCGTGGCAGTAGGCAGAGCGACCGACTCGAGAAACTCCGTCAGCAGGTGCGGGCGGCCAGCGCCCCGAGACCTGTAAAGCTCCCGATAGTGATCCGTCAGTGCCCGGTGGATTTCACGCTGCGTGTACACCACCGTCCCATCGTTGGATCTTATGGCACCGATCGGGGTCGCGCGCTCTGCCCCCTGGATTAACCAGGCGAGCAAGCGGCCGGCCCTGTCTGCCTTTGAGTGTGTCCTGGCCGTGTGCGCCGCATAATTGTGGCACCGTAGTCGCTCTAGGAGAACTACGTGCTCGCTTCGAAGGTCCCGCAGCCTGCGTGCACGTTCACCCGTGCCCTCCCCCTCCCTTTCATGATGCAGCAGCTCGGTCTCTCTGCGGGTTAGGGAGTTGGACACCTGCGCACGGATATTCCATGTGGCACCTATACAGTGCCCACGGATGGTCACCTTGTGAGCGTCCCATTCCGCCCCTGGGTCGCTCGCCGTGCCCTAATTTTCCGCAAAGTAGGATAGTATGGCTGTGCCTAGAGACGATCGGAATTCAGCATCTTCTAGTGCTGCAGGCTGCAGTCGCCATGTGGGCACCGGAGGCCTATCTGCCTCCCAACTGAGATGGAAACAGAGAGGATTATGGTCTGAGTGCGTCCTGCCCAGGTACTCCGTTCTGGACAGCAACGGGAGCAAAGACTGGGAGCCCACTATACGGTCCAGGCGGACATGGAGGTCATGCACAGCTGAGTAATACGAGTATATTTTATCCGCAGGGTGTTGTGCGCGCCAAAGATCGTGTATGTCCCAGTGCAGTAACCAGTCCCTAAAGGCTTGCGCTGTGGAGGCCGTTGTCGCTGCGCGTAGGGGCGGGTAGGAGCGGTCCAGGCGCGTGTCTAGGACCATGTTAAAGTCGACGCCCAACAACCAGGGGAGCCCCGCATGTCACTGGAGGATGAGATTGAGGGACGCCAGGAAGGCGGCTTGGTCTGTGTTGGGAGCATAAATGGAACCCAGCAGCATCTCCTGCCCATTAAGTCTCGCCCTAACAAATGAGTACCTCCCTTCAGCATCCGTATGAACCTCTAAACAAGCAAAGGGTACGCCAGCTCTCACCCATATCAGGGCGCCGCGTGCCTGCGATGAGTACCTTGTGCCGTATATCTGCCCCCTCCACCGCCTGCGCAGCCTCTCCAGCTCTACTTGGGACATATGGGTTTCCTGGAGGAGCGCAATCCCCACCCAGTGTCGCTGCATGTAGGCGAAGATGGAGTACCTGCGCGACGGGGTCTGCATGCCGCGGACGTTCCATGTCATGATAGTGGTGGACGCCATGACGCGTGTCGTGATGTAGTCGCCCGGGGAGCTGAGGGGGTCACCCCTCCGGGTCGGGGTCCTGACTGGTGCAAGGTGCTCACTGAGTGTCGCTTCTGTAATGTATAAAATAACAGCAACATTGTAACTCGACGGGCGATTTCCCAACGGGGCAAGCGTCCAAACTTAGTGAGGCAATACCTCCTCAAGGTAACGTGTCCACAATTAGTGTGTGTGTGGGGAAGCGCGCAGTCAGTGTTGCTTCGCAGTGTCCCCCTCTCCCCAGGGCCCGTAAGGTTACGGAGATGGACTCAAAGCATCCAATCAGTGTCATTCGTCAAACTGGTGTGGGTAAGCCACCCGTGCGGTTCGCGCGCAAAGCGCCCCACTGTACCTCTACGCCGGACGCAGGTGTGTATCTGCAGTGCGTTGCGCGCTGGGCACCGGCCCGCTACCCATGACAGCAGTGTAGTAAGTGATCAATGAAAGGATACAACATGCAATATGTGAAGTACAGCCCGTGTATCTACTTGTCTCAAGTCTGGCTCTGGTCACGCTATGAAGTCCGCTGTCTGAGGCGTGACCACAGGCATAACAGTGTCGTCCGACATCTCAGTGGACGGCGATAATGACCCACTGGCCTGCTCTTCGCTTTGCGGACTATGGCTTAGGTCATTGCCGACAGTCCCCGCACCCAGCGTCTCCACCGCCTCCAGCGCCTCCTGTCTTTCCTGTCGCATTTTCTCCGGGCTCGGGGCGACCTGTCCCAGGCTTGCATTCCGCTGTGTTCCCCTCTTCCTCCTTCGTCTCCTGGAACGCTGCTCCTGCCAACCGCCCCCCTCGGGGCCCGCCGGTCGCTGTCCCGACCATTGTCCCGTTTCCTCTAGCCAGTCCCAGACATCAGACGGGGCGTCGAAGAAGGGCGTGCCCTCCTTGGTGACTACTCTCAGATGTGATGGGAAGAGTAAGGAGTAGGGCAACTCCAGGGCTCGCAATTGTTTCTTCACTGCCAGGTACGAGCCACGCCTACTCTGTACAGTAGCGTGTAGTCCGGAAAGAACAGGACCTGACTGTTGCCCACCTGGATGTCCCCCAACTTCCGAGTTTCTCGCAGCACCGCATCCCGGTCTCTGTAGTTGAGGAGCTTGAAGAGGAACGGGCGAGGCCGAGCCCCGGGTTTTAGGGCTTGCGCGGGCACCCTGTGAGCCCTTTCCACCACGAAGTGCGGCAACAGCGCTCCAGTCGGTAAAAGTGTCCACAGCCAGCCCTCATGTACTGTTCAAGATTCTTCCCTTCCTCCCCTCCCGGCAGGCCCACCACCTGGACATTGCTGTGCCGGGAGCGCCCTCCCGCATCCTCCGCGCGATCTTCTAGTGCGTGGACCCTATCAGTCAGGTCCTGTAGAGCAGAGGCATGGCTGTGCACCACCGGCTATAGTTCCTGGACTGTGTGGCGCTGAGCGGTGACCATGTCCGATAGCTTGTGGTGGTCCACGTGTAACAGCGTGAAGTCAGAGGTGACTTTGTCCAGACGCGCCTCCAGGGAAGTCTTGATTTGTGCTAAAGCAGTCCCGATACGTTCCACTGCCGCCAGGACAGTGTCCATTTTGGCTGCCAGAGTAGTTGCGTGCTCCATCTCTGTCCGCCGCTGATCCTGTGGCGGGTCAGGGCCACTCGCACCTTGTTGCTTTAACTGCGGTTTGTCTCTCAGCCTACCCATTGCGAGCTGCTGTGCCGTGGGCATCGGCGCCCCCGCCGGTGAAGCAGCAGTGGCGGCAGCGGGGCTCTCTACTTGTCAGGTTCACTGCACTCTCCGGAAGGGTCAACACTGCGTGGCCAACAGCGACCAGCGAGTCCAGGTGCGCCCACCTCAGTCGGGCGCGCCGGCAGCCCGTCACAGCCCCCTGGGCACCACCAGCGCCGGGGCCAGTGCCACGGTCCGTGGGCCCATCCAGGGGTCCAATGTCGAGGACAGTGCACCCTCCGTGTCTGCTACCAGGGTCTCACGTGAGTCTCCGCTGGCCAGGGCCAGTCGGGATAGACAGCGGCAGCCTCTCGGTCAGTCTCAGGCCAGTCCGTTTGTGGGGTGTGACTGTAGGGGGAGTCAGCCCGGTCCATGGGAATTAGCTGCGGCAGATCCCGGTCCTCTAGCGCCACTGCCCAGGTGCTTTTAGGGGTCCACGGACCAAATAGGCGGGCTCCAAACTTTCAATACACAGGGGCGCAGACAGCGAAGCTCTGCCCGATGCACCCTCGTCCCGATCACATAGGAGGAGGCCCCCCACCCCCCGGTCTCGCACTGCTAGCGCAAATGTAGTGTCAGGGGCTAGGGCCTCTCAACGTGTGTGCAAACAAAATGGCGCCTGGGGCGAAATGGCGCCTGACGAGTGCGGTCCGCACCCTGTCTCACCTCTGTCACCTCGCGGCCTCCTCCATCTCGGTGCGCCCCACGACTCCGGTGGTAGTGTCCAGTGCCCCCTCTGCCGCTAGACCAGTCGGCTTGCAGCACGGCCCCAGCAACTAGCGACAGTCCCAGTAGACAGCGTGATCAGTGCAGGCCAGGGGGCTAGGGCCTCTCAACATGCGCGGAATTAAATTGGCGCCCGGGGCGAGACGACGCCCGACGGGTGCAGCCCACAGCCCGTCTCACCTCCGTCCGCTCGCGGCCTCTTCTGTCTCTCTGCGCCCCCGTCTCACGATGTAGCGTCCAGTGCTCCCGCTATCGCCAGATCAGCCGGCTCACAGCGCCACAGTCTCCGGTGACACACCAGCTGATGGCCGTCTCAAACAGTATTGGCCCAGCAGCGGCCGTGCATCTTGGCCAGAGCGCAGGTCCGTTGCCCGCCTTTGGGCCCACCGATCCTCCGCCGCTGCCGCCAGCCACGCCCGGGCCTCCAGAGCTCACCAGTCCCAGGATAGGCACACTGCAGCCCGCTTCCTCAACTGCTAACTGCCTCTGCCCGCATGCAGTGTCCGTCTGCAGCCGGGGTCTCCCCTTCGCTTCTCCCAGGGTCCTCCCGTGTGCGCGCGGCTGTAGGTGCTCTCCGAGCGGCAGCGCCACAGGTCGGCCGCCGCAGGGCCTTGCCTGACTGTCCCCCGCTCGACTGCTCCAGGCGCCGTCCGCCACCCGGTGGTCCACTCCAGGTCTGCCGCCACACACTTCTGTCCGCGCAGGGGTCCGCAGCGCCGCTCAAGTCCGGCTTCCTCCACTTCCGCCGCAGCGCCAAGGCTGGGAGCTTTCCTGCTTTCCTGCTCGTCCCGACCCCGGCCGAGTTTCACGCCACTGCAGCTCTCCCACGGCTTCGCAGTCCGGCAGGCGATTCCTCTCCGCTGGTGACTCAGATCCGGCAGTATTCATACCGGCAGGCGCCCCAACCAGTACCGTTTCTGCTCCGCTCAACTTGAGGAAGCTTGATCCACTCTCACAGGATAATTGCAGGAGAAATCGGGCCCCTTCAGACGGAGCTCTAGGGAGTTACGTCCGCCATGATGCCTGGCTAGCCACACCCCCTTATCTGCTAGGTATCTTGAGGTGTTGAAATGTATGGCTTTACAGGTCATACACACAATTTTTTGATTAATTTGTACTTTGTAGGGGAGCTACGTTAGGGATTTCAGGTCAGGGGAGATGTGATTGTTTTTTTTTCGATGAGCCTGGCCGCAGCATTAAGGGAGGCCCGTAATGGAGCCAGTCTGTACCTGGGAAGGCCGCTGAGCGTGATACTTCAGTATTCAAGTCTCAGGATGACTAGGGCTTTAATCACTAATTTCAAATCATCCTGTGGGAGGAAGGGTTTTAGTTTCCTTAAAATGCTTATCGGGTAATTAGCTCCTTTGGTGGCATTGCTGAAGTGGTGCTGTATATTCAGATGTTTGTCTAGTATAATTCCCAGTTATCTCACAGAGTCTACAAGGTGTGAAGAGCAATTGAGAGCATTTAACCAAATTTCTCACAATGATGGGACTAGGCCGTGTGCACAGTGAGATATTTTTAAATAAGTGTTTTCATACTCAATCAATGCAAATTATTTTCATGAATACCAATAGATACTCTACTTGGAGTGGCCCACCGTTAAAGCCACTTAGACAAACATAAACAATAAAGACCAAGGAGCATCAAATTCACAATATAAATTTAAAGCATAATTTTTCTGCTGTTCATCAGAAAAAAACAAAGATTTTGTTCCAGGCAGACTTGCTTCATCACTTTATCAATGTCTTTAATTTTTCATTCGTTAGTCCAATCCAATTTATAGATGAACATATTCTTATTCCAACATCAAGGTTGTCAAAAGTTGCAAATTTCCACAGCTACAGCCTACGCAAACACAAAACGTAACCATAAGGATCAAGGCACATTGGAATAATCCTATTCCTTTTAACCCCTCCCATGCTCATGACGAGCTCAGCTCGTCATGGCTTATACCTCTCAGGTGCTCATGACGAGCTGACCTCGTCATGACCACACCCGTTTTCATTGCTGTCCAGCACAGCAGGGGAAACTCTCAAGCAGCGATGAGGTTAAACCTACATTCACTTCCTCCTGCCTATATATATCTAAACATCATGATAGTACTCAAAAAAGCACATCCATTATACATATTTACAAATTATCATTTATCACGTTCAAGAATACATGGTGTTGTCTAACTCATGACCCCTCTCACCTTATGAAGAAATCGTCTTTTTCCTCAATCTATCAATTATAACAAAATGTTCTTTCTGGATCCGTATGTCACTGGCGACTGGTATCGGCTCTCCTCAAAACTTGAAAAAATGGAAAAGTGAACATGAGTCGCGCCACCTATCACCATTTCTACTATTTATGCTATGATATTTTGGCTAGAAACCTCAAAAGTAAAACCCTATGTTCCCACTCACCTTTATTCAAAAAGTGAGTGTGTCACTCCCTAATCCAACGTTTAAATATTGATTGCAAGATAGATCTATCCTGGCAACCTCAATAATCCTGTAAATTGATTGAATATATTTAATTAAGTTCCAATCAAATCAGTTAAAGTCCAAATTCCACCCTAGTGTCCCAATTATACAACATGTATATCTAAGCCTCCAAACTCATTTGACTTTTCAAAAACCCTTTTAAAAAATCAGAACTGTGGTAGACATATATTGTACCCCCTGTTGTAAAATTCTGGGAACCCCCCTGTTAGACGTCATAATTGCCGTAATCAATTTCAAACCTTCTTGGTGATTCCTGCTCACCTTCATTAAAAATTACGCCTGATTATCATATAATATTCACCGTGTTGATTTCCGTATATAGACTGTTATTGTGATCACGTCCTATCTCCGCAATCTAGGGAAAACCCAAAAATAACCAGAACAATGTTGTTTTAAAACATGCTCTACCGTATTAGAACTGTCCTTCTATTACCGTCATAAGCAGTCTCCTTATCTCCCCAAATCTCATTCAAATTTTCGCTTTGAAAATCATGTCAATTTCAATGCCGTGAAACTTCCCAAACACGCTCCGTATCAACTATCTAAATTTTTTTTTTAAAAACACAATCCCAAGAACAATGCTGTTTTATTAGACGATCTCCCAAATTCAATCTTCCTACTCATGCTGCCAAAATCTCCTCACCTATCGGGTCTTAGTCCTCGCCTAACAATGTATCCTTCCGTGGTGACAGCCGGTCCGATAATTCCCGCCGTGACTGGCTCCCTACTCGAACCCAATATTTATATTTGGTCGTAACCAATCATCATTTTCCAACGTTCCCGCGTAAACCTGTATCGGTGGGATCCATGTTCCTACGAGGTCCGCAGTCTCAAAGAAAGACAGGAAACAATACCTAGTATTTCCTGTTCGATCCAACAACCAAACAAAAGCTAGCTCTACTTTTACCCCTGAAAGAAAACAGGAAACATTCCCATTTATTTCCTGTTTACCGTAGTGACCAATCAGGAACCCGCTATGTTATTAGTTCATATTATCAATGGAATAGCTAACTTTATTTACGTGAATCCCCTCACTACGTTACCCTCGAGAATACTTCTATTCGTTTGCTTGATAACTCTGCCGATGATCTTATATATTCTGACTCTTTAAGTGTTTCAATTGTTACCTCGACTCTTCTTGTTGTCATATTACTTAATTTGATTCTGATTACCGAACGGACCCATTACGTGTATTGTCACCAGTATTGACTCCCATCGCTCAAAATTATTACATTTTTATTTTTAAGTACGAATAACCGTTAAATATGTATTAGCGCTGGTCCCCAATAACTATTATTAAACAGGTCGATGCTTCGTGATATATACAGACTCCTCGTTTTCTATCTGGTCTAAGTGGACAGAGACTGCTAAATCTTATCAAATGCTTGTCAATATTGATGTCCCCTATATCTTCGTATAATAAATGTCTGATAATATGTAACCTCTCTCGATGTTTCTATGTGGGAATTATTTGTCCTGAATAGTGTAACATTACCTCTTAATTTTCAATGTGTATGTTTCTAGCCCAAACCATTCTTACGACTATTTTTGTCTAAGTGAACTACTTATTAAACAAACCCTACAGAAAAGCTACAGAACATCAAGTGAATACCACGAGCATCATAACATGAAAGGCGGATGTCCCATTATAAAAAATTGTGTAATTCTGAGTCACTGTTTACTCCCAGCTTCACCGCTCTACAGCGGCTAATCCACCTAGCTTCTTGTTTTCTAATTAACAATTCCCAACCACCTCCTCTCATACTCCGCTCTATTTTCTGGATACCATGGAATTTAAATTCCCTGAGAGTATTATGACATTCCTTAATGTACTGGAAGATGGGTGATTTGGGATCTTGATTAAGAATAGCCTGGCTTTGGGAATTAATGTGGTATCTCTTTTAATCAGTGAGACATTACTCAAGGCTTTATCCAGAGTTTTTTTTTCTGGTAGCCCCTTTTTTTAAGTCTACTGCAAAGTTTGTTTATCTCCTCATTAAAATTCTGCTCTGTGCTACAATTTCTTCTAATCCTTACCATTTCTCCGAATGGTATTCCGTTAATGACTGATGCCGGGTACGTGCTATCAGCCCTTAAAATGGAATTTGTTGCTGTCTCCTTTCTGTATAGTTTGCTCCTAATAGACTCTCCCTCCACAAATAATTCTACATCCAGATATTCGATTTTTCTCTGCTGAAAATTCATCGTTAATGTAACATTAAAGTTGTTTGTGTTCAAGTACCCCAAATATTCCTCCACAAATACTTTTTGTGTTTTTCTTATTTTTTCACAGCCCTGATGATGTCCCAGTTGGGATGAAACGCGTAGGCTGTAGCTGTGCAAATGTGTAACTTTTGACAACCTTGATGTTGGAATAAGAATATGTTCATCTATAAATTGGATTGGACTAACGAATGAAAAACTAAAGACATTGATAAAGTGATGAAGCAGGTCTGCCTGGAACAAAATTTTTGTTTTCTTCTGATGAACAGCAGAAAAATTATGCTTTACATTTATATTGTGAATTTGATGCTCCTTGGTCTTTATTGTTTATAGCAATTGAGAGCAGTTAGATGTTTCATACACTGGTCGATCTTTAAGATTGTGTTTGTAATGAGGAGGAATTCAGTTTTGATGGCATTACGTTTGAGATGGTTTAGCGTGAACCAGTTTTGAGTATTCCGTAGAATAATATTGAGGATATTGAGGTTGTCAGGAGAGGAGATTTTCAGGTACAGTTGTATGTCATCTGCATACATGTGGCAGTGAATGTTGGAGAATGACAGGGTGTCTGCTAAAGGTTCCATGTATACGTTAAAAAGAATGGGGGAGAGGGCGGATCCCTGTGGAACTCCCAAGGTGACCGTAGAGGGTTTTGACAGAAATTGCTTGACCTTGATTCTTTGGGTTCTGTTATGGAGGAATGAAGTAAGCCATTGGAGGACAGATCCAGGTAGACCCATCCTACTTTCAAGTACTTTTAGAAGGTTGATGTGTTTCACAGTGTCAAATGTTGAGGATAAGTGGTTTCAGCAGTGTGAGCAAGTATTGAATGTCACTGACATTGAGGAGGGCAAAAGTGTGCCAGGAGGCATTTTTTTTGGGGGGGGGGGAAGCTCAGGGTAACCGATCAGGATGGTAGACTGTGATGGGTGGTTAATGGTGGGGAAGTTAAAAGGTATCAGCTCCCTCATTGTCTGTAACTCCTTTTCAATAATGATAGTTTTATTCCTGAAGGAGGAAGCACATTCTTTGTAATTAGGAGGCTTATTGGAATCAGTATTGGGGGGTAGTGCTGGTTGATGGGTTGTTGCCTAAAAAAATGTTGGGGGTCTGTTTATGGCTTGGTCTAGTTGTGATCTAAAGAAATTGGCTTTAGCATTTCTGATTCTTTTGTTGTAGGTGTTTCTCCTTCATATTAGCATTTCCAAGTTATCTATAGAAGGTGATGATCTCCAGGCTCTTTCTGCTAGTCTCAGATTTCATGTTTTATTATTGAGGTTTTCGTTGAGCCATGGTTTATAGATTTTGGTGAATACTTTTTTAGCTGAAGCCCCCACAAAAGAGATCCAGCGTACAGTGATGCACATTTAATCAGCTGCTTGAGAACTGGCCCACATGTCTGTTGTCAGGTGGATACTATGAACAGCACTCTGCTGCAAAGCATGCCCAAGCAATTCCAGCACATCGTGATGTAGTGCTGGAACAGCAACTCTGGCAAAATAGGACATGCTGGGAACCTTCCATTTCAGGCATATGGCTGACACAAATTCAAGAATCCCTCCCACAAAAGAAAATGGGAGGAGGTCCAGCGCTATCATTTTAGCCAGCTTTGCTTTGTACAAATGTGCCATTTGGTGGTTGCGTTCATACTGCCCCTACAGCCTATACATAGCAGGAATAGTAGCCTTTGACTTTTTTTGTTTTTTGATGCCAGTGATGCAGGTGACATCTTGAGAGCAGGGGGTGGTAGGCTCAATGTGCTTTTCAGCTGGGCAGTCACTGTCCTCTGTTGCCCTGGTGTCTCGACTTCGAAAATGTCTTCCTCTTCTTTACCTTCCACTGTTTTCAGGTCAGATTCAGATTCCCTGCTCAGCCAGCTTTCACCCCTTCACCAACAACACTTGCAGTTTTATGGCCACTAAGGAGTGCCTCCCAATGGATTGTATGGTGCTTTCTCAAATGAGTTGTTTGGCCCCCAGTACCATAGCTTGTACCAAGCTTACCCTGACCTCACACGGGAGGCTAGGGGTTTGAACAATAACATCAAATTTTTTGGGGGGTGTTTTCAAAAAATGATGTAACTCCGAGTCAATATTAAGACCTTGTTTCATTGTCCGACATTTAATCAACAAGATAAAAACCTTTAAGTACAATAGTAACAGACAATATTGGATTAATGAGTTCATTAATTGCAACAGTATGGGGGTCATATATGCCATTTTCTGTAGTTGTACTAAAGTATACATAGGGAGTACTAAGAGGCCCCTGAAAACAAGGATACAGGAACATAGGCGGGCAATCATTAATGGTGACGTTAAATCACCATTATATGCACACATGGAGAGGGAACACAGCTCAAATAGAAACTTCCAATTCCATGGGATTCAAAAGGTACAACAACATGTCAGAGGAGGTGATTGGGAGTTACGAATCAGACAGGCAGAAGCACGTTGGATAATTAAATGTCGGACAATGAAACAAGGTCTTAATATTGACTTGGAGTTACATCATTTTTTGGCATAATGCATGACACAAGAGATGTAATATGAAGGCTGGTCATGTATTTTTGTATTTAATAGGGTTTTTGAAACACCAAAATAAAATTTGATGTTATTGTTCAAACCCCTAGCCTCCCGTGTGAGGCTCATTGTAAATATCAATGAAATATTTTATAATGTATATAGTATGTATATAATGTTTTGTACACATACTGGGCATAATATACGGACAACCGGTTCAACATCACATGTGCCGGTTATAGAAATTTGTAGACCGGCAAACATAATTATCAATAGCAATTTAACCCATTGGTAAACGTGAACAGGTCGCCTTGTTTGGAACATGAACAGAATAGCTTACAAATAGTTAATTAAACGAGCGCTTTGATGTACAACGTGTGACTCTCACACTTCGTAGTTTGTTTACCTTAGAGAACGAGCAAACGGGATACACAAAGGAAGGTAGCGACACGGTCCAATCAGCAAGCGAGATATATATTGGAACAGCGAATAAGATTGCTGCTCTCAGAACTAGGACGGCAGATTTCACTGATTGCACTGTTATGTAACATACGGGTTCAGTGTGATGTCAATAACGGAAATGGTTTGGCCTATACCGGATATAATAGACATGACGGACCGCACTGGGAGCAAGTTGTGAAGAATTATATGGGACAAGTCTGACGTAATAACGGAAATGAATAGGTACATACCGGATGGAATTTAGATGTCGGACCACATTGGAAGCAGGTTTGGTGACACATGTGTTTTACGTTCGGATTTTCCCGGGAATTTAGCAGTTTCTGATCGGATATTCGGCTCTTTTTATTGTGAGGGGTTCTCACAGGGAAGTTGCTCACGGGATTTATCGAACCCGGGCGGGATGAAGAAACAAGGCTCCTAGTCTAACGGTGAGTGCTTAGAACACGAGGGGTTTATGGAGAAATAGTTTTGGGATAATGTAGAGTAATACTAATAGTTGGATATATTTGTCTCTTGTGCCCCAATTAGAATACTGATTTGGTAGTGAAGAAATAAGATTTGGAACGTGGATTGTTGGGGAAAAGGGAGAATCATCTCTTTGGATGTTTGGGTGAGTTAATTTTGGTGACATGAGTCCTTTATAGCAAGTAGTGCCATGGCTTTGGTTCTAAACTGACAAGTGAATGGGGAGTCTAAAGGAAGATTTGTTTGATTACAATAGGTGTGACGTTTGGTGAAACATTCCCGAAGAATTAAATATATCATGAAAGGATACATTGGGTGTTGAGAACATCGGATGGCTTGATTACAGGTATATCTACTGACATTGGGACTGAATAAACTAATAAGAAGGCCGCAGTAATTTAATGGGAGTGGCCAGAATGAATATATTAAGGCAACAAGAAATTGGGTAACTTAATAAGCAAATGGGATTCCACTGAGGAGAACCCTCTAATGAAAGGCTATGGCACTCAGTAGTAAGAAGTCAGGGAGAAGGAAGACTTCTAATAGACGATTAATATCCATTACTAATAGAATACGGTATTATGCTTTTAGATTTGCGAAGGTCTACAGTTATCCTTGTGAGCCTCCTACTTTTAAGGAATCGCAATATCACAGATGTGGAAGTATCGAACTATAAGTGTGACTTAAGGTGAGCCTACCTACTTGAGTTGATAATATGAAATATATAAGGCAGAATTTTTGCCAACAGTGACCAGGTTGCCCGTATTTTATCCCAGTTTGTCAATATATAGGAAAAATAATCTGAATGCAGGTATTGGTACTGATTGTACAGATAATGCTGTACGACAAGAATCCCGCAGATTTTCTCTTTGGTTTCTAGTAGACGTTATCGCAATGTTAATGAATACTTCGATTACCATATGGTACCAGGTTGCACAGTGTGATAATAACACAGAATATTTATGTTTGGGGAAAGGTAAAATGTTTGTAAAAATACATTTGTATGTAAAATGTGTACTTATGTATGTATACATTTTGTTCTTATATTTACAGCCCTGAGACGTCCCATCTCCGGGACGAAACGCGTCGGCTGTGGACAGTATAAGAAATACATCGTGAACCAAAGAATAATAATAATGTTTAGTTCTGGGGCTGGTCTGGATCTGGAGGTGTTCCATGGGGGATGAGGAGTCGTTTGTGCTGGAGGTGGTGAGTCGGTTAGAGTTCTTGTGTGTGATGTGGCGAGCCCTCCTCCTGGGTGGTTGGGGCAGTCCATCCTCTGGATCTTGTATCCGCCGGGGATGGTAGTGGTGATGGGTGGGGCGGAGGTGGGGTTGGTCTAGGTTTCCGTGAAGAAGGCCACATTTGGCAAGAGGGGTCAAAGAGGTCCCAGATTTCTATTGCATTTCTGTGCAGGGAGCGCATATTGAGGAGAATACACCTCAGGGCTTCGGGTCTGCTGGCGTCCTGTGGGAGGGCGATGGCCGTGGCGGTGCGGGGGATGGTGAAGGTTTGTCAGCAGTGTCAGAACTGGCTATGGGTGGTGTTCAACGTAGACAGCTGGCAGTTGTTGTTACTTCCGCGGGTCGTAGTGGTGGGTGCCGGAGAATCAGGGTCCCTGGTGCTGGTCACTGGTCACGGTCGGGGCGTGGTCGGGCGCAGATGGTCTTGACTTTGATGCACCGTCGGCGCGCCAGCAACACAGCCACGCACCAGCCGCCATTAAGTAGGGGATGGGGAGGGAGGGCAGTGAGAGGTGGGAACCAGCATGGGAGGAGGGGCCGCGGGGCAGGAGTGGCAGGAAAAACAGCACATGGGGAAAAAAGGGAAAACGCAACAAGGCACAATAAAGATGCAACAAGGCACAAAAAAGACAGAACAAGGCATAATAAAGATACAACAAGGCACAATAAAGGTACAACAAGGCACAATACAGAGACAGACAGAAAAGACAGGCAAAAACAGACGACAGAGACGGCTGGCTGAGCGGACCAACAGAAGAGCAAGGCTCTCCCATTGGACCACCAGGGATGAGGCGCAAGCAGGAGCCTGCGGGTGAAGGAGTGCCTCGAACACCTACCTGAGACCACGGAGGTGCAGGGGGGCAGAGGCACAATGACGAAGCTGTTTTAGGGGAGAGCAGGGGTCCCTGATCAGGAGGGCAGAGGTCTTGCTCAAATGCTCGTGCAGCAGCCACCATTAAGTAGGGGATGGGGAGGGAAAGCAGAGGGAGGTGGGAGCAGGAACCGGCAGGAGGTGAGGGGCCAAGGGGCAGCAGTGGTGGTAAATATAGTACCAGGGGCCCAAGCCAATGTCTGTGACAGACATGGGCTTGGGCCTAGATTGGAGTGGGTTCACTGATGTGGGGGTGCTGCTCCCTGCTTGCACCCCTTAGGCCGGTGCAGCTTTGCTGTAAATAGCACTCACTTGTGTCACTAACACCCCACATTCCTTATGTTAGATTTTTCAGACTTTTCCAGCCCCGGGAACAATTCCTGAGCAATAAAGTGGGGGCCGCAACATTCTGTTCAGGTTCCTTCCAGCCATTCATAGCATTACCATTGGCACGTGCATTCGCATTAAATTGCGAAACCACTGCATAGTATCCGCAGCCAGAGATATCACTATAATTTAAAACTAAATTCCTCAACAACTACTGACTGGATTTACATCAAAACGGACAAGGCACTTCCTTGAACCAACAACTGCCTCCAGGCAAAATTTGGTGTAAATCCTTTCAGCGGCTAACATCATAAGTACACCCCACTGCCCAGATCACCCCCAAACTCTCCATGACAACCAGATCCTACCTCAACACTTTTTTTTAAATGTCATGAAGATTGATCAAACAAGATTGATCAAACAACGCCACAGCTATAGGCAAGTCAAAAAAAATGCTTCTTTAGGCCCTAACTATAACTACCTACTGGCGACATATATATATATATATATATATATATTAGGAAATGCAGAAATCCCACCCCTCGGCAGAAAATCACAACCTACTTCGGTCGCAGTGGTGAGGTATTAATTTCATACGGCCGAGAAACAAATAGTCGTGAGTTACGCCTCTCGTACGCTCATGACGAGCTCAGCTCGTCATGTAACGCGCGATTTAAAAAAACGCCGCGTACAGCGGGAAAAGCCGCAGCGCGCGCATGCGGTTAAAGCAACTTCCACATCACACATGATGCGACAATAGTAGACAGAGTGCAAATAAATATAAGTGAGAATGCATCATGGGTTGAGAGCAAAACATTTCAATGTAAATCAATTGCATGAATTATGCATTCTGTTACTACGCATCAAAAAGTCTCTGTATAGTACTTGTATCAATTATGCGTCATTGTAACATGTCATTCATGGTAGAGTCCAAATAGTTTCAATGGAGGTTAATGGTTATTTATTTGTAATCAGCTGTAATGATACTACTGCTTAACTTGTATTACTGAACTTGGTGTGTCATATTAATTTTGACATTCTCTCTTGTATTTGTGATCTTAACACCAGTACAATGTTGTAGTGTGCATAACATATCAGGGGTCTAGGTATAGTACCTAAATTGTGTTGTTGAGCATATTTTTTCATTTTTTTTCTTTTTTTATAAAACTTGCACAGTAGCTTAAAACAATCATAATGATCTTTACCATCACGCTAGTTGCTAATTGGTAATTAGTCACACATATAAAAGTTTTGATTGCCGTACCACTTCCACTCAATGTGACTAGGGAGAGGTGATTGTTGCCTGGAACATCTCCAGCTTTGGTGCACTTAATGGGAAACATCCATTACAACGCAGTCATTACAACGCACTACCTTTACAACGTGGCTGTTGCGTTGTAATGTGTCCTATTCACACTTAATTCTAAATATGGTGTCTATTTCTGTTTTCAGATCACCTGAAAACTCTTTCCTGCTGTAAAAAATACAATTCACAGTTCAGTCAACACCCAGAGTTCATGCGACCTCAGATCATATCTTCAATTGACCTGGCCTTATAAAACAATGGCTCTATCCTAAGATATGGTGCTCTCTCTCTCTCTCTCTCTTCTCATTTATTATTACTCTCTATCAACCCATAATTAAATTTGATAAAAAGGTGAAAAACAACAAGTTAAAAAATTGTAGCTTATTAGAAACCGGGAGATCCCTACTCTCATCTATAAGTGAGAATAACGTTCCTTATCATTGTTCATTCCTTGTGGAAAATTCGAGTCAGCCTGTAAAATTAGTCATGATTCCAGTCTCCATAAGGCAGACTGTCAATAAACCACTTATTTGGTGTTTCAGAATCATGTCTAAGCAGAAATATTTGGCCTATGTCCAGTCGCCTCTGCGATTATCACGCTAATGTTTTGTTGTAGCTAAAATCCTTAATGGTTATTGCCCTCCAATGTTCCAAAATGCATTTTTTGACTGGAAATGTTATGTAACCAATATACCATTTCACACACAGGCACATTATGGTATATACCACAAGCTCAGTTCTGCAATTAATAACTCTGGGGATTTTCCATTCTTTTTGGATTCTCTGCAAGGTGACTACACTGTCACTGTACTTGGATGCTTTGCAGCGTCCACACTTGTGGAAATCTTTCCCAAATTTGAACCAATTGGTTTCTCTTGGGGTAAGGTGGCTATGCACTAGCATATCTTTCAATTAGAGGTTCCTTTGGTTAGTGATTGATGGAGATGTTCCAACTTTATTTCGCAAGATCGGGTCTAGTCTCAGTATACCCCATCTCTGTTTCATTATTTTCCGTATTAGCCCTGCCTGGCTATTGTACTGTGAGATGAATCGGATCGGACCTTCCTTCACTGCGGTCAATTTACTAGGACGAGGCAGTTGGTTTAGGATATTCTCTTGACTGGTCACCTCCCCTCTCTTACTGACCTGTTGCAGGGCTTTCTGGGGTAATTCCTTGCTCTTAATCTGTTCCTCATCTCTACTTTGGTCTTCTAACATGTTATGTCTGAGCTACTATTACTCCACCTAAAACTTGGTGGATGACAGCTGGCTGCATGCACTATGGAATTCCCTTTCCCTGCTGTTTCCTTCCTATATAACTCAATGTTAAGGGTCCCATTCATCACTGTTTGTTTTAAATGAAGACAGTTTATGGATTGCTGACCATTTTGCATTGTGAATCTAAGATTCATATTGTTCTTATTAAGTACTGTCAGATGTTAACTTTATCTGTCCAATGCCTTGTCTCCTCATCCCAGAGCACCTGCTTCTCCCGCCGGCCCACCATGAGGTTGGCGTAGCTTGGTGCAAAGCAGATGCCCATCGAAGTGCCCTGCATTTGTTTAAAATACTCATTTTCAAGCATAAATATATTTTCAGACAAACAAGTCTCAATCATTTTCAGGATCATATGAGTGTGCTCTAACATGTAGATACTTCTGATTTTCAAAAAATGTTAACAGCCTTCCAAGCCATTACAATGTCTTATGCTGGTATATAGACTCTCCACATCAAGGCATACAATCCAATGTTCCCTGCTAAGGTATATGTTCTGTATCTTCTGTAGAAAATCTTTGCTATCTCTTACATATCAGTTTAAATCTTTCACATATGAGAAAAGGAAGTGATCAACAAAGATGGAGTGGTCCTCGAACAAGCTATTCTTGGAGGGGACTATAGGTCTCCCAGGAGGGTTTAGAGGGTCCTTATATATACATACATACACACATAGCAGGTCCTTGGGTTCACCGTGTTCTGCCATTGGTCAGTCTGAGGTTCATTTACACTCTACTCCCATTCATTTCAGCGAATTGCATGGTGCTAATGGTGAAGTCCACATGCCACTGGCTGTTTTGCCTGCGAGAAATTGAGTTTTGTGATCATGTATGTACATCCACCTTAAAATGAGTGTGTTTCAGCATCATGGCTGGTAGACCTGTCCTTTAGTTTGGATTTTTCTCCTTTTTCTCCTTTTACTCCTTTCATTGCTTTGCTTCTTCTCTTTTTTAGGTTAATGTTTCTTCAGAAAATACTACAGCTCTCCAGGCAGTGCTAACAAGTTGTTTGCTTGCCACTCATTTTATCTGCAGTGGCCACGTTCTACATTGACACTTCCTCTAAGCCAGATCATTTTCGAAAGCTGTTGTCCATGGTGTATCATTGTTTTCCATTCCAAGATGGCCAACACACTGGTTCCAAATGGGCTGACCATACTTGTACTTTTGAAACAACAACAGACTATATAGCAATAGCTTTGCAAGGTAGACACCTGTTATTTGTTTAATTTTGTTATTGCAAATATATGCCCAGTGGGGCTGGAAGTCAGCATGTTTTTTCCACTTGTATTTATTAAATTTATTTTGCATATGTTGTTGAGTTTGTTTGTATTTTATTGCGGTTGTGTCAGAGGGTGAATGTAAGGATGAGTCATTGGATTGATGAATGGATGCACAAGTGCAAAGATGAGTGACGCATTGCCTGTATGATGACATATTGACTGTCTACACCTATCAGTGACACAAAAGGCACTCTAATTCATAAGCAATATAAATGCTTGTTTAGTTTTAGCTGTGATTACATCTCCCATTTCTGACAGAAAAACAGCGTGTCATTGTGTTTTTAGATGTACATGTTTTCATAACCACATTTTGGAATTCCAGTGAATAATAGGAAATTCTAGCACAGCTCAAACTAACAAAACGAAAAATGACTGCCATTTGTTATTCGTTTGCAGTCCATGATAGCAACAACAGTTAAATAACAATTAACTGGCTGTAATTGCTGTTGCAGTCACTGTTGGTTTACTTCCATTAAATGAACTGAGCAGATTGAAGTAATGTGTGCACTCAGTGGGTACTGAGTTTGTTTAAAAAGGTATGGCTACAAGAGCACTCACTGCAGCTGCTGGATGACGTGAAGCAGCTCTCTGAGGCTCTGGCAACAGAACACATGCGCCACAGCACTCCTTGTTTTCGAGAAGTTAAAGTGGCAGTCAGAAGTAAAAGCTGCTGGACTCTGTCCCTCAGTCCTCACCATTCAACGAAAATCAACGCAGCAGTACAAGAGGCGGAGCCTTCATATCCGTGGTACACTCCCCCTCCTACATATTCCCCTGGGTCTGCCCTGCTACTTGCCTATTAAAAGAATGGAGCTCGGCTAACCCTGCCCTGGGTTAGAGCTGTAAGCGTCCCACATCAAAACCGATGCATTGCTGGTAAAACCAGCCACATCTACCCTACTGATGTTGATGTCCTGGTTTGAGCCTTCAGGGACGAGCATTATCCTTGCCTGGCATGTGCGCAGGTGCATTGCCCCTCTCTGACAACCTAATAAAGCAATCTAGATTCCTTCATCACTGAGAACCTATTTGCTTTTTCAGTTGTGCTGCTTGTTGGTTCTTCTCCTTCTCTTCAATGGCGTTCTTGCTCCACACTTCATGCCCTTTAGCATTACCCACCCACGATCAAAGGGCAAATAGCCAGCAATATTTTAATTCTCACTTGCGGTGTCGTGGTGTCCTGTCTTCTGCCAATTCTATCATGCTTGGGATAACCTTCCAGCAATGCCACTCAAGCAAGATCCTGAAAATTCACATGTGTATTGGACAAACCTCTCAAGTCACACATTAGTGCCAAACTGATATTAGGGTTTGGTTTTACTGAATCAGGTCATTAAATAAGGAGCTTGATGCCATCTCATAAGCACGAGAGGGTCCTTGCAAGCTCTTATGCTAAAAGCAAATATAGGCATACATGACAGCTGGCTGTTTCAGAATCCTGATGGATCAAAGATTCTTTTAGGTAAATCATATCTCTGAGCAGTATTCCGCATCCTGCACTCATTCAAAACCAGACTAAATTTGATGATGATATCACAGACAGTATGCAGTTTTTGCTAGCACTACAGTGTACCATGAAAAAAACATGAACAGCACATTCACTATAATTCAACTAACCTTGGCTGAATGCTTTCAGAGTACATTTTCCTCCAGTGAAATATGATGGATTTTCCACTGAAATATCAAGAGGAAAACATATTGTGGGACTAAAATATCCAGGCCTCAAAATTGAAAATAAAAATATTGTGAGGGTAACTATACGTTTACTACACTTAACTTCACATTTAGACACCTTGATATGCATCAATTTTTTGGATATGTGGATGTAGAGTTAGGAATAGTAAATCTTCACTTACCTACATGCACTTACCTTCAGAATATTTTGTTTCTCTCTGTTTAGGCCTTGATGTTTTGGCCCTACAATATTTTTTACTCGATACTTTGACATACAATCCCTGACGTCCTTTCTCATAGAACCCACTGGGGCATTCACTGTTAAATATAGGCCCAAGAAGATCAGTCAACATTCCACTGGAAAACGAAAACCTTCTGTTTAGTGGAAGAAGTGACAAGTTCTAAGTCGGAGGATTCTCCACTAGCATATTTATATCAGTGGAACTATTCCTAAGGCAGAGGCAGTTTGACTGCTCGATTGCCCAAAAGCCTAGAATCTTTCCAACGAGGACAAACCACTTCCTTCTCATATTGGTAGTTTTAGTTACCATTTAACTTTAAATAAGATCCCCTCAACCAGCTTTGTGCCCTATGTAGGCAAAAAGAGTGTTTTATAATTGTTTTGACCAAAATACATGATCTAATGCTTATGACTACTGTGGTTCGGGTCAAAAGGCACCCTTGTCAAGTCCTGACAATGCTCTCACTATGCATACATGCATACTCGACAAATCAATAAATGCAAACATGGTACACAAAGGGAAATTGCACTATTGATTTGCCTTGCATTAAGTAACAGGGTGGCAAATGCTCTAAGTATATTTTTCGGAGCCTAATTTAGTTACCATGCTGCTTTTTGACCACCTGCCGCTGCACAACAACGGATGCTGGGAGCTGGTATTGCACAAAAAGACTATGTTTTATAAATCACATAAACCCTTCTCATTAATATGCATAAGTGCTATAATAGGTGCATTCATAGCTTTGGGTTCTATTCACAAAAAGTAGCAAAGGTTCAGGTGGAAATCATCTGAACACACTTTTGGTATTTACAATATTTCAAGGTTCCAGCGTTTATGTGAGAAAAGCAGGTGATTTTTCCTGCAGGAAATAGTGGAGAATTCTGCATGGGGGATCTAGGACCCCCTGGGAAAACGCACTTTTCTTTCTCCTTAGGGAAAATACTTGTCACAGACGGCAAAGCCATTCCCCTTCACCACCACCACATGGTGATCTGTTTCCCTTCCCACTCTTGTAGGGAATTACGCAAGACCTCTGCTGGAGTAAATGTTTGACCCTTTCCAAGGTGGAAAGTTGAAGGAGAGGGCCCATCCATATGCTAATCAGACTTGACCCTGCTCCCATGGGAACAGTCCAGCCCGAACAGTCAAGCCAGGTCCTCGCTGTGCCGGAAACAAGCATCCTGCGACTTGTTTCAGGGTTTTACCACTAATCATCTAGGCTAGCTTGAATCTAGTGGAAAATTGAGCACGTGACCCTCGTCTTGGCATTCCCTTCCCACTTAGGGGGACAAAACCAAAAATAACAGATGATGGGTGGAATGCTGCTCAAATCAAACATTCACCCCTACTCACAGATCTGGGTTTAATCCATTGGCTTTTTGCTCACCACACCACCCCAGTTTGGACTCAGCCATATGCAAATTATTCTTGACCCTGATACCGATGAGAACAGTCCAGCCCAAACTGCCAGGCCAGGTCTTGTCTAGTCCTGGGAACAGTTTTGGGGTATCACCCCTCATCAGCCAGGCTAGCTTGAATCCATCCAGTGCATACTGAGTATGGGACCCATGTCTGGGCATAGCCTTCCCACTTAGGGTGACAAAAGCAAAAAGTACAGATGACTGATGGAATCCTTAACCGATCAAACATTCACCCTCAGTCACAGCTCTGGGTTTAATCCATTTTTGTTTGCTCTCGCGCCACCCCAGTTTGGACCCAGCCATATGCAAATCAGCCTCGGGTTATCAGCCCCCATCAGCCAGACTATCTTGAATCCAGTGGCACAGTGAACACAGGACCCACGTCTGGGCATACCCTTCCTACTTAGGGCAACAAAAGCAAAACGAACAGATGATGGATGGAATGCTGAACCAATCAAACCTTCACCCTAAACCACAGATCTGGGTTTAATATGTGGTTTTTTTGCTCACCACGCCACTCCAGTTTCGACCCAGCCAAATGCAAATCAGTCTTGACCCTGACACCGATGAGAACAGTCCAGCCAAAACTGCCAAGCCAGGTCCTCCCTAGACTGTAAACAAGCATCCTCGGACCAATTTTGGAGTATCACCCCTCATCAGCCAGGCTAGCATGAATCCAGTGGCACAGTGAGCATGGGACCCATGTTTGGGCATACCCTTCCCACTTAGGAAGACAAAAGCAAAAAGAACAGATGTTGGACGGAATACTGAACAAATCAAACATTCACCTCCAGTCACAGATCTGGATTTAATCCAGACAACTAGGTGGAGGCCTTGCCCTCATCTTTAAGGACAATTTTGACATTTCACCCGTCCTACTCCAAGAGCCTTCGTCTTTTGAATACCTCTGCGCCGACCTCTCTTTCCCTGGCTTCCCCACCACCCGGCTACACACCATCTGCCACCCCCCAGGAAATTGCCTCCCCTTCACAGAAGAGATGACTGATCTTATTATCCAAGCCTCACTCTCTCACCCCAAAAATGTCTTCCTGGGTGACTACAACACCCACTGGAATAAGAAAGATGACCCTGCGGTCTCCCTTTTTAATGAAACCCTTGACATCACTGACCTGACCCAACTCTGCCTTGCCCCCACTCACATCAAAGGCGCCACCCTTGATGCCATCCTGACGAACAAGGATTCGGCCTCTCTCTCGAACATAACACCTGTTGATTGGTCGGATCATCACCTCATCCTCTTCACCATTAACAGCCCCTCCACTCATCCCGGCCCTAACAACACTTTCCCCAGTAAACCCACTCGTAACCTTCACCTCAGCCCACCTGAAGAACTGGAATCAGCAAATAAAACTTGCTTACTCCTTCCCCCCCCTCTCTTGGCACCAATGATCTCACCGATCACTATAACAAATCCATCCTTGATGCCCTTGACTTAATTGCCCCCATTAAGTTAAAAAAACAAAAAAACATCCCTCCAAAATCCTGGTTCAACGTTGAACTCAATAACGAAAGACGGACCCTCAGACAATCCGAACGCGCTTGGAGGAATCATCCCTCTTCTGAAAACCTGGCCCTACTGAGATCTAACAGAGCTCATTACAAAAAACATATCTTTAACGAAAAAGCCACCTTCATCCGGTCTCAACTTGACCAGGCCAGAAACCGTCCCCGGGAACTGTTTAACATTATTAAAAAACAAACTTCCTCTGACCCTCCTAAACTTGCTGCCTCTGTCAAAAGATGTGAAGAAATTGCCAGTTTCTTTCCAAACAAAGTCAACTCCATTGAACAATCCTTCTCTTCCACTCCTCTCTCGCTCCAACCTCCCTCCATCCAACCCACCTTACCAAGCAGGCCAAACTCACCTCCCTCCCCCTCCCTCTCTCCTCCCACCTATCAACCTCCCCCCATCAAAATCTCATTCCCCAACTCTCCCAATTCACCTACCTCCTCCTCCCTCATTCACCCCGACTCCACCCTACCCCTCCCTTCTATCACCCCGCTTGACTCTTCCTCCACATTTTCCATTCCTAAAAATAACGCTTCATGGAATGTATTTATTCCTACGTCGGAAACCACTATCATCAACATCATTGCCAAACTCAAGCCATCCTCACATTCTAACGACCCCCTCCCCTCCCATCTTAGTCCAACAACTCAAATACATCATTGCCCCAATTTGGACCACTATCATCAACTCCTCACTTTCTTCTGGCTACGTTCCAGCTTTCCTACAGCTAGGTCAAATCTCCCCTATTCTAAAAAACCCTACTGCCGATACTAATGATCTTCACAATCTACGCCCTATCTCCAACCTTCCCTTCCTATCTAAAGCCCTTGAAAAATGTGTTCTGTCACAGCTTCACAACCATATCTCCTCCTTCAACCTACTTGACACCTTCCAATCGGGGTTTAGAAAAGGATGCAGCACAGAAACAGCCATGCTCAATATTACTGATGACATTCATCGCTCTCTTGACAAGGGCGAATCCTCCCTACTAATCCTCCTGGATTTCTCAGCGGCGTTTGATACCGTACACCATCCCACCCTGTTGAACACCCTAAAAGTTCGCTTCGGTCTTAAAGGCACTGTTCTCCAATGGTTCACTTCCTTCCTCCAGAACAGATACCAACAAATTAAACTCAGTCATTGCCTTTCCAAACCCCAACCTGTCGCTCTCGGAGTCCCTCAAGGCTCTATTCTCTCTCCTACCCTTTTCAACCTCTTTATGGAACCCCTCACTCTCATTCTCAAACAAGCCAAAATCAGTTACCACCTATATGCCGATGACACCCAATTATACTACAAGATCAAAACCCACAATGACATCCTTCACCTCAATGACACTCTGCTAAAAGTTCAAGCTTGGTTCCACCTTAATCATCTTAAACTGAATCCTAAAAAACCCAAAATTATCCTCTTCACTCCGAAACTTAACTCCATACCCATTCAACTCTGGACTAAAGACATCGCTGCCCTTAACTGCTCCCTCTCCACCTCTAATTCGGTAAAATCCCTGGGTATCAGCATTGACCAGAACCTTACCCTCATCCCCCACATCAAAAATACAGCAAGAAGTGCTCTCTCCACCCTACACCACCTCAAAAAAGTTAAACCTTTCATTCCAGCTGATGATTTCAAAATTGTCGTACAATCTCTTGTCCTATCCAAGATCGACTATGGAAATGCCACTCTGGCAGGCACCCCCAAGGTCCACCTGGCACCAATTAAATCTGTCCTCAACATAGCCGCCAGACTCATTTCTGACTCTCGAAAATTCGACCACATTTCCCCTGTCCTCAAAAACCTGAACTGGCTCCCAATCGAAGGTCGCTCCACCTACAAGATTGCTTGCATCACCCAAAAAGCGCTTCACCAAGACACCCCCTCTTACCTGTCAAGTAAACTACAAAAAGCAGGGAGCTCTAGATCGCTGAGAAGTTCTAACTCCCTAGCCCTTATCCCTCCCAAACTTAAATGCAAAAAGACCCAATCTCGTTCATTCTCTGGTAATGCCCCCACTATCTGGAATGCACTACCCAAAGACCTTCGATGCAACCCCTCCTATCCTCTCTTCAAAAAGAGACTCAAAGCTCTTCTCCTCAATAAATACTGGGGTTCATAATTCTCACTGACCTTAAACTTCCGCATCTCCCATCTCTCTCTCTCTGTCACCCTACATTCTCCCCCTCTCATTTCACCCTCCCCCTTCCTCACCCTCTCCCTGAGCGTTATCCTCAACTCCCCCTGCACCACCTCTAATCTGCTCTAATGACCATTTCTCTCACTGTATCTTGTCCATTCTAACTATATATTTTAATTAATATGTACCTGCTATGTTCATGTGCCATCACTATGTAAAGCGCTCTGATACTCTCAGGTCCAGGAGCGCTATATAAAACTTTTTAAATAAATAAATAAATAAATAAATCCATTGTTTTTTTGATCACCACACCACCCTAATTTGGACCCAGACATATACAATCAGTCTTGAGTCTAGGTCGGATTGGGAAAGCGGGCAGTCGGGCATTGGCCAATGGGCTGGCGACTAAGTGTCACCTGAGGGCCAGTTTCTTTTAACCCCTTCGATGCTGGTGACGGAACCGTTCCGTCATCAGTTACGGCTGAGCTGTGCTGATGACGGAACGGTTCCGTCACGACCGCGCCCTGTTCTGGAATGTCCAGCACAGGGCGCGGCTAACGCGCCGCACGGAAGCGGTTAAGCCCTCTGTCACATTGCCCATATAACCTTGTCATCTTCAACCGCCCCCCAGCCAGACTGCTGTATTGTAAGGCAGGCTGACTGTCAGGGCACGGAATTGCATCACTTGGCGTGCCATCGCAAATTTCAGCTGCGCCCCTGTGGTGCTGCACAGACACCCAAAAGTAGTGTTCCTTCTCCCCTGATGGGCAGTCAAACAGAGGCGGGGATGGGAATAGTAAATCAGCCTCGCTTCGAGGTTCAGTGTCAGGTGATATAGTCGTTGAGCCATCTTCACCTCGGCCCCCAATGTCCTCCCCAACCTCTGAGGCCGGCCCAAAAGCTTTGTTCTTTACTTTCTTTCAACTCTCTCAAGCCATAGACCTGAGGCAATAGTGCGCTGGGGAGGGGGTGGGTGGGAAGTGGCCTCTCTGGGGGACAGTTGTTGCTCTGGCTGTAGGGTAATTTTCAGCTCACCCCCATTGGGTTCGACCCAGCCCAAAAGCCCTGTCTTTCCCCTGTCCCCTCCTCAACCGGGCCATCATATCACATTCAGCCTTGGTGGACGGGGAGGGTGATAGTATGCAGAGGCTTTGCTGGGGCCAAGTGTTGTCGACTCGGCCCCAGTATCTTTCTGGGCTGAGTGTACGGTGGGGAGGCGTGCGGGAAGGGGGATGTGGAGGGGAGCCCGTGCATAGGCCTAGCTGTGTGGCCACCTCGAGCAGAGCTGCCAACGTTGGAACTCGGGAACTATGTTGAAGTCCCGGCGTTAGCTCAACATCCTGTATTTCTGGGCAAATCACTTAATGTCCTGAGGCTGAAAAATAAAACTGTATTTCATCTCCTCTAGCGCAACTGGTGCTCATGTAAATAGATTCAATGCCCTTGGGACCAGTTCACACTATATAAAACTACAAAAAACATTACAAAATAACAGCCCATTGTTCTTGTTTTAAAATTCTGCAAACGCCAAAGCATCATAATTAACGAGAAATATTGATATATAATAAAATCCTTATTACTTTTTAATATGGCTTTTCTGCCTTTGTTAATTTGCCGATCAGTCATGGATTATGAGGGGCAGCTTTCTAAATCAATATAAAATACATTTGCCTTACAGTTACTGTTTAAAATACATACTGATTAGGGGAAAAAATACCGGATTGGGGTGATTTTTGTCATTTTTGTCCATGCCAGGATATTAAAATCCCCATCAGATCAGGTGTTTTGGCGCTTGGACCACTATATTTCACGTTGCCAGCCTGTCCTAAACTTAGTGCTTCTAGTTTTTACACCTTGTTACTGGCTCTATAAGCTATAAAATTACCAAACATTTCAATAAACATGTGCCCAATGAGACTAATCAATTGGTATTTCATGAAAGGGCACGATTTGGGAATATGGGCCTCTTTTTTTAGGAGTGCCCGGGCTTAATTGTGATCCCAATCCAACCCTGATCTTGACCCTGCTCCCCATAGGAACTGTCCAGCACCAATTGTCTGTTTAAGATAGCATACTTCTGTTGTGGGCATTCGATTTTTTGTGCTTCATCAACTGAAGTACACCCTCATAAGGGTCCCAGTGCAATTGGGAGATGCACATTGTACCCACTGTAAGCTGGATATTGCCTTGTAATATGCTTGAGGAACCTTTGCTGCAAGCTACTGCCAACAAAGAGGAAGCAGGCGTGCCTACACTACATCTTTGAAAATGGGTACCAGATTCTTTATACCGTTCACAAGGGGAGAGTACAACACCATCCTGCCATTTCTTTTTTTTTCCGACTGGCAACGATTTAGAAAATGTTCACTGCAATTTGACATTGTGCACAGGCACTTTAAAGCAAGTAACTATGTGTTAGCGCTAGGTTTGAGAATACACGGCCTTATTTATGAAGGCCTGCATCACATTTACGCTGCCGTTGCGTCACTTTTTGTGACACTACAGCGGCGTAAATATTGCCCATGTTGCACCTTATTTACGAAGTGACACATCTAGGTAGATGCGTCACTTTGTAAACCCCTGCGCTACATTATACCTGAATCAGGTATAATGTGTGCAAGGTGGGCGTTCCCCCACAAGAATGGGTCGCTGGAGTGGCGCAGGGAAATCTATAAGATTTCACTGTGCAGCTTCTAGGACGCCAATGTGTCAAAACTTTACGTCAGCGTCATGGCAGGTGTAAGGGTGACCCAGGCCCTTTCACATGGGGCTTGCCCCATGTGAAAGGAACATTGCTGGAGTTGCGACATGCTTCCAACACAACCCCAGCAATGCTCCACTTTTGCGCCAACAGATACGTCAGTAAAACTGACGTATCTGTCATTCCTTGCAACATGATGCATCATAACGTAAATATGACGCCTCCATCATGTCGCTCGGAAGGCGCACTGAGAAGTGTTGCATCCCTGCTTTCACACAGCGATGTGACACTTCTCATAAATGAGGCCCACAGTCTGTACCAAACCTTATTACCAGTGGATATCAGGTATGCATTAATTCTGAGCAAAAGAGATCCGAAGGTGTGCAAACAATTTGTATCATTATATAAGACAGAGGTTTGCAAAGTAATGATGAGCTATTTAAATGGTTGCCAGATTGATAGGAGTTCACTTCAATAGGACAACTTGAAAATCTGGCGAAGATCCGACTCCAGTGACCTACATTGGACGCTCTTGGAAGTACTCCTCGGTGCAAAGAAGTAACATCGTCAGTGTGGCATCGGCCATTCCATCCCTTTGAGTTGAACTGGCCCCCCTGCCTCCAGGGCCTCTTTGCACAGTAGCTGCAGTTCTGTGACATGAGCAGAACGTCCCTGCGGTGGCTGCCCTGCTGTTGTCTCCGCCTTTCCGAATCTCTTTTCTGCAGCATCCTGCTGATTTATGATGCTTCATTACGGCTTCATCTCTGAGACAATCTCAGACTCCATCTGCTGCTTTAAAAAAGTCTATGGAGGTTGCTGGAACATTGAAAGTCACTCGATGTTACTATCAGATGCATAAATTCAGATAAGAATTAAGTTTGAGCAGTGTACTTTCTTTGCAATGAAACTATGTCTGGCGCCCTGCGACCTTTTAATGATTTTTTTAGTTAGCTTTTGCTGCTATATGTTACTTTCTGGGCCCTAGGCCCACATCTCAGATGAATGACCACACGGACACTGGATTAGGGTACTGTGAGTTAGCCACGAGCAGGTGACCTCGGTCTCTTTTATTTGCGGGGTCACCTGACTGGTGACGCTCGTGTTGGATGGGTGAGGAGGTGTGTGTGTGTGTGGGCCAGCCCTCGGGGGAGTGGCTGGCAGAAACACTAGACTGTGTCCAGCACGACACAACACTATAGTTAGGAGACTTCTCTTTGAGGACACTATAGAATACCTAGCTCTAGAGGGAATTTACAGTATCTCTTTGAGAGACAAAATTTACTTTGGTTTCAAATGCATAATGTTGCTAAGTCATCCTGTGCCCTGGGCACCCCCCACATTTTTGCTGACTGGAACTGGTGGTAACTGACTCTGACTGACCCTGGGCTCTGTTTAACCAGGCCCAGGGCCAGTGCCAAACTAAAAGGAACACATTAGAATACAGTTAAGACAACCAACTAGGGTACACTATGGTATGGTGGGGTATGCCTGTAATTGGCATGACCTACCCCGTAAGCCCCTAGTATGTAATAGGGCAGGGGATTGAAACTACCTAGAAGTCTCCAGTATCCTGGGGCATGGCAGTTTAGAGTCCAGCAGATTCTCTGCACCAGCATGTGTGCAGTGCTGTAGCCTGATGTCAGTTTAAAAGCACCACTGGTTGCCAGGCCAGTTTTAAACCTTAAATTGTGCCCAAACTCGACTTTGGGGGTAGGGGCCCTTAAAAATTAATAACCTACAATATTTTTGCATATTAGGGACCCCAGGGTCACCCCTAGCTATCCCAGGGGTGAGGGTCAGTTATCTATAAGGAGCGCCCTTATAAAATGAGTTTTTATATGCCTGGGTAAAAAGAAATTTTACATTTCACTCCCCACATTGTATTAAAGAGCTGCTCAAATTCGACTTTGTTGCTAGAAGAATTGGGTATGGATGATCTACAATATTTCTGCAGATTCAGAACCCCTAATGTCTCCCCAAGTTGCACAGGGGTTGGGGGTCCTGTAGAAATTAGGGAAATACTAATAAAATATGTTTTTATAAGCCCTGGTGCTAGAAACTTGCCCAAGTAATTTTCCCCATTGCAAACCCCATGGCCCATAGGTTAACATGGTAGGAAGTTATTGATTAATTTTAATACATTTTGAAAGGAGAGGACTAGCCGGACCATTCAAAGACTTCCCAAAATGGCCGTAGTAAACCCAACAATATTATATTGTTGAATTCTCCTAAAGTATACATACAAGAATTTATAAGACTTTCTTGTTTGTAAGTCCAAATTCAACATTCCAGTGGTCTGCCCTGATTGGTCAGAGTTAAGTGGATTAGCCAGGCTGCTTTGAAGAGTTGATAAGGAACCCCTTGGGTTAATCACTCTGCTGGGAGGGCAGTGTGCTGGTCTATAGGAATGCCAGGCCAGGGGGTGGAGTCATAAACCATCCTCTTCAAAGGTAGAGGGGAGGCCTGGGTTCCAGTTTCACTCTGACAATCTTGACCCAGAGTCAGGGCTAGGCTTAAGGAAGGTATGTGCAGATGGAAGGGGGCGAGTCCATGGAAATAAGCCATCCCAGGGGGTGTGTTTAGCCAGCTCTTACCTCCTTGCTGGAAAATCACCCATTATGGATTTGGAAGAATGATGCACTCTGGGACAAACTAATGCCACACTCTACAGGATGTGGTCATAACTATAAGGAGTTGCCTTGCTCTCATTGGTCAGCAGTGACCTGGTGCTTGACCCATAGAATTTTGAATAAGTATCTGAGTGGGGCAGAGCCCTCCAGATCTGCTGCTTGAAACTTACTGAAGCAAGAAGTGCAATGCTGAAAAGATTTTGTTGTGCAAGGAACTCTAAGGCCTGACCTCTGATGATTGCACCAAGTAAAACTGCAGCCCTGTGGAGTACCTTGCTGCCAAAGGACTCAAGAGTTGAACTCCCTGCAAGCTACAGGTTAACAGAGCTCACCTGGACAGCCCCACAAAGAATTCAAAGCCTGGAGTACCAGTGGATTTGGAAGGGTTTTGTTCAAGTGGATTGCGGAATTGAAGTTTCACACTTTCAAGGACCCTCTTGGAGATTCCAGAACCTTGGATTGTGTGTTGGATATTTTGGGACCCGCAAGCAGAACTCCAGGAAGGTGTTCTAACTGGACCCCACTTGCTGAAGAAGGTGGCCCACCACAGTGGTGAGAAAATTCTTCAGAACAATTTATAAAGCTGTGTCCCTGACAGGGAAAACTTAATGACTAAAAGGGGCACTGTTGGTTTCTAAGCATTAGAAAGTGACTAATCTTTAAAAATTCATATCTCTGGTTCCTACATTGGATTTTGTTCGTTTTGGTGTCATTTACAAGATACAAATATTACCTATTTTCATAAATAGATGTGGGATTTTTATTTTGTGTTGTGTCTTAATTATTTACTGAAATTGTGTTTTTAAATGCTTTACATACCTGTCTTTGAAGTTAAGCCTGTCTGCTTGCAGCCACGTTACCAAGGGTTGAGCATGGGAATAATTTTCTAAGACCTATGCTGAGTCCTATTATGTGTTAGTGGCCTTATTGCCAGTGGTAGACCTACATTTGCCCCTACCAATAACCCACTTTCCAGCACATAATCTTTGTAGAGCAGCAGAGCAGTTTTAGGCAGATGGCTGAGCTTCTCTGTCATTTTCAGACTGACCCATATGTTTTAGATTGCTGCATGTTATATTTCACAATGAATATACAGCCTACACCTTGCACCGAAGTCTTCGTGTGCTGTCCTAACAGAGTAATGTGCTGCACAAGATTACCAAACGAAAATCAAAAAAATGTATTAAAAAAAGTCTGAAGGCAGGAGCAATAAATGCCAGTTGAATTTAAAACCAATACTACAAAGCACTATCCATGTTCAATAAAAATTATAAGTTGCTAGTCAAATTCAAAAACTGTTATTGTAATAAAAATGAATGGTAAACATATAGAGTTTCTGGCTCTTTAGAAAGTGAGTGCAAAGCTGAAAATTAAATACTTTACCTTCCCCCCTCCCTTTCCCCTTGTAAGGCTCTTAGCTTGGAACACTCATTCGGCTGACCTCTACTGGCTCGCTTGCCGCATTTGTAGAAATACTCGTCCTCATTCAAATTTGCTGTGATTTACTGCAATTTCCACTCACGTTGTGCATTTTTTTTATTCCTCGTGAGTGGGTAATGTAACAAAAGATCATGTCTAAAACATAATACAGTTCTAATTACTGCCCCAACTGGTGCAAACCTGCTGAAGTCCATCAATATCGGCGCTGGAAGCAATATCTTGCAATGTCACACACCTACCACCTGTATTATAGTCTGTCGTGTAGTTCCTATAAACCTATATAGGATCTGCGCATTTAGACAACAAGGATTTATTGAACCAGCGTCATTCTAGTTTAAAAAAAGTGTGCTCAAACAACCATAAGTCAGAAACAGAAATAAATCATTATACGCACCAACAAAGTAACAGGATGGAAGATTCCGACCATAGTGGTAAAACAATGAATACAGGCAGGTATAAAAATACATGACAGTAATAATGCGTACTTCTACAATGCGACCCTAACTAGATGTACCTAGGTGTACCTAGCATGTACGTAGATGTAGAGCCAAGTGTCCCTCTAAATGGCCTCATAAAATGGGGACAAAAAGCTGCACAAGCCACTCAAGTTTGACAAATCGACTGCATCTGTGCCCCAATTATTGATAAATTATCAACGCTACCACTAATGCTAGGGAACCTTTTGGTTGACCTAAAATTAAACACAACATTGCATAATACAACTAAAGTCAATGGAGGAAGCACCATCCCGAAACAACGATCAATTGGAACCGACAAAATGCTGACCAGATATCAAAAAGTAGGGAAAACATCCCCTAACCCAAAACAAACAACAGAAAATTCCATCTTATCTAACTCAACCGAAGAAAGTGCCAGCACAGAAGAATTTAAGAACGCACAAGCCCGCCGTAAACAAAAAAAGGAAGGGTAGGAACAGGAAAATAATTGTGGTGAGTCACACAGAGGAGGATCAGCCAGTGGCAACCCCTGGGGAAAAAGAGCAAACTAGGAATTCTCTGATCTTTACTCTGGCCAAGAAGACACCACCCTTAAACAAGAGATTGAAAGCCATAAGGAATCCAACTATGCTGGAACTTCCAAAGCCAACAAAACTACTTGTGATAACATGCGAACAGTCAAGGTTGAAGGAAAGTAGCACGGCAAGGCGCACGCAACAATGGGAACTATCTGAGCCGGAAAGTAACACATTTAGAATGGGCGAAAATGGACAAAGTGACCACCTACCGCAAGAAGTGACACTAATTGTAACCAGAGGGAACCACATGGGAGCAAGGATAAGTGCAGGCACCGAATACACCTCGGATTTAAAGCAAATAAGGTGTAAGCCTGATAAGATGAAGAGCTATCCATTAATACGAAGACTCTCATCCACCTAGATAACAACCTGATAGTGAACATAATAGAGACTTGGGAGCTCTTCACAAAGGGTCTCGGGACAAAGTTTGCCACAAAGCCGAGGACCTACATGGTGACGCCACTGGGTCCTTTACCAGGAAAGGCAATCTCACCCGAGATAAAAAACCTCAAACGGAAAATAAATCAAGCCTTAAGACATCTTAGCAAATGACCACAAAACCTAGCCATGCGAAGCGAGCTGTGGAAACTAAAGGCAATGTTAAAAAAGATGAACTGAGGAAAGAAAGGCAGACGAACAAAGAACTCTGGGCAAGGAAACTGCACGACTCGAAACTTGAAAACAGCGCCAGGTTCTGGTGGTCAATCGACAGCGTCCAGCGGCCAGCCCACCAAGGAATAAACTCACATATAACAGAAGCCGATTGGGCACACAATCTGTACAGCCACTTTAACGACAAGAATCAAGAGGGGAATTCAGCTAAAGCAGAAAAGTGTACCACCGGAGGAATATGAGTGTTACCAACACAAATAGAACTAGACAAAGGATAAGCAAGGGCATCAAACACGATGATATTCCGTGTAAACAACAGGACCTCGGGGTGGAAGGTACAACAATCATCAAACTGTAAAGAATTTAGTAATGAAATTACAGCAACCCAGATTGAGACACAAATATCAAAAGGGAAGGTGGAAGGAGCCCCAGGCCCAAATGAAATACGTGCTCAATATTGTATAAGCACGATGCAGAATTCTGGAGCAAAATACTGGTACCAGTCTTCAAGGGCATACATGAAACAGAAACAAGCCAGGCAAATTGGAAAAGATCGATAATCAGCCCAATTTACAAGCAGGGCGAGTGGAGCATCCCTAACAATGATCTACTCGTCGCCCTAATTGATATAGAGGCAAAGTATTATGCGGGGCTAGTCCTGGAGGAATTAATATCCTGGGCATCATCAAAATGCATCATCCGGGCAAATCATACTGGGTTCTGCAGAGGACAGGGTACCACGACTAACATCATGGCACTAACCCTGCTGATAGACACAGCCAAAGCAGTAAAGAGCTCATTATTTTTATGTTTCATAGATTATAGCGCAGCATTTGACCAAGTAGATCACGCCAAACTGTGGCAGAATTTGGAAAAGTGGGGGATACCTAAGCCTCTCCTAAAATAGTTAATCCTATTACACACTGATACCTGGGTCAAGATCAAGCTGGGAGCCTGGACGCACCTCTCAAGGCAAATCAACACCTCCAAAGGCCTGAAACAAGGGTGTGTTCTAGCCCCCATGCTGTTAAACCTCTTTTTAGAAGACCTTCTGGGGAAATGAACAATAGTACATCGCACGTTCCACGTTTGGGAAAAACCTTGTTGTCCAACCTCCTATATGCGGATGATTTTGTTTTAATAAGCCGGACTCCAATCATCTTTCAACACCTGCTGGACACCACTAATATATTCTCGCAATGCAATGCACGATGCATTAACTTAAAGGAAACAAAAATGATGACAGTGAATTACAATAAGACCAAGAAAAACATGTGGTATCTGGGTAAGTGCAGCCTAGACCGGGTAATAAACTTCAAGCACCTCAGAGTTTTACTTGATAGCAGAGGCTTGTATAAACCCCAATTGGAGGCCCTGCATCGGAGGGGCACCACGAGTTACCACACAATGTACCCCTGAAGAAAGTTCTACCAGACCAAACATTAGATCCCCTATTACAGGTGATTCAAGCACGATTGCAGCCAATGCTCATATATTGGAGAAAACCCATTAGATCACCTATTACAGGTGGTTCAAGCACGATTGCAGCCAATGCTCATATATGGTCGCAAACCAACACAAGAGAAAGATGTAATAGTCCTAGACAAAATAATTAGTAGCACATATAGAGACATTTTTCAGCTACCAAACTATGTATCACCTGCATTAATACACCTTAAATTCGGTCTTCAGAAACAAACAGTCGAAAGAAGGGGTGCTTATATAAAAAGCTGCCATAAGATCAGAGGCGCCAAGCAAGGATCTCTAAATGCGCATCTTTGGGCCGAGCTGTCACATCGAGAGAAATCCCCTGCCAGAGAGTACTTGGTCGAATCACTGGAAAGGCTTGATTTGACCAACCTCTAGGATTCCTCTATAGACCATAAGAGCTTTAAAAAGGTTGTAACTAAAGTAACAAAACTAATATCCATAACAGAAGACAAGGAAACTTTGGCCAAGAGGGCTCACGGGTGGATAGTGCTTAATGACTATAAAACTCGTATGCCACAAGCTTACTTGAAAATGGGAGTTAAACAGAAGATAAAAGAAAAAAAAATAAGTTGCGCTTTGGCATTTTACCAACTCTTCCTCATCTGCCACCTTGGAAAAGGAGACCAGAAGATCAGTCCTGTTGTCTTTGTGGAACAGGAAATGGGGACCTACTACACATCATTTGCATCTGCCCAAGCGTGCCTTACTTCGACCAACATTGATTCAGAAGGGCATTAGGACCTGTCGACAGGCTGTAAAATTGTGTTTTAATCCAGAAGAGATTCAGCTAAACTGCCTATTTACAAAGTACTTTGATATAGTGGCTGAAAGACTCAAAGCCCAAGCAACAGGCGGCAGCAGAATTGTAAGTTGTTAGTCTACTCTTATTGAGGACTTTAATAGCCAACCTTCACGTGGGCCAGCTTCATTGAACCCCTGTCTGCACCTTGAAGCACAAGCACTTTATCCATGTTTTTACCCACTTCAAAGGATTGAATAGGCACTCTGAAGCACAAGCACTTTGTCCATGCTTTACCGACCTTAAAAAGGTTTGAATAAACAGTAAAACTGAGTCTCAATATGACCTCCACTTATAGCATAACATCAACAAGTCCGGCTGGAAGACTCTATTTTAAATGTTAAAGTATAAATTGAGACAAGGATTTGTTTATGTACTTTTAATGTTTAAAATTGTGAGTTTTAATTAACTGTACAATAAAACTACCTACTTACTTAAGGATAAAGTCAACCCTATTGCCTGAAGTGAGAGACTGTGGGATTCCGTCTTTCTCTTGAGATGGACACCCAGTGAGGGATCTCAGACCACTGAGAGCTGGAGTGTCTGCATGCAGAAACCTCAGCGTCTTTCGTCAGTGTGTCAGCATGGAAATCCTTTCACTCCTCTCCCTGCCTCAGCCAGGATATGGTGTTTATATACCCAAAGTGGTACCCTCAGGGGATCATCCTTGCTGTGTCATGTCAGACTTAGGATGACAGATGGAATGACCCTTATACATAGTTATTATGCAGGAGATGGTAGTCCTGCTGACTTTCCAAGAATTCTCAATCATAATGAATGAGGGTAGTTTTCAGGGAAAACCCCAGGTCCTGTAAGCAATACTGTTACTAGTTGAAGGTCAATCCCAAGAACCTTTATGTAGTGTAATGGCAGGGGAAATATAGGTGAGAGGTTAGGTTGCTACCTGAGCATATATTGGGGTACCTATAGTTAAGTAGAGCCGTGGACATTAGTAGTTTAAAAGAAGTTTAATTGAAGAAAACAGCATCACAAAAAGACATCCACTGGTACAGCCACAGCTTCTCAACTGAAACCCAGAACCACATGGCACGGACTCAGAGACTCGGACCTCTAGAACATCAGTAAAGTAGAACCGAGGTCCGTGCCAATATTAAATATAAACAACATATTAAATACATAACACATCTTCCCTCTTCCAAAAAAAAAAAAAACCTAAAAAAAATATATATTACGAGTAAAACTTATTTTGAATTAAGGTTATAAAATCTGATAACCAAACAGGCTTTTTACGTGAACATTTGGAATTGAACAAACTTCCACTTTGATGAATAAAGTCCGAATTATTAGAATTAGATGGTACAACAGTCGTTTCATGTTGATCAGTATTGACATTAGAGCTATTACAACCGTTGTCAACTTCTACAAGATCTTCACCAGTGGTATCAGTAAAATCACAGTTTCTCTTTTTTGAAACTACCTCTTCTTTTACAGTTTATTTTCACCCTTAAGCACAGCAATTCTGTTAAGGTTCCAAACTTTACCATTTGAAAGTCTGACAGCATTCTTTAAAACGTCTTTTACAACAAAAGGACCCATAAATTGATTATCACCTTTAGATGCTTTCCAAGGTTTCTTGACTTTTACCAACATACCTATTTGTACAATAGGGTCAGATTTGGAACCTCTTTTTAAATCAAATTTGTGTTTATTCACTAAATGTTTTTTTCCATTATTTTCCTTACCTTATCTAAATCTACTTGACACCTAGAAGAAGGAATCAACCAAGAAGGATTTATCCAAGAAGGATTTATTTTGGTCCTCGGTAATCTACCTCTCATAATCTCAAACGGGCACAATCAGTCATGTCATTGGGAGTAGTTCTGTACTTCCATACTGTTTTCATAACTTGAATTTCCCATTTACCATCCTCAACACCAAACATTTGTATAGCACCTATTAGAACTCTATTGAATCTTTCTATAATTCCATTACCACTCGGGTTATACAAAGAAGTGGTACAATGTACAATACCCGTTTTTTGAAAATAATCTTTGGCCTTGTTAGATAAAAATTGTACTCCGTTATCGGTAAACACACGAATAGGTAAACCTTCTTCTGAAAAAACTTTGTCAAGAAAAAGTAAAACATTGTCAGTATGGATCTTATCTACAATTTTTATAACAGGCCATTTTGAAAATAAATCAATGGCAGCAATAATATATTTGTTTAAAGGACCAATGGGACCCATAATTTCCATTGCAATTGACTCCCAAGGACCGTTGGGAACAACATGACCTTGCATATTAGGTTTCAAAGTCTTTAAAGCCTTATCAGAATTAGCACAATGGAAACAATCTCTAACTATACATTCAATAAAAAGATCAAGACCAGGCCACCAAAACAATTTCATCCTGACAATGCCAATGTGACTCTCATGACCATGTCTTACCACAATGTCTCTCAAACCCAAAGGGGAAACAACTGTATCACCCCTCCAAATAATACCATTAGAAAAAGACTCATTTCTCACCTCCCAAAAACTTCTCAAATCAGAAGAAAGACACTTTTTATTTGGCCAACGTTCAACCATAAATTTCTGAACAGTTTGTAAAATGTTTTCTTTAGAAAACTCAATATTCCACTTTTCATTTTTAATAGGTAACGCACCATCATCATGTACAAGGACAACATGAAAATCGTCCCAACAATTGTGAATGTTTTCTTTGAGAGGCAAAAGAAGTCTAGATAAAAAATCTGCGGTAACATTATCACGACCAGGAACATACACAACCTTATAAATAAAATCCTGCAATCTCATTGACATACGTGCAATTCTGTCCGATGCATTAATCATGCCGTCAGTAGTGAGTAGATGAACAAGGGATTTATGATCGGATCTGATTTCACATTCTTTCCCCCAAACAAACACCCTAAAATGTTTCAAAGCCCATACAACAGCTAATGTTTCCCTCTCGATAGTGGAATACTTCATCTCCGAAGGGGACAGCGCTCTAGATGTGTATGCAATTACAGCTTCCTTACCACTTCCATTTCTTTGGGACAAAACAGCCTTTAAGCCTTTTGAGATAGCATCCTTTGTTACAATACAAGAGCGTTGAGGTTCAAAACTGTTAAGAGCAGCAGCCCTCCCAATAGTAGACTTAACATCAATAAATTTCTTTTCACACTCTGCGTTCCAGTCAAATTTAGACTTGTTTTTTAGCAATTGCCTAATATTAAACACCCTGCAAGAAAAATTGCAAATGAACTTGGCATACAATTCCGTTAACCCTAAAAATGACCTGACTTCATCTTTAGAAGTAGGGGAAGGTGCAAGTTGAATAGCCTGAATAAGATCAGGTTTAGGTTTGATACCTTCTTCACATAGTACATGGCCAAGATATGTAACTGATTTAACACAAAACTTACATTTTGAATGTTTAACAGTAAGGCCATTGATAGATAATTTGTCAAGAACTGTTTCCAAAGTCCTATCGTGGACTAATTTGTCATCACCAAATACAAGTATTTAATCTTGGAAACATACTGCATTTTTGCAATCACTGAAAATGTAGTGCATAATACGCTTAAACACAGCAGCCATAGATGCAAGACCAAACGGCATTCTTTTGAATTGGAAACATCCGAATGGTGTAACAAAAGCAGTGTATTTCTTGCTATCATCGTCTAACACAATTTGATGATACGCCGATGATAAATCAATGCAAGAGAAGAATTAAGCTTTGCCAATTTGGGACAACATTTCAGTAATACGGGGCAAGGGAAATTGATCAACAACAATATTATTATTAAGATGACGCAAATCAATGCATAATCTGATACAGCCATTGGAATGCCTCGCCACAACAATGGGGGAAACCCATTCAGAAGACTCAATTCTTTCTATAATATCATTCTCTACCAGTTTGTCCAATTCCTTTTGTACATCATCTCTCACTGCAAATGGAATATTCCTTGCTTTATATATCTTTGGACACGCATTTTCTTTAAGGACAATTTTATGTGTGAAATTCTCAAATTTTCCTATGCTATCGTTGAATACCTTAGGAAATTTATTGAGCATAGTGTCACTACATTGACTAGAATCGCCAACAACCATAACAGGTTCGGGTTCGTTAGGATTGAGGATGATATCAAGTTTACCTTGATCAAACCATCCTAAAACCGACGGACCATGTTTAGAAACATAACGTTTAGCAACACATTCACAACCTTTAAACTTAAAAATAAGAACCCAACTATATGAATTTTTTCACCTGAATATGTAACAGGATTAATGTCGCAAGGATACAATAGGGAGCCAGGACTATCTTCAAATTTTGACTTCCAAACATTATCATTGATTATTGTGTAAGGAGACCCAGAATCAGCATACATCTGAATCTCTACGCCACCAATTGTCATGTCGCAAATGGGCTTCTTTTTTAAAGTACTATTATCGATGTTCAAAACAACAGGTGAATTCTCAATGATATTAAGCATATAAGATTTTTCAAACTCATTTACCTTATGGTCAAAATCACTCTAATCAGACTCAGCATCTTCAACACATTTCACTTTCTTATAATTGCGTTTCCTACAAGCTTTTGCTATATGACCAATTGCACCACAAACTGAACACCTTTGTTTTATAGCAGGACAACCCTTGAAATTAGCTAGATGTGAACTACTATCACACCTGAAACATTTTAACTTGTTGTTATCATTAGTATACCCTTTCGTAGTAGTATTTTTCTTAAAACTGCTTTTGGGTTAAGTACTATCAACCTTGGCTACAACACTGTTAGCTTTTCTGTTCTCATCATTTTTGACTTCCTTGGCACTCCTGCAGGACATTTCTGCTTTTCTGACTATGGCAAGAATATCCTCCAACTTCGAATCGCCGTTGACCCATAGTCTATCTTGAATAGAAGTATCCTATACATGCATCACAACTTGATCTCTGATCAAATCTTCTTGTAAAGTTTCAAATTGGCAATCCAAAGAAAGTGTATTTAAAGCAGACACATAGCTATCCACAGACTCATCAGTATTTTGTTTTCTCTGAAAAAATGTATATCTGCGAATGCCAATACACACCTTTGGTGCAAAGTAACGATCAAAATCATCAATGGCAGCTGAAAAAACATTTTGGTCACTGCCTCCACTTTTTGATTATAAGCTTTAAGGCCTTCAGGACCAACAGAATGCAAGAAGATGCCTTTTTTTCTGCTGCAGACATTTTACCTTTGGCGTCTAAAGTGTCAATGTAGTTAATAAAATATGCTTTCCATTCTGGCCACTGCATACAAGATGTGCCTCCAGCTGGCCAAACGCACTGAGGCGGAGATAAATTGTAATTTTGTGAAGTTGACATAATGCAAATATGAGGGGAAAAAAAATACTAATCAACTTCAAAATATCCTCCTTATAGTCTTCCTTTTTAAATGCTCTTAAAAGAAAAAAATAGTTATAGAGCAAGAAAAAAAAATATTCCCTCCGATGTTTGAAAAGCCAAGCAAAAAAGAAAAAACTAGTATGAAGGATACATAAATACTCCTCACAAACTCAATGAATAATAAATCACAAAGAAACTGCTCACCGTTCATTTAAATTCCTTGTCAAAGAATAATGAATCACAAGGAAACTGCTCACCGTTCATTTAACTTCCTTGTCACCGTAAATATTAAACTGGAATCGCTCACCACTGAATGTGAAATTTGTCAGCTGCTCGTTAACTCCGTTTAAAAGAATCACCTTACAACAAAGTGACCGTGTGCCGAAGCTCCGAACAGCCAGCTACGGAGACTACACAAAACAAAATGGTGGCAAGTAACGTACGTACAACGCGTACGTGATTGCGAAAGCGGAAAGTCAGCAGACAACGTTCTGAATGACGTGAAAGCTATTTCCTGCCTGACAAGAGACGAACTCACGAAGACTGAAGATTCCAAGCGATGTGACGTTCGCAGCTTCCAAAACCGTTACAGTGAGCATTAATTAAATATAAATCCTCAAAAAGTTAAAAATAGATAGGAGCATGCAATAACGTAATACAAAAATCAAAATAGAAGGATGTCTAAAGAAATTATAAAGCGCTTTCACCAGTAATCCATAGAAATTGATCCAATACTTCGGTATTGAAATATCCAAGAAAACTGGAAGTGAAATTCAAAATGCAGAATAAGCGCAGGTTCGTCATGGTGATGCTGTCGAAAGTCCCGTCGTCGCCAATCTTGTTAAGTAGAGCCGTGGACATTAGTAGTTTAAAAGAAGTTTAATTGAAGAAAACAGCATCACGAAAAGACATCCACTGGTACAGCCACAGCTTCTCAACTGAAACCCAGAACCACACGGCACGGACTCGGAGACTCGGAACTCTAGAACATCAGTAAAGTAGAACCGAGGTCCGTGCCAATATTAAATATAAACAACATATTAAATACATAACACTATATGAAACATAACAAGCCTGAAAGCTCAATTCCATCAAAATCTGATGCAAGTCTGCCAAAACAGCACAGCAGATTGAAGCTGCTCTGTGGCATTCATCTAGAGCAGTAGTTTGACATCACTCACTTCTTCCTTTTCATACAGCATGGCAGGCAGTGTCTGCATTTTTAATTACCAAGCAATGAGGGTGCGGTTTTCACTACAATATTAAAAGAGAGTGCAGTTAGGACAGGGATGCCCAACATAGGTTTAGGAGGATAGACCACTTTCCAGATTATCAGGATACTATCTAATGAGTTCTGTTTAGATCCATTCAATGCATGTTTACCTTATGTGGTTAGCTTACAAATTTGGCCAGGAATTTGGTCATATGTTGTACACTCCTGCTATTGAATTGAATTGTATGTTGATGGTTGCTGATGCCACAGGGATTAGGCATAGAGATGTGGTAACTGATAGAAATTCTAGGAGGAGAAAATATGTAGAACAATCAGGGAGACTGTAGTACTACATGCAACAAGTGTGGCTAAATATGACTGTAGTATCTGCGTTTGGCCGCGAACCACGGGAACAGACGTCAGACACTGTGAGCCCGCACGCACGCGAGCGTCCGACAGGTGAGGGGAGAGCGTGGCAGAGCGGAGCACGGGCGGTGCACAGGCTTCAGGCTCGGCGGCGGCAGCTGAAGTGGAGGGTGTGTGGGTCAAAGGAGGCCAGAGGAGGTCGCGGAAGACAGCGGGAGACAACGGCAGTGACTGTCGGCCAAGAAAGTGGCTTGTACGATTTTACTGGTGTCAGTGCCGGTCCGGGTGCGTTCCTGAGCCAATTAGGACTACGGTGGCTCTGAACAGCTCTGTACAGCTGGGCCCACAGTCTGCCAGTCTCTACTATGCTTTTTCTGTGCTTTTCCTGCGCAGTGCCCGCCCTTGTCCCCTTCATAGGGGGCTCGTGGTGGAAGCCAGAACCTTGAGCCCTTGGTCTGCTGCTTGCTTTCACTCCTGCTTGCCTCCTGCTTTGCCCTCGGTCCTTGGTCACTGGTCTTTCAGTCCTGTGGTCCGGGCCTGGTTTTGACCTCTCCTCCAACCGCCTTCCTTGCTACCTGCCCAGGCTGTTATCCAGCCTTCTCTATCTGCCTCAGCCTCGGTCCTGGATTTTACAGCTCCCTAGCCCCTGCATTGTACTCTGCCTCCCTTCTCTGCTCCCCTCCCTTGTCGGCCTGCCGCTCAGGGTGCGCGCTCGCTAGCTCTGGTCAGCCCTGGTTCTGCTCCCCCCGCCCCCCGCTACCCATTGCCATCACCTCCGGCCCCACTGCAAGTCAAGACTTGGCCCGTGCTGGCTCACTCGCCACCCACCCACTCACCCCCCACACTTCTTCCCATTGTGCCTTCACTTGGCTGTGCAGGCCTGGGAGTTGTGGGGCCACACCTGGTGTGGGGGCTTGGGAGTCCGCCCTTGGTGCAGAGTCTCAGGAGTGCGGATAGGGTCTTGGTGTAGGGCGAGGGGTCGTGTTGGGACAAGGAGCGCGGGCGGTGCCTGCGTGCCATGCTCATTGTCGATTGCCTTAGTCGGCTAGGACAAGACAAGATTTAGCGTCCCTGGCCTCCCGGGCCCAGCGCTAAGCTGCTCCATCACATCTACACCTGACCCCTAGGACTATTTCTTGGCACGGCTGCCAACAACACACCGGACGACAGAAGATCCACCCGAACCAGTGCCACAACTCATTAACCCTGACCCAGACTCAGAAGGGATGAGATCTGGGAAAATAAGAGAAGCACCAGCCATATTAAGTCGGAAAAAATTAAAACGATCGACCACAGACGTGGAGGGTGCCCCAGTTAGCTCCATGAATCCACCAACCTCCATGGCCACACCGAAGGCCACACCGAAGGACTGTAATTCTAAACCCAATGGAGGGCACTTCAACAGCAAGATGTACTCACCCTCTCACGCTATACTTCAGAACGCTTCAAAAACCTCTTCTCTTTTGGACTATTTTAAAAAAGCACCCAGGGGAGCGAAGTACCCCGCATCCCCCCAAACCCTCGAGGGAACCAACCTTCAGCATCCTACCGAGCCAAGTGAGCACTCGTCTACACTGCCTCAATCACCAATCAATAAATCTGTTTTAACACCGGACGTTTTTATTTTTGGACCATCAACCAATGACCATGACACTGCCTTGGAGTGCTTTATGAGGGCAACTCAAAACCCCCCACCAACCCATCAATCTTCATCAAGTCAGCGTCTTCTCTCTCATGTAATCTGCAAGCAAGAGTCCTGTCCCAAAGAACCATTCTCTGAGTATGCCACTCACAATTTTAGTACTCAATTACAGCTATCTTCGCAAGTAGAGAACCTTGCAGCCACGTCTCCACAAAACTCTCTTTTAACTTTTCCACAAATTCATACCCAAAAAGATGCAGTGTTCAATTTGGAAGCATTCAGCTCTTGTTCACCCCAGGGCTCAAGACCCCCTGAGGTCAGTTCAGAGTCAACCAAACTTCAACTGCGACCACCTTCACCTGCAGCAGAGGTAACAACTTTCCCAAAGCCTCCACAAAAACCGGACTCAAATGATCAATTGCTATCGGACCTCTCCTTCTTTTTTAAAAACCCACAAACTACACCTAAGTCCAGATCATTACCTGACCTAAACCAGGATGACGGAACAATAACCAGCATTTGGCCACAACTTCTTCAAACTTTTCAATCTACAGTCACTGCTTTAAATTATCACTCAGACAAACTGGATATGCAGGTGGACCTATTGAACACCCTAGCCCTATTTACAGCAGGGATTGACAACAAGCTGGAAAAACTGAACAACTTAATACCAGGAGCGCAATCGTCATCTAAACTAGTCCAGTCTGTCTGTTGTTGCTCGCCTATCATTGACTCTCTCTCGTCACTCCCAGTTTTTTTATCTACTGTAATCAACGAAGTTAAGCTGCTGAAGGGAGACCGAGCAATGGAACGCCCCGGCCAGTTACCTCAGAAATCCCAATTGCCCAACCCGGAATTGGTCGACCCCTCGACCACGTCCGCAACCGGGCCCTCGGTGATCGGAGACCCACGACCTTCCCTGAATCAGACCGACCATCTCCAAGACTTCCCCCAAGAACAAGGGCATCCATCTCCTGCGGCTCTTAAACCACAGTTGGCCATAAGGCCTCAGTCAGAGAGAGGGGACACTAATCTCACCAGTAACAACGCGGTAGAATCTCCCGCCAAGCTCTTAACCCTGAAACATCTCCAGTCCCCTTTGTAGCTCGCAGCAAGAGAGAACGAAAACGTATACGCAAACAAATAAATAAACTAAAACTAAACCCATCAGTGGACTTTCCCAAACTATTCCCACTGTTCACAACTGCTGATAATAAAAAGGTCACAAGTGTCCCGGATCCACCACGGATCCCAACAGGCATTTGTGAAAAATCCCCTAATGCCCAAGCTAGCCTCAAACGCCAGTCAACCTACTTCCATGCGGCATCTGGATCCAAAGGCTTCAACTGAGGAAACAGAGGCTCCTGACTCACAGTCCGGGATTGAAAATATAAGGGGCACCCTTAACATCCCACCATCATTGAGGTCGACAGACCCGTCAACCCAACAACAATCAGTTTCCCTTTCAAGTCTTTCTTACTCTGAAAAATCAAACACTAGTCCCATCCCCTCGAAAGTCTTCTTTACCAATGTTTCAACTGCTCCTAAGGAACCCCAGACATTTAGCCAAGGTTCCCGAGATTCATTACAATACCATCAGGGTTCAGACTTAGGCTTTCGAGTTGAAAAGCCCACCCTGCCTAAGTCTAGCCCACGAGTATTTTAAAATTACAAAGCGCGTCTGCCACACAGCGCTCACATGCGCAAGTCCGTGCTGCAAATTAGGTAGAGTTTACCTTGTCCAGGCCGAGCCCGGGATCGAACCGCCTTAAATAGGGCTGTCACGTGTGGTCAGCACAGCTAGACCGCCCCAGGTGGCGCATTAAAGCGTCACTACCCCTCCCAAGATGGCGGCCAACTACAGTAAATCCTAGACCCCCAGAACCGGACCCGCTAAAACAGCGGTGGAGCTACAATTATATGCAAGTAAGAGGGGAAGATGCGCCGCAATAAAAACAGGGGATAATGAAATTAAATAACCAAAATACAAAAACGGGTATTTTAAAATTACAAAGCGCGTCTGCCACACAGCGCTCGCATGCGCAAGTCCGTGCTGCAAATTAGGTAGAGTGTACCTTGTCCAGGCCGAGCCCGGGATCGAACCGCCTTAAATAGGGCTGTCACGTGTGGTCAGCACAGCTAGACCGCCCAGGTGGCGCGTTAAAGCGTCACCACCCCTCCCAAGATGGCGGCCAACTACAGTAAATCCTAGACCCCCTGAACCGGACCCGCTAAAACAGCGGTGGAGCTACAATTATATGCAAGTAAGAGGGGAAGATGCGCCGCAATAAAAACAGGGAATAATGAAATTAAATAACCAAAATACAAAAACGGGTATTTTAAAATTACAAAGCGCGTCTGCCACACAGCGCTCGCATGCGCAAGTCCGTGCTGCAAATTAGGTAGAGTGTACCTTGTCCACTTTATCACACATGCTGAATATTGTGTTCTCTCCTGTAAATCTATGACTCAAAGTTCTACTTTTTTGCAGAATTGCCATGTGAAAATCTCTACATTTAAAGTATGAATAAATTAGATATCTATTTGTCACATTACCCAAACCCCTGAAATTCCAGGTCAGTAGAGTGTAAGCCTCAAGTCTAGCTGGTGCGTGCCCTTTGTTGCGCATGTCCTGTCAAGTCCTGTAGTGAGATTACCCAGTTGGGCAGTCACCCTAAGACTGTTCCATCATGCTTCATGTCTCTTATTGGGAAGGAACTCCACACACTCCCAGTTCCACCCCCATTAGGCCACCAGGACAGATCTGCAGCGACCCAAACTGATTAACCCAATTAAAACTCCTATCTCTTGGTGAGGGTAACCTGAGCCCCTCGTGTAAATGTAAATCCCAATATTTAAAATAGATATGTCTGATCAATCAATGTTGTATGCTGAACTGGAAGAAATTCGCTCTAGTGGCTGCTAGCTATGGGGGTGAATGTGTGGTCCTATCCAGAGTCCCACCTCAGAACCCTTGGTCCCTTCCCACTTTCCCATATCGAAAGATATTTAAAAGATCTCCTGTGTCTAATTTCACATGTTAGGCAGAAGAGTGCAAAGTATCCTCTGCAACTAGCTTCAAGCCTGCACACACCACATTATAAAGTCACTTGGCTACAGCATGCCATCCGACGTTCTGAGTGTGAAGCGGGGGTGCTCTTCATCACATCCTCTGTACCACCTCCAGAGGACATGCTCTCTTCACTCGATGCATCCTGCATCATGATGCAGGCTGTATTGTTCTGTGACCTCCATAGGGCTACTGGGGTCACCGTTGCACTTCTGCATGTGATGATGCTTGGTGTGGGGTGCGTCTTTAGTCCTATTTACAGCTTGTATTTTGTCCCTTTCTTCCATTGGGGCTTAAGTGCCAATCTCTAAGGGACCCAACATTGCCTCATTTTTCTCAGCCTAGTCTCATGCTTCCTTAGGCTCTGTGAAGAATGGGCCTTCAAATCAGTTATTACCTTGAGAGTCGGTGTTAAAAACAGGATGTATTAGAGGTCTCATTTGCACAGATGTGCCCTGACTGCTAAGAATGAGCTTCGTTGCTCTAGCACTGCTGTGATATAGTCAAGGAACAGGAATAATTGCCTGCAGCAGCCGGGCCAGGATCCATGGTATGAGTAGGATCAGGTTGTCATCTTCATAATTCAGGAGTTTGACTACTGTTGCACTAGGTGGACCCCTGGGTTAGGGGTCACTGATAAGACCCTTTGGGCTCTTTCCTTCATGAGGAGACCAGACAGACCTTCTGGGGGGGATACTTCTACTCCAGTTTTCAGGGTATGCTTCTGCATCCTTCAACTCTTTGCCCTAAGGGAGGCCCATGATTCTAAAACTGTGCCGAGACATGCCCAAGGCATCTTTTGCCTGACAATGTAGAAATCTAATTCTCTTTGGCATGCCACTCATGTCAGATTTTAATTCAGTGAATTAGTTATCTGTCTCTGAAAGTGCCACTGTTGCTGCATCAGCAAGGTGCCAAAACCTCTATGTGGCTGGACACACTGATCCTGCCGGCACTTATGTGGTCCTTCACAGGTGCTCAGCCAGTTCTCTTCATATGTGGAGCCTGGTACATGAGGGCACGCCCCTCAGATGGCTGCACCTGGCACCTCCAAGGGGGTCTTCTGATCCGCCAGTAGTAATTGTTGCAAGGTGGGGCAAGGCCAAGATGGCGACAGACGCAGTCGCATAATTGCGAGCTCCATCCTGGTGCCACAAAGATCCTGTTTTACATGTGACTTTCCCCCAATCCTGCACAGGAGAAAGGACTATTGAGCCACCTGTTGCCCAGTGCTCTGGCGGGGAGTCGCTGTGAGCTGCGCATGCTTCCCAGGGGCAATGGGATCTGCTGCGGTATACCATGTACTGAGAGAGAGGGGTCCCAGTGTGAAAGCAGCAATGATTTTACAACATTAAAATAAAGATATTTACAAAAACACCAAATGAGTCCACATTGTTTTAATTCACAATGAGGATGAGTATAACAAATATACAGAGTATCGTAGGTTGTACGGTGCCCAAGGGGGGAAGGGGGAAGTGATTGAGTGAGGATGGTGTGGTATGGGAATTGTGACAGTAAAATCAACCTGAATAACAGAATTTCATTTGTATATTAATTCAAATACAAAAATAGGACCAATGGTTCAATGCGGCGATATATACATATGTCATACTCCAGAGGTACAAATAATGTCAAATTAGGTAGGGAGTTGACAAATGTCAGGACAGTTGTCGATGTTTCGACCCTCAAAGTAACGCAGGGATTAGTGCAGCCCTTGCAGCAGGGTCTTCATCAGGACGAGGAACTGGGCAGGCAACCTGATGGATATATATATATATATATGAGTTCTGTTAATAGGTCAAAAATAGTCACGAGACACAACTAGATTGTGAGTTAAAACATAAAGCACACATTAACAAAGAGCATACCGTTATAGTTATTGCTCTTCTTATGAGGGGCATTTGTCGCCGTAGGTCATGTTGGTTACTAAGGGTGGAAGACACATTGAGTTAGAAATATGGGGACCAAGGGTCCTGGGAGCAGCAGAATAAGCATACTCTTATTCTGTAAAGGGGGGGCTCAAACTAGATTGCCGATCATCATGTACACAAGCGTGGTGTACTCATTTTGTAAAATAGAAAGAGCGGTGGAAGTACTCACTTTGTGAACAAGAAAGAGCGATGGAGGTCTAGACCGGTCCGTAGTTGGAAGAATCCGGAACAAGACATTGAGTTAGGCTTAATAAAACAACGTCCTGTGGGAGTGATTCAGGGACGTGTGGAGAAAAATGCGCTCACCTAGAGAACGCGGTAGCTTGGCAAAGGTAGTCTGGTGGGGATCACTTCAAGGTATCTGAGAGATAAAAATGATCGTAAGTAGAGGTTATCATCAGGGATCACGATCACACAGGCTGTAGTGTCAGAGTAGATAAAGCTTGCCGAGCATCATCCCGAGGGATTGACTCGGCATCATAGATTTGAAGAGAATGGCGCTTACCTAAGTAATGCGGTATCTCGTCAATCAGTACGGAAGGTGTCTCACTTCGTGGTATCTGTGGGGCAATGAGTTAGGAAATGATCGTGAGTAAAGAATCTCATCAGCATTCACGATTTCAAAAAAGGGTTAAAAGGCAGGGCGCGTGGAACTCACCAAACGCCGAATGAATCAGCCATGTAATCCCGCTCGTGTCTACGTCAGCACCAGCAAGACGGGCTTCCTGGTTAGGTTAGTAACCTAGGGAACGGTGTCACGTGACTGTGAGCCAAGATGGACATTGAAAAAACACTGCGCGTGTCCTAGAATTATCATACTTGAGTGACAATTGATGGAATTTGTTGGAAGTGCTCAATAATTGCCGAAAAGATCATTAGCATGAAAAAACACACAGTAATAGCCGTGTACTCGTGTCTCTGTCAGCAAACGCCTGACGGGCTTCTTGGTTAGGTTGGTAACCTAGGGAACGGTGTCACTTGACTGTGAATGGACATGGTAGAAAGACTGCGCGATACATGGTCACAAAGCTATGGTGACAATTGATGGAATTAATTAGAAATGCTCTATAATTGCCGAAAAGATCATGATAGGATGATGAATAATCAGACATATAAATACACACAGTGGTAACAAGTTAAATGTAAAAATCCCCCATATATAATGGTGAAGCAATGACAAAAAATGTGACAAGGGGAGACATCTGTCTGGGTATAGATGATTAAACACAAAATTAGCTAATTGTGGCGTACCTCTCTCAAGAGGGTATAGGCCAATTCTGGGTCAAATGAGTTCAGGATTAGACATTGAAAAAAGACTGCGCGTTTCATAGTCATAATGCTTCAGTGACAGTTGATGGAATTAGTTAGAAATGCTCTATAATTGCCGAAAAGATCATTAGCGTGATATAATAATCAGACATATAAATACACACAGTGATAGTGGAACAAGTTGCATGTAAAATCCACCATATACAATGGTGAGGCAATTGCGAAAAATGTGGCAACCACTTAAGGGGGGGACATCTGTCTGGGTCTAACTGGTTACAGACGAAATTGGCTGATTGTGGAGTACCTCTCACAAGAGGGTAAAGGCCAAATCTGGGTCAAATGAGTTCAGGATTGTACTCCCACCACAGGGTAGTCAGTTGCATAGGAACCTGTTAGGGTAGTATTGCTAACTGGGAAAAAGAACTATCTTGTTCGTTGAGACCATTGTGAATAGAGTTAAAGAGCAGCATCCACTTTACTTCGCGTACATTTAGAATACTAGCAATGTTGCCACCACGTGGTCCCAAAATTGCCTTTTCCAGTACCACCCACCGGAGACTATCTGGAGAGTGTGCTGCGAGTTTGAAATGGTCTACAAGTGGGGCGCCCTGGACCTCGCATCTGATCCTACTCATGTGTTGGAGAATTCTTACTTTGGCCTTTTGTTGGGTTTGACCGATATAAATCAGTTTACATGGACACACAATCGCATAAATGATGTTAGATGAATTGCAATTGCTGTGAGATTTGAGTTTGATTCTGTGTTGGAGATGTACAAATCCCTTCGTTGGTATGGTGGTGTCACAGGCCTTACAGTTGCCACACCTGAAGTGGCCAACAACCGGTGGTAGGTTCCATAATGAAGTGATGGTAGGGTCATCTGGGCTGGGTAGCAAGTATCGCACTACATAATCCTTCACACTTTTGGCTTTTTTGAAAGCATGTAATGGTGTAGCCGTTTGATTGATATCGTCGAATATCAATTGCCAATGTTGATTTACAATGCGTTTGATTTCATTGCTTTTAGTGGAAAACGTTGTCACGCAGACAATCCTGTTGTTTTGTTCATCTGCCCTGTCTTTTGGAGTGAGTAGTTCCTCTCTTGGATAAAACCAGGCACGTTTCCTTGACTTCTTGACTAATCGTCTAGGATAGCCTCGTTCTTGAAGACGGTTCGCAAGGTCCTCCGATTCTTTGAGATAGTGATCTTTGTTAGAACAGTTCCTCCGAATACGGAGGAATTGTCCAAATGGCAAGTTGTCACGGAGTGCGCGAGGGTGATGGCTGGTATATTGTAACAGTGAATTCCGCTCAGCCGGTTTACGATAGAGTGTAGTGAATAATGTCCCCGATTCCTCGTAGATGGTAATGTCCAGGAAGTTGATAGTTTTGTTGTCTGATTGGCTCGTGAATTTGAGATGGGGTGATTGTTGATTCAACCATGTAAAGAACGATGATAATACCTCCGTTCTGCCACTCCAGATCATCAGTATGTCGTCAATATATCGCATCCAGAGACTGAGTTGGTCTCTGAATGGATTGGAGTTATTTAGTATAGTATCATCTTCAAATGCCGCCATGTACAGAATTGCCAAGTCTGGGGTGAAGGGAGCCCCCATCGCTACGCCAGAGATCTGGAGATAGAATTGATTTTTAAATATAAAAAAGTTTTTTGTCATGGCAATCGTCAGAAGAGCTACAATGAACTCTGTTGGAACTTGCACTGGAGCAGGTCGTTGGTTAAGACACCTGGTTACCACAGCTAGGGCTTCCTGTTGAGGAATGCAGGTATAGAGCGATACCACATCGCATGTAGCTAGTACTTGATACTGTGGGTCGAAAGATCTATTCTCAACAATGTTTATAGTATGCATGGTGTCACGCAGGTATGATTGAGTAGACTCTGCGAGAGGTTTAATGAAGAAGTCGATATACTTCCCAAGTGGTTCCAGTATGGACCCGCAGCCAGAGACTATAGGGCGTCCCGGGGGTTGTCCATACTTTTGTGTATTTTGGGTATAGTGTAAATGGTTGCCAGTCGCGGATGTTTTTGATTAAGATATGAAAATTCATGTTCAGACAGAAAACCTTGGTCCAGGCCAGCTTGCGTCAACTGCTGAATTTCAATGGCGATGGCTTTGGATGGATCAGATCTTAATGGTTGGTAGCTATTCCCATCATTTAGTTGGCGCATAATCTCGGATTCGTAGTCAGATATGTCTTGGATCACAATAGCGCCGCCTTTATCCGCTGGTTTAATCACCACATCGTTGTTGCGGGCCAGTGATTGCAGGGCCACCTTTTCAGTTTTGCTGATGTTGTACTTCGTGTAGGATTTAGTATCAAGGATTTGTTGACGATTGCCATGACAAAAAACTTTTTTATATTTAAAAATCAATTCTATCTCCAGATCTCTGGCGTAGCGATGGGGGCTCCCTTCTCCCCAGACGTGGCAATTCTGTACATGGCGGCATTTGAAGATGATACTGTACTAAATAACTCCAATCCATTCAGAGACCAACTCAGTCTCTGGATGCGATATATTGACGACATACTGATGATCTGGAGTGGCAGAACAGAGGTATTATCATCGTTCTTTACATGGTTGAATCAACAATCACCCCATCTCAAATTCACGAGCCAATCAGACAACAAAACTATCAACTTCCTGGACATTACCATCTACGAGGAATCGGGGACATTATTCACTACACTCTATCGTAAACCGGCTGAGCGGAATTCACTGTTACAATATACCAGCCATCACCCTCGCGCACTCCGTGACAACTTGCCATTTGGACAATTCCTCCGTATTCGGAGGAACTGTTCTAACAAAGATCACTATCTCAAGGAATCGGAGGACCTTGCGAACCGTCTTCAAGAACGAGGCTATCCTAGACGATTAGTCAAGAAGTCAAGGAAACGTGCCTGGTTTTATCCAAGATAGGAACTACTCACTCCAAAAGACAGGGCAGATGAACAAAACAACAGGATTGTCTGCGTGACAACGTTTTCCACTAAAAGTAATCAAATCAAACGCATTGTAAATCAACATTGGCAATTGATATCCGACGATATCAATCAAACGGCTACACCATTACATGCTTTCAAAAAAGCCAAAAGTGTGAAGGATTATGTAGTGCGATCCTTGCTACCCAGCCCAGATGACCCTACCATCACTTCATTATGGAACCTCCCACCGGTTGTTGGCCACTTCAGGTGTGGCAACTGTAAGGCATGTGACACCACCATACCAACGAAGGAATTTGTACATCTCCAACACAGAATCAAACTCAAATCTCACAGCAATTGCAATACATCTAACATCATTTATGCGATTGTGTGCCCATGTAAATTGATTTATATCGGTCAAACCCAACAAAAAGGCCAAAGTAAGAATTCTCCAACACATGAGTAGGATCAGATGCGAGGTCCAGGGCGCCCCACTTGTAGACCATTTCAAACACGCGGCACACTCCCCAGATAGTCTCCGGTGGGTGGTACTGGAAAAGGCAATTTTGGGACCACGTGGTGGCAACATTGCTAGTATTCTAAATGTACGCGAAGTAAAGTGGATGCTGCTCTTTAACTGTATTCACAATGGTCTCAACGAACAAGATAGTTCTTTTTCCCAGTTAGCAATACTACCCTAACAGGTTCCTATGCAACTGACTACCCTGTGGTGGGAGTACAATCCTGAACTCATTTGACCCAGATTTGGCCTTTACCCTCTTGTGAGAGGTACGCCACAATCAGCCAATTTCGTCTGTAACCAGTTAGACCCAGACAGATGTCCCCCCCCTTAAGTGGTTGCCACATTTTTCGCAATTGCCTCACCATTGTGTATGGTGGATTTTACATGCAACTTGTTCCACTATCACTGTGTGTATTTATATGTCTGATTATTATATCACGCTAATGATCTTTTCGGCAATTATAGAGCATTTCTAACTAATTCCATCAACTGTCACTGAAGCATTATGACTATGAAACGCGCAGTCTTTTTTCAATGTCCAATCCTGAACTCATTTGACCCAGAATTGGCCTATACCCTCTTGAGAGAGGTAAGCCACAATTAGCTAATTTTGTGTTTAATCATCTATACCCAGACAAATGTCTCCCCTTGTCACATTTTTTGTCATTGCTTCACCATTATGTAGTGTAGTTCCTATCTTCCCAATAGGCTCTGCGCATTGGAATAATACCTACAGCAGTAAAGGCCTAGGCCAGACGTTAACTAGGTCTACTACTGTCGATACTAGACTTAAGTTTTGGGTTTGCCAGCGTAGCTCAGAGTTCGCTAGAAACTTTCTCGAATGTTCAAGGAGGAATTAACTTCCCTGATTAGACAAGAAGGGATTTAGTTTCTGACAACCATAGAACATGACAACTTTGCTCTCCCCTAATCAAGAGTCAATCTCGAGAGTCGTGTGAACAAAAGGCAAATTATTTTACTCAGTCAGTACGTGCATTCTTAGTCTCATCAGAATGTAGAGAAAAGGAAGAGACGGGCGTGTTCAATAAAAAGGTGTTATTTATTGATCAGTCTCTTTTCTCATACAAGAGAAATGGATCGATATTATTGCAATACTTATAGCTAAGTAAAGTGCATACATTAAAAGCAATAGTATAAAGTAATACTGTAAAAACATTGATATGGTTTCTAAGCCATAAGATGTTTAAAATGAATAAAATATATTTACATACACATATACATTTGACTAAACGTACTCAACTGGTGTTTCTAAATACGCCTACCCCGTGTACCTGACCTAAGCCTAATACGTGGGCGGGAATAGAAAGTTACAGTTTAGTTTAAGTTTGTTTTTGCCAAGTGAATAACTAAAGAATTCTCTGTGAGGGGTTATTCAGTTCTGTACCTGGAATTTAGGATGAATGAGGAATGGTATCTCTCTCTCTGGTCTCAATATTCCAGGCGGCCTGCGAGGGCTGCCCAGAAACGCTGGGGCTGGATTCTCGGCAGGAGAAAGCAGCGCGTCTCTCAGCGCGTCAGGAAGGCGGGGCTGCTGCCAGCGGGGTCTGCTCTGCTCTCGGCTTCGGCAAGTATGGCTGCTCCGTCTCGTCACCACGCGTGTGTTTGCATATGGCAAGATCGGTAATATTTATACCTTTAAGGTGCCGAGATTGACGTAAGGATGGACATAGATACGTCAATAAAGATGTCATACGACTTGCTCGTTAGCACATTCTTTTACTAAAGTTCTCGGTGAAATCAAAACAATGGCCGCAGGGTTTTGCCCAGGTTGTCATAGGTTTGATTTGTTATGAGAACTCCGTATGCCTTATCAGGGACTGGAGGAATATCGTTTGTCTAATTAGATCGCAAGCGTTATGACCTAATCAGATAACACGTTCCTGTGCCGTAGTGTGACTGCGTCAGATAACGGTATCTGCATCATGGGGAATTTCTGCCTCATGGGCTGACTGCTAGTTAACTTGTTGGTTTGTTTAACTAGAATAGGGTCAGGAATAGGGGGATCGATTCAGGACCTATAGGAATACATGACACCCACTCCAAGCTAACTATGGACATATTTACTAATCTAGGCATAGTATAACATAGTACAACATACTATAGAGTAGTGTGTATACCTTACCACCCCAAAATACATAAATGCATTTCGAAATTTTCAAATATACTGAAAAAAATTGCAGACATATATATATGGTATGCACTCAAGCTGTAGAAAAATGCCAAAGTAATCGCATTTGTATACATTATTGCTTATTTGGTATATGAGAATTACACATGAAATGGTTTCTGACAGAAAAAAGTTTCGAGACCATTCCATCACAGAATAAAATATCTTTATGAACATGCCAGCGGGCAGCTAATGTCTATAAGCTATCTAAAATTTAGAAACCTTAGTTCTCTAAGAATAGTTCTTACTTTAAGCAGAAGATAGTGTCCCGAAAAATATGCAAAAATATTTGGGGGCTGCTGAAAAAACTGCTGTCCGTGAACTGGAGCGAAAATGTTCATGTGACTTTATTTTTAAAGTTGAAGGCCGAATTCAGGGAACGCCATGTGCGAGCTTGCTCAAAAGTCTCTATTTCTGTTCGGGTGAGAACATCATATCATTTAGGCTTTCGAAAAAACTGTCAACAGCTTCCTGGGAAAGTTCCACTAACTCGGAAATAGGTGTAATCATGCATTCTTGCGCATGATTATCTCCATTGACATTCTGATTTGCATTACTGACAGAAGGTCGTACCTGTTCGATGCTGCTTTCATCTTGAACTTCACTACCCATCAATCGTAGTGGTGAAGCTTCCACGAATGCCGTCATCAGGATTGGTAGCCTTTGAGGGCAGCACAAAGCATGAACCTTAATCGGGCTCAACAATGTTTCTGCATCCATCGGCGCATCCGATTGTAGCGTCAGACAGGTGTCTAACACGCATTCTTCTCCGCATAGCAGACACCTCAATACAGGTAAAACACATCTTTGCCACATTGGTCGAAATGATAGAAACCAGGTCATGTTCAGGTCTCTAAGCCGGGATAGTCCCAGGATTTTTGATATCCGGTCCCGGTATCCAATGGCTAGGATTGTTTCTTCCCTTGTCGCAAGAGTTTTGTCTGTGACATGGGTTGCCATAACGAAAAATAAGGACTAAGAATAGGATTCCTGCAATTAGTCCCAGGATCAGGGGAAGTCCGCCAAAAATCGAATGGACGAAATCTGGAAAAATACCCAGTATGGGTTTGAATGGTGTTAATGCCATCGAAAATACTGTCTTAAATACCCCTGAGATCCCATTGGTATCAGAAACATTTAAGATTTCATTCAGGATTTCTGCGAAATGTACGGGGGAATTAGTTGATAATAATGTATGTATCTCTGCAGTCGTCCTTGCGACTTGTAGATCATACGTTTCTTTTGATGACGAGAGCCTGGTAGGCGTCTGAAGAAGGACTGTTTTCATTCTGCTTAAAGTATCTATTCGAATAGAAGTAATTTTCAAATCGGGCCATGCCCTTGCCTCCCTGTCTGGAAAGGAGCTGGGGAACAATGAGCGTCCACAGCACTTGACCTTCGCAGTCGTAGTAATTAGATAAGGAGTCCCGGGCATAAGACTACAACATCTGCGGTCTACAATAAGAATGTAACTCCCATTATAGAGTCTTTGAAAGAATGGTTCTATTTCAGTTGCAGGTGCGCCTTGCTGGTGACATGAAAGGTTGTATGAATTCCCTTCACAGGCTCCATGCAAACTAATTCCGTTACACAGAAGCGTGCCGCTTAGTGACATCGCACAATTGTTGCCACTAAGAAACACTTTCTGGCCTTTATTACTGACACATGCATGTGAATAGGGCAGGTTCCATGTTGTTTTAAGGTACCCCTTTCCCAATTTCTCGTACATGCCAGCCTGTATATATTTTTGGCAGTATTGAAACCTGAAGGTTGAGATTGGAATATTTATGATTCCGTGTATTATCCATTCACTGACAGGTCGTTCTGACATTGTCATTGGTAATCTTTCTAGTTTTTCAATGCTCAAGATTGTATAATCAGCACCCTTTTGCGCCATACCGATTTGTCTATCAGTAAGGTTAAAGATTTGGAATAGTGACATTGTGTTGATTAGACGCCAAGGCACATAGCCTGAATGCAGATTTTGTAACGTCCAGCCAAGCTGTACAATAGAACGCAATTGTGACTGACCATGTTGTAATACCAGTAAGTCTTGCGATAATATATCGATTGCTGAAGACACAATGCTGTCCACTGAAAAAATTCTGGAGGACAGAGTCATTAACCCATTGTCCACTACAGAAAGTGATTTTTCCAAATTGATACGGTCAATTTCCCGTATTCTCTCTGCTGTTTCAATTTGATTAACCTTCCAGGCCTCATTGTATGCTGCATATACAGAGGCTGCTATGAAACGCTTTTGACGCTGTTTGCGTGGTCCCAAAGTGAAATCACGCAAGTCAGCACCATCAGTAAGTAAAGTTAGGTGTTGCTTAATTTCAGGCAGTGTGGAAGTTTGTAGCCATTGAAGGCACAATTTGCCCACACTGTAGGTGGTAATTATCCCTGGGTGATGTCTTTGGGGATATCTAAGGTCTGGCCTGGTCATTTTGAAACCCTGTGTTTTGTTCAGGAATCTGTCTTGACAGTTATTAGTATCTGTGGGCCAGATCAACCACTGTTTCCAATCAGGATGTGTTCTGTTTTGGTTTAATATGTGGTTTACGTCTATCTCTTCATCTTTAGAAGTGTTGCTAAACATTGTTGGCTTTGGAATAGACGGTTTATTTAAATCTTTGATTTTGGCTAGGCCAAGACAGGAGGTTTGTTGAACAGTGTCATTTAAAAATATCATTTGTTCTGGGATCATGCAGGCTCTAAACAAAGCTTCTATACCCTGTACTTGCCATTCTTTTGTACCCCAAACACTTTTCAATTCAACATTTTTGTCCCAATATTCAAAACCAAATGTATTCATTTTTTCAAAGAATGACTCTGAATATAACAATTTTGTGTTGGTTATCATGGTTTTGGTCCCTGTCTTGTTCGACAATTTAAAATAGAATGTTTCAGCATTACTTGTGTTAAAACCTGAAAAATATGAATATTTGTCGTAAACGGTTCTTGAGCTCCCTTTTGGAGGTGTTGCACAGTGTTCCCATTGATTATAATTTAAAACATTTCTAGGTTGTGCAGATCTATGTAAAAAGTGGTTACCATAGTGGTTATAGCAATACATACTATCATAATTTGTAGAACCCTGCAAATAATCATGTTTTGTAAATTTAGCAGACATTACTAAGTCAGACATCATATTATTAATGCTTTCGAAGTCCCAATCATCAGCAAATGAGTTTGGTTTCACAAAGTCACTCAAGGAGATCTTAATTTGGTGTGGATATTTCAGGATCTCGACCGGACCATAAATTTTATAGTCAGTGTTGTCCCATGCTACCCCACCCGGTATAGGATTGGCTGTGAAGTTGGCTGAAGAAAGTTCTCTTTTCTCGACGTGTGAAGATGTGTGTGGTTTGAGGATCAAGTTGATTTTCTGACTTGCTGTGTCCATTTTAGCATATTTTCCCTCAATGAAGCGTCCCAAAGTAAGTACCATGATGAGCCAAAGTATGAGGATAAATGCACCAAAACCCACCCAAAATTCAATCCATGGAGAAATCAGATATGTTTCTTTCAGTTGTTTCAAAAGTTCTTTAGCTTTTTCTTTAAAGGTTTTTGATGATGGCTGTGTCTTTGATTCACTGAAGCCTTCAGAGGAATCATCGAAGTTTATGAAGTAGCTGGATGCAGTTCTGTCAATTGTTCCAATTGGTTCAGGATTTCTCTTTCTTGCATTTTCACTTGGTACTTCATTATAGATTGGTGTGTCTCTGCTAAATGTTTTTATTTGGGTTTTCAGAGGTCTGAGTTCTATTGCATTGTTGCATAGTCCTTGTTGTTCTTCTTTAGGCGTGTCGAATGTGATGAGCCTCTTCGTTAGGACCTCTGTACTGGTGGCAAACCTTGGTGTTCTGCTACTTATTGGGAGTCCACTTGGCCTACTGTTTGTTATCGGCCACATGTTGTGGTTTTACCAGGTCGATGGATACAACTCGGTTCTCCTTTTTACCAGCAAGTGGCGGTAGTACAACTGATCTTGTCCCGTTGACAGACAAGACAGGAACTGCTTTTCTGTAAGAAGGCCCAAATTCCTTCTTTACCGCGATCTTTTCCCTGACTAGATCCCCGACTTTTGGAATCCAGACAGGTCTTGCTGGGACAGGTGGTGGTTCGTCAGTGGTTGTTGGCTGTTGTTTCAACTTTATGTTGCTCAGGTCTTTTCTTGTTTTGTTTAAGTCCTGCAAAATAGCCAAATGGTCTTTGATATCAAAGCTTTTTTCTTTCACCACTGAAGTCTGACTATCAATGTCAGAGATCATCATCCTAGTTCCAAATAATAATTCGTACGCACTGAATCCCTTCAGAGAATTTCTTGGCAAGTTATTTAGACTACGTTGGACACTTATTAGATGTTTGACCCACCCAGCTCCCGAACCTAATATCCTTTCCGTTATAGATTGCTTTCTGCCTTGGTTTTTTCTTTACACCATCCAGTACCCTCAGGAAGGAAGTGAGAAGATTCCCGCTGGGCTGTGCTCATTTGGCCATGTTTCCCCCCAGGCTGGTGGGCTTGAGTGAAAACAATGGTCGAACGTAGCATGCTCTTAGCGTATATGCCATTTAGACTCGCAAATCTTTGTATAACAGTCCGGACGTCAGCAGAGTGCTGGTGATCTACATTATAAGTGGAAACTAGCCTGTATATGTTAATCGCAAGCCATTCTTTTTACTGGTAATATTATCTGCCGTAATACGACGAGGTATCAAACTGTTTCGCTCCCCACTGCGATCTCTATTGCAGTTTGGGCAGCGTTTTACAAACATGGTGTGACGCAGGCTCATGCCTGGCCACCAGTACCGTGATTGTAATTCTTCCAGAGAATCTTTTAATTTAAGGTGTCTGAGACCCTCGCCCATATGTGCGTCTGCGATTAACAAGTTTCTCCTGTCCATGTTTGGAATCACTCTATCCCCCACTCCAGGGATTCGAGCAAAAGGGACGGAGTTTGCATCGATTATGTATGTATAATTGAGTGGATAGTTGATCGGTAACGCTGAGCAGTCGCCTTTTGATGACGTTTTCACCGCCAGCACTGTTTCACCGTCAATGTGTTTTAATGTACGCTTTTTTCGAACTACGGGAGCCGATTTAGTGGCTGCCGCTGCGGCTGTTTCAGCCAATGAATTCCCTACAACGTGAACGCCATCACGCTGATGACTCAGTGAGTGTGTCACGTGAGTCTTTGGTAGTTCTTTTTGTAAATGAGCTATTTGTTCCCAGAGCAGTTTCTGCTTTATTGGTGCATCTGTGTCATCTTTGTAACCGTTTTGAATCCATGTCTGCAAATCCTTGTTGTATGATTTGACGCAGTAATATGAATCTGACACTATAAGTGACGGGAATTCACGATCCGCATTATCTAGCGCCATTTTCAATGCTATTATTTCAGTTTGTTGTTCTGAATTAGTTTCTACTGAGTGTGATTTTGTTAATAGAGGTCTTAGTTTACCTCCGCGCCACACTTCTTTTGTAATCTCACATGTGGGGTTGTATGCTTGTTCTCCCCAAACGGAGGGTTGAGCATGTCCGTCTGTATAGATTACACAGGCGTAATGTCGTAGAGGCAGAATGTCGGACGGCAGAGGATATGTTTTTTCATATTCTTCTAGTTCTTGATCAAAGTAGTAGTATACTTTGTCCGTTGTGATTGAATTTACCCATTGTAACCATTCTGGATCCAATGTTGTTGTTGGTAAATTACCCGGTGTTGTCAATGCCTCAAAGGCTGATTCAGCTGTTCTGACTGTGATATGTCTAACGTCAGCTATGTCTTTTTCTCTAGCTATTGCGGTTTGAACTGCATGTACAATTTTTTCTTTGTTGCTGAATCTCTGTTCAGCTTTTGTGTACAAGTGTGATTTGAATGCAATTGGTACCTTTACTCCCTCATTAGAGGTCAGGTATGTGAATCCGCATCTCCCTGGGATGACTCGAATCACAAGATTGCGTGTGTTATCACGTGTTTCTAATTTTGTTTTAATTAGCATGTCTGTTTGTAAGGATCTCAAAATTTCTGTGTGTATTTGAGTCCAACTGGATCTTTTAAAGTCTGGTTTAATTAGATCATAAAGGGGTTTGACCCTTTCTGCGTAATTTGCAATGTATGTTCTTCCGAAATTTCGGAAGCCTAGAATCGACTGTAAGTTTTTTAGTGTTCTAGGTGCTTGGAGTACGGCACATTTCTCTAGGAAATTGTCAGCCAGGCTTTTGCCTTCACTTGATAACTCATATCCTAAGAATAGGACTGTCAGATGGGCAATTCTGGATTTTTTAAAGTTGAATTTGTAACCCTCTGCTGCGAACCCAAGTATTATGGTGTTCACTCTCTTCAAGTGAGTCTCCAAGTCATCATCTGTTAAGTAAATGTCATCGACATAAGATAATGCTTCATCATCATATAGTTGTAGTAATTCTGTTACTCTCGCTGAGAATACCCCCGGGCTGTTCTTGTACCCCTGGGCTAACCGACAGCATTGCTTTTGAGTGCCATTTACTGAGAATGCAGTTAAATATCTGCTCTCTGGTGCTATGTTTTGACAAAAGAATCCATTGGAGATGTCCAAGGTTGTTTTGTATTTTTTGCGCACTATGTTATTCATTAGTGCAGCACTGTGTGAGTTTTGCACTGCAAAAGTTTTGCAACATGTGTTAAGGTGTCGGTAATCCAAAACTAGACGATATGAATTGTCTGGTTTGGAGACCGGAAACAAAGGATTGTTCATTTGTGAGGTGCAAGTTTCAATCACCCCCTGGTATTCTAGCTGATCTAGTATTTCATTTACCTGTTTTTTAGCTTCTTGTTAAATTGGGTACTGCCTTTGTGCAGTAGGTTGTGATTTGAACTGGATTTTGTGAGGAGGAGAATCCTCATCCCATCCTACGTGATTTTTATATAAAGCAAGTGCTAGAGCCACTGCCCACTTTCTAGCAAGTGTGTATTTTTTATGAATTGGAATTTGATTTGAGAAGGCAGGCATAATTACTTCTTCGCCATGAGGGCACTCCCTGACAAACTCTGGTGGCCAGTCTTTTTCAGCTAGAAGGATATCATAGCCCTTGGAGAGATTATCCCAAAATAGTCCCCTTATTTTCCTAGTCTTATCTCCCTCTATACGTAATGTTATCTCGTATATCTTGTGGGGTTTGCTAACTCTGGTGTCTGCAGTTTCCACTTAAAGATATTCATTCGTGTCCACTGTCTCCAGATGATTCATAAGGACTTTGCGAGCTATGCTCACTTCTGCTGCACTGTCTAGCATTGTCTGAGCCCACTCTCCGTTTTTCAGTTGTGTCCTCAGTATTCTCGGCATTGTTAACTACCTTGATACTGGCTACCTTCTTTTTTGGAAATTGTAATTTCTTTTTTAGTTGAGCAGGTTCCTTGTCTTTGGACTTGGCGTGCTCTTCTCTTTGTTCTGATCGTCCTCTTCTTTCCGATTTCTGCGAGGAAGTCTGAAAAGATTGAGAGGGACGTGTATCAATGTCTTGATATCTATCAGGTTTTTTAATATTATCCCTATTTCTAAGGTTATATCTTTTCCCAGAGGGGTCACTCTGGGGTGACCTGTGTCTCTGGTTCGGAGATTTCTCCCTTCGCCTAGGAGACCTTCCTCGGGACTGGAATTTCTTTTCTTTTGGATTGGATTGTTTGTTTCCATCCCAGTTCTTTTTTGGTGATATATTATTAAAAAATATTTTTTCTGGACTTTCAGTCAGTTGCGGTTTTACTGGTATTCCACCTAAACTATCTCTACCTAGTTCCTCATAGGATTTTTCTATGATTCTGGCAATTTCAGCTGGTTGGTCTGCTATATCTGTCTCCTTTAACCTCTGGCGGATCGCCACGTTCGCTGCTTCACCTTTTATGTTGGCTAATAGTATAGCCGAGACCTGCTTGAAGTCTTTTAGTAATTTCATACCAGGAGTTAAAGCAGGTTCTGGACCGTATTCGTCTTGAATTTGTTTTAGCACATCTGGTATCACCGAAATGGATGGAACACCGTGCGTTTTTGTATAGATGGAAGCAAAGACTGTACCCCAAGTGTCACAGTCCTCAATGTGTGGTGCGATTCCCATTGGAAGACAGATAGTCAGAATCCTGTGTTTTTCTAATGGGGTGGTGTCAGGAAACACCGCCTCTATTTGGGTAATTTTCTGTGCCAACCAGAATGGTATTTGTTCCCGTTTAGTCGGTACTTTACCTAGGCAGGACTGGATGTTCTGTGGTGTGATTTTATTTACACCACATGATTTATTTACACCGATGGAAGACTAGGCGGAGACGCTGGACATACTTTCGCTCTCCGGCCAGATTTACAGCTTTGTAATCTTTTAAATCTTTTAAATTGCACTGAAATCGTCCCAGGGGCTGAATTAGAGCTCTCTCACTGGGCGAACCTTTTTAATCTTATTTACACATTTGTATAGATTTAATTATACTTGTGTTGTGTTGTGTTACATGCTGTGATTTATTACTGCATACACCCTACCTCTGAGCTGACTCGGCACCCGCAGACTCCTCGTTCCACCGCCAGTCAGCAGCTGACTGTTTGATGTGGAGGGAGACTCCGGGGACAGCCCGTTCTTTCTGAGCCACTCACTCACTTCCTGATTGTCCCAACCTGAACCGCCATCTTGGTTGGGTGAGCGGTCTAGTTGCTCCGCCCCAACCTAGACAGCCGGCAGTATTTTTACCGGCAAGGGCGAGGGAGCGCAGCGGACGAGCGCAGCGGGCGCACGAAGGGCGCGCCGAAGACGCGCCTAAGAGAAGCCCGTCTGCTCCCGTCCGCGCCAGGATGTCGCCACTCGCCAGGAACCCTGGCCAAACGGAGGTAACCCAGCGTGCTTACACTCCGGCGCAGCTGATGGGCTTTAACACTATACACCTGACCTGCACAAAAATCAACCCACATCTGGTGCAAAGTGCCACTCGATGTGTGTGTGGATATTTGCTCCCATACATATCCCCCCCTCAAACCCCTCTGTCGACACCAGCGCGTGACTCGGTAAGAGTTGCACAACTGAATGTAAGATCTCTTGGTAAACATTACTTACAAGTACACGATTTAGTTGTCGACCAATCTCTTGACATTTTGTTCATTACTGAAACTTGGATGCAAGATGAAATAACATCGGTAGCTAACTTGGCCACTCCCACAGGCTATACTATCCACTCTCTAAACAGACAGACCAGAGGAGGCGGGATAGCGGCAATGACAAGATCCCATTTTGAATGTACTTTCACTAAGCTACAAATTGCAGGCTGCGAGAGCGCTCGCTATACTATTAAGATAAACCCTCATCTATCCTTTTCAGGCATTCTAATTTACAGGCCGCCGGGAAATGAAAGCAATTTTGTAAAAACTCTATTAGAGACAGTATGTTCATTGGCCGCCGGAACAGCGAATTTTAACATTCTCGGAGACCTGAACATACACTTTGACTGCAGTAATGAGACAAAAATAGCTAATCTACTTGCCGACTTAGAAGGGTTTCAACTTAGACAGATGGTCCAGGGAGCTACGCACACTGGAGGCCATCTTCTAGATCCCATTTTTACTACCATAGAAGAGGCCGTGGTGTCCTTGCCTATACCTATGACATGGACGGATCACTTGCTGACCATTATGTCCATCCCCAATCAGGCTAAATCCCAGCCAAGGCCAACACCCAAGATGTATAAGAGGCCGTGGAGGAAACTACGGATAGAAGACTTTGCCAACTTGCTCAAAGAACTACCGCTATCCCACTCTGACAACTCTAACCTATGTTACGAAAACTACTGTAACTGGATAACCCAGGCCCTGGATATACTGATTCCTACCTCCTGGGTTCAAACACGGGCCAAGGAGTCAAGCCCTTGGTTTGACGAAGAGCTATTAGCTTTGAAAAAAAGCTGTAAAAAAGCAGAGCGAAAATGGAGGAAACACTATGACTCCGAGCTAAAAGCTCAATATAATATAATTCAGAAAAAATATCATAGACAGATCTGTAAAACCCGTGCAACCTTTTATGCCAATGAAATCAATGTAAGTTCCAATCCTTCCAAGATAATCTTTAAAATTCTAAAAGATCTGAGCACAAAAAAAGCAGAAGCTAACATCTCTACATCACAGGTGTTCTGCGATAAATTGGCTCTGCACTTTGTGGATAAAATTGAAAAAATCTACAATGTCTTTCCCGCAAAGCCTGTGCTCACCCCCTCTAAAATAGAAATTATATCCGAACTTACCAGCATCCCGGAGCTAAATCAGGAGGTTTTTGTCGGACTCTGTCAAAAAATTAAGTCAGGCTCTCCCCTCGACCCTTTAAAGCCCGAGCAATTCAGGAAAGCAGGCACCACAGTACTTGATCCACTAAAAGACATCATTAATACTTCACTGGCAACATCAGAAATCCCCTTAGAATGGAAGCAGGCATGGGTTAATCCCATAATTAAAAAACCTCACTTAGATCCGACAAAACCTGATAACTATAGGCCCATATCCTTACTGCCATGGCCTGCCAAGATTGTGGAATCCCACGTGAATACCACCCTTACGGCACACCTCCATGCCAACAATATCTTGGACGCCTCCCAGCATGGTTTCCGTGCAGACCACAGCACGGAGACGGCACTTCTTAGTGTCACAGAACATCTCAGATCCATCAGAGATTCCGGTCAAACGGCAGCGCTGATCTTGCTCGATCTCAGCGCTGCCTTTGATACGGTCTCTCATGAGGTGCTTCTGTACAGACTGGAGGCAGCAGGAGTGAAGAACACAGCTCTGGCTTGTTTTAAAGCATTTCTATCAGACAGATCTTTCCAGGTAGCTACTCCTCCTTTTGTCTCTAAAAAGTGCAACATAAGGCAGGGAGTACCTCAGGGTTCAGCGCTTAGCCCAACACTCTTTAACCTATATGTTCAACCACTAGCTGAGGTCGCCAAAAGGTGGGACCTTTCCATCGTATCATACGCTGACGACACTCAGCTAGTGGTAACATTGAGTGATGACAACGGATCAGGAGCACCGAATTTTAAACATGGCCTCACTGCAGTAACTGAGTGGCTGACGGCCAATTACCTACAACTCAACGCCGGTAAAACGGAGGTGTTAATAGTAGGAAAAAATACCGAAACCTGGGGAAAAGATTGGTGGCCAGACAATCTTGGCCCCCCCCCCCAACCCCAATACAGAGGTAAAAAACCTGGGGGTGTGGTTCGACTCAACTTTGAGTTTTACTAGCCACACAAAAAAAGTAGCTGCCACAAGCTTCGGTATCCTGCGCAATTTACGACCAATACTAAAATTCTTCGACCCCTCCACACGTCAGGTAATCATCCAAGCCACAATTCTTTCCCGCTTAGATTATGCTAACTCCTTACTCCTGGGAGCCAATCAAGCGGAAAAAAAACGTTTTCAGCGCGTCCAAAACGCGGCAGCGCGGGCCCTAACAGGGCTACCCCGATTCGAGTCTGCAACCAAGACCCTGGTAAAACTGCACTGGTTGCCGGTGGAAAAGAGAATCGCTTTTAAGGCCCTGTGCTTGGCCTTTAAGATTAAAAAAAAATCTCTACCTCCCATGCTATGTCATCTTATGACGCAGTATACTCCCAATAGAGCGCTCAGATCCGAAGGAAAAAACCTGGTCACAATTCCCCGTTTTAGGCTAGCCCGCACAGGAGGGCGTTCCTTTCAATACATGGCTGCCAAACTATGGAACGCACTACCTCTGCGGATTCGGAGTATAAATGACCTTCTTACCTTTAGAAAGGCATTAAAAACCCACCTGTTCTGCTAAACTGACCTGATAACCTGTCTGTATGTTGTGTACTCTCCTGTCTAGTCAAGCGCCGGGACGCCCCTTCGCTGGGGCAGCCGCCGCGCTATATAAGCAGATGTAACATAACATAACATAACATTTGTGTTCCCCTGGTGAGGGGTCAGCTGTGGAAGTTTAATCGCTGGCTGAATTGTTGAAGTCCGCATCACATACTGGACTAATTGTCTATGAATTTTTATTAATTGTTTTAGTTGTACTAAAAGATCTGCTGCAGGCATTCTTTCGAAGTCTGGATGTGGTGTGTATCCGGCTAGTACCGGCCACGTTGCTCCTGGTCTACCTAAAGGACCGAGCCTGGTGATGTGATTATTATGTTTTAGGGCGCCATCAAATAAGAGCAAATGCTCTTGGAATTTGAGTGGTACTTCCACCTCCTCGAAAGGAGTGTACATTTCAGGAGGTTCCTCTATTTTGTAATAGTGGAAGTACTTTGTTACAGCATTTGCTGCTGGAAAATGTATCCATGAATAGTATACCTCTGTCTGCCGATATTCGTGTGCCTCAATTACGAATATGACTGTGCCACCTCTAGGTGTCAGTCCATTTTCTATAAGTTTTAGAGTTATAGATCTCCTTTTGATGACCGGAATGAGTATTATATCCGCGTCTGCTGCTTGCATGGTAGCATCAGCATCTGCGAGTTCAGTTGCTAATCTAACTGCCTCTCTTTCATCATCACTCTCTGCCATTTTACCGACAGGAAGCTTATTTTGTTTGTTTGCAGATCAGGTTTCTTATGGAACAAAGATTAGATGCACAATATTTTGGAACTGTTTATCCTTCAACGTTGACTTAACGAAGAACCATACATAGGAGTTCCCTCCTGCGAGGTTTTGGAGGATATAACCTTTCACCCACTCCAGACGTCTTTGGAGTATTGTGGGAAAAGGGGTCTGAGTGAGAAAGCACGACTGAGTTACTCTAAATGTCTTACGTTAGTTTTATCACCCTTTCCAAATGCGTTGGGCGCCATGTAGTGTAGTTCCTATCTTCCCAATAGGCTCTGCGCATTGGAATAATACCTACAGCATTAAAGGCCTAGGCCAGACGTTAACTAGGTCTACTACTGTCGATACTAGACTTAAGTTTTGGGTTTGCCAGCGTAGCTCAGAGTTCGCTAGAAACTTTCTCGAATGTTCAAGGAGGAATTAACTTCCCTGATTAGACAAGAAGGGATTTAGTTTCTGACAACCATAGAACATGACAACTTTGCTCTCCCCTAATCAAGAGTCAATCTCGAGAGTCGTGTGAACAAAAGGCAAATTATTTTACTCAGTCAGTACGTGCATTCTTAGTCTCATCAGAATGTAGAGAAAAGGAAGAGACGGGCGTGTTCAATAAAAAGGTGTTATTTATTGATCAGTCTCTTTTCTCATACAAGAGAAATGGATCGATATTATTGCAATACTTATAGCTAAGTAAAGTGCATACATTAAAAGCAATAGTATAAAGTAATACTGTAAAAACATTGATATGGTTTCTAAGCCATAAGATGTTTAAAATGAATAAAATATATTTACATACACATATACATTTGACTAAACGTACTCAACTGGTGTTTCTAAATACGCCTACCCCGTGTACCTGACCTAAGCCTAATACGTGGGTGGGAATAGAAAGTTACAGTTTAGTTTAAGTTTGTTTTTGCCAAGTGAATAACTAAAGAATTCTCTGTGAGGGGTTATTCAGTTCTGTACCTGGAATTTAGGATGAATGAGGAATGGTATCTCTCTCTCTGGTCTCGATATTCCAGGCGGCCTGCGAGGGCTGCCCAGAAACGCCGGGGCTGGATTCTCGGCAGGAGAAAGCAGCGCGTCTCTCAGCGCGTCAGGAAGGCGGGGCTGCTGCCAGCGGGGTCTGCTCTGCTCTCGGCTTCGGCAAGTATGGCTGCTCCGTCTCGTCACCACGCGTGTGTTTGCATATGGCAAGATCGGTAATATTTATACCTTTAAGGTGCCGAGATAGACGTAAGGATGGACATAGATACGTCAATAAAGATGTCATACGACTTGCTCGTTAGCACATTCTTTCACTAAAGTTCTCGGTGAAATCAAAACAATGGCCACAGGGTTTTGCCCAGGTTGTCATAGGTTTGATTTGTTATGAGAACTCCGTATGCCTTATCAGGGACTGGAGGAATATCGTTTGTCTAATTAGATCGCAAGCGTTATGACCTAATCAGATAACACGTTCCTGTGCCGTAGTGTGACTGCGTCAGATAACGGTATCTGCATCATGGGGAATTTCTGCCTCATGGGCTGACTGCTAGTTAACTTGTTGGTTTGTTTAACTAGAATAGGGTCAGGAATAGGGGGATCAATTCAGGACCTATAGGAATACATGACAATTATATATGGGGGATTTTTACATTTAACTTGTTACCACTGTGTGTATTTATATGTCTGATTATTCATCATCCTATCATGATCTTTTCGGCAATTATAGAGCATTTCTAATTAATTCCATCAATTGTCACCATAGCTTTGTGACTATGTATCGCGCAGTCTTTCTACCATGTCCATTCACAGTCAAGTGACACCGTTCCCAAGGTTACCAACCTAACCAAGAAGCCCGTCAGGCGTTTGCTGACAGAGACACGAGTACACGGCTATTACTGTGTGTTTTTTCATGCTAATGATCTTTTCGGCAATTATTGAGCACTTCCAACAAATTCCATCAATTGTCACTCAAGTATGATAATTCTAGGACACGCGCAGTGTTTTTTCAATGTCCATCTTGGCTCACAGTCACGTGACACCGTTCCCTAGGTTACTAACCTAACCAGGAAGCCCGTCTTGCTGGTGCTGACGTAGACACGAGCGGGATTACATGGCTGATTCATTCGGCGTTTGGTGAGTTCCACGCACTCTGCCTTTTAACCCTTTTTTGAAATCGTGATGCCTGATGAGATGCTTTACTCACGATCATTTCCTAACTCATTGCCCCACAGATACCACGAAGTGAGACACCTTCCGTACTGATTGACGAGATACCGCATTACTTAGGTAAGCGCCATTCTCTTCAAATCTATGATGCCGAGTCAATCCCTCGGGATGATGCTCGGCAAGCTTTATCTACTCTGACACTACAGCCTGTGTGATCGTGATCCCTGATGATAACCTCTACTTACGATCATTTTTATCTCTCAGATACCTTGAAGTGATCCCCACCAGACTACCTTTGCCAAGCTACCGCGTTCTCTAGGTGAGCGCATTTTTCTCCACACGTCCCTGAATCACTCCCACAGGACGTTGTTTTACTAAGCCTAACTCAATGTCTTGTTCCAGATTCTTCCAACTACGGACCGGTCTAGACCTCCATCGCTCTTTCTAGTTCACAAAGTGAGTACTTCCAACGCTCTTTCTATTTTACAAAATGAGTACACCACGCTTGTGTACATGATGATCGGCAATCTAATTTGAGCCCCCCCTTTACAGAATAAGAGTATGCTTATTCTGCTGCTCCCAGGACCCTTGGTCCCCATATTTCTAACTCAATGTGTCTTCCACCCTTAGTAACCAACAAGACCTACGGCGACAAATGCCCCTCATAAGAAGAGCAATAACTATAACGGTATGCTCTTTGTTAATGTGTGCTTTATGTTTTAACTCACAATCTAGTTGTGTCTCATGACTATTTTTGACCTATTAACAGAACTCATATATATATATCCATCAGGTTGCCTGCCCAGTTCCTCGTCCTGATGAAGACCCTGCTGCAAGGGCTGCACTAATCCCTGCGTTACTTTGAGGGTCGAAACGTCGACAACTGTCCTGACATTTGTCAACTCCCTACCTAATTTGACATTATTTGTACCTCTGGAGTATGACATATGTATATATCGCCGCATTGAACCATTGGTCCTATTTTTGTATTTGAATTAATATACAAATGAAATTCTGTTATTCAGGTTGATTCAGGTTGATTTTACTGTCACAATTCCCATACCACACCATCCTCACGCAATCACTTCCCCCTTGCCCCCTTGGGCACCGTGCAACCTACGATACTCTGTATTTTTGTTATACTCATCCTCATTGTGAATTAAAACAATGTGGACTCATTTGGTGTTTTTGTAAATATCTTTATTTGAATGTTGTAAAATCATTGCTGCTTTCACACTGGGACCCCTCTCTCTCAGTACTTATTCAACCCAGGTCCCAGTGACTAATTTTGGGTAAAACCCCCTATATATATACGGCATACCATGGCCTGTGAATGACGAAGGCCAGTGCAGACGAACCAAGTTCCCACCAAAGGCCTGGGACGAGGCAACTCAGCTGGCTAGCCCTGGGGAAGGACTCATACACTGCAAGAGACCCAGATGAGCCCCGGGCCACGAGAGGGCTCCGGCGAGGCCCGTTGAGGATGCAGTGAGGGTGGGTGAGACTGGGCCTATACAGAGGATCAGAGACTGGGCCGGCTGACAGGAAGACCACAATGGCTTGCCGGGCCCTGGTGTATAGAAGTGAGGCATTAGCGGTCCAGGCAGGAGCTCCAGACCGCGGGAAGATGGCAACCCTATAGGGCTGTCTCAGAGGCAAGTGGGCCCTTCTCCCCCTTCTTTTATTGACTGTGGGCAGCCTGGATCCATCAAAGGCCTGAGTAGACGAAGAAGGGTGGAGCAGCTTGCTGGCACCAGGTGGCCACTTTGCAGAGACGGAGGCCTGCGGGGGAGAATTCTGGGCAACTTTACTCTTGGTAGGACTGCCATGAAGTGGCCTTTGGAACCACTTTCAGGAGCAGTACTAATGCTGGACTGGCTGCTTTGCCCAAAGAGGTTGCCATTGCTTCGCTCCTGGGGTTTTTAATATAAATTGGGTGCCCCATCTGGCTCTCTGCACACCCATGCAAGATGGACCACATATACTTGAGGTTCGCTTTTTGTAAAAGGAGTCACTTTTTCCCTACTCTGGATAAGCTGGGGGCCTGAGAGCACACCTGAATTGAGGATGGAGGGCAGGATGTTCCGCAAGGGGCACTCAGCTCAAAGAAGTAGGGGGTGACTGTGAGGTGTGGGCTTGCCGCATCGAGAATAATCAATGTGACGTCATGATGGTGAGGCAGAAGGGGTCCAAAGGAGAGAGACACTCAACCCCCTCCTTGATTGGCCTGAGCTCTGCCACAGCTGGGGCGTCTCTTAATGCAGAACATATGCTGTAGGACACTAATGCTAAATTTACGGAGCTCCTTGCTGCTGTGCAAAATTTGAAGACGTCACTGGAACCAAAGTTGGACACACTGATCATCAACATGGGCATCATGTGAGAGGAGCAAAATAACCTGAAGGTGAAGCTAGCCACAAATGTCACCTTCCTAGAGGATCTGCAACCCGCCATGATGGCGATGCAGGCACAGATATTGGCCATATGCTTTGGTATTCCCACCTAAACTCAGGGTCCTAGAGGGAAAAAGGCGTTCATCTTTCATTTGGTGCAAGAGACTTGGTAGTGGCTAGAGGCAAGAAGGGAGCGTCCACCTTCCGACAAACTAAGACTGATGGGGGCTGGAAGATGGAGAAGATCAGATGCCAATCGGTCGCAAGCTCCACTCCTGAATGTTGAAAGAACAAACGGCACATGAGAGAGTGCAAGTAGTGGCTGAGCTGGAAAGGTTGGGATCTCCTGTGTTTGGCTTTGGTAACTTGGGCGCTACTGAAGAGACTTCAGTATGCGGCTCCCTCTCAGATGAGATGCCATAGTCCTCTCTTAGAGCCCCCAGGTAAATCCGATGACAGCAGATCTTTTGTGATGATTCATGAACTACTGTATCCTTTTAGTCACTTGATACAGATTATGGTCCTGGCCGTGCTGATGCCCTCGGCCTGAGGATTTGATATGCTGGTATGGCAGGGTGGGAGAATGCTACACCAGAGGTGGCGCCAGGGGAGACTTGAGACATTTTAATTTCCTTAGCAGTTGTCATGCAATACCTCATGTCAATCATGAGAATTTCATTTTGGTTGGTTGTATTTTTCCACGATTTGTGGCCGGGAAGAACATAGTTGTATGACAGCCTGGGGACAAGAATTTAGGGAAACTGTTTCATATGATTTCATGTGTGTCTTGTTGTGTGCGATGATCAACCCCCTCTTGTTCCGCTGTCGTAGATTACATTGGTAGATTAGATGTATAGAGTTGACATGGTTCTACAAGATTAAGGACTACTCATGTGGTACATGAGAGACATGGATTCATATATCAAGCGACACAGGGTTTACACTTACGGGAGGAGGCACCAGGCACACTTCACATGTCTACAGAAGACACACCTCATGGAGATGGAACTTACTAAATTATGCAGGCGATGGCAAGGTGGACTCTTTAGCATGACCCATTAGGTCTATGCCAGGGGAGTGTTGGTGTGGGTGTCCGCTGGTGTCCCATTTATGGTCTCCCACACTAGGATAGACCCTGAGGGCCGCTTTGTGTTTGAGGGGGCATGCGGAACGGGTTATGACTGTCACTGGGGGTGGTTTATGCTCCGAACACAGGACAAGCGGCCTTCTTTGCATCCCTGACACCCACCCTAATGGCCGATCCTGCAATACCCACGCTTTGGTGCAGGGACTTTAATGGGGTCATTGATCTCATGTCGGACAGGTCCATGCCCTCACTACTGGGGATACAGTCTTGTGCGGTCTCCCAATAGTTACGCGCATGGGCACACAACATGCAAGTGGGAGAAATATGGCGGCTGCTACCTCCTGATGATAGGAAACACACCCATTATTCTAGATATAGTATTTGGCTCCCCTGACTTGGTCCAGCAATGCATACAGGCAAACAGGGCCAGACTGGGAACCGACACCGGCCCTGGCGAACTGCTCAGCCGGACCCCCCTGGGGTGAGGGGGAGTGAAGCCAAGCAGTTTGCGAGGGCCGGTTTTGGACAATTTTGTTACAGGAGGCTGATATTGCTGACCCCCGATAACAAAAACGGCACCCAGGACCTCCACCCTAGCGGCCTACCGGGGAAACGCCCGGTGCCCGCTATGGCCAGTCTGGCTCTGCAGGCGGAATACTTGGGGCTCACCATTTCAGATCACAACCCCTTTCTGATATCACTCATGTGGGGGATACCTAGGCAGAAGATCCCCACTTGGCACTTGGCCACATCTATCCTAAGTAACGCATACTTCCGTGCGTAGATAGGTAAAGCCGGAGAGCGATAGTTTCAGGAGAATGAGGGATCCTCCTCATACACTCCCATCATTAAATGGGATGTTTTTAAGGTGTTTTTGAGTGGGGTGTGCTTAAAAACGGTGTTTGATGTGTGAAAGGACCTGACAGCCAAAGTGGTTACCTCACAAGTCCAGATTGGGGCTCTAGAGAAAGAATGTGAGACAGGCTTGGACCATCGTGAAGAGGTGGGTAAAGGACAATGGGGCACTGTTGTGCAGGTTGTCGAATTTTGACTAGAAGACTTACCGTCAGCAACAACACGGACTGGAATACAAAGTTGTCCGCTTGCAGGCTTGGCTGTTGAGGTCAGAGTCCCCTAGCTTTCCCATTAAGGTACTGCACCTCTGGTCAGGGTGGGTAGTGAACTTGTAGCTGGAGATCAATAAGACATTTGAGGAATACTACAAGAGATTATATGAGGAGACATAGGGTTGACGGAGGACACGGTCTCCGCATAGATTGCGAGGGTGAGAATCATTATGATCAGCCCTCTGCGCAAACAGAAACTGAATGACCCATTAAACTAAAATAAATAAAGGGGGCAATAACATAGTTTGCACATGGGACAGTGCTGGGCACAGATGGATTTCCAATTGAAGAAAAGGTTTTTGTCCTGATAAAAATTAAAAATACTTTTTTATATGTATCCCTACTCTTTAATGTGATTATTTGATGTCTCATTGTCAGCTCCTATGTCTTTGTATTAATATAAGGACCCTTCAATAGGGCCCTGCGTAAAGTCATTTGGCAGGTTTAATTTCTCCTTTGGTAATCATTCAATTCCACTACCTTCACCATGCAACCTTAGGGCAGTTGAACGATCCTGAAGATCCAAACCCTCCTTGGACCAACTAAAACTCCTTAGAGGTGTTTGGAGCTTCTACAACAAACACATCTAGGGCCAGATGTAGGTAATCCAAATTTACCAATTCTAAAATACCGAATTTTACTGAATCAGTATTTTAGAATCGGTAAATGGTATGTAGATAAAAAATCGGTAAATAATACCGAATCGGTAAAAATCGGAATCGGACATTCGGTATTTACCGAATCGGTATTTCCCATTCATTCCAATGGGCCTTTTGGTAAATACCGATTCGGTAAATACCGATTCGGTAAATTTACCGATTCAGATGTTTTTGGGTCCCCTACATCTCAAATGCGAAATACAGGTCGGTAAAGGCCGAAATTCTGTATTTTCGGACTTTACCGGTATTTGGTTACCTACATCTGGCCCCTAGAGTGCTAAGGCAGACTACTTCAGATACCAACCTGATCAAGCTGCTAACCGCCCCAAGAAACTTGGTTAAACAGCAATCAGTAGTAGCTCCAAAATACTCTGATTCTGAAGGCAGCTCCCCTCACTGAGAAATCAAGACTCATCAACATTGAACTCGCCTCTAAGAAGGCTCTACTGCCTTCTTCCGGGTACGCACCACCTCCTGACCTCTTAGAAAAGCTCAAACCTATCAGCTTGAACACCAAGAACAATGCATCATGGGGCACCTTTCAGTGAAAAATACATCAACAAGATTCTACAGAGTATCACCCATCTAATCACTTCATCGACCAGTTGCCTCCGTCCATCTTCAAATAAATCAAGAATTTACTCATCCCCACCTGGACAAGGATTGTAAACGCTTCACTGTCACAAGGCACGATGCCAGCCTGCCTAAAAGCAGCTCAGGTATCACCTATACTAAAAAGAAATTAACGCAGATAGAGCTGACCTCAACAACTTCCGCCCTATCTCCAACATCCCCACCCTAGCCAAACTCCTGGAAAAATGTGTCCAATCCCAACTCTGTGCTCACATAGAGAATTTCCAACTCCTAGACCAGCATCAATCTGGCTTTTGGAGGGGGCACATTACTGAATCGGCTACCACTCATGTTATTGATAACATTTTAAAAATGCTTGACTAAAATGAATCCTGCCTCCTAATTCTCCTTGACCTTACCTCTGCCTTCGACACGGTCAATCACGACAACCTGCTATCCATTCTGAAGAACAGGATGATTTCTCTGGTCCGGTGTTACAATGGTTCTAGTCCTTCTTCCAACACAGATCACAAAGAGTCAAGGCAAACCGCTCTCTTTCCCAGCCCTCTCCAGTCGTCATGGGGGTACCCCAAGGGTCAGCGCTATCTCCTATACTCTTCAACCTATTCTCGGAACCATTAGCTAATTCACTAAACTCCACGAACATTCTCTTCCATATGTATGCAGACGATACGCAACTTTATTTGAAGATCTCCTCCCCTGATGAAATCATCTTTCTCAACACTACCCTAACGTCTACTAAAAACTCGTTAACTGAGAACCTCCTCATGCTCAACACCTCCAAAACAGAATTCCTTCTCATCTCTCCTCCAAAACACATCCCCAAGCTAGACCTTTGGTTGAATCACCTCACCACTTTCAACTGCTCCCCCCTCATTATAGACTCAGCCAAATCTCTCGCAATCACATTGGACAAGCATCTGAACATGAAGATTCATATCAGCAATGTGTGTAGGGGAGCCAATCACTTGGTGACCGTCCTGACGCCGTCAGAAGCGGTCGCTCCCCGCAGCTACTGGCCCCTGCTACGATCACTTTGCTGACCACCACAGAGCGCCATTACCCAAGCTTGCTCCTCTCACCGCTGACTGCATTTTGGAAGTGGATTGCTGCCTACATACCGAAGCGCGCTGCTACATTTGGTATCGTACTGCTGCCTGCATTTTGGAGCGCGCTGCTCGTGCTAGTATTGCTCTCAATCAGTAGTGCCTACACTGCCTGATTACAATTTAAATTTAGTAGCCTCGCATAACGCTCGCTAGAACTGTGTAATTATAGCATTATTTAATTATTTTACTGTTTTTGTGCCTCTGCTCACGAAGCTTCCACTCTTGTTGGCCCCAACCGGTTCCGGTTTCGCTTCTTAGCCATTTGGTGTTATTCTTCCTCGGAGCCCGTCCCCTCCACCACGCACCCGCCTCCCAGCTGACCCTCCCCCCCACAGACTCAGTAAGCTCGCCCCGTCCCTGATTTCCCTGTGACCGTCCTGATGCCGTCAGAAGCGGTCGCTCCCCGCAGCCACTGGCCCCTGCTACGATCACTTTGCTGACCACAGAGCGCCATTACCCAAGCTTGCTCCTCTCACCGCTGACTGCATTTTGGAAGCGGATTGCTGCCTACATACCGAAGCGCGCTGCTACATTTGGTATCGTACTGCTGCCTGCATTTTGGAGCGCGCTGCTCGTGCTAGTATTGCTCTCAATCAGTAGCGCCTACACTGCCTGATTACAATTTAAATTTAGTAGCCTCGCATAACGCTCGCTAGAACTGTGTAATTATAGCATTATTTAATTATTTTACTGTTTTTGTGCCTCTGCTCACGAAGCTTCCACTCTTGTTGGCCCCAACCGGTTCCGGTTTCGCTTCTTAGCCATTTGGTGTTATTCTTCCTCGGAGCCCGTCCCCTCCACCACGCACCCGCCTCCCAGCTGACCCTCCCCCGCCCCTCCCCCCTCCACTATCCATTTATGACAAATGCTCTTGCGCGCAGCGTTCACGCGCAGCGGACGCGCCCCATGCGCGCCGAAGGTGCGCCAAAGGTAAGCCCGTCTACGCCCGTCCGCGCCTGGACCGCGCTCAGCGCCCGTCCCCCTGCTCTACGCCGCTCCCAAGTAACTTATAATGCCGCTACTCTCCTCGCCCTCAACGCCGGACGCTCCCCACTTTGCTGCGAAGCTTCCCCAGGACGTACCCACGGCCCATTCTCCTGCCTCTCCTGTAAGTTCAACTGCCCCAGGACCCTCACCAAACACACTTCCTCCACACACAGCTCCGAACCCAACGACTTGAAATGCATCCTACTGAACACCCGCTCGGTCCACAGACATGCAACGGAACTCTGGGACCTAATCGACACTGCGTCACCTGACATCGCCTTCCTTACTGAAACATGGATGAATGCATCTTCTGCCCCCGACATCGCCATAGCCATACCGGACACTTACAAGATCATTCGAAAAGACCGCACCGATCAAACTGGAGGAGGCATCGCCATCGTCCATAGAAACACCATCAAAATTACAACCAGCTCTGACGTCAATCTTGCAACCGCCGAACACCTCCACTTTCAGATCCACACCGACCCCAGGACCACACTTAGAGGAACCCTCATTTACAGGCCCCCAGGCACCCGATCTCAATTCAGCGACGACATCACTGACTTCTTCAGCCCGCACGCCCTCGCCTCCGAGAACTACATTCTTCTAGGAGACCTCAACTACCACCTTGACAACATTCTCGACAACAACACCACCACCCTTCTGGACAACCTGTCCAATCTCGGACTCAAACAACGTGTTGACACCCCCACTCACATAGCCGGACACACGCTCGACCCTATCTTCACCTCCAGCAAGCACATCTCCTTCGATCACACTACAGCTCTCCACTGGACGGATCACAGCTGTGTTCACTTCAGCTACAAAACAACCCTGACCCACAACCGTCCACAACCCATTCCCCGAAGAAAATGGAACAAAATCACCACCGACCAACTCCTCACATCACTCAGCCAAAACACTCCCACCCTAGCAACGGACCCAGACCTAGCGGCCACCAACCTCAGGCAATGGATTACCCACAGTGCGGACGAACTAGCACCCCTGAAAAAACACCAGTCGAAATCATCCAGCAAAAAGGCTCCCTGGTTCAATGATGACCTTAAAAAATCCAAGAAGACATGCCGCACCCTGGAGAAGAATTGGAGAAAAGAACCAACCTCAGACAACATGGCCTCCCTCAAGACAGCCACCCGCAAACACCACCAACTGATTCGATCCGCCAAGAAATCAGCATTTAAGGACCGTCTCGACAACAATTCTCATAACAGCAAGGAACTCTTCAATATCGTCAAAGAACTCACCAACCCTCCCGCAGCATCCAACGACATCACCAACTCCCAAGACCTCTGCGATGCGCTATCCTCCTTCTTCTACAACAAAATTGCCGACATCCACAACAGCTTCAAGAATACTCCCAATGACCAACCCACCCCACCCCCTTCAGATCCCACCCCTCCAACTAACTACCTCAACTCCTGGAACCCAATCACCATTGAAGACACCATTCGCCTCATGAACTCAATCCACTCTGGCTCACCTTCCGACCCCTGTCCCCACTACATCTTCAACAAAGCTGACTCCATCATCGCTCCCCAACTCCGCGATGTCATCAACTGCTCCTTCAACTCCGCCACCTTTCCAGAAATATGGAAACACGCCGAACTCAGCGCCCTTCTTAAAAAACCAACAGCAGACCCCTCAGATCTGAAAAACTACCGACCCATTTCCCTCCTCCCTTTCCCGGCCAAAGTCATCGAGAAAGCCGTCAATAGCCAACTCGCAGCCTTCCTTGAATCCAACAACTCCCTGGACCCCTCACAGAACGGCTTTCGAGCCAAACACAGCACCGAAACCGCCCTCATTGCGGCGACCGACGACATCCGAGCACTCCTGGACAACGGTGAAACAGTGGCCCTCATCCTACTCGACCTCTCCGCCGCCTTCGACACTGTCTGTCACAACACCCTCATACAACGCCTCAACAACATCGGCATACAAGGAAAAGCCTTGGACTGGATCATATCGTTCCTTGCCGGGAGAACCCAGAGAGTCCGACTCCCCCCTTTCTACTCAGAGCCCACCGAAGTCATCTGCGGCGTACCTCAAGGCTCCTCACTCAGTCCCACCCTCTTCAACGTCTACATGAGTCCCCTCGCCTCCATCGCACATCAACACAACCTCAACATCATCTCCTACGCCGACGACACCCAGCTAATCCTTTCCCTCACCAAAGACCCTAACACCGCCAAAAACAACCTTCACGAAGGTATGAAAGAAGTAGCCGAATGGATGAAACAGAGCCGCTTAAAACTCAATTCAGACAAAACGGAGGTGCTCATCCTAGGATCCTCCCCCTCAGCTTGGGACGACTCCTGGTGGCCTTCCGCTTTGGGATCTGCGCCCACACCCACAGACCATGCACGTAACCTTGGCTTCATTCTAGACTCCTCCCTCTCAATGTCCAGACAAGTCAACGCCGTATCGTCCTCCTGCTTCAACGTCCTTCGCATTCTCAAAAAGATCTTCCGCTGGATCCCCCTCGAAACAAGAAAGACTGTCACCCATGCACTGGTCACGAGTCGACTGGACTATGGCAACACACTCTACGCCGGAATTACAACAAAATTGCAGAAAAAGCTCCAGCGCATCCAAAACGCATCAGCGAGACTCATATTACACATCCCGCGCCAAGAGCACATCACCGGTCACTTAAAATACCTCCACTGGCTTCCCGTCAACAAAAGAATTACTTTCCGCCTTCTTACCCACGCACACAAGGCCCTTTATAATCTAGGACCCGAATGCCTCAACACCCGACTGTCCTTCTACTATCCCACCCGCCAACTAAGATCATCCAACCAAGCCCTCGCCGCAGTCCCGCGCATCCGAAAAACCACCATGGGTGGCAGATCCTTCTCCTTCCTGGCTGCCAAGACCTGGAACTCACTCCCCACCCACCTCCGCCTTACTCAGAATCACATCTCCTTCAGAAAAGAACTGAAAACATGGCTATTCGATAAACAATAAACCCCTCCCTCCAGCGCCTTGAGACCCTCTGGGTGAGTAGTGCGCTTTATAAATGCACGAACTTGAACTATGAGGACACTCAGAAATATCAAACCATTTCTTCCACAAACTGATTTCAAGCAGGTGGTCCAAGCGCTTGTTTTGCCGAGGTTAGACTATGGCAGCGGTACGCTCTGTGGCCTCCCGAAATATACCCTGGCTACACTAAGGGCATCCCTGCACACTGCGACTAGACTGGGTACAGGTACCATAAGAAATGCACACATATCCCCAGTCCTAAAATCTCTTAAATGGTTGCCCTATGAAGCTTGAATTCAGTTAAAGATTGACGTTCTGGCGCACAAAGCCCTCCATTTCAAAACTCCCAGTTACCTAGCGCAAAAGCTTGAATTATCCTAAAGGTGGTAGAGCCTCAAGAAGCACTATCACTTTCCTCTTGAAACCGCACATCTTTAGCAAAAAGAGAACCTGCCATTGAGCCTTCTCCGGCACTGCCCCGGAGATATGGAACTCTCTTCCACTGGAAGTAGGCAGAATCTCCTCCACGATTGCTTTCAAACTGGAAGCCAAAAGATTCCTAATGAAGAAGTTATTACCTTAATTTGGTTTGGATCATCATCGGGTCTAAGTCTCGGATCCTTCAACCGTTAGACCTTCAGTGGATGCTACTCTTTTTTACCTCCTTGTGTGCCCCTCTCTTAGCCCGCTATATACCTGATATTGTATTACTCTCCTCTGACCCCTTGTCCTGTAATTTTGTAATTATTCATGTTTGTTATTCTTACTTGATGTCGATATTGCATTTATTGCCTGTCTTCCATCCTGTTGTAAAGCGCTATGATATCCTTCGGGATCTTGTTTGTGCTATAGATAACTTTATAAATACATAAATATAATAAATAAATGCATATCTGACCCCGAAGATGATCGGGAGGATGTACCCAGGGGCAAGTAGCAGTTGCCCTAGGTAGGAGACGAATGAAGCAGACTTTGTACACATGGTGTGGTTGTGTCTGGTAGTATTCCCCTTTTGACTGCAAGTGACTCAGAGTGTGGCAGAGGTGACGGGCAGCCTGTACCCTCTGGCCCTGTCCGGTGTCTACTAGATAAAGAATATATATATTTGAAAACGAAGGGACTGCTGCAGTTTCAGAATCTGGTGTTGATCCTTGCCATCCAATTCATCACCATGGCGTGGAAATAGGCAAGAGCTCCTCCTTTGAGCTGCTGTTGAGCTGAGATGCGTAAATGGGCTATAGCTGAGCAGGCGGTACATAGATTGTTACGCACTTGGGAAAGGGTTGCGGACCCCTACAGATGTGCCCTGGGGGCTGGGTTGCATGGGAGCTGCGTGTCTGCGAATAAGCAGTATTGGTTCCACTTGATTGGAGAGAGTCCTGACAGGAAATTCAGACAGGGACTGGGTACTAGGCAACACGGAAGAGGGGGTTAGAGTTGGATATGCGCCCACATGGATTAGTTTGTTGCAACCTTTTTTTTTTACTTCACTCTTTTTGACATTGCTCTTGATTTAGCGTAAATATGTTTGTTGATGCTGCTTCTCTCAGGACTTTTCTTGTTTGCCTAACAAATGTACTTTATGTAATGGTTGTTTGGCTTTCTTGCTCCTCCATGGCGGACAGTATCTATGTAAGGGGAGCAAAAGACCTGATCATGGTATGTTGGTTAATGTTATGATCAGTGTGTCTCTGACTTGCCTTCTCTGACCAAGGAAGTTAGTACTGTAGGTGAAATGTGGATTTTCTACACATGCAAAACAAAACAAACATATTTTAAAAAAGAAATGTTACAAAGCGCCGCTTAAGTCGTGCCTCCGCCCTAAATATGCCACCACCTGGGTCCTTGAGTATGCATCTCTTGTCCCCCTCACACCCCACCTTAGTTTGCTTCCAAACCTACTCAGCTTAACATTGTGCACCAGCAACCATCTTGTCCATGGCCTATTCTTCTTGTTCGGCGGTGATCTTTCTGGAACACTGCTAATGTGCTGATCATTTTGTGATGGAAGGTTCACAGGCACACCCACTGGTTGAGAGCACTTGAATCGTGCCAGAAATGGGTCATTGTAGAGGAAGATTAGCTTGGTGTAGCCTCAAAGGGAGCCAACACGGAACACATCCTACTTTATGAGCTTGATGCCACCGCCTTATCCCCCCCCTCCTACCACGGGCTTTAATTTACTTTAAAAAACAATAGGTGCCTGCATTTATCTTGATACAAACTAAGCACTGGATAAATCCCAAAAGGGACACTGACAATAAATACCAAGGAGAACAAAAAGAGCAAAAACAAGGGTCATGTTTATTTGCACAATGTTCATGACCACTCTGTACGTAATTATAGCTTTCACCAGTTTTTTCCTTCTCTGGAAAAATGTTGTCATTATTTACCTTAATTTACAACAAGGGGTGGTGATGGACAGAGTCTCTGAATTAAGCAGAGTACTCTCACCCAGTCACTATAGGTGTGGCAGGGTATACTCAGACATGAGTCCCTTTCTCACTGCTCCATCAGGATTCAAGCAAGCCGGGCCGAAGAGGCTGAAATGCCAGAAACCGGTCCCCGGTAGCTTGTCTCCTTTCTGGTGAAGAATTGGCTTGGTAGTTTGGTCTGCCCTGTTCCCATGATGCACTGGGCCAGGGACAGACTAATTTGCATATAGCCAGGTTCTGAGCTGGGATGGGGCAGTGAGATAAATAACGGTGATGGATCAAGCCCTGATCTTTGGACTGGGTAAGAGTGGTCTGCTTAATTCAGACACTCTGTTCATCACCACCCCCTTTTCTGAATCGTTTTTGGCCACTATAGGTGTGGCAGGGTATACTCAGACATGAGTCCCTTTCTCACTGCTCCATCAGGATTCAAGCAAGCCGGGCCGAAGAGGCTGAAATGCCAGAAACCGGTCCCCGGTAGCTTGTCTCCTTTCTGGTGAAGAATTGGCTTGGTAGTTTGGTCTGCCCTGTTCCCGTGATGCACTGGGCCAGGGACAGACTAATTTGCATATAGCCAGGTTCTGAGCTGGGATGAGGCAGTGAGATAAATAACGGTGATGGATCAAGCCCTGATCTTTGGACTGGGTAAGAGTGGTCTGCTTAATTCAGACACTCTGTTCATCACCACCCCCTTTTCTGAATCGTTTTTGGCCACTATAGGTGTGGCAGGGTATACTCAGACATGAGTCCCTTTCTCACTGCTCCATCAGGATTCAAGCAAGCCGGGCCGAAGAGGCTGAAATGCCAGAAACCGGTCCCCGGTAGCTTGTCTCCTTTCTGGTGAAGAATTGGCTTGGTAGTTTGGTCTGCCCTGTTCCCATGATGCACTGGGCCAGGGACAGACTAATTTGCATATAGCCAGGTTCTGAGCTGGGATGGGGCAGTGAGATAAATAACGGTGATGGATCAAGCCCTGATCTTTGGACTGGGTAAGAGTGGTCTGCTTAATTCAGACACTCTGTTCATCACCACCCCCTTTTCTGAATCGTCATTATTTACCAACATTTTTTCCATATTTATTTTGATAATTTGGTGACTGGGGACTACGGGCATATTATCAAGGACGGCGTTAAAATGATCGCCTGTTTGGCGGCAGAAAACTGCCGCTAAAGCAGAGATAACGGGCTTGATAGTATTCCCTGGAGAATTCCAATAGAAGCCCATGTTCACACCAGAACATGGACTTCTATTGGAATTCTCAAGGGCCTATAATCAAGCCCATTATGGCCGCTTTAGCTGCAGTTTTCTGCCGCTAAACCGGCGATAATTTTTTACGCCTTTCTTGATAATATGCCCCCAAGTTATTAAGTCAGAGCAATAAAATTGCTAAATCTGCGTGAGCAGAGACAAAGAGGAGACTTTAGGTGATTGGGGGTCACGTTTGTGATGGAGTAACCAGTCCGTCAAACTCGAAATCAGGCCCTGACAGATATCCCGTCCGTCGATGGTTAAAAAGTTCTTCCAAACCATAGTAGATTTTGTACTCAGGTCAGGCATGCAATAAGAAATTTGTCAAGCATTAATCACTAGTGATGGCATTCCAACTGTAGCCTCCATGCTAAGCAGTCTCCAAGTGCTAATACATTTGAAGGTAATTCAGAGCACTCCAGCAATATTTTAAAAATCCGTTATATAAAAACTGTTTTGTAGCCAATATGTATGCATTAAGGGGCCCAGAACAGAACACAGATGTTTAATACATGGATTAACAAATGGACGCAAAATTTGGAATAGATGATGAGCGCAGTAGTTAGTACTGTGATGTGGACTTAACACTAGTCAGGTCAATGGCAAAAATAAGGAAGTTCAAAAGAAGCGGGAAATTGCCATCGTGTTTTTAAAAGCAGCACAGAGATCTGGGCAACAGCTAATCACTGAAGGGAAAAATTTGAGGGCTAATTCATTGAAATGAGAGTAGACCCTCAGATGGTCAACAGATTGAGACTCCTTTTGTGATAAAACAAAATACTGCAAATCGCAGAAGATCCGAAGTATAGTGGAACGAGCTGTTTGTGTATATGGGGGCACACGAAGAAGCACATATTGTAAGAGATCGTCGGACTGCTTGAGCATAGTAATGACTGATCAATTACAAATGTTGACTGTGGTCCTTTTACACAATGAACAGTGTATGGCTCTTCCAGCCATTTACTTCCGGGTTAGAATGATCAGGACAAGGAGAGCAGTAGTCATTATGAATATTGTAGCAAATTAATGAACCAGGTATATTAATTAATACATAGAACGGACTTTATTAAGATATAGTGCATGCTGATGCACGGTAGCTGCCCAGTCATGTTTGATATCTAAACGAAAGCAATAAAGTACAATACTTCACTCCTTGTAGGGAACTTGGTTCACCAATGTGGACAGGATAACTGAGTCCTTTAAGCATCCCTTTGGCATTTTGACATTTGTAATGGTGCTGTGATAGGTCTTACAGGTAACTCATTTTTATTTTACGTTAATAATCACTAGTGAATGCTGTACGCTTTTTAAAGCCTCCAGCCAGATTCCCAGTTTCTTTTCAATTTACTAAGAGAACAAAAAGCTAGTTTAGCAGAACTGTAAGTGTCTCGGGGATATTGTGTACTCGGGGCTGCAGGGAGCATAAATCAAGTTTTGGATGGAGGCCAGAGGCAGGCAGCTCACCAGTCTATATATAATTGATGCTGTCTAATTTTCAAGCCAATAGCAACTAATTGCCATCACAGGCCCTGATCCCAGTAGAATAGCTGCACCTGCTGCACAGTATTACATTTCTCCAGGTTATTGACGAAGATATTACTTGCGTCGGCAGCTCCAATCCACAGAGCCAAGCTTTTTTCTGCCTTGCCTTTTGTGAGCACGAATGCTACCGTGTTCTTTTAGAGTGGGTGCTTTCCCTTGCCAGTTGCCAAGGGCGTACTTGGGATGGAGACGGTAAATGCCAAAGAGAATCAATCACTGACAATTAAGTAATTCATTTCAGTTTACTAATTTCAGTCAATAAAAATGCAATCTTTAAGAACTTTCAACCATTACAGCGTGTACAAATATAAAAGCAGCAGAAAGGAGAACAGATTTGGATGCTTCACCAGTAACTCAGATTTGGTGCATTAAACATATACAGCAGTGTACGAACGATTTATGCCAGTTGTGGTGAACCCTCCAACAGTATTGATGACTGTGTACAGTATATAAGAAAGAAAATGTACCAATTCAAATGTAGGAGCAACGCCTACTAAACACAAAGTTATGTAATAGAGAAATCACCCCAAAACATGCACTTTGCAAACCATGCGATGCTTCCATAGTTTAGTATAGGCAAAGACAGAGGAAATGTGATTTTAACCAGGCACAGTACCCCACAAACATCTTCTTTGCAATCTTTTACAAGTGTTGTCACCTCAGAATAAGGGCAACTAGTAGGTATTACTATAGAAGTGTTAAGCAAGGACCTATCACATTTTTGCTGCATTTACTCGAGAAACTGATCAGTAGATGTGTGATTACACAAGGCTTCTCCAAATCAATTAAAAATACACCACCAGCCCCATGATATGCAAATTCATCCTAATGCATGCAAAATTGATCAAGGTAGAGAAAGACAGGACTGGCCTACTGACACTGTTGAAACACCTGCATAGAAGAGTCCTACCCTCACCAATAATGGGCCTAGTAGAAACAAGCATTTGCAATGCAATAGGTCTCGCATTAATTAAGTTTGAGCTATTGGCATTGCTAAATATTGCAACACCAATTGCAACAAAAGTCTATTAATTGTAGGCCAAAAAAGTGTGTATTTATTTTTGTAGCAATGGTGGCATGCTGCGCTTTAGATTAATATGTTTAAAAGTAAAGTGCGCCATATCGCGATTGTTACAATAGTTAATTGTGGATGCGTTAACAATTGATGTGTGCACTGATGGCTGATTGTGTGTGTGCCTGTAGAAATTGTGCACTGATGGCTGGTGGTGTGTGTGCCTGGTGGAAGTGTGCACTGCCGGCTGGTGGTGTGTGCCTGGTGAAAGCGTGCACTGACGGCTGGTGGTGTGTGCCTGGTGGAAGCGTGCACTGACAGCTGGTGGTGTTTGTGCCCGGTGAAAGCGTGGCATGTTGTAGGTGTAATGTTGCTTGTTGTATTATATATCTAGATCGATACAAGCAGCCCCGGGGCGGCTCGAAGGCGGTGCAACCAGTGCCACCGCACCTGGGTATACTTCATGCGTGTGAGCCTGTTGGCTACTTTATATTGTTTTTAAAGCACACACTGCTGCTTTCCTGGCCTCCAGCAACTTTCAGCCAATAATAAAAATGTCAAGTTAACTCCGGTGATCAATGTTCTTCCTGGAGAGAGGCCATAGTTTTGTCTGGTGGAAGTTTTGATTCCTCATAAGGTAGCGCAGAGGGTTAATATGCCTGCTGCAAAGAATGTGTACCATGCAAATCACAAAGTGAATATAACATAAATAGGTCAGTGGGTAACTGCTTTCGTCAGACACTTCCTTTTGTTACTTGCAGTTTACAATTTAAACCCCTAATGTAAAACAGTGAGCTGCTGTCATCAAAGAACTGAAATGCAGACTTCAAGTACAGATTAGAGCCTATTGATTTTTTCCCCAGACTTTCATTATCCTATTGTTTCACGAAGGGTTCATTTGGGTAGAAATAATTTCTGAATATTTAAGAGAACCCCCAACCATGGTATTATGTTGCAAGTTCTGAATTTGTGCCTCTCCAGACCAAGCTCCCCTAAACTATACTCCCTACCAGTATGGAGGGCATATAAATCCTACCTCTTGTCGTCCTCCGTCTTATGTTACATTTCCTATACATTGATTACACATATATGATTGATTGTCTCTGTAATCTGTGTGCAATGTAAAGTGCTCTCTCACCCTTCATTTTAACGAGTGACACTAGAAAACGAATTAAAAAAACAAAAATCATTGTCGCACAGGGCGCAACCAGTGCTAAAGCCTGCCATGCAAGCAGCAAAATACCAGTCGGGCAGCACAATATGCTAAGCACACATTTTTATCTTAGGTGTTTTTAAGACAAGCCCTTAATTACACTGGCAACGCCCCTTTGAGAGACTCCCCGTTTATTCATCCCACTTAAAGCCCAGGCCAGAACTCCATCACATCTGCAAGTACTCTGCCAAAGGGAGAAGACACACCCAAAGTCCAGGCCCCTGTCCAATCAAAGGTCGCAACTAGTTCATGTTTGGAGTACTCAACCAGCGGAAGCTGCGGGCTCGTGCACAGGCTTCTTCCAGAGGGAAGACATCAGATGCCAGTGGGAAGAGCATTCGCCGTGTCGATCCCAGACATGCTCTACTCAAACAGGGTCTTTAATTGCAGATTTCAAGGGCGTGTTCGTGGGCAGTGATAATGCCCGAGCCACATGGGGGATCTCTGTTTGCCAGCTACGGCTAAAGGGCCACATCGGAAACAACCGACACTCGTGCAGTGTGCCAGCAGATTGTAACAAAGGACACAAGACTAAGTGAGTGACCCAGGCGGGTAAGGCCAGAGGAGCCACTGTGCCCCTCTCCCAGTGGCAAAAGCAGAAAGGTCAGCAATTATCTCTATATATGATGCTTGCACCAACCTCGAGTAGCATCATCGGCCACAGGTGAAGGCTCACTACACCTACAAAAGCTTTTGAGAACAGGGCCCGCTCTGCTTGACTAATACAATTTCAATTCTATCACAAAATACAGTAAATGACTATTTAAACACACGGCCAGCAAGAAGGTGCAAGTGAGAGCACTGTTGCTGATAAATGCTTTACGATGCTTTACAAACGTGTTACGCAAGATCTGAAACTACTAAGAAACGTACATTAATTGAAAACATAGCTAATATTATTGTTAGCAATGATTCTTCCATAGCAGCTACATTAAAATGTGGAAATCATAAAACCTCCCTCCACACTCCACAGGAAGAAAACATGGCGTATGCTATGCAAGTAAAGGAATCACACGCCATGTCCCCATACTGAGGAGCGCCTTACCTGCGTGCCGGAGCTAGACCACTGCCAGGTTGTATCTTTTGGAGCAGACGAGCGCACTCAGAAGAGGCAGGGCAGAGTTGTATTCTCCGACATCAAGGAAAGCTTCAGCAACATCCAGGTACAGGTCTCCCACATCCTCTGGGTTCTGCTCCATAAGAGTGGTCAAGAGAGGCTTGGCCACAAGAAAACAGAAACAAGCATTGGCTGCGCGGCAGAAAAGCCGCGCGGCAGTGAAAGTGGCAGCAGGGGGAGGGGGCATGGGCGATTTCCTTTCGGGATCGTGCGACCATATGTCGCTACCATATGGCGCTGCACGCTCCCGAAAGGAAATCGCCAAGATGAGCACGCGTTGCATTGCAAGCAATGCAACGCGTGCACTTCTTTGATGAAAAAGCTCTGCCGATTGCATTAGGACCCCTCCTATGCAACGTATGCGCGTTGCGTAGGACGAGACCTTATAAAAAACGAACTCGAACTTGTCTGGCAAATACCACCCTAGGATATCAACAAAGATCCTATAGAATAGTGGGCCTTATGTTCAACCATCTAATTTACCTATTTCTTATTTGCGATAATTACCGAACAGCAAACATCGAATCGTTAAATTGTATGTTGGAATAGATGTTTGCCTCTATTTGTATTTTCTTTGGATTCACACTCTCAACCAATGAATCTATAATAATGAGTCGGAATTAGTCGCAAATAGAAATTCACTAATTTGAATTTCCCACCGACTGCATTTGATGACCTCATGAGCAAGAACCAGCAAGTGACATCTCTGCCTCACATTGCTTGGTAGCACTTGGAAAGCACACATCTCTGAGGAGCAGGAGAGGATTGGAGAGTGGTGAAAATGTTTGGACAGGATAAAGGTAAAGATGATGGTGAGCGCAATAAGAAACAGAGGTTTTCAGACATCAAATTAGCGACTTTGCTCAACGAAAGTTTCTCTAATAATGACAAACGTTTTGGAAAAACATCCTTAAATGTGCGAATTCTTATTTGTTTGCTGTATCCCTTTTTGTAGTTATCATTGTAGTTATCACCTTGAAGTGTGTCTTCTCCATGTGTCGCCCATTCTTCCTTCCTACCACCATGTGTAACTTTGTCTCGTGGAATGTGACAGGTCTTGGTCATCCCATCAAGCGTCAGAAGGTATTGTCTCACTTATCGAAACTTAATTCACAAGTTGTTTTTCTCCAAGAAACGCATTGTTCTGATGTTGAATCTATTAAGTTGAAAAGACATTGGGTGGGCCAAGTTGTGTTTTCTCCTGCTGTTAATAAGAAAGGGGGGCTAGCTATTTTATTTCATAAAGCTTTAAATGTTCAAATTGTTTCTTCTCAGAATGATGATGAAGGACGCTGGGCTTTGGCTAAGGTTGTCATCCCGAATAAGACTTTAGTCTTGCTAAACATTGACAGCCCAGTACGACCTGATCCCAAATTTTGGAAAGATATTAAAATACTTATTTCCTCCATTGATTGTTCAGACATTGTAATTGCTGGTGATTTTAACCAATGGTTAGACCCTTTCTCAGATAGACTCTCCTCCAGTAAATTTCAACCTTACAAATATCTTAAGAGTTGTCAATCTGCCATTGCCTCTCGTCCTTTATTTGATTCATGGAAAATATGTAATCCTGACCTGTTAGAATATACTTTTTTCTCTAATGTACACCACACCGCTCAAGAATTGATTACATTATGGTTAGTAAATCTTTACTCCCATCTATTTAAAAATCTGTTATTGGTTCCATATTTATATCTGACCATGCTCCTGTTTATACTACCCTTGACCTCTCCCTCATTTCTTCTAAATTTAGTCGTTGGAAATTTAATGCATTTCTCTTGACTGATACTGTCTTTATGAAAGAAATTTAGGGTTTTTTAATGAATTTTTTCTTTTTAATAACCCGTCAGACACCTCTATCCCTAATACTTGGGATGCTTTTAAGGCTGCCCTCCGGGCCTTTACTATTTCTTATGTCTCTAAGAAAAAGAAACTCAATAGAAAGAAATATGAAGAACAACTCCCGAAAATTGAAAGGCTTGAACATTTTTATTTTTCCTCTAAATCCACCTCTTCCCTTCAGGACTTAATCCTAGCTAAAACAGACCTTATTAAAATTATCACAAATGAAGCTTGTAATACCCTTCTTAAAATTAAATCCAAATTTCATGGTGGTCAAAATAAGGCGGGGAAAATGCTGGCAAATTATTTAAAAATTAAATCAGAATGCAAAAATGTGGGCCTATTTTTAATGATTCTATCAATAAACTAGTCACATCTGATGAAGATATTGCAGAAGTGTTTCATAATTATTACCAATCCTTGTACACTGACGACACGCACCCCTCTGATGTAAACTTGACATCCTTTTTTGAAGGCCTTCCCTCACCACCATCCCTTACAGATGATTTAGCTCTATTGGAGAAGGACATTACCCTACAGGAAGTCACTTGGGCCATTAATTCCCTTAAAAAAGCAAAAGCACCTGGTCCTGATGGCCTACCTGTTGAATTTTATTCTGCTTTTCATACTTTTTTTGCACCAAAACTCCTACAACTTTTTAATTCCTTCATTGCAGATGCTAAGGCGTCCGGATCCTTTTTGGATGCGTTAATTATCATAATCCCTAACCCTGACAAAGATCATTCGCAATGTAAAAATTATCGCCCTATATCATTAATTAATTATGACTGCAAAATTTTCGCTAAAATTCTGGCTTCGCGTCTTGATTCTATCATTCCCAGTCTAATCAAAACGGACCAAGTGGGGTTTGTGAAAGGTCGACTTGCTGCTGACAATGCTCGCATGTTTTCCAATGTTATTACTCATTGTAAAAATCTTAAGGTCCCAATGGCAGCTTTGTACTTGGACGCTGAAAAAGCTATTGACCGTATTAACTGGCAGTTTATGTTTCGCACCCTCCAATGGTTTGGATTTGGTCCCTCTTTTATCTCCTTGGTTAAACTCCTTTATTCTTCTCCCCGGGCCAGTATTTTTGTTAATAATCAATTTTCCAGATTTTTTTCTTTGTCTAGAGGCACAAGACAAGGATGCCCTCTTTCCCCTTTATTATTTATTCTGTCTTGAACCCTTTTTAGAACGGATTCGTTCCAATCCTAGGATTGCTGGCTTCAAACACTCATCTAAGGAAACAAAATTATCTGCTTATGCGGATGATGTTCTGGTTTATATGGCTGACCACATTGCTTCTCTTCCACATTTTTTGGATGAGGTACGGTTGTATTCCTCTATATCGGGATATAAACTCAATTTGTCCAAAACAGAAGTTTTGCCCCTAAATCCTGTTTGTTACCAATATATGTTTAGTAATACCAAATTTGCATGGTGTCCTTCCAAAATTAAATACCTTGGTATATGGTTTTCGTCCTCATTAGCTGATACACTTAAATTTACGTTTGACTCCCTTTTGAAGAAAATCCAATCCCTCCTCCAAATTTGGTCCCCCTTATTTTTATCCTGGTGAGGTAGATTAGATACGATTAAAATGAGGATTACTCCACATGTTCTTTATACTGTTTCCATGCTCCCTTTTATAATCCCTATTTCATATTTTTCACATATAAATTCTATTTGTACCAAATTCTTGTGGAATGACAAACACCCTCGCATTGCTTTACACAAATTGATTCGTCCTAAAAATGAAGGTGGCGTTCGTTTCCCCAACTTTAAAATGTACCACTCTGCCTTCTTGATTAAACAATCCTTTTCATTAGCCTATGACTTTTCAGATAATCCTGTGCCTAGTTGGGTTCTCCTAGAACGTTCTCTCCTAATAGATTTCTCATTTCAACATACTGTTTTTATGTCAAATTGTTCTTTTTTGACCAAATACCCTATTTTAAAATACTCCCAAACACTGCTTCACAATATCTTCTCTTCTGACCTTTATCCTCTTCAATGTTTTTTATCTTCTGTTGTGTGGTATAACAAGTTCCTTAAGTACAAAGGCAAATCGTTTTACTTCAAATATTGGAAAGAAAGGGTATTTTTTTTGTCCATCAGTTTCTTGATGATAATTCCATCATTCCTTTCCATGTGCTGCAAAATTTATATCACTTGCCATCGTCGTATTTTCCTGAATATACCATTATCACATCTGCCATTCAATTACATTTATCTTCTCTTTCAATACCTGATGTTTTTCCCTCTTTCACTCCAACCACGCAACTTTACCCTTTATTTTCAAGCCAACAGCCTAAGGCTGCTCTTGTTTATACAATATTGTTATCAAATGTTAAGGATCGCCCTAAATCAAATATAGAGACTGCTTGGGAAACTGACCTTGCTGTTTCCCTATCTATCTCGTTGTGGGATCGTGTATGGTCCAAATTGTTTAAAGTATCTGTTGCTGCTCGTATTACTCAGTCTCTGTTTTTCATATATCATAGAGTTGTCAATACTCCTGTTAGTATTCACATGTTCGCTCAGACTTCCTCTCCACTCTGTTGGTCCTGTTCTAAAGAATTAGGTACGCTTAAGCACCAGTTATACGAATGTTCCTCTGTTTTATCTTTTTGGAATGATGTTTGGAATATTTGCATGCCAATGTTTCGCTGTTCCACCTCATTATCGTTATTGAATGTTTTCCTAGGTTCCCTTTCTACTGATATTGACATTGTATCTTCTTCTGCTAGATTATTGGACCTGTTTATTGCTCTTGCTTTTAAAGTTATTTTAGCATGTTGGAAGGACAATTCTAAACTTTCTGTACATACATGGTGGAATTTCATTTGTGATGAACACAGGATCGCTATTGCTTCTTCCTCTTCTATTCCCCTAAAAATCAAATCTGATCTCCTGTGGCTCCCCTTTACTACCTATCTTTCTTCCAACTCTCCTAGTTGATTGATTAGCTTCTATTCCCACATGTTCAACTTCTTTCTCTCTTTCTTCTCTTCTTCTTTCTTCTTCCTTCTGCTCTTTTCTCTTTACTCTTCCCCTTGTATCTTCTTCTTCCTTTCTCCTTCGTTACATTTACTTCTCTATAACTTCATATGCTTTATGCTCCATGTTAATCTGTCATTATTCCCAATATATATGACATGTGTATTGTTTTCTTTTGCAAAAGATTAATAAAAATTTCTAAAAAAAAAAAATGTGCGAATTCCACCAGAAAGTACCTGGATGACGATCTAGGAACTAATAAAAAATGCTGGTGTCAACAAGCGCACCACTGATGAAACACATAAGCGATGGTTTGACTTACAGTCTTGCACAAAAGAGAAGTTGACACAGAGAATGTCTTATGCTCGGCACTTTGGAGGCAGCTCTTCATAGATTCCTCAACAGATCAAATAGAGGAGATGAAAGAAAGCAAGTTTGCACGAGAGTCTGTGTCCGTAGCTGCAGATCTGGAAACTTCAAATGTTCCTTCCTTTCCTCTGTTGACCACTAATACTCTCTCGCCGTTGTTGGACCGAGTCAAATCAGGATCTCCCCTGGATTTCGCCCCAGCCCACATTCTTAGGGAAATTTATTTAACCTGCCCCATCCCGCCTTTGACCCTTCTCAATGATTCACTCACTAGCGGCACCGTTCCCAGCCTACATAAATCAGCGGTTGTCGTCCCAATTCTAAAAAAAAACGGCGCCGATTCATCCTCCCCTTCCCACTACCGTCCTATTTCCCTTCTGCCCTACCTAGCTAAAGTCCTTGAGACTCACATCACGACCACCCTGAGTACCCACGTAGAGGCAAACCATTGCCTCTCCTCCTGCCAAGCTGGGTTCAGGCCCCTGCATTCCACGGAGAAGGTGGTAATCTCGGTGATGGACAAGCTGCGGGAGGGTATTGATACCAACGTACCTCAAACCCTGATACTCTTAGATCTGTCCGCCGCTTTTGACACGGTGGACCATTCCATCCTCCTCAGCCGTGTCAGGGCGGCGGGCATAGAGGGCTTGGCCCTCTCGTGGCTCGAGTCCTTCCTGGTGGGGAGAACTGAAGCGGTCCATCTGGCCGGCTTCCCGCAAGGTGGAGTGCGGGGTTCCTCAGGGATCGTCACTTTCCCCACTTTTGTTTAATTTATACATCTACCCCCTCATTTTTATGTTACAGCAGCTGGAGGTCACAGTGTTTAATTATGCTGATGACCTCCAGCTAATCTTTAACCTCTCCCACTCCCCTATATCTGCCCAGAATGTCCAGTCAGTCATGACATTTATCCAAGATTGGATGAACTGCAACCACCTCAAACTCAATCCAGACAAGACCGAGTTGGTCTTGACCGGAGGTGGTTGCAGTCCATGGTCCCCTTCCTTCTGGCCCCCCTCACTCGGTGTCCCTCCACTTCCCGTTTCCAAAGTTAAAACCCTAGGGATTTTCTTGGATTCACAACTTTCTATCCATTCACACATTGGTTCGATTATCTCTTCTTGCTTTTTCTCCCTAAGAACAATTAGGAAAGTCTCCCGCTTTTTCTCCCTCCCGGCTTTGAAAATCATTGTCATGGCCATGGTACTGTCCCGTGTTGATTACGGCAATGCTATATACAATGGGGCCCAGCTTACGCGATCCATCGTCTGCAGCTGGTGCAGAATCAGGCTGCCCGCCTGATTCATGGCCTCCCTAAATACCATCGGGCCAGCCCACTACTTAAAGCTTTACACTGGCTGCCGGTGCGAGAGCGTGCCCTTTTCAAGCTTGGCTGCCTCACTTTTCAGGCTAGGTCAGGCACCGCCCCTGAATTTCTTTGCTCTGCCATTGTGCCCTACCTTCCAGGCAGAGAATTACGTTCCTCCCACTCGGCCCTCCTAGTCACCCCCCGTTTTAAAAAACAGAAGGCAGGTGGAGCGAGGTTCGCTGTCCTGGCCCCAGCATTTTGGAACTCTCTTCCTGTTGGCCTTCGCACTACGCCCTCCTACACTCAGTTTCGGAGGGAACTAAAAACACTCTTATTTGCGCAAGCCTACCCCGTCTAAACCCCCTCCAACTGCTGCCGTCCATCGCAACCTAAATAGCGCCATGAAACCGCTGGGTAAAAGTGCGCTGTATAAATGTTTTTAAATTCAAATTCAAATTCAAATTCCTCCATTCAACGCAGGTCAGGAAAGCAACGTTTAAAAAAAATCAACAAACAAATAATTTTATATCATTTAAATATTAATAATGTTAAGTTAATGTTCCTACATATATAAACTACATAAATATATTACATGTCACATTTACTTTAATGAACCAATATAATCATAACTACAAATCCCAAAATGTAATCTAAAAGTAATCAGTTTTACCCAAGAAACATATTCTAGTATAGAAATGTAAATGTGCGCTAAGATTTTGTAAAGTGTTGTACTTGTATTTTGAATCAATCTGTGATTTATTGCCTGCACAACAATGCTTTGTGTGTCATATAGTTTGACTACCTAGAAGTTGAATAAATTGATCATTCATTTTAACCCCTTGGCCGCGGTGGTAATTCCGCCCCGGCACTAGGGGGCAGGGAGGGCCGCGCGGCGCCCCCATGCTTGTGACGGAACCACTCCGTCACAAGCTGCGGTGGCGCTGTGCTTGTGATGAAATGGTTCCGTCACCGCCCCGCCCGCTAAATGCAACGCTCAGCGCAGGCGCGGAATCAGTGCCGCGCAGGCACGGCGACCGGGCTGTGACGGAACCATTCCGTCACCTTCACAGCCCCACCGTGGCTCGCGACGGAATGGTTCCGTCACGAGCACGCAAGGGGTTAAAAGGAAAAATATGTGAATTTTCTACCGAAAGCACTGCCAAACCAGGGTGTTTCGAAGATGAAGGTGACACTGGGGAACCAATGTTGAAATGGGTGAAACATCTGATTACCAACATTTGAGCTGCAAAGTAGAAACTGGAGAACCTTCTGAATTAAGAGATAAAGTCCATGCACATACACTAAAACGTTCACCTACTCATACTTTTAGAAATATTTCTCCTTCCATCTGGCACATTTTGTGAAGACGACTGGCTGAAATTCAGATAACGAATATAAGGCCTAAAGCAGATGGCAAATATAAGGCATAGGGTAAATATGCCACTTAATATAGAGACACACTTACAATTTGCTAACCTTTTAAAGTATTTAGAAGTATATGTTGCCATTTCAGAAACAGCAACTGAGGGAAATACGTTTTTTGGATACAAAAATCAGTTGCCTCGAGGAATCCACAACATCAGGTTTCAATAGCATTCGTTATTGTGATGAGGCTATGTATATAGAAATTAGTGCATTAACTGAGGGAGTGTCTACACTATGTGGATTAATGATTGCTGACGGATTTGATGGGCAACATCACTATAAACAATTAATCAACAACCTACAAGGTTTTTGTAAGTCTGTTGATTGTCTTGCTACTGCCATGAGTCTTTTATCTTGCAGATCTGTAAATATATAAACAAAACTTGGTTATTTTAGCGGGGATGTTGCCAAAGGGATAGAAAAAAAACAGCCATGTGTTAGACGAAATGGAAAATGCAAATGCACGAAGGTCTGAAGGAGGTGGTGGAAAGCAAATATAGAGGCAGCCATCCACATCAGTTTGTTTGAAGAACCTGAAGGAAGACTGAACTTGTTTAATGAGATCCAGGGCCGGAGAAGTGGCTCCATGGGTCAGTTGGGTGACCTTCTGTTTGAGCAACAGGGTCAAATCTAGCTTCCAGAGGCTTTTCACCCTGCAACTCGCCAGCTGACCAGTTCCAAATGAACCTACCCTGGACCCTGCTACTGACCTCTGTTGGAGTGAATCCTAATCTCCAATTGTTATGCCCCAGGTCCTAGACTATTGTTTGGTGTTAGAGTGTACTCCTCCTGTTCCCAAACTGCAAGAAGTACAACCTTGAAATGTTTTACTAGTTATTTGCCTGGAGAACTGATAGAGACTAGGATCTCCATAGAGGTCACAGCCATTGACATTGAATCAACGGTCGGCCTCAGCTTAGAGGCTTGCCCCACTGATGGAGGTCTGACTTCCAGAAAAAGTTTCTATGTCTGAAAGTAGAGTGCAGACTCTAAATTGGCTCTGAGGTCTTCCTGTGACCAAACTTTGGACTGTGCCCACTTTGATCTTTCACACCTTTCTTCACAAATGCACTAGGAGCCCACTGTTGTTGAGCCTCGCTTCTAGTTCCCTTGCAGCTTGCCCCAATGATTACTCATTGACAACCACTTTTTCTGGATAAAAGTTGTGAAGTCCTGTCATGGTTTTCTTACATGGACATTGTCGTTTTCTCTATGTTAGCCTAACTATGCATGTTGTAGGACGCATAAGCTTTGCACACGTTATCAAAGCACATGCTTGTTTTTATGCCACATTGTATTTTCAATATAGTTAGTACAGGCTTTTTGTCCTTTTCCTGGCATTTAGTCTGCACAGCCTAGGCAAGGGCAAACAACACTGCTGTTTGTTCTTCTCTGTGGTCGGACACTAGCACTTAGACATAATAGAGACACCCAGCTGCTATTTTTGAAAATACATGTTTTGTCATATAACCCAGAACATGTTCTAAACGTACAGAGAGCAGAGACTTGCGGAAAGCACAAAGGTCCTGAGACAACAGAGCTGTGCCAGCTGGGATGTAGAACAACTATCTACGAATGCTAAGCTATGGGGTCTGCTGCCAAGCCCAGAGATCTATAAATTATAATCATTTAGCTTTTGTAGTGAGAGTGGGTATAGGCAAATCTGTTGGATAATATGACAGGAATTTTTATTTTATACGGTCTAATAGCTATGCTAAAGCCATTACTGCCCTGTATTTGTTTGATAGTTGTGGCGCAACTAATGCACATTAGAGCACAGTAGTTTAACCCCTTGCCTGCGGGGCTAATTCCCCCGCTGTGCTGGGTGGCGGGGGGGGCGCGCACAGCACCCCGGTGCTCATGACGAGCTCAGCTCGTCATGAACCACCGTGGCCGTGTGCTTATGATGAGCTGAGCTTGTCGCGGCCACACCCGTTTCTGTACAACTTTCAGCACAGCGGGGGAATTAGCCCCACATGCGAGCGTTACGGCCGTTATGAAAAGCTCAGCTTGTCATGAGCACACGTCCACCGTGGCTCATGAGCATGGGAGGGGTTAAATAAACATTATAAACTTTCCTTGTGTTGCTTTTCTATTTATTGTGTACAAGTATGAGTGAGGGTACAAAAGGGGGTGACCTGCAACCATTATCCTGGGATGGTCTGGAGAGTTGTATTCTGGGGTGCCAAATCACTAGTCTCTCTGGAAAGATTAGGAGCGGCCCATGAGCCACTATTGGCTAGTCAGATTTGGACCATAGATACTGATGAGGTATGGTGTCTCAGTCCCTCCATGCTGATGTTCTATGATCCCAAGTATAATTCTGTTCCTGAGCAGAATCCCTGCAACAGTCCATTTGACTTTACCCGGTCTAGTGTAACCAGATAACAGTAGTTGGCGCTTTGTGCTTTTAATTTAAAAAGTCATATCTCAGCTTCTACTCATTGGGTTTTTGTCCTTTTTCGTGTAATTTTATTGATTGAAATATTCCCTATTTTTATAAATTGCTTTTGGATCTTTCTTGTGTTTTCACTTTAATATTGTTAGAGTACTGCATATATACTTTACACATTGCCTCTAAGTTAAGCCTGTCTGCTTGGTGCCAAGCTACCAAACGGCTATGCACTGGTTTATTTAGCTACTTTAGTGGTTCACCCTGGCAAGGATTGTGATTGTCATTTGAGGTGGATTCTCACCCCCTCATCGAATACTCCAATTTCTTACAATGGTAGTGTATCTTCATGTGGGTAGTCTTAGCCACATTTGCAACATTCATTTCTCTTCTGCCTAGCCTTAGCTGCTTCTGCTCTTTTGCTGATTTATTGACCATTAGCATGATTGATTTTAAATGTCCCTCAGTCTTCTCTTTTTACGGATGTAGTCTGTTTCTTGAGCTACTGCCTGGTCACATAATTGTAACCGTAATCAAAGAAAGGGAGTGGGAGTATTCTCTGTTTCCCAACGGTTGAACTATATCCAAAGAGAGAGAACTCACTCTAGTCCTTTATGGTTGTCTCTGACTGCCTACCACTGGAAAATCTTTTTGGTTTTATAAACAAAAAGCCTGTATCTTGATTCAGAGCATAGAGGAGCCAAGTAGGTTCTCTGCTGGGGCGCACCTTTGATGAAAGTGTGATTACAATGTCCACCTGCCTCTAATGCACTATTGGACCCTCAGAAAATTAACTAACGAATACATGACTGAGGATAGTTCTCAGTAGGGTTTGTTTTAATGGCATGCTGTAGTGAATGTGAATGAATGAGGCAAAAAGAGCATGGAATATACAGCACTATAGGATATAAGTACCCCTAAAATAGGGTAAGGTTTATAGATCTTTGAATAATAGTGTTTTAAAGAAAGACACCTGACCATAAAGACAAAGTTACATAGCTGAAACATGCAGACTGAGTGATGCCTGAGTATATTGCACACTCAGTGACACCACTTGTCTTCTTTCAACCTTGCAAAGGATCCCTAAAATAAAACTACAACACCTGTAATAAAACTACAATACATTTTCTGCAATTTTAAATATAGACCGCTCAGTCCAAATACACAAAGAGCTCCCTTGACTATCAGGGTTGAGTTCACCCAGATACGAGTATATCTGGGTGAGCACTCAATGGTGGTGGCCTAGTGGAACAGGGAACTGGGAAGCTTGGTTTCCGTCACTTTGACAGGTTTAAAGTATCCAGGGTCGGAGATGGACACTAGGCACTGTGCATCTGTGATCTGAAGGCAGTTAGGCAAGCGGGGTGCGCTGCATAAATTGTAATTGCACCAAAGGGTGAGGTGTCTCCAGGAGTTGACGCAAGACATATATTGTTTCAAACCAGCTTTGATACCATTAGGGGTTCACCAGGGAAGCAAGCAAAGGTGTTTGTACATCCGTCTGGGCAACGGGGCGGAATAAGTGCACCCCAGAACCAAGGGCAGGTGATATGATCCAGTAGTTAGGCTCAAACGCCTGCCCGGTGAGTAATACAACCCTCGCTGGGTTGTGACGCTGTCAGCCAACAGTGTGCTGCCATCCCAAGTAATGGGGAAACAAGGTGTCAAGCACAAAAGGCTACTATGTAAAAGAACATTTGACATGTCCGGTGATCAACAAAAAGTAAAATTTAACTGAGCAGGTAATTTTCCACCGCTGGGATTGCCCTGGGGTGGGCAGGGTGAACAACCCTGCCCCCCTATTCGGCAATATTCGCGGGTGAGGGTGAAGTAGGACTTAGTCAACCCCTAATCTTAGGCACCATATTGCAAACTGAGCACAGAAGGGAATCGGGTACGTCATGCCGCTCACAACGTTTTCTATCACTATGGTTACCGAACAACGCCGCCGGCCGTGGTGCAGCGCGGCTGACGAGCAGTGACACATGCGCACTCGCACGCACAACAGCTGACGTATAATAGCGGTGTCCAAGCTCCGTGAGCAAAATTGTTTTGAGCCGTACCGTTTTCGGAAGTTAGTTCTCCTTCGGTGTCCAGCATCCGCAATCCCATACATTTGATTAGATAAAGGTAAGACCGGTTATCTGCCTGCGGGCCGAAACTTGGTGTGTTTCTAGAAATCAACCCGTCACGGGGGTACTCACGACCCTGCATTATTTTCTTCCATTACAGTGGAAGATACGTTGATTCCATCACGAGTTTGGTAACTCCTGTCCTGAACCACCCTTGAGTACCTACTGGGTAGAATAACAGCTGTTATACCCAGGTGAGCCACAAAAAGATGTTTTTCTGTAACATGTAACGGAGAGTTTTAATATCGGAAGCACCTCTAAATATATGCCCCCTTCCTTTCAGTTCGGCTTCTTAACATTGGTGAGCCGTTAATTAGAACAACCGTCGGGGGCGCATTTATTCGCTACGCCGACAGGTAAGAAATGATAGAACAGTGTTTTGATTAATATTAACATTTGTCTAAATGAATGAAAGCATTAATTAGAGCTTTTTTGTACTATAACAGATGAATACAGTTCTACCTCCACCTTAAACCCGGCTGGGTTTGCATGAAGGTGAGTGCTATTATTAGTTTAGGCATGTGAGGCCCTTAGTTATTTCCAGAATCCAATCTCACAAAACCATCTCCTTTAAGTCACTTAGGCTGTTTGCTGTCCCCCACAGCCCGCTAGTGACGCCCTATGTGCGCTCGTTGAGGGTCGAAACGTCGACAAATAAGTGGATCGGTTGTATTAATATCCTGTATTTAGTACTGACAAATGGAGTGTACAGTTGTATAATTGAAATAAGCATATACCACGCCTAATCATTGTTTGTTTTTTCCCCCTTGTATATAATATTTGTACAGTTTCATTGATCACTGTTGCGCCGTAAGCACTGAGCACTATAAGTCACCACTTGCACTATCTGTTTACTTTTTGTACAGCCTATCTTGAAACTCATATATGATATAAATATTTATGAATGACTACAATTTATAAAACAGTACATAAATATACTGATGGTCTTGGATTCTGATGCTTACTCTAAATTCTACATAATCTATGAGAAAGTAAAGGAAACATTGTGCACCCGAATGAACCAATTGTTGATAACATTGGTCCTCTAAGGGTGGCACAAAAGGTGCTACAGCCTTTACAGGCCTCCCTTGGTCAAAGCGCCCATGGTACCTTTTACAAGGGTCTTGCCTGTGGCTTGGGATGTGCCAATTGTGGATACAAAGGTATAGTCCTGGGAAAGAACACAGGCCCTGGGAATCTGATTGGCTGGGACCTAGGGCACATCAAGTCAGGTTGCATCAGATGTCAGGCAAAAAGTGGGGGTAACCACGGAAAAAATAGTTAATATGCAAGTATTTTGGCCCTGATCAAATTATAATATGTCCAAATTTATTGTACTTCTTTGTTACTCATTGCTTGAGCGTTGTTCACAGGTTTGCAGGTTACGTTCATAGATAATTGGTATCTCATCCATAGTTTTCATACCCACTGCGTTTTGTCCAAAAATTCTGTATGGAATTTTGTTGCTTGCTGGATGATTTGTACACCTTGGTCCTTGGGCAAGACAGCTGTTTCCTGGGTATATATCTCCTTATTGAATGTCCTTTGCTGAATCCGAACAGTGTTGGGTCTTTGCTAGTCATCTAAAATACGGACACGAAACAGTTGGTTATAGTTGTGTAGTTTTACAGACGAGGTTCACTTGGTTGCCTTTTCCTTTCTACAAACTCACTGTTGTTGAAAGACAATTCAGTTTTATTTGCATGAACAATCTTCTCCGTTTGACACAGAAAAGATTCCCTAGATGTAAAACTAGGGGGAGCCTCAAAATTTCAAGGTTCTGGACTGTTTAGGTTCCCTTCTTAACTTCTTTTAAGGAAAACAAGGGGCTCAATATTCAGCTGCTTCTGCAAAATGAGCAGTCTCTATTTTTGAAGGCACTTTTCTTCAATGAAGTTTTGGGCCTTTGCTTGCGAGATTTATATATAAGGTTTTGGCTTTGCAATTTAGTTGTTTTCCAGACAAAACAGACTGGCTCTGCCCTGGCTTTGTACTTGTGTTTTCTATGGCTGACATCCGCATCTAACGATCAGGTGGGATGTATTGGTGGAGCCTCATGCCAGTTTTTCAAAATTTGTTTGGCATTTCTCCAAACTCAGTGGAATGCGCTTGCCCACAGCTGAAATCCGTAGGATAAAATCCCACAAGCTATGCTTTGGAAATTCAGTAACTCCGTTGAAAAACGTTCACATATTTGTAAAAAAACGGAAGGATTTCTACCATGCCAGCTTAAATCTTCTATATATTTGTGGCTAGAAGCAATTTATAATGGAAGCTTTGAGAAAAAATAGAGAGCCCAATTATTTGAATTCATTGCCTTTCATCAATCCTATTCTTCTGGAATCTTAAGGCATTCATTTCTTCCTCAATCATGATTTGTGCCATTTAATTTTCTGTGCAACGTTCCCTTATAGAATCGTGCTTAAGGTATAGAGCATAATATATTATGGGCCAGATGTAGGTAGTACTGATTTTTGGCCGTTACCGACCGGTATTGAGCAATCGGGATGTAGGTGACCGAAATTCACCTAAATCGGTAAATTTACCGAATCGGAAAAGTTACCGAATCGGTGAAATACCGAATCGGTAAATTTACCGAATCGCAACGGTTTGCGAATCGGTAAATTTACCGAATCGGTAAATTTACCTAATCGGTAAAATACCGAATCGGTAATTAAGAAGTGGTAACATTGAAGATTGAGATGTAGGTAAGCTCTTAAATACCGATTTTGCTTCAAATTCGGTATTTAAGAGTCGGTATTTACCATGGATTCAAATCAGGTGGTAACCAGGTGCAGCCTATAAAAATGGACCCAAAATGCAATTCTGTTTGCACAATGGCGGCATTTTATGTCATTGCAAGACAGCTACGGCTACAGGAGGAAGGAGAGAGGGAATGGCAGAGACAGGAGCAGGTCTACAGGCAGAGGGTCACCTTGTTCATGCTCACAGAGGCAGAGATACTGCAGAGGTACAGGTTGGCCCCAGAAACCATCTTGGAGCTCATCAGGGACCTCCAACCACTGTTGCAGCACACTACCCCAAGGGCACATGCTATTCCACCCCATGTGCAGGTGCTGTGCAGCCTCCACCTGCTTGCGTCTGGGAGCTACCAGAACATGGTTGCTGCGGTAGGTGAGGTGACCCAGAGCAGCCTCTCAAGGTTTTTCCACAAATTCCTTGACGCCATGTTACAGAGGATGGACCATTACATATCTTTTCCTGCTACCCATGCTGAACTGGTCCAAACAAAATCTGACTTTTACCAGATTGCTCGATTTCCCAATATAATTGGCTGCATAGATGGCACGCACATTCCCATTTGTCCCCCTTCTGCCACAGAATATATCTACAGGAATAGGAAGTCCACCCACACCATCAATGTGCAGGTGATTTGCAATGCAAAGTACGCCATCACTGACATTGTGGCTAAACTCCCTGGGAGTACCCACGACTCCTATATTTTTCAAAACACCTCCTTGGTAAGACACAGTGTCTGACCCCCATAATACCTATTGCAGTAAGAAGTACATGTATGCATGTGAGTAATGTATTCCCTTTTCCTTTTAGGAGACAGTGCATATGCCCTCCGCTCATTTATACTCACCCCCTACCTCAACCCCTCAACACCCAGCCAAAGGAGATATAACTGGGCCCACAAAAGCACACGGAATGTGGTCGAACGGACCTTTGGTATATGGAAAAGCAGATTCAGATGCTTGCACAAGAGTGGAGGTGCAAGGCAGTATACCCCCATCACCTGCTGTAAGATAATTGCTGTCTGTGCCATGTTGCACAACCTTGCTGTGAAGAAGGGTACTGAGGTGGAGTTGTCAGACTACGAGGATCATGACGACGACATTGCTGTGCCTGAAATACAACCTGCTGGAGTGTCAACACCAAGTGATGACAGATACAGACGTGAGGAGATTACACAACTATTTCTGAGTAAGTAATGAGACACAGACAAGTTGTGTGGGGGACCACCGAATTTTAATGTAGCTACAACGTTCAAGCACTTAAGTGCAACAAAATTAACATCATGAACGTGGGGACTGTATGTCTCGGGTTACTTCACCCATGACCGGCAATGTCACTTGCGCCCGCGCTTCCCTGAGCCACCGGGATGTTGGTCGCTGCTTTCAGCATGCCCTGCAGCCTCAGCTGGGCGCCTGCTACTCTTACGTGGCTCCACCACAGCGCTTGCCATGCTGCTGCGGCTACTACTGTCTTCTGCCTCTGCCACATCCAGGGCAGGATTCTGTGCAGTGTGTGAAATCAGCATAGCCTCTAGTGCACTTGTGATTCTGGCCATGCCCCTGGTGACCTCGGCCATGTTCTGTGTCAGGATCTCCTGCATATTAATGCCCCTACGGCATAGCTGGGATGTGGCAGTGGCCAGACGATTGATGGCCGTATTGTGGACACGGGCCTCCCTGCGCCTTGAGTGTTCCAGGCTGTCTAGTTTTGAGCAGAGCTGGGTAATCCCTGCAGCAATGTCCGCATTTGTTTTTGCAGCCTCCTTATTGGAATCAACAATGTCACTCATGCCCTTCTCCATGTCTCCTATTTTCTCATTCAGGATTCGGAATTGGCGATGGCAGGCCTGAATGGATTTTCCCTGCATCCGTTGTATGCGCACCATGCTCCCCTCCAGCCCACGGAACACAGTGCCATCTCCACGTCCACCTGCACTGCTGGGTCTGCGTTGCCTTCTGCGCGAGGTGACTGGGTCATTGGTGGACTGCAGTGCAGCAGGACTCACATCTACAGTGACTTGAGCCTCACCCTCTGCTGCCTCCATTACTGGTAGTGGGGCCACGACACGCCTCCTGGCTGGTGGGGTTGCAGGAGCAGACAGGAACAGTGTTGGGGAGGTTTCTGGTGAGAAAACCAGGGGAGGGGATTGTGAGAGCTGTGGGGAGTGCATCAACTCTGGGGTCTGTACTGTCTCATCTTCATGGGAGATGCCAGTCGTGTCACCTTTCTCCTGCGAGGCTTGTACTTGGCTTGGCCCTGCTTCCTCACTCTCCTCCCTCGCTGGTGCAGTCCCTTCTGTTTCTGTGGGTCTACTGGCTGATTTTGCACCTAGGTATAAATAAGCGTATATCAACTGTGTGCTACTGTGTCACAGTCACTACAATAAATGCTTCACACATTTCACTTTCGTTTATCTGCATTACTTTCAGTGACTTGCTGATGTCTGCGCAGTTACACATGGTCTTACATTGGCTGACTACATTTCCCATAATGCATTGCTCCTGTATAGTGCTAGCAGTACTGGACTGGGGTTGGCTTGTCCACAAAGGGTAAAGGGACGCAGGTTGATATGGGGTGTCATGCTGCGCATGCGTCTTACCTTTTTTAGTTGCTCTGGCTGAGCTGTCCACATCTCCGAGTCCCACGACGCTGTCTGCCTCAATGGTTGAGGACAGCAACTCCTCCAGGTCAGTCAGGGGGGGCGCTGGGTTCCTGACTCCACCGGTGACACCAGCCTGCTTGTGTATTTCAGACATCTTCTTCTTGGTGAGGCTCCTGATATCATAATATCTTTTTTTCAGATCCTCAATGTTCCTGGGTGTGACTCCCACTGCATTAACTTTTTCTGCAATTACCAGCCAGATTTTTCTTTTTGCAGACTCAGGAACAGTGAGGGAGTGCCTGCCAAATAGTTTGCTGTGCACTCTCACAACCTCCGCCACAAGTACCTGCAACTCCATGCTGCTGAACTTAATCTTCCTCTTCCTTTCAGCCTTCTGACTTTCACTGCTGCTTGCAATTTTTGTTTTTGTAAAGTTTCAACAAAACTCTCCCTGCTGCTCTGTGTCTCTGCTCTGCTCTGACTGCCTCTCCAGAACCTTCTAATTAGTTGCAGCTGCCTGTGTAGCCACTTCCTGGTAGGGAGGGGGAGGGTGGTAGCACCTGATTGGCTGTTTTCTCAAGTTTCACTTTTGACCGATTCGGTATTTCCCATTCATTCCTATGGGCCTTTGGGCCTTTTGGCCCATAGGAATGAATGGGAAATACCGAATCGGTAATTACCGATTCGGTAAATACCGATTCGGTAATTTCCGAAAGTCGGATACCGATTCTTACCGATTCGGTAAAAAATACAGATTTTTTCCCTACATCTAATTTACCGATTTTTGAATACCGAATCGGTAAAATTCGGTATTTAAGAATCGGTAAATGACATTTACCTACATTCGGCCCTGTGTTATCTACAGAATTGCTATTTCGGGCATTTAATTCAATGGATATCGCTTACATTCTTGTAAATAGCACTGAACCTGTTTAAAAGTAAACAGTACTGGAACTGACTCCTTGTTTAAGTCTACTTAAGGGTAAATGCTTTAGAAAGCTCCACTCTCAGGCTTATGCTCTATTGTAGTGGAACAGAGCACGATCCATTAATGTTGCTTTCAATTTATTCATAGAAATAGTTCTGCCAATTATATGTAAGATCTCCATGAACTCCAAAATAGCAGCATAAACAGGGATGCCTTTAAATTGTTGCAGATGAGGTAATGCAAAATAAAGGGCAATACAATGTAGATTGTAGAGAGTGCAGGCCTAAACATCTGAATGTGTAAAATAATGTTTTCCAGTTCCAACATACAAAAGAGTTTTCTATGTTGAGTCTGTTGAAACTTTATTTTCCATACCTTAAGCACTTATTACCTCATTATGACATTTCAGAATTGCAATTTCTGTGGAACCTATGTTTTTCACCCAGAACCTTCACCTGCTACAAGAAGGCAGAATCTCAGAGTGAAAACCTATGGAAGAATGTGGAATTACTGGGAAACATGGGTACGGAATTATCAATTTACCTGGTAACTGATAATTTCCAAGGTGACCCTCCGAGTACAACAGATAGCCACACCTGCCCCTCCAAAGTTACTGAAACCACTAGTATTGCTAATGTTTGGGGATAAATACAGAGAGAAATAACGACTCACTTATAAAGATTTTAACTGATGTGTCCCTTTTGTACAATTTAATTTCTTGACCGCATGTTGGTACAGTTATTTGGGCCCGTCAATTGGATCTTCTGAGAGTATAGCTAGAAGCATATTTGCCCCAAATTCAACCCCAGTCAAGAGATCTGGGTTAAATCTATTGTTCATTTGCTCACTATTCCAATCCATTTTCGACCCAGCCATATGCAAATCAGTCATGGGAACAGTCCAGCCCGAACTGCCAAGCTGGGTCTGCCCTGGACAGGAAACAAGCATCCTGAGACCGGTTTTGGGGTAACACCACTCATCAACAAGGCTAGCTTGAATCCAGTGGCACAGCGAGCAATGGACCCATGACTAGGCATACCCATCCCACTTAGGGTGAAAAGTGCTGCAGAAACAAATGCTGGTCGGAATACTGAATGAATCAGACATTCATCCCCAGTCAAGAGATATAGGTTAAATACATTGTTCTTTTGTTCACTATACCACCCGAGTTTGAACCCAGCCATATGCAAATCAGTCTTGACCCTGCTCCTCATGGGAACAGTCCAGTCGTAACTTCTAAGTCGGGTCCTCCTTGGACTTGAAACAGGCATCCTGGGACCGATTTCGGGATAACACCCCTCATCAGCCAGACCAACTTAAATACAATGGCACAGCGAGCAAGGGACCCATGTCTGGGCACACCATTCCCCCTTAGGGTGACAACTGCTGCAGCAACAAATGATGGATGGAATGCTGAATGAATCAAACATTCACCCCCAATCAAGAGAGCTGGGTTAAATCCATTGTTCTTTTGCTCACTACGCCACCATTTTGGATCCAGACATATGCAAATCAGTCTTGAACCTTCTCCTCATGGGAACAGTCCAGACCAAAATGCCAAGCCTGGTCCTCCCTTGACCGGAAACAAGAATACTGGGACAGGTTTTTGGGTAACACCCTTCATCAGCCAGGCTTGCTTGAATCCAGCGGCACAGCTAGAAAGGGATTGACGTCTGGGCATACCCATCACACTTAGAGCAAATCGTGCTGTAGCAACCAATGATGGATGGAATGCTGAAGGTATCAAACATTTAAACATTTACCCCCAGTCAAGCGATCTGGGTTCAATCCATTGTTCTTTTGCTCACTATGCTACCCCAGGTTGGACTGATTTGCACATGGCTGGGTTTAAACTGGAATATGGCGAGCAAAAAACGATGTATTTAGGCCCATATCTCTGTACTGGGTGAATGTTTGACATTGTTCAACATTCTGTCCATCAATTGTTCTTACTGCAGTTTTTCTAATGGCATAGCCTCTGTCAGTTCCACCATTTGAAAACCCTTTCTTGGGGAGTCAGCTGCTTTGAAGCTGACACATCTGTGTTGTTGTAAGGACCATTTGGTTTAGGGTGCAGTTTCTGATGTTGTCCCTCCTGACCATTAGTCCCATGCAAACCGAGGCTGTTCCCAGCAGGAAAGAAACATCTATGCCCCTCAAGCTCTTTGCTCATCTCACAGTGTGTTGAGGGCAGTGATTTTTTCTTTTTGGAATGGAAAAACAAACACCTGTTTTGTGAGTTTGAGAAAAATGCCTACTGGCCCACCATGCCAGTATGAGATGGCAGACCAGTCATCGTTGATCATTTTCGCCGAAAGAGGTCCTGCGTGTTTGCGCACGCTTTCAGCAAAACAACCCTGCCTACATAACTTGGATGGACTTTAAAATGTGTGGGGTGGCAGCTGGAGACCAGACACTACGCCATCCTAGCAGTTTGCCAGCAAGCCCATGAAGGGGTGTAAGAGAACCCTTACTGGGTCGACGTAAAAATAAACTAGCTAAGCAAGTCCTCCTTTCCAATGTTTTTCTGCAGAAGAGCATTAAGAACAGCCATCTTCTCTAGGTGTCAAGGCAATAGAATTTTCTTACCTGTCAATTAATAGTTGTCTAACCCGGAAACAAAACCTCTCACTGAGACTGTGGCTAAGCAGAGCAGATTATGACAATCAGCAAGCGAGGATAGTGAGCGATAAACAGGGGGGCTACGGCGCGGTTAAGGGATTTAGAGGTGTTGTTCAGAAGCTGGGTCACGTTTAAAAATACGCACTACCCTTCTATATAAAAATGTGATTTTCAGAACATTACCTTAATTATACATGCATGACAAGCACAAACGTGTTGCAACTGCTTACAGTGTTTAATTTGCAAAATCCGCAGTGAATTACTCAGTTGCAGCATCTGCTCGGAAATTTTCGTGATGTGTCTTTTTACTGAGTCTTCGATAGCTTAACCTTAAAATAGTGGAGGTCAGAAACAGAACAGTACTAATCATAACAGCCAGCCCCATTCACACGCATCTTTCCTTGGGAGAGCAGGTTGAGTTACTCCAATTCTGGCTGTGTTACTATAGCAATAAGGCTAGCGGTTACAAGAGAGCCTGTGCCTTTAGCCAACTTTTTTTTGTAAATGATGTATTATTCATGCTCAAACAATAGTTAAACGTGTTTTACTCTAAACACAACGTGGTTTCAAAGCCTGAAACCGGAGGTGTAATACGTAGTGATAAGGCAGTTAATGACGTCATCAGCTCTCGTTCTCTCTGAGGCAGGAGAACAGACCTGATTTAATATTTTCACGGGTGCATGCCCTGTGGGCATGAGAGAGTCACTCAGGACTTCCAAACCCGCCCACAGACAAGAGACACTCTATTACTCCTAGAGGACAACATAATGTTTACATTAGACCACAGAGTTGGCAATGGAGAAGATACTATGGTGCCCCCGGATATCATAAAACTATCAGGTGACTTCCTATAATCCTGATATTGAAATCAGGAAACATGTTATATTCATTGATGTACAGCATTTCCCACCTCACAAAGGCTGTAGTAGAAAATATGCTCTACAAGGAGTAACCCGCCAGACATTTCTCCACCGCTGGCGTCTCTAGAGGAGGCCAGATGGGGCCCATCACCCCAGCTGTTGAATGTATATAATTACACATCCCACTCCAAGCTTAAAAAACAAAGGGTGAATATTGTTGCTGGATACAATTACATGCATCAGCACAAATCAGGCATGCTTGTGTTTACTTGAAGCTGTCTTCTCATCCTACCTGTGAAGTGCTGAACTGACCACGGAAGATAACCAGAAAACCCTAAATTGTGTGGTGAATTGGGGAAGACTGAACTCTTTCAGAAGTCCCTCTTTGCCTTTAAAAGGAACAAGAACCTAAGAAATATTCTAGTGAAGGCCAAAAGACCTAATGAAAATTGCTTCATCCAGAAATTCATCACGGGGAACTCACTGGTTAAGGAAAACCACAAATGTGGGACTTGCCAAGCCTGCCCAGCGCTATAGTTAATGATCAGATTCTTATCAATGAACGCATGGTATTCCTTAAAGACATGTAATGTAATGTAATGTAATGATGTCTTGTAAAGTGCATGAGTCACCCCACATGGGGTATCTCCGTGCTGTAGACCGCTGGGGAACCCGTCCTGGCTTTCCCTGTGAGATGGTCCCTACTGGGTATCTCCAAGGTGAAACCAGGCATCCCCGGCGTATGTGGGGGGCTGTTGTGGAGATGAGGCAAGCTAATGCCCAGAGTTGCCGAGTGTGATCCCTGGTTAGAGTAGGCACCGAGGCAAGAATTATCGAGTCCGCTGACCCTGGTCCACGACCCTGCCGCGTCTGGAATTGAACCCTGGTCCCGGGCCGTCCTCTGCTTCCGGGTCTGCCGCCTCTAACCAGTCAGCCACACCACTCCACTCGGCCAATTGCTGATCGTCCAACATTATCTATACGATTCTCTGCCCCTGTGATCTAGCATATGTCGGGGAAACTGGCAGGGAGTGCAGAAAACGTATTGGGGAACACAAATCCAACATATGGTTACGTAAACAAGCCACCCCCTTAGTGAACCATTGGATTGAGGCCCAACACACAGTAGGTGAGCTCCGTTGGACTATACTGGAGAAAATGAATGTCCCAAATGGAGCTGATGGTATAGCCACACGTAAGAAATGAGAGGTGTAATGGATTTATACCCTTAACACGAAAGACAAGGGACTGAACGAGAATCTCCCATGGGAGAACGCCATCATGTGAGTAAGAAATCTATCTGCAGTGTGGGGCTCCACTCGCATTGGCACTCCTTTGCCTATCAGGATTATACTTTAGATGTGGGGCCTATTCCTTTTGCACCCCTTCCTTACACCTTTCCTTACATTCTTTATTTGTGAGCCATTGGTAGCGCCTGCACTATTGTTCTCTTTGTGAGCTGCCGAGTCTGTAATTTGTTTTCCCGCGTTACCAGCCGGCTGCTATTCCAGTAGGTGTGGCCATGTCTCCATCTCCTGCCCTTAGCCCTCCCTGATTGGCTGAGTATTTAAATACTGCCTTTCACCTGTTTACAGCGTTACTGATCCGGAGTTTTAACCGGCCCCCGCCCAAGCGGTTTACTTCTGTGACAGGTGAGGCTTCTGTTTTCCTGGGCTTGTTTGTTATCTTGCAGTCTCCATTCTGCGCGGTGTCCGCACAGCTCTTTTGGGAGGGAGGGGGGCAAGCCACACCGAGTCAATTTTTGTGTGTGTAAAAGGCCACTTTATTGAAACAGGTGCATATCACAATTTCATTAACACTGGCACTTGCCTTACAAAACTAAAACCTCTCTATACAAAAAATACCTGACCCCTTGCCCCCAACACCCCTACGATCCCCACATCATAAACCCCACCCTGCAAATTACAATAAATACCATTCCATAACAATAATATTACACAATCTTACACAATATAGAATTTACAAATCCTAACCTCCCATGACCCAAACCTCTACCTGCCTTTATGTAACTGTAACTAACGAACCTCTTATCTAAACTTAGCCTACCTGGTTACCCTTTCTATGCTCCTGTTCACAAACTTCCCACACTTAAAAAGAAACTATAAAAACTCCCGCCAAACTTGGCCAACTATCAAACAACCCCGCCACCCAGGTAAAGGCGGGAGGGTAGGTGGAAACGCTGCCTCCCCGTTTTCCTGCCCCCCTGCCTCCTAGGTCTGCACTCCTGACCCCCCCCCCCTCCTAGGTCTGGAACCCCTTTCAGCATCTGTGCACTCCCAAAAATATGGCCAGGAATTCCCCAAGTTCTACCAAGTACAAGTCCATGCCCAGCCTGGATTAATGGACCCCATCACCTCTAAAGAATTCCGGAGTATCGTATTTGATGTCCCTGTGATGAGTCCGAGCAAATCCTAACTGGCGACAAAAGCGCACCATCGCAATATTTAGCTTTCTCCTGGCTTTGTCTACTGCCCCTGGATTCACCGCTCCCCTCCAGACCATACGCGGCACAAACTCCGTCCAAAGGACAGAGCACCCCACCCACTGCCGCCCGATCAAGTCCAAATCACGTTTCATGTACCTCATCAGCGCCAAGCCCGTCTCCCTCAGGGGAACATCCATTACAAAGCAACTGTTACAACGCAGTACCTTTACAACGAATCTATTACAACGCAAGTGCCTTTACAACGCATGCAATTACAACGCAGATGCTATGACAACGCATGTTATTACAATGTAATTATTTTTATAATTTATTATTTTTTAAATTATTTATATTATTATTGATTTTAAAATGTTTTTTATTTAATATTTTTTTTAAATATAATATTATTCTATTATTTATTTAAATTATATTTTTAATATTTTAAAAAAGTTTAATTTGAATATTTATTATAAATGAAAAACAGTATAATTTATATAAATATAATGTTTATAAATGTGTACTCATAAATAAAAAATTATATTACTTTTAAATATTAGGTACAGTTATTAATCTTTAAATAAATAGTAGTAGTTTTAATTTTTTTAAATATACTGTTGAAAAATTAACACTCGAGTAATAATTCATAGTAGTTTTAAAAATTTGGTATATTTAATAAAAATAAAAAAATAATAGTATTTATTGATTATCTACTTAATAGTAATACAAATTATTAAAATTAGTTATAAACTATTAAAAAAAAATTCAAAATATCACTCATTATTACTTTTATTATAAAATATAAAATATAAAAAAATATAAAAACATATTTAAAATGTATATTAAAATAATATTTTTAAAACATTAAATTTTTTTTAATTAAATTAATAAAAATATGAAAAATATATTTATTGTTAAAAGAAGAGAATTTGCATTTTTGTAAAATATTTTTGTAAGAATAGTTTAGTTATATAATTTTAAAATAATTATTGTTTTTATTTTCCCACTCTTTAACATTCAGTTCAATGAAAAAAAATTGTCCTTTATTTCCATAGCAGGCTGTATGTTTGCCGCGGAACTCTTTTTCATAGTCATTTGAAGCAAGATGCGGGACAGATCAGAAGCAAATGGATCAAGTATAGAGGTAAGTACATTATTTCATTAATATTAAAAACATTAGTTACAATATTGAAGTCAAATAAACATTTATTAATAATAAATACTACGTAATGCACGATTGATTATAATGATTTTTATTTGGAAAATAAATTAGAAAATAAATAATAATTTATTAACAATTAGTAATAATTTTTTAAATAATAAAATATGTGTATTTCACATTTAAAAAAATGTTTTTGATAACTTTAATGTGTAATAATATATAACATTTATAAATTGTCCGTTTTTATCTTTGTTGCTCCAGATGAAGTAGACGCGTAGACGTGCATGATCGCAGCCATTTTGAGGAGCGTCAATGGACAATGCAGCAGCATGCATATCTGCGCTCAGGTAGGAACATTTTTTAACTTTCTTTTTAAACAGTTTGATGTTTTAAAGTATATATATTGTAAGGAGAGAATAGGGAGGTATAGTATATCATAGTTTTTAAGTTATTGTCACTCTTTTAGCATGTCGCCGGACATGTAGGAAGAGTATGCCGTTGTCGGGTCACCTGTTATTAGTTTAAAAAATGTAAATGTTATTGTTTAAAGTAATTTATTATCATTAAATAGTATAAAAATGTATATACAATGTTTTAAAGAAATTATAATATGTGTTTGAAAAACCGGAACAAGAAGAAGATTGAATAAGATGCTTAGGATTCAATTTGGAGTTCTTATTCAAAAAAATAGATTTTTTAAAAGGGTTGTTTTGAGTAGTGGCTTTAAAAGCAGATTTTTTGGACTGTGGTATTTTCAAAATCGGAATTGTAAAAGAAGAAAGAAGATGGATCGTGGATTTCGAAGAAGAATCGTTGGATTATTTTTTTGAATTTTTTTTTTTTTAAACAGATCAAAGAAGATGGATCGATTTTGGATTTCGAGATGGTTTTTGGAAACATTTGGAATTTTTCGATGTGGTTTTGGATATCTTTTTGAAAAATGTGATTCAATCTTTTTTTGTCCAGTTTTTTCACATTTTGAGTGGATTTTCCTCTTTGGAGAATGGTTTTTTACTTTTTGGACATTTTGGGTAATCCTTATTTAAAAAGAAGAAAAAATTATTTTTTCTTGCATTGGAGTGGATATGTTGACGGATTTCACCAAAAAATGGATTTGATTGGGATTTTCAAAGAAAAAAAGAAGAAGATAGAAGACATGTAAGGTAAGGTGACCCGACTTTTAAATTTGGAAAAATGTTTTGTAAAAAATGCCAATTGAATAGAAATGTATTTTGAATTTAGGGCAAAACAGGAAAGTAAGGTTGTAGTTCGAGTAAATAATGCAGTATGTGAGCAACCTTATCTAGGTAGTCTAAAGCCACACACAACGAAAATTGTTGCAAGGTACCCAATAGTCTCTCAGACATTTCTTTAGATTTTTTAGAGATGCGTGGATTTAGACTCGAGTTAATGTTTGAGAAATTCTCATTTCTTGGAAACTTTGCTCCTTCCTCAAAGTTTCCAAAAAATGATAAAAGTTAGGGTGAGGTTTGCCAATTGTATGTTTGAAGGAGTTATGCCATCCCTCTATGGCATTGTTTGTCTTTCCTTCTCCTTCTAAGCAGCTCGTGTAGCAGTTCCACCACTCCACATGGAAACGTGGTTTCCTCCTGTGACCCGACCTGCTTAGATGCCCAATCCATGTGTCCTCAAAATAATGTAGTAAGGGTGCCAATTTTTCCTCGTTTTCTGTATAACATTCGGATTCTGTAATTGCAGTGTATTATTCGTCTACACTTTCAGGAGGAACAATGCAAAGAGCTGCTAGTTTTTTAAATTCAAATTGGAGCTTGCTATCTGAAGAATAATCCACAACTAGGGATGTTTTTTGTAATTTACGCCACAATGCCTGGGAAAAATGGAAAAAACACCCTTGAATTTGGGTATCCATGTACGTTTTGGTGATAACATTGATCACTGCAAATTCAAAATCAATTATTATTTTCCTAGGACTTTTGTTTGCAGTTTTGGATTTAATCACTGTCAAAAGTTCAGTGTATGTTGTGGATTTTTTGTCAGGTAGCAAACTGTACACTAAGGGGGCTACATTGTTGTAATTTTTGCGTGAATAGTGTAAATTTGAGTGAATGGATGGGGCGGGCTTTTAAATGCCCCATCCATCATCCATATTTCACTATTCTCTAATTTGACACGGTTGCGGGGTGTACTGAAGATAAGTATACGTTTAAGAGGGTTTTGGTTATCATGCAGGAAGAAAGGTTCATTAGAAAAAGATACAGTGAGTTCAGGAGGAATGTGAATATCAGAATAGGTTTGTGGAGGAGTTCTCTGTGGGTTACTTGCCTGTTTTTTTCTTTGAATTTTTCTTCTCAGATTAGGAATTATTGGCATACTGCTAGCTACATGACTAGGGACATGCTGAGCAACCTCCCTTAAAATTGAACCAGAAGTGTCATTGGAGGTGCATGCAATATCCTTCATTTTGTTTATCGTTTCTCTTACTTCAATGTCCATTGCAGAGGCAGAGTGGTTGTGGTCTGATGTTTTAATGACTTTTTACCTAGTGTAACCACTCTGCCTTTGCAATGGCTTGAATAATATTGCACGCACATCCAATGTCTTTGTGGTTCAGTTATTCTCTCCTTACAATATATATATATCCAGCATGTTTTAGTAATCTGTTTCCTTTGTTAGATTGGATGTATCTTGCAGTATTATCGGCTGACATTCTCTGAAAAGAAAAAGAAAAACAATTTGTAAAAATATGTTTTGGTTTACTTAGTATTTTCATTCATTTTTAAGTTGTATTCTCTACACTATCCAACACTAACCCTAGTGTTAAATCTCCTTGGAGTTCGAATAGTAAGTTTAACCCCTACACTATCCAACACTTATCTTACTGCTACACCTCCCTGGAGTTAGAATAGTAATTTTAACCCCTACACTATCCATCACTTTCCCAACTGCTACACCTCCCTGGAGTTAGAATGGTAAGTTTAACCCCTACACTATCCAACACATACCCTACTGCTACACCTCCCTGGAGTTAGAATAGTAATTTTAACCACTACACTATCCATCTCTTACCCTGCTGCTAAACCTCCTTGGAGTTAGAATAGTAACTTTAACCCCTACAATATCCAACACTTACCTTACTGCTACACCTCCCTGGATTTAGAATAGTAATTTTAACCCCTACACTATCCATCACTTTCCCTACTGCTACATCTCTCTGGATTTAGAATAGTAATTTAAACCCCTACACTATCCATCACTTACCCTACTGCTACACCTCCCTGGAGTTAGAATAGTAATTATAACCATTACACTATCCATCACTCACCCTACTGCTACACCTCCCTGGAGTTAGAAGAGTAATTTTAACCCCTACACTATCCATCACTTTCCTTACTGCTACACCTCCCTTGAGTTAGAATAGTAACTTTAACCCCTACACTATCCATCACTTACCCTACTGCTACACCTCCCTGGAGTTAGAATAGTAATTTAAACCCCTACACTATCCATCACTTACCCTACTGCTACACCTCCCTGGAGTTAGAATAGTAATTATAACCCCTACACTATCCATCGTTTACTCCACTGCTACACCTCCCGGGAGTTAGAACAGTAATTTTAACCCCTACACTATCCATCACTTTCCCTACTGCTACACCTCCTTGGAGGTACAATAGTAATTTTAACCCCTACACTATCCAACACTTACCCTACTGCTACACCTCACTGGAGTTAGAATAGTAACTTTAACCCGTACACTATCCATCACTTACCCTACTGCTACACCTCCCTGGAGTTACAACAGTAATTTTAACCCCTACACTATCCATCACTTACCCTAATGTTACACCTCCCTGGAGTTAGTATAGTATGTTTAACCCCTACACTATCCAATACTTTCCCTACTGCACTACCTCTCTGGAGTTAGAATAGTAACGTTAACCCCTACACTATCCATCACTTTCCCTACTGCTACATCTCCTTGGATTTAGAATAGTAATTTTAACCCCTACACTATCCATCACTTACCCTACTGCTACACCTCCCTGGAGTTAGAATAGTAATTTTAACAACTACACTATCCATCACTTACACAAATGTTACACCTCCCGGGAGTTAGAACAGTAATTTTAACCCCTACACTATCCATCACTTTCCCTACTGCTACACCTCCTTGGAGGTACAATAGTAATTTTAACCCCTACACTATCCAACACTTACCCTACTCCTACACCTCCTTGGAGTTCGAATAGTAATTTTAACCCCTACACTATCCATCACTTACCCTACTGCTACACCTCCCTGGAGTTAGAATAGTAAGTTTAACCCCTACACTATCCATCACTTACCCTACTGCTACACCTCCCTGGAGTTAGAATAGTAATTTTAACAACTACACTATCCATCACTTACACAAATGTTACACCTTCCTGGAGTTAGATTGGTATTTTTAACCCCTACACTATCCAATAGTTTCCCTACTGCTACACCTCATTGGAGTTAGAATAGAAACTTTAACCCCTACACTATCCAACACTTATCCCACTGCTACACCTCCCTGGAGTTAGAATAGTAATTTTAACCCCTACACTATCCATCACTTACCCTAATGCTACACCTCTCAGGAGTTAGAATAGTTATTTTAATCCCTGCACTATCCATCACTTACCCTACTGCTACACCTCCATGGAGTTAGAATAGGCGTTTAAATCCCTACACTATCCATCACTTACCGTACTCCTACACCTTCCTGGAGTTAGAATAGTAATTTTGACCCCTACACTATCCATCACTTTCCCTACTGCTACAGCTCCATGCAGTTAGAATAGTAGTTTCAACCCCTACACTATACAACACTTACCCTTTTATATAAGTTTTAAAAATTATTTCTTTTATTTTACCTTTATATTTACTTGCTTGGCACTTTTAAAATATGTTGTTTTTGGGTCTTCTTTTTTGCAATGTTCTTTCTGTAATATGTTGACCTGTTTACAATATAAAATATAAAATATTATTTTAGTGTCCTTTTCTTTTTCGAGTGCTATGTCTGAGAGGATAAAATAGTGGTTAATCTTATGATTTTCTACTGCATTATTTAAAATGTTGCTTTTGGCTTCATTTTATGGGCAGTTTCGTTTCAAACATTTACTAGTGTTTTTACATTTTTTATTTAATTTTATTGTCTCTCTGGAGTTGTCCAATTATTTATTGCACATGTAATACTCTTTTCTTACCTTTTGTTGTTTAGTCTTGGGTCTTTGAAGGACTTTCTTGTTTTTCCTCGTGGTTTAATGTTCTTTGCTTTTCTTAAGCTGTTTCAAAAAGTATTAAAAAAATGTTAGTTTTGTGTGCTTTTTTAACGAGAGGTCACTGTTTGAGGATTTAAAAGTGGTTAATACATGTCTGTGTTCATTTTCCATTTTAATTTACCTTTAGATTTCTTTGATTGTTTGGTGGATGGTTTCTCGTTTGAAACAGGATGGTTTACAGAAGGTCATTCTTTTCTGTTTTCAAAGTATAGTTTTATTTTGATTTATCTGTTGTGGGGTGTAGGAAGAAAACAAATGTTTTTTTTTTTAAAAACCCTTTTTAATTTGAAAAAAAATATTCGTTAGAACTAGCATATGCTAAGCTTTCAAAATGTACAATAAAAATTGAATAACATTTGAAAATGTTCACGATTTAATTTTTATGGTTTAACAGTTTTTGTTCGATTGCAGCAGAATTATTTTTTTAAACTATACCGTGCACATAATTGATTTACTCATTTACATTTTAATTTCTTTACCTTTGTTAAAGAAGTTGGTATAAGTTTTCTTGTCTGCGTTCTGTCTTCCAACTTTTTTTGATGAAATGATTTCTTCACTAAAAAATATTTAGTAAGCTGGAAAATTGAAAATGTAATACCGTTTAGCTTACTAATATTTTTATGTGTTTTAGACATTAAATCATTACATTTAAAAAACAGTAACAAGTTACATTTTTCCGTTTCACAAAATTGCTTTGAACATTGTTGAATGGTAAAGTTTAAAAATGTATTTAAATTATATTCTATTTTTAATAACGTACTTACAACTATTTTCGCTTTATATTTGTGTGTGTTTTCAAATTTCTTGAATCGATATTCAAAGATGAAGAAATCTGAAATAGGTTAATATTTTATTTATAATTCTGCTGATTTATTCTCAAATATGCTATTTCTTTATATGCTATGTCTTATACTCACTTGATTTTATGAGAGGTAATGTATTTTTATCGAGTTGTTGCAGCTTGAAAAAGGTTGGAGTCTCAGGAATATCCGTCTGCTCTCTCTGGTAGTTAATTAACTACTGGTTTCAAAATGGTGTCTTAGTCGTATTTATAGCTTTTTGTGGGTCTTGTCTTAAATTTTGAGAAAAGCATTGTTTGATTGTGTGTTTTTTTCTGATTCGTTTTCTGTGAGAACTTATAATTTTAATTTTATATTTAAAAATGAGTGTTGCGGTGGATTTCGAGTCGTGTTTTCCGGAGCTGGCAAGTGGGTTTTGGGGGACAGTGGTGTTCAGGGTGCCTGCGGGCGAGGGGGTGAGGAAAATTCGTTAGCGACTAGCTTGCAGATACAATTAGTGAGTGGTTCTTGGGTTCCCTCCTCGCCTTTTGTTAAACACCCCCCGGGATTTCCTAGATCCAGCCCGAGGATTTGCTTTGCCGCGCTGGAGTTAAGGAGAGGGAAAAGGCTAAGAAACGTAGTCTCCCTTCGGGGGTTAGTAAATGCAGGGAAGGCCACAGATACAACTGTATCCTCCAGCTCCAGAGAAGGCCCAAAAAATCAGCGGTGTCAACTACAACAGCCTGACCCCTTTGCAGCAGTGGAGGGGTCCTTGGCACATGAACTTGGGGACGGGAATTTCACATATTTGTCTCAAGTACTGGCTAAACCTGCTTCCTTGATTTGCACTGCTTGTGCTGAGGACGGCCTGCTGGCTTCTCCTACTACAAATATCTCTGATATTTCAAAGTCTCTTGACACTTCACCTAATACCCCCAGAGGGGGGCTTAAAAAAGGTCGAGGCCGCGGGCGGAAAAAAAAACGGAGTCCTGGAGGGGGGTGCGGAGGTTGGAAAAGGGAAAGGGGCCAATACACGACATAAGAAAAAATCTTCTTTTTTGAATACAGAACTAAAGTCAAAAAACAGTAATGTAAAGAGCAAAGTTAAGGCGAAGGATATAGTTTCTAAACCAGTGATTCCTACAAGCTCAAGAATTACTCCTTCACTTCGCTCCTACTTCAAAGTCGTTCCCCAGATTTTACACCTCTCCGAAGAGATCGAAGACACAGGTATGGCATCGGTTACAGAGGCTAGTTCTTCGTATTGCCAACCATCAGTGCTAGCAGAATCTTCGCTGCTGGAAGTGGATGATGAGGTTGATAAGGGCAGTAGTCAAATTGTTGCAAATGCGGCAATCACTGCTTTAGGAGAGAACCTGCAAGGCCGGCATGATCAAGAGACAGAACAACAGCTAGCGCAACCCGTGTTGTCTGTGCAGTCTGCACAATTTCCGCCACAACTTCCATTAGTGACAGAGCAGAGTTTACCCTCAATCTTGACTACAGAGTTGACCAAGGAGGTCGGCGAGGTAGATTTTTTTGGGCTAGGAGGTGCATCCGGGGGTGTAGATATGGAAACCTCTTCAGTTCCTGCTCAACTTGATCCCGACTTATTACTGGCGCCTTCCTCTCATTCTCCTTCTCCGATGACGGCAACCTCTGTTCTAGAGATGTTCTCAGCCCTTACCCTGGAGATAAGAAAGGGATTTGCGGAATCATCTGCTAACCAATTAGAGTTCAAAAACTACTGTGAAACACTAGATAATAAAATCGAAGGGCTCACTATAAGGACTGGAGTGCTAGAGGAAACGGTTGGTGTCCACTCAATTTATTTGGACCAAGCGAAAATGGATATTCAGAAACTCACAAAGGAAGATTTGGCTCTTAGCGAGAGGATGGAGACTCTTGAAAACAATGCGAGACGGGGGAACATTCGTATTTTGAATGTTCCTGAAGGATCTGAAGGGTCAGACATCAAACAATACATCGAGTCTTTATTGAAGGAATCGTTAAACTTAGACCATACCCTAGCAGAACTGTCGGCTGACATTCAGAGGATTCACAGTGATCCCTTTAAATTGAACCCTCAGAGGTCTAAGCCTCGTAAAATCTTAGTACATTTTCATACTTACCTTCTAAAGGAGCGCATCCTAATTATGGGCTTGAAACAAAAATCCTTGGCTGGGAAGGGTTTTACCTTTTTGATAAGGTCAGACCTTTCTAGAGTAACACTTGAAAAGCAATGGGAATTTGGGAGGCGCCTAGATGCATTTAGAAAACTGGGTGCAACAGCTCAACTCATGTTCCCGGCAGCTCTTAAAGTAATGTACAATAACAAGATGTTTCACGTCAGGTCTGTACAAGCAGCTGATGAGCTACTAATGGATCTAGGGAAGGGTGCTAGTAAGGTATAAAAAGTCCTTCTTAAGTATCAAAGTGGACCTTCCATTTAGTTGCCTACTTTTTTGATCTGAAACCTTAGATGTCGACGTTTGTGTTTTTTCTCTCACTTAAATGCACTAGATAATATGGTCACAGTCTTAGTTATTCTCCTTTTTCTTCTTGTAATCCTTTTTACTTCTTATTGACGCACTTGAAAAGAGGCGGCTGATCTTTCTTGCTGGAGGTCAACCGGTGGGGCACTATCTACAGGACATTGTTCCGGTTAGATAATGTAAGGGTTCTTCACGGGGGGAGGGGCACTCTCCATGGATGGGTGAGTGCGGAGGGGTGGCAAAAATATAAAAAAATCCTCAATAACCTAAATAGTAGTTTTGGGAATGGTAACTCGCACATTATGCACAATTGTTGTAAGGAAGTTATGATGGTGAATACAAATATCCATCTATGGTATATTATTTTTAGTCGTTCAGGATTAGTGGATGTGAGATGAAAAGTGTTTTTTTTTTTCCTGGAACGTCAATGGCCTCCGCACCAACCCTCGAGCCAAAAGAATCTTACAATATCTGAAGGACTTGGATGTGCAGGTCATTGTCTTGCAGGAAACCCACTTAACACATAGTGAATTGATTGCACTTACCAAGAAGAACAGATGGATAGATTTTGTCGTTTCTACCACTCAAACATCTCACACTAGGGGGGTTGCGATCATTTTTTTAAAAAAAGCTAAAGCTAAGTTGGCTTGGCAGGCTGTAGACTCTTCTGGTAGATGGGCCATGGCGTCAGTCCTCATGGCCGGGTTCTCAGTTACTATCGTCGGTTATTATGGTCCGAACCAGGATGATCCATCTTGTCTGGAAACAGTTTTTTCGCAGTTACTTAACGTTTCAGGACCTATAATATTGGCCGGCGATTTTAACATCGTGTTGGACCCCGTCTTGGACAAGTCTCCCAATAATAGATCTTTGGTATTGTCTAAGACTAGATCCTTCCTATTGGACGCTATGAGGCAATATGGTTTTGTTGATGTCTGGCGACAAAGGTCGGGGCAACAATAAGGGGTTTCTTTTCGGAATCTTAAGTATCATCATAAATCAAGGATCAACTTTATTTTAATAACTCAAAGATTGGTCGATTCTGTTAAAGCAATAGACTACCTTCCCTCTCATCTTTCAGACCATTCGGCGGTTAAATTGGAATTAGGTCTCCGTATTAAGAAACCCTCGAGTATGTGGTCCTTTGATCGCTCTTTCCTCACTAATGATGAGGATATCTCATATCTTAAGTTGGAGACTCAGAACTTCTTTCTATTGAATAATGGTTCAGCTTTAAATAGAATCATCTGGGACTCTTTTAAGGCTACATTGAGAGGCCTTGTTACTGCTAAAGTTGCCTATCGTAGGAAGATCTATAATGAAAAAATTTCCTCTATTGAAGCAGAAATGGCTCGTGTTCAACACGACATCGATATCAACAGCACAGCTTCAGGGTCCATTGTAGACCCTCTTCACAATCAAATGCTGATTTTAAAAGGAAACCTTGCTTCAACGTTAAATCTGGGAGTTCAACAAAGATGGGAAGCCAGTAAGTTGGCGCATTTTGAATACAGTGAAGGCGCTGGAAAATTACTGGCTTGGAAGACCAAAATAGATCAGGTCCGGAGTAACATCGCATCTATAAAAGTAGGGAATAAAACTTTACCTCAGATGATGAAATTAGGAGAGCTTTTAGGGAATTCTTCCAAGATATATATGAAGAGGATAAGGTCATCACGGCTGAAGCCATGAGCGGGGAGCGCCATCTTGGAGTGGTGAGGAACTGTGGGCGCCATCTTTGAGCGTCCTTACGCTCGTGGACTGGGGGAGCTGCCTACTTAAAGCTCGCCTCATGGCGCGCAGCGGTGACGCGCAGCGGGCATGCCTTCTCTGTGCCTGAGTCGTGCCAGAGTCCTGCCCGTCTGCGCTCGTCAGCGTCTCGGAGGGCGTCGAGGCGTCGTGGTAGACTCTTCAGTTTTTAGTGTTCTTAAATTCCGTGGGGCAGTCCTGATATTTTTTACCCTGCTATGTTGTGTTATTCTGCAAGTGAGTTATTTGCGCTCAGGCGCTCGGCTCCTTCTTGCCACCATGTTTTCCCGGGCGGCCGCTCGCTCAGGAAGGGCTGCCCAGGTTGTGGATGGAATTCGTTCCCTAAGCAAGATTGTGCTTCTGGACACAATTCCCCTCAGTATCCGTGTTGTCTGCTTAACACCAGATCGCTCAGCAAGCATGCCACAGACATCTGGAATTTACTTACCGACTCTAAAATCTCGTGTCTGTTTCTCACCGAGACTTGGTTGAGCGAATTCTCCACCCCCGATGTTGCCGCCGCTATCCCCCCAAACTATACCATCTTTAGGAGGGATAGAGGTACCGGCAGAGGTGGTGGAGTGGCCATAATAGTGGACAACAGTATCCCCTGCTTGACTTTTGCGGTAGAGAACATTGCTGGTACTGAGGCCCTGGGGTTCACTCTTAAACTGTCCCCCCGCCAAACCTGCTCAGGGATTATCATCTATAGGGCTCCCGGTCCGCTGGGCACTTTTTTTGATGATCTGCAGGCTGCTCTCTCAGTGCCGTGTCTTAGATCAGAGCACTGTATCCTCTTGGGAGATTTTAATCTACACATGGATAAGCCGTTAGACTCCGACACCATCAAACTTTCGGACATTGTGTGTCCATTTGGGATGACCCCTTATGTTGTCAGTTCTACTCATGACAAAGGCCATGTGTTGGATCAGATTTTTTCCACTAGGATTATAGAGGCATCGTCTCCTATACCAGTCTTATGGACCGACCACTACTTGATCAAATTTTGCATCTTAGCTGCAGTCACGTCTGGCTCAGGAGGGGTGAGAGACGCAACAAGAGTGTCTCGACCTTTTTATAGAGTAACGGCTGACATGTTAGAAGACGCTCTTGGTCGATACCCTTGTCAGCTCACAGGGCATCTGGAACAGGACCTGGAATTGTTTCAGAAATGGCTTTCTAGTAGACTGGAGGAGTTAGCCCCTGGGAAGCCCAGCAATGATGCGGGCAGACAGGTATCGGCTCCCTGGTTTACTCCACTCCTGGCCATGATGCGTCAAGATTGTAAGAGGGCAGAAAGAGCCTGGAGACGGAGATATGACCTGGAAGACAGGAGCAAATATAAGGAGCTTACTTGTCTCTATCATAAGCACATCTTGGAGGCAAAAAAGGTGTACTTAGAGCGCAGGATTGATGCTGCTGAATGCGTGAGCAAGGACATTTTTAAAGTTTTTCGGGAATTTGTGTCACCTGCAACCTGCACACCCACTCATGCTCACACCGCAGCCTGGATCAGGCAACTTGGTGAATTTTTCACTAATAAAATCAAACTCATCCAAGGCTCCTTTCCGGCATTGGGGCTTTCTCCTGCGGCCGACCATCCAGCTTCCATGTTTTCATCTGGTAAGGACGCTGGCCCTTTGCTCTGGGACTTCCCTTCTATCTCTCCTGCTTCCTCTTTGAATCTGCTCTCTCGGCTTAAATCGGGCTCGCCGCTTGACCCCTGCCCTGCCAAGTGTTTGGGGAGAATTGCACCGGCAGTGAACACTCTGCTCAATCCCTTGCTTAATGCCTCCCTGACTTCAGGAGAGGTACCAAATGCATGGAAGCACGCCCTTATCCTCCCGCTGTTGAAGAAACCATCTTTAGACCCCCTCGCACATGCGAATTACAGACCAATCTCCCTCCTCCCCTCGCTGGCTAAAGTGATTGAGAAGCACGTGCACCTCTCGATTTCCACCTTCATAGAGAGTAATAACATTCTGCACGATTCTCAGTCGGGCTTCCGTGCTAACTTTAGCACGGAGACGGCTCTACTCGAAATCACTGATGCCATTCGAGAGATACTGGATGGAGGGGGAAAAGCCATCCTGGTCATGCTGGACTTGTCGGCGGCGTTCGACACCGTGCCCCACGCCGGTCTCCTTTTAAGACTCTGGGAGATAGGCTTCCGTGGGTCGGTGTGGAATTGGTTCAAGTCTTTTCTGACCAACCGCCGGCAAATGGTCTGGGCACCTCCGTTCTCTGCCGAAATGCTGCCGCTTGAGGTGGGGGTTCCTCAGGGGTCTATCCTGAGCCCCACCCTCTTTAATATCTATATGGCCCCTCTTGCGGCTGTGGCGGAGTCTTTTGGTGCCCAGATCATATCCTACACGGATGACACCCAGCTTCTTTTTTCATGTGGCAAGGGGGAAATTTTTGACAGCGGGCGGATTCAGGAATGCCTCGAAGCCGTTTTTAAGTGGTTTCAGGGGCACAGTTTGAAGTGCAACTCAGACAAGTCTGAGTTGCTCTTCTTTGGCTGCCCGCCCGATCCAGGCTGGAAGTCATGGTGGCCTTGTGATATGTCTCCACCTGATACTGTATCAGTAAAGGCGAAAAATCTGGGCTTCCTGTGTGATGTCGACCTTTCCCTTAGACCCCAGATCATCGGGCTGACGGGGAAATGCTTCGGCATCCTAAAAATGTTACGGAAGTTCCTCCCTTTACTGTCCCTCCAGCACAAAACAATTACTGTGCAGGCTCTGATAGGGTCACGTCTTGATTACGTGAATGCTCTTTATTTGGGCCTTCCTAAATATCTGATGGCCCGTCTGCAGGTTGTGCAGAATTCAGCCGCCAGAGCCATTTTTGGACTCCCTCGAAGGGCGCGGGCTTCAGCGCTTCTAGAGCAACTCCATTGGCTTCTGATCGCCAAGAGAGTAACTTTCAAGATTCTGACTCTGGCTTTTAAGGGGCTGCATCGAATTGGCCCAAACTATCTTCATAAGCGGATCGCCTTTTATGTCCCCAGAAGAACTCTCAGGTCTGCCTATGAGGCCAAAGCTGTGGTTCCTTCCATCAGGCGCATTCGAATAGGAGGTCGCTCCTTTCGGTACCTTGCACCACGTTGTTGGAACGATCTCCCTCAATCTTTAAGAATGGCTACCAATTTGCTAGCCTTCAGAAAGGAGCTAAAGACTTGGCTTTTTTCTTTGTAAATTCCGCCTTTTCTTGGAGCACTGCTATGCTGTATACTTTTCCTTGTTTCTCTCTTCGCCAAAGCGCCGGGACACTCCTTGGAGTAGCCGTGCGCTATAGAAGAGCCAATTTAACATAACATAACATAACATAACATTAAGAGCTGGATGGGTAACATCACTTTACCCTCTTTTTCTCTTGAGCAATCACAACATTTGGATAATCCCATCACAGAGGAAGAGGTGAGATCAGCTATTAGGAAGGGTAAGAAAGGGAAGGCATCCGGACCGGATGGGCTGCCAGCTGAATTATATAAAATCCTGGAGTCAGAAATTGTTCACTTCCTTACCATTTTGTTTAATCAAATCCTTGTAGAAGGAGTGGCCCCTCCGACATCATGGGATAATGCCTCCATCACCCTTATTTTAAAACCCGGTAAACCAATGGAGGCCTGCGGCTCTTATAGGCCAATTTCCATTTTGAATGTGGATTATAAAATCTTTACCACAGTTTTATCCACTAGATTGGCCTCTATCGCGCCTTCTGTCCTTCACTTGGATCAAAAGGGGTTTCTGAAAGGGAGACAACTTTACGAACTAACCTATGACTTAATTGGTGCCATAGATATGGCAACAACCAATAACCTCCCATTGGCCGCCCTTACGCTAGACGCAACCAAGGCTTTCGACAGGGTCAATTGGGTGTACCTGTCGGAGGCCTTGGCCAAGTTTGGTGTGGGGGAAAGGTTCCGTAGGGTGATAGGCCTGTTGTACAGTAATCCATCTGCCTGCCTTCTCGTTAATGGTGACCTGTCGAGCCCTTTCTCCATCTCTAGGGGCACCCGACAGGGATGCCCGCTCTCTCCCTTGCTTTTTGATTTTTACATTGAGCCTTTTGCGCAACAACTAAGGGAGGAGGTCACCATCAAACCTTTTTACTATCAAGGTAGGATGGGGAAGGTAGCATTATACGCCGATGATGTGCTTATATTAACATCAGAGGTCACCACCACTGCTCTTCCGGCGATCTTGAGACTTGCTCACTCTTTTGGACAAGTATCGGAATATGAGGTTAACGCCGCGAAGACTGAAATGCTTGTATGGAACGACAAGAATGCCGTAACCGATCTGCAAGCAGGCACTTCACTCTAGGCTTGACAATAGTCAAGGACATTAATAAACTTGTCCAAATAAATCTATCTTCAGTTGTTAAAGATTGTCGCAAGCTTCTGCAATCATGGTCGCATTTGCCCCTTTCATTACTTGGTAGAGCCAATCTTATCAAAATGTCTATCCTTCCTAAAATTTCTTTTTTATTTAATACCATTCCTTTATACTTTGACCAAAATACCTTAACTAAATTCCAATCCAACATCTCATCCTTTATCTGGAATAAACATCTTCCACGGATCGCTTGGAAAAAACTAAGATGGCGACGTGACAAGGGTGGTTTAGAGGCTCCAGATCTAAAAATGTATGCTTGGGCCTTTCAATTATCCTATTCTCGCATGTTGCTGAAGGGTCCTTTAGCTTCTGGGGTAGGTCCTATGTACGCAGCTATGCTGGATGGGGAAAGAATTAATCGTTCAGGTTTTCTCTTTAAGTTTGGTAATCCTAAGTTTTAAAAAAAAATTAAACTGAAGATTTTATCAGGTCTTGCTAGAACTTGGGCTGAAGTCATGAAATCCATAAAATTAAACTACTTTTGCAAAAAAACTCCGTTGTGGGGGCTGCCTGAAAACCCTGCCTGGCTTGATGACACTCTAGCCATCCCTTTGAGAAAGGCAGGCCTGGAAGTTTGGGGGGACCTCTTTTACGAGGGGGATTTACTCTCGTGGGAACATCTGCAAGCCAAGGTTGGCCCCAACCTTTCACGTTTTAAATACTTACAGATTCATAATTGGACTGCAGCCTATAAAACCTCACCCGTTAACAGGAATACATTTAAACTTGGAGGGCATAGTCAATTTGTCTCTGATTTAGTAATCTGTGGACCAGTTAAAAAAGAAGTATCTAAATGGTATAACTTTATTCTGGAGGAGTCGGATGGAGACTTTATTCTGCCGGAGACATTATGGAGCTCTGTTTTGATGGACCAAAACTTACAAGATCTTTGGATAACTTCTTTTGAACTTTTGTGGAACATTGTTAAACCCTCCTGGCTTCGCAGAAATCATATTTTTACCCTGCATAGGGCATATTATTCCCCTCTTAGGTTATCTAAATTTGCAGGAGGAGAGTCAGTGTCTTGTGCTAAATGTGGGTTGATTGCTGCATCAGATACACACATGTTTTTGAATGCCCACTATTAACCACATTTTGGGAGGATATCAGTAATTACCTCACACAATCACTGGGTAGTCCTGTCATCATAGATCTGTCCCTAGTGATATTTGGGGTTTTAGAAGGCCTACAAAATCCGGCCAGGTTTCTAGTCTTCTATGCTATCCTGCTTGCAAGGAGGGAGATTTGCAGAAAATGGAAAGACTCTTCACCCCCTACATTTAGAGATTGGCAATCTTCAGTCTTGCAGACCTCACGCATGGATCTGGCTAGATCTGGCAATCACAGTAAAAGGGCGTTCTGGTACCTACTTTCATGGCTTCATTGATTCATCCGGGTTTTTTTTTTTTCCGGGTCCTATGATTGATCTCCTATGGTGCTTAAATATCTTGTACCTATGGAACAGCCGATAACCGGTTCATGCCCGGCGCCATTTGGCTGCTAAACTACCCCAAGGTTTGCCGCAGATCGGTAAATCATGGACTCTGTGCCTACCTGGAATGCACTTCACAGCTGAGGGATAAATGGCCCCCACAAGATTCGTGTCCCTTCCAGTTTACGAGATAAACTGAGACAGCTGTAATAAAAAAAAAATGAGTGTTTTATCCTTTGAATTGCGTTTAGTCCTCCATTTTGTTTTCAATGTTTTGGTGTTTGGGTCATGAAAAGTGTTGTGGGACTGTGTTTTTGCTTCGTTTATAAAATGGCGGCTATGTTTATGTCTTAGTATGTTTTTTTTGGATTATTTACCTTTGTGTTTTCTTTATGTTGATTGATTATTATTGTGTATTGAAAATGGTTTTAAAATAATTATTAATATTGTTTGTTCCAATAGTAATACTCGTGTATTTATTTTTTTACTCGAGTATTATTTTCGTTCACATGCTCGTTTTTCAATAAACACGTGTTTAATTGTTTCTGTTTTTTAATACACTTCCCCACCCAAAACCCCTATTTCCTTTGCATCCCGTCCCAGGTGGTAATTTTCAATATTTGTAATTCATTAATACTTTTTTTCACTTGAATAATATTCGAGTACTTAATTTAATACCCGAGTATTAATTTTATAAAAATTCACATTTAAAAAAAAGTTATCGTTCAGTTTCTTACCACATTTTAATACACTTCCCCACCCAAAACCCCTATTTTCCCTGCATCCGGTACCAGTAGGTATTTTACAAAGTTAATTTATATTTATTAATATATTTTTCTGCGTTGTATTGGTATGCGTTATATTTTTTTTCGTTGTATTGGTACTTTTCTATCATCTAAATTACTTTGCGTTGTAATGGTATGCGTTGTTAAAGCATGCGTTGTAGTTTCATATATTCCTCCCTCACCATGTCATTTTCGCCGAGATGAATGACCAATAAGTCGGGGCACCTACCAGCCACCATAATCCCATTCAAGACCAGTAGCAACTCCCTCCAGCGCATAGCCCCTTTTCCTCTCCAACAAACTTTAAACATTTCTTTTTTAAAGCCAAGATTCTCCCCGAAATAGCTGGTGCGGGCCTGGACCTGAACCCACTTCACAAAACAATGACCCACAATCCATATGGACATCTCCCTGGTGAGGGGACCCATCACCGAAACTGAAACGAGAAACATGAATGACCACAGGGAAAAAACACGACCGCGCTACAACCAACCTGATGCGCTGCACACATAACGCTGGTAGCAGTCAGAGGACCACCTGCCCAAGTTCATGATGTCCCCTCGCTCCCCGCCCCGATTGCTTGCTTCCGATGCGCCCCGATCCTAAATGAATGTGTCCCAAAACCTTTCCCGTTAATCCCCAGCCCGGCCAGCCCCTTCCTCAATACAGCCAGGAGCTGGGAACCTTTCACCACCCGCCCATCGGAATGTCTGAAAACCAACCCAAGCGTATCCGGGGACAAAGACCTCCACCTCATCCCCCACCTGTACGGGCAAGTCAGCCCCGGCACTTCAGCCTGTAAAGACACCCATCTTCCCCCGCCCCTCTGATCCGTCTTAGATTTCTTAAGCCATAAGCTGGCCCTACTCCCCTTGATGGACACCTCCCTCCATAACAGCCCCTCTCCCCATTTTGAGCCCAACAGCTCGGAAACCCGAAAGGCCCCAAAGAACATCCACGAAATCAACGTAGAGAAAAGGCAAAGTTCCTGCTCGTCCTTGCGTATACCTGTCAAAGTCTGTAAAACACTCTCCAGTAGTTCCCATGACAAGGGGTTCCTTACCCGAGCTGCCCGTCCACATTCCCGGGCCCACCCTTCCAGCATGCGTGTCAGTACTTCCCCCGCAGGTGGCGCATAACCCCACAAAAGCTTCCCAACGAAAGCAATCCCTGCGAATTTACCCACTATTGTCACCCTGGTAAGTCCCTTCTCAATCAGATACAGTATAAACTGGATCACATCTTCTTGCCGGCGAGCCGGCGAATCCCACCGCTTTGTACCAGAGCGCAAAAATTCTTCCCATGCTGTCCCGTATGTTACCTTCATAGATTGCTCCAGAGAGCCTAAAACCAGCTGTAACATCCTGTGTTGCCTACGTACCATAAATGCTGTGGCATACTGGTCGGGGTCCTGTCTGCGTCCTTGGCTAGCCCAAAGAATCTCCCCCACTCTGAACGAGACAAAGCATCTGCTATGTCATTGTCCACACCTGGCACATGCACCACGCGAAAGGCAATATCATGCCGCAAGCAGCCCAACACAAATACCCTCAGCTACTTCAAGACCTGTTTGTCCCTAGAAGACTGGCGGTTCACGATTTCGACCACCGCCATGTTGTCTATTCTGAAAGTTATCTTTTTGTGTTACTGCTGTTCCCCCCACAGTGTGACCGCCACCACCAATGGGAAGAACTCCAGAAAGGCTATGCTCCGTCCCCCTCCCACCCACTCAGGGAACCACCGCTCTGCACACCATTTACCCTGCCAGTACAATCCAAAACCCTCGTTCCCTGCTGCATCAGAAAAGATTTGCACATCCCAAACCATGTCACACTCCCACATCAGGGGATGCCATTGAAGTTCTGTAGGAAAATCTGCAACATCCTCAAGTCTTCCTGCACCCCAGCTGACAGTCGCACGTGATGATGTGGAGGTCTCCATCCTACCAGTGCCCTGCCCAGTCGCCTACAAAAAGTCCTCTCTACTCTCACTACTCTACAAGCAAAATTAAGGTGGCCCAGTAGCACCCGAATCTCTGTCACTGTGACCTTCTGTCTTTATAACATAGCCGCCAGCAGCCCCTACATTTGCTGCTCTTTTTCCACCGGAAGGCGTGCCTCCATCCCATTAGAGTCCAGTTCAATGCCCAAAAATGACAGCGCCGTACAAGGCCCCACCATTTTCTCCGGTGCCAGCAACACGCCCAATTCCCCCATGACCTCATTGAACCTGTCCAGCGCCTTCTGGCAGTCCATGGAGCCCAGCGTGACCACAAAGAAAAAGTCATCCAGGTATTGGGTTACTCCTTGGTGACCCGTCCGTTCTGAAAACAACCATTGCAGGAATGTACTAAAGCATTCAAACAGTGCGCATGGCATAGAACAGCCCATCTGTAATGCTTTGTCCATGTACAAGTGACCATTAAATTGGATACCCAAAAGGTCCCAATCGCCGGGATGGACTGGAAGCAGACCGAAAGCTGACTTAATGTCGCACCTTGCCATCATCGCCGTTGCGCCCGTGGTCACTACAAGTGACATGGCTACGTCAACTGATGAATATGACACCGTGGCCTCCCGCTCATCAATTAAATCATTTACTGAGCCAACTTCGGGCCATGACAAATGCTGTATGAGGCGAAACTACCCATGCTCTTTCTTTGGCACCACTCCAATGGGTGACACAATCAAATTTTATAGAGGCCAATCCTCAAAGGGTCCCGCCATGCGGCTCTCATACACTTCCTTATCCAATTTGTCCTGTACTACGTCTGGGTGCTCCTTTGCTGACCTCAAACTGTCAGCCCACCGTCTTGTCCTAGGTCCGTCGTACCCCAGTCGAAAACCCTCCAGAAATCTGAACCTCAACCGTTATGCAGCCTCCGCGACTGTATATCCTTGCAGGGCTGACACCAAATTGTCAACCCTAACTGGCGCACACGCCCTTTGGCCCAGGCCCCTTGGCCCCTCGCCCGCCCGCGAGCTGTTGCTGCTGCTGATTCTCTGACCTAAACCCCCTTGCCTGCCACTGCTGGTTCCCCTGTTGTTGATTCTGTCCTCCTCCCCAACATTTAACTAATGCATGCCTGCTTCCACACTCTGAGCCTTCATGCCGAAACCTGCAATATTCCCGGGTGCACAAGGCTTTGTTGTAGTCCCAACAGGCCCCTTTTGGTCCCATCTGTCCTCTCCCCACTCCCCCCACCCCTCCTCGGGTGGGGCAGCCCTGAAAGGGCTGATAGACGAGTGGCAGTCCGCAGGCCGTAAAAACGGTCTTGCCTGACCCTGCTAGCCCCATCGTATGCTGCCACATCTCCGTGTCCAGCACGCCCCATTTTTCATCCGAATCACACGCCATGCGTGCTCGAAACTCTTCATCATATTGAGCTCATGCATAACCACCCCCGGTAATTTGGGCCTTCCTAATTACGACCATGTATTTAAACATGGCAACCGACCACTCAGGGAATTTTTCACAGTACACGCTAGCATAAATAAGGAATGGCGCCGTCCAATTCTCTATTGTAAGAGGCACCTTCGGCTGTTTCGCTAACTCATATTTCCTCTTTTGACCCTTCCTTTGCCCAGACTTCTCTGTGAAGGAGCTTAAGGATCTCCACGTATTGTCCCTTCCAAATACGCTCCTTAGTGCTCAACATTAAATGTGCACCCAATGGTTTTGTGACACCCATATATGGTAACTGTTTGATCTTCAACTCCTTACTTTCCAGTTTGTTCTCCGTCTCCTTTGTTGTTTCCTCTACCGTCACTTTATTGCCCCCCCGGACCCTTTAACTGCGCTGTCAGCTGACCCCTTACCTGGGCCATCCCCTTCAGCTGCCCTTTCTTATCATTCCCTCTATCCTCTTCACCCTCGGATGCTCTACCTGTGCACTCCGATGACCCCTTACCTTGGTCCTCCGTCCCTACCCCCACATCCATCACATACGTACCTCTACTCAACTCACCCCCGCCCCGCTTCCCCCACACCCCCCACACCCACGGACACCATAAAAGGGGCCAATCCGGCTGCCCGTTTACAAGGGGCTAAAGATTCCGCTCGCCGTTCCCTAGTCCGTCCTGCCGAGGGGGCCGACCTGTTCTCCCAGCGCGATGTCCAACCCGTGGGCTCCGCCTGGCGTTGGGACACCTGAAAAATACTATGCCCACCATTACTCGGCCCCCCTCTCCCTCTCCTTCCCTCTGCTATCCCTCCTCCATGCTCTCCTCTTCATAGTCCAATTCATTATCCCTAGAACAACTGGCCCTCACAGCCGGCGGTGTAGACTGCACCCTCCTAAAATCATTTAAATTAACTTACTCGGTGCTCCTCTTCTGGTGTGCCCCCCAAACCGTTGTGGCCCCGCTTTGGGCCTACTTCTGCTGGCCTCAACGGGATCCCCCGCCGGTACCGGGCACGCCGCCTGAGGCTCAACCCTCCCTTCTCCTTGGCACCATCAAGCCGCTCCCAGCCCTACCAAGTCTGCCGCCCAGCATCGATCTGCCGCTTGCAAAAATAAAGCATGGTCTGGTGTGCTGGGCCCCACTCTCTTCCCTCTACCATCCCAGCTCTACTTTCTGCCTGCCCCAAAGGTGCTAGCCGCCCATCCCCGACTCGCCACGCTAAGGTCACCCACCTCCTCCACGTCCCCCATATCCACCTCCTCCTCGCTCCACTCCAGCACCGCCGCACACTGACCTCCTTCCTGGTGGAATCCCACGTCCCCCCCAAGAACCCCCTCCTCCTGCTCCCCCAAAACCCCCTCACTCTCAACCTCAGCCCGGCACCCCTCCCCAACACCCCTTGAGGTGGGGAACCTGTCCCACCACCGGGCCATGCCAAACCGCCCTCCCCTTGCGTACCCCCTACCTCTCCGCCCATGAATCAAAAATGTCTAAACCCTCCCAATCCCTCTTGCTCCCCTCAGACTCAAGCAATGAGGGGGACATGTCTCCAACACCCCCAATCCAGGCCCCACTCCCCCCGGCGTTCTCCATCCCCTGCGGTGACCCTATATCTTGGCCCCCATGTGTGGACCTCACGCTGCCTGCTTGGGGCCCCCCTGCTCCCCCTGCTGCCTCCCCCCCAAACCACTGCTCCACACCCTGCCTAAAACCCATGGTGGCAGGCACCTGTACTGCCTGCTGCCCCTTCTTTTTTCCTCTGCCCCCACTAGCAGGCGGGCCCTAATTGGCTGAACCGCACTGCCGATATCAGTAGGGGCCGCTCTCATTCCATATGAGCAGCCCCTCTCCTCCTGTGTCCTTGCCAGGGAGACGCGCTCCAGGGCCTCTACAACCTCCACCTCCTGCTTCACTTCACCCCCCTCCTTCTCGGGCCGCACCCTGCAACCCGAAGTGGCTCTTCCTCACCAGCGGCCTCGGCAGGGAGATGCGGGTTACGCTCCCCTGCTGGGCCTTACGGCTACTCACCACCAGTGCCTCCTCCCCAACCTCGGCCTCCCGCTCCCCAGAACGAGCCCCCAGGCCACGCTCCCGACATCTGCGCGTCCTTGTTCTGGCCAGCCTTCCAGGGGGCGAGCAGGCCACAACGTCGTCTGCCACTCCTGCCAATGCGCGCCTATTGGAACGCGCCCCGCCCGAGGCTCCAGGCAGTAACAAATCCATCCGGCCAGCTTCGCTGAGGAGTCGGATCTCCACCAACACCCTGTAATCTTCCCCAGCCATTGCAAACTACAATCGAAACTTTGCAGGCTACCACCAATTATAACGACCGCCAACCAGTAACTCCTACTACTATAGGCCCTGACATAAAAATGAACTGCGCAGCGCTCCCAGCCACCAGGTCACCAAACCTAAAATGGTGGCTGGGAAAGGGCGAAAAACCCCTAAATACCTTGGGCAACCTAACTGAAAATTGGGCTACAATGGGCTAATCCCAATGTAGCCCAATGGTCCCAAAATGGGCACGCTCGTCCAGCCCCTCCCCCTCCCAATCTGCCCGTGGGGCAGACCATGCGGTGCCCGGCTGCCCCCCAAGCCCCCATTTCCTTCCCCTACCAAGCTGTTTCCTGTTTTCCATCCCCAGACGGAGGAGCTTTGTTTGATTCCTCAACGAGCGTACTGCTCTTTTTACCCGTTTGCGGCGTTACTGATCCAGCGCCTTGACCGACCTCCGCCTGAGCGGTTTACTTCTGAGACAGGTGAGGCTCCTGATTCCTGGGCTTGTTTATTATCATGCAGCTTTCATTCTGCGCGGCATCCCCTCGCCCCTTATTTCCTTACCCTTCCTCCGTTTCACAAAGCTGTCTCTTGTTTTCCATCTCAGTAGGAGGAGCTTTGTTCGATTACTCAACGAATGTTCTGCTCTGTTATTATCTTTGCCCTTGGCTGCTTTTTTGATCTGGTGCCCGACCTGTCTTCAGTTTCGACCATATATTTTTATAAATGGGTAAGGTTCATGACTTTTGCTTAATGATCATTCTATCATTCTCACTGCCCGTCGCATTAGGCAACCCCCTTCTCCTTTATCGGAGAATTTTCGGCGCATGTGTTCACAGAAGAGCTCTGTGTTTATTTTTGTAACAGGTGGTGTTCTTTTTCTTTGAAGTTATATATAGATGATTCCCGTTTCAACTACATATCCAGTACTCTAGCAACTCTGTTCTGAAGCTTTTTTTGTTTTCTTACCTGACTGCCCTGAACATTGTCTTTTAACTGCGGTAAGAGTCATTGTCTGTACTCTATCCCTTATTTCATATTTTTATTTCTTTTGTTGCCTGATCTTATGTTTTTTTACTCTATAATCCCCTGTTTCTTTCTAGGTTGCTATCTGACCTTTACCTTGTTATTTCTTAATAGATTGGCTGTGTTCAGCCTGGCCAGGAGCTCAGGTAGTTATATGCTCATATTTACCTTTTTAGAAGCGCGTCTTCTTCCCTTTCTAGGCTTTACACCTCCAGTAATTTATACCATTCTGCGGTGTTGGTCCTCTGGCATTCTGTGCACACTTGATTCTATTCCTTCTTTACTTAGTTACACTCTCAGTATTTTTTGTTTCATTATCCATGTAGGGACATCAGGTGATGGTTTTATGACTATTCCTCACTTCTCATACCCTATGCTTCATGTTTCTGTGCACACGGGTACCCTGCATTTTGTCTCGTAATCAACCCAATGTGAAGGTGAGCCTTTTGACTTAATGAGCATGCATTGCATTAACTCTATTATTGTTGCTTTTTATCATCTTATTCCCCACACATGTAGTATTTTGCTGTTATTTGTTTATTTCAGGCACATCCCAGTGCCACTATCTCAGATTTACCCCCCTGAGGAAGGTGAGACCCCACATTGGTTGGAAAACCGAAACGCGCGGCAGTGTTGTTACACTTTTATGGACCATATAAAGCTTATAATAAATGCTTCCGGTTGCCATTATAGCTTAATTTGAACCTGAAGGCTGATGATACATATGGTGTCATTCTGAAAAAGGATTTATGTACCTACAAAATAATATCATCAATGTCAATGTTTTTTGGTAATTTCGGTCCATGTGTTCATGTTTTGCCTTTGTTGCTTTGAGTATGGCTGGACTCCTGACTTTCAGGACATATTGGTATGCATGGGTATGCATTGGTATGAGTTTTTTGGTTTAAATGATTGAGTGAGTGTAGTGTGGGATGTGATATGTCTCTCCTTTTTTTTATTGACTATTTAATATACTATTATCTGAATTGATTGTTAATACATTTTTGTTTATGTTCTGAATGTTCGACTGTGGCTTGCCTTTGTCTATAGACCAGCTTCTTGGATGTTTATATATCAGCGACGTGTAGCGTAATTTAATAAGTTCAGGTAGAGAACTTTTGTTTGAGTAGTTTGTTCATTTCCCCTGTTTTTCTCTACCTGTATCTGATTTCTGGGGCCCCCTCTGTTTGAGTGGCTCTTTCAAGTGGACCTCAGCTCGTCAGCCCAGATAGATGTCATGAGGGAGTAGCACAACTCACTTATCACCACATACATAATTTGCTAATGTGGCTAAACAGTGCTCATGGATATGTTGTCAGACCCTGAAATTTTGGAGTACTTCATCACTTTCTCTTCAAAATTGCGGGTAAAGTGTTGCTCTATGCCAGATATGAATGGCATAAATTGATTTTAAGCCGGGCCTTGTTGATGATGATTGTTTTCTAGTGGCGCTACACAAGCCTCCAGTTTTTCCAGGGCCCTGTGCTGTCAGTATTGGAGGGATCCTGCTGTCCAGCAGCAGACGGGGTATGCCTGGTGACGAGGGATTGGTGGCAATGCATGGGGTGCTGAGCTGCCCACTGCCTGGCCCTCACAATTCATTTACTCTTGACAGAAGCCTTGACTCAACACCTCCCATCCCTGAGTCCCATAACTAGTACTGGGAAGCCAGTGCAACACTCACTGCAAATATTGATGTTGCTCATCCACTTTCTCCTGGTGCCTTGCAGTGCATAAGCAGAGAAGACAACAGATTTCAGAGTAGAGGCAGACCTAAGCTAGAAGTAGGACTAAAGAATGATCTATCTATCTATCTATCTATCTATCTATCTATCTATCTATCTATCTATCTATCTATCTATCTATCTATCTATCTATCTATCTATCTATTTATCTATCTATCTATCTATTTATCTATCTATCTATATATCTATCTGTCGATCTATCTATCTATCAGTCTTTCTATCTTTTTGTTTGGGTTTGCTAATAAATTTGGCACGGTGTGAAGAATCTTTATGAAACTTTCCAAACCAAGTCTTTTCCACCTCAACTTCCTCCTGGAAAGTTTCGGGGTGATCCATCAAGTGGGGGCCGAGTAAAGGGGGGAGGCCCAAAACACCTTTTCCATGTGAAATTTTCCATAGACAAAACTGAACGGTGATACTGCTAAAAAACGGAATGACAACAAATTCGGCAGAAAGCTACATCTTGAGCCAGCTTGTTCTGATTTGGTATCAATCTATTCAATAGATTTGGAGAAATTAAGCAACAAAATGTATGTAGCTTTCACGCTATCGTGGATCTGCAGATCCACAAGCTCAAGTATGCAATGTGACTGGATGGCCGCACCTGAAGGAAAAGTTACAGCTGCCATCTTGGGACTCAGAGACTCTGTAATTGAGTCTACAAAATAAAATAACACAGTAGGGGCAGGGTAGGGGTATTCTAATCCCTTGGGTCATGTGGGGCAATCAAAAATGTTTTTGGGGTGTTCTGTGGATCTGTTGATCCATCAAGAGCCCTAGTGGGGCCCGCTGGAGAACCGCTGCAAATGAGCGGATCCGTGACACAACAAAATAGAAAGGGGATTAGGCATCCACGGGGCTTTGGGTGCAGGGCCTCGACATAGGTCAGGCCTTGCACACAGCCACACATCACGCGCTGCCAGTGACATCTTACTTTATGTCCAAAAACCCTTAGAAATTCACTGAAAAAAACAATGGGTAAAGTGATATTATAATTAGCAATGTTCATATTATCTTATGGTACATAAAAAAAAAACTTAGAAATTCACTGAAAAAAGCCAAAGGTTAAAGGGACATTTATAGTTAGGTGAAAATGTCAGGTAAACCATACCATTTAAAACAAACTAAAACACTGAAGTACACCAGTTAAAATTAACTCAAGTAACTATAACTCATGCCCTCAAGTAACTATAACTAACACCCTCGCCATGCACTGTGGTAACCTCAAGTATGACATCACGACATGTTCAATGACTACATTGGTAACATCCCAAAGGACATCTAAAATGACATCATTGTAACAGTGTGCATGGACAAGGGGTGGGATGCTGATATCCTGCAGTGGAGGGGTATGCCTGGCAGAGAGGGGCCTGAAGCTGATGGATATAAGACTGAACTGCCCACTGACAGGTACTCACACACACCTAATGGGAGCCTCGACTCATCACATCCATGCCTCAAACCAGATAACTGATACGGTGAGGCCAGTGCAACATTTGTCCATTCACTGTAACACTCATTTTCTCAGAAGCACTGGAGCTCGCGAGATATTCCTTTAGCTGATGTTCTACTATATAAAAGCAGAATTCACTATTGTGAATCTTAAGTGATGTCATAATGAATGGGGTGAAAACGGAAGGTAGAATGCTTGTGCTCCTGCAGCAAAGAATAGAGGCATATTTAGGTATCCAGGATATACATAATGGCAAAGGGACAATAATTGACTCACCCATTAGACATAGTGGAGTCCATTTCACCCTATTGTGAGAACTTGCACATCTCCCTATTGAATTATGTAGATCCAGAAAAACTGTTTCTAAAAGAGCTGTACTCCACATAGGAATTACTCTATAAGATGACTGGTTCTCCCCAACTAGTGCAAATGCTCTAGGTGGCCCTTAAGGAAGCATAATTGTTGGGCTCTGTGGCTCACATATCCAATAAGGCCATCATATTGTTCCTACCCGAAGACAGGAAAGTGCCCCTCTGGTGTGACCACAACTGTCTCATGTCAATGACTAATGTGGATATTAAAATCTTAGTTAAAGCGCTGGACAAAAAGTTTAACATCGTAATGCCCTCAATCTGAACTTCCTGCTCTGCTCGTTGTTCAGGAAGCGGAACTTAGCAGACTCTTGTTGCTTTTGAGTATCCTGGACTATTGGGTTTGCTCTTAAAATTCCATTTCAAACTCAGTAGTCTCACCTATGACTACAGACACTGCAGCACTGAGAGACATTTGGTTTTGGTGGGGTGGTTTTATCACTATGTATCTAAAGGTGAACCCCCCACATCCTAAATGTCTTCCTGCCTGTAAGAACTGGGACCACCAGTTCTCCGGGGGTAGCATGGCTCGAGCAGGAAGGCTACCAGGGGCTTACGTGTAAAGCAGCCATTTAACACACACATCCAGTGAGATGCAATAATGGAGAACACACCAATGGTTGTGTTTGAAAATCACGATCTTTTATACAGGCTTTAGGTCAGAGCAGATAAAACATTACCGAATCATTGGCATTGCATTAAAGCATCTCATTAAGACATTTCATGAATCACATTCAGAATGCATTTTCTGTAAAAGGGTAAGCATTTCAGTAGGCAGTTGCAGTAAGACTTATCATTAAAATTATAACCAGCTCATCTGAGCAGTGAAACATTCAATAACACAGCCTGTCGCATCGTACTCTTCGGCAAGCAAAGAGGGTACTTTCATAAACCTGGAGGATCCTACAAGAAGCGACTATAGCATTACATTAAAGTACCACATTAAACCTCTTCTGGACGCTTCCTAAATTGTACTTCATAGAAAGTGACAAAACATTTCAGCAAGTACCTTAAGTAGAACAGAGAACAAAGAACACAGCCTGTAGTAATCAACCCCAAGCCTTTCTTCTTGTGAATACAGATCGTTTTGCGACCCAGATCAGATCATCAGAATACTATAGAAGTCCACCCCTGCAAGAAAATTCAGTACAGTGAAGTGAATCTCCATTCCATTAATAGGCTTGTAAATAGGGTGCAACTATGAACATTTCAGGCTGGATACCTGCATGCAAAACGATATAGAGGGGAAAGTGTCTGACCCCCAAGCCTCCAAACTCTCGAGGCACATTTAGGAGGGGGCCAACGGGGCCCAGTCACAGTGCACCCCGGGGGAGGGGTGACCTCGGGCCCTACCGCCCTCCTCCCCGGGGGTTACCTTGAATATTCGGCCCTCCGGGGCCCTTGCGTAGGTTCTGGGGCCAAGGGAGGGGTTCCAGCCCTCTCGTCGGCCTCACTCGGCCCAGCGCGGTGCTCAGGGGCAGATGCAGGCACCGGCGCTGGGGCAAGGAGGATCCGTGGTGTGGGGGTAAACCGGAGGGGGCTCTCAGGCTCCACGGCCCCCTTAGCGACGATCCTGGGCTTCCCCGAGGGTGGGCAGAGGCACGGGGACGGCAGCCAATCGGTGCACGGCTCAGGCGGGGGCGCGGCCGGTGACGCGGCTCGCGTCCCCCGTCACGTGATGCAGGCCCAGAGTGGCTTCGGGCCCAGTGCGGCCTGACGTGCGCGATGCGGAGGCCCTCTCCTGGCACCGGGGGCCGCCGAGGGGGGGGTCAACGTCAGCGCTGGACACAGCGCAGGGCAGTCGGCCACAGGACAGGCCGGAAGCGCCTCAATGGCGTCGCGAGGGCAGCGCGGCAGCCGCGGGGACAAGTTCTCCTCAGGCGCCTCAGGGGGCGATGTACAGCGCTGGACACCGAACCAGGTGAGCGCTTGAAGGGGCGATGCGGCACTCCTCGGAGGGGCCTAGCGCCGGGGGAATTTCATAGCGCTACAGGGCCGTGTCAGACAGCGCTTGGGAGGCGCTTCACAGCGCTAGTTGCAGGCAAGGCAGGGAAGGCAATTTCGACGATCCCTGACAGGACAGGCAGCCTCAAGTACAGCGCTGACCAGGGGGAGCAGGATAGGCGCTTCCCACACAGTTTAGCAGGGACTACAGGCAGGATGGGTGGCAAAATAGTTCAGTCAAGAGGAGACAAGGGGGCAAGGTGAGCCCACGGCAGGCAGGGGGTGCGCAGGGCAGCCCAGTCCAGTACCTGGTCGATCACCCAGCAGTCTCTGGTCACAGGAAAGCAGTCTTCTTGGTGCTTGGATGGTTCTGCGCCCTTAGTTGCTTGTTCCTTGTAGTTGATAAGGAGAGGGGGGGGGTTGAGTTGAAGGCTTGAAGAGTTTCTCCTCAGTCACTGCAGATGGACCCTGGGGTTCCCTACCACTGGGCCAGATCAGGGGGCTAGTCTAGGACACCTCACCCAGCTTAAGAGGCAGCACCTAAATCCTGTCACTCCCAGTAGCATAGGTTCCTGACTAGGCCCTCCCGCCTAAAACTCCTGCGTGGGTTCCCCAGGTCAGTGATGCCCCAACTGACCAGAAAAATTTCCCTCCCTTGCTTATATATGCCCAGGTCAGGTGACCACTCTGTAAGGCGGGAAAAGTCAGGTCCGCCTTTCTTCTGGAAGGTTCCAGGAGCTTCCCCACTCTAACTATGGACAGGGGCTGGGTGGCTGGTGTTGCAACATTGTATGGGGACCCAGCCTGCTCCTGGCAACTAGGGTGCTACACTAAAAGACCACGCTGCTGTAGCAGGGGCCAGGGGCCAGTGGCAGCCATGTTGGCAGTAGAGAGCACCTGCACCCTAACACAGATTAGCTATGAAAAGGTGCCCGAAGACCTAAGGGCCAACAAAAGGTAGGTGGGAAAAAATGAGGCCAGGGCAAAAAAATCACAGGGAAAGACCACCCTAGGGCTGACAGGTCTAACACTGCCAACAATAGGGTTCAATAAATGTGCCTCTTTACATACGTTGGTGGAAATAAATGAAGGCTTAATGCCAGTGTTGGGAACAGATTTCTTCTCCATAGTGGCTGATTACTTTGTAGGATCCTGTTTCTAAGGCGCCATCTTCCTCACTTCTTGATTGTCAGCTTGAGCAGTAGCACTTACCACAGAGGGAGCTGGACTCTGGTTTCAGTGAACTCACGGACATCTCTTCATTTCAGCTACTGTCTGGTTCATTCTGGTCTATGCAATACAAGTCAAAATCATAAAAATAATATTACCATGTGTACACTAATTGTTTTGTTATACCGGGCACAAATTAAACAAAATAAATATTTAGGGGGCTATTATGATGTCAGGCAAATCGACACCGCCCGACCGGTGGTGGTGATCCGCCCGACATCTCTCCCTGGCCACCAGCCATTTACCCCCCGCCCCATTAGAATGGTGGGGGTCACACGCCGGACGGAAAGACCATCCACCGCTTTACGGCAGGCAGGCAATCATTACGATTGCCTGCTATGTCACCCTGGCCCATGATATGGTGGTGGCACCGCCCGCCATATTATGATATGTGCGGTTTTGTGCCTTTCCATGGTGGTGATGCTGCCATGGAAAGGCAAGTGGTCTTCTGTAATGGGGGCCTGTTGCGTGCCCCCAGGGTGTTGTGGGTGCACATAGGGGTACCTATGGAACTCCGCAACATTTGCTTGCACAAGGTGGCAGGCACCGCGCAGTGCCTGTCACGTTGTGCATGCAAATGCACCACATGCATTTTTTACATTGCGGTGGGTGCTGCTTACAACACCGCCCACCGCAATGTAAAAAATGTGGGATGCGACCGCCATTGTAGCGGTCGCATCCTGATTGGCATGGTGAGACCGCTGCACCTATGGCGGACAGTCCCGTTTGCCGTTGCGGTGGGGTGCGGACATCGTAATGATGCCCTTAGTGTCTCTCCAGGCCTTTAGGACCTCTTTGGCAGCCAGGGGAAGCATGGCAAACATCATTTGCATTAATAAAAATAATAAATATGCCACCCAGGGGGCTCAACCAATGCATCAGAAGATGTGGAAAATAATTCTAAAAAATAGAGCATAAATACCTGGTGCCCTCCAGGGTTGAATGGTTCGCTGTGGGAATGAGGGCTGTAAAATCAATAACCTCAGTTAAAAATAATTATATACATGGCCAACAGAGTCCTTCAAACAGCCAACAGACACAATATAATAACAGAATAATATAAGGAACAATACAAAAAATATTTAAAACAGTTGTGGACTCCCAACAGCTAGACGAAAATGCTCCAGCAGAAGTCTATTAAAAGTAAAAATGGCTAAGGACAGACAGACAGTTCCACAAAATGGTGGATAAGGGCATGGCTTGACAAAGCAGAAAGCAAGGAGAACAAAGACAAGATTTCCATCTGTGAGGCCCACGGTAGACGAGAATGTGACAAAAAAGGATGAAGCATGGAGGACAAAGTCAAAATGGCTTCCTATGAGATGCACACTGGTTTCACTAACGGTGGATGAGCAAATAGCAAGAAGAGAGGAGGCATGATGATGAAGCATGCCACCATAAATACCAGTGGGCAAAAGTTCCTTTAAACAGATATGTACACACCCTTCAGGAATGGGGTAGAGCGACAAACTGGAAATGTTTTTATTAAGCTCTCCCCCTGGTTTTTTGGTATATCTCATTGAAAGAGGAGAAACACTACTCATTAAAAATGTTTGACTTTTTTTTTTACTTTAATACTCTTCAATAGCCTCCAACCATTTGAGCTCTATAAAAAATCATATGCTAGATACCATCACAAAGGAAAATAAGGAAAGTATGTTTAAAAATGATTTACCTTTTTAATTTGCATGCATATTTTCCAAGAATTAAAGTCTAGTGGACTGTATAAGCCAGTCAAAATGACGTTTTAAAGCACAGTTGAGGTAATTTTGGTGGCACATTTAAACATATATGTGTTGCCACGTAACATGGCTGAAAGCACATTGTTGCCTGCTCCACAGTCCAACTTACATCCTGCATAATCCTGGCAGAAAGTCACCACCAAATGACATCCTGATCGCCCAGGAGAGATTCGGGGTGGATTGTGGGTCCCGGAGGTACCCATTGACCTGCACAGAGTAGGGGCAGACAACCAGCCCAATATGGTGGAGTCCGGCATGTGCACTGAATCGAAATGTAGGGGCGAAGGACTGGCAACCAAAGACCAGGGCCCACTTGTCGATCTGTGAATGATCCACCACCATTTGTGAGTCACAGACCTGCTCTGAATTTATAGGGGCAGATGCGGGGCCCTGCAATGCATCAAGTGCACTGGGACCCCCCTGTGATGGGGGCTTGGATCGCTGGACCCTGGGGCGGAACACAACCTCATTGTTCAGGAAACTGTGAATTCAGGAATGAAAATGGTGATGTACTTTTCAGCTTTGTTTCATTCTTTCTTCCAGGTAACAAACAAATAATCTAATAGATTCCATCCATTCACTAAGGTTATCTGCTGAGGCCACCGCTTCTCCCATCTGCCCATGAACATATTTGCATAGCTTAGGGCAAAGTAGGTGCCCATAGCGGTCACCTGTTTTTGCCTATAGCATTGACCCCACAAACAGAAATGTTTCTCATATATGCAGAACTTAATGTGTTCTAAATGTATTCAATTGTGTTGGTAGTACTTCACAGGTCTACTGCTAAGAAAATATTTAACAGTTTTCATACCATCTCTGTGTGAAATGTTCTTGTGTAAATGTGTGATGTCAAGAGTTATCATGAAAAAATGCTCCTCCCACCTGATGCCATCAATCTTTTTCAATAACTCCTTAGTGTCCCTCACATGCAAACTCAAGTCTTAGAAAAATGGAAACAGATAACAACCAATGAAAGTCAATGCATTCTCCAAAAGACCTGCTTTAGAAGAGACAACTGAGCAACATGGGGGGGTAGCATGTTTCCCGATCCCAGGAATGTGGTAAACGGCAGGTACTTGGGGGTGCTGATAATTCAAGAACAGGTATTCCTTGTACTCTAAAATCCCCATCTCACACCATTCGGTCAATATTATTTGAAATATTTTTATGGTTTCTACAGAATCAGATTTTTGGATATGTTCAAAACATCCTCTGTTGGCCCATTGATTGAAGGCCACATTTTCATTGTACTCTCTTGACATGATGTGGATATTGCCGGTCCAATCAGAATGTTTAATAACTATACTAGTGCCCTTTTTGAAGTAATTTAAAGCTCTTCTATGTGATTCTCACATTTTCCAAAAACAATTCAATCACATTTTCATCCACTTGAGTGTTACAGCTGAACAGCAATTCTTGATTCAATATTCCTAATGGTGTTAATATTGCCAAGTTAAAATATCAGTAGGGTGTGTTGCATTGTAACCCATATGGGGTCTCCAATTTTCATCCAAGGTGTGCACCTTTTAAAGTTTTATCTTTCTGTTAAATATAAATAGATTCATCTTGGTTTTGGGTGTAATCAAATCTGCAGTTTGGGCAGAAAATCAATTTTAATTTTAAGTACATATTTCTCTTCATGGGGAAGGATACAACTACTGAGATTGATAACAGTTTTGTTTGTATATTAACAGTTTCCTCCCTCCTCTCTTTGTCCCTGGTTTCTCTGTACAGTCTAATTGCTTTGTTTGTTCCTTTGAGTCCTCTTAGTTTCTGTTCTAAATTGCTGTTCACTGAGCCTTGTTATTTTCATGGGTTTTCCTTTGTGTCTGTCTCAAAATTTGAACTAGTCTAGATTAAAGCCCCACCCACACTACCTGTAGATTGTTGTGCTCTTGCAAATTCACAATCAGAAATGTCAACATCCGTTCTAGCCTAAGATTCAGAAGTCACCCTTCTTTCTTGCGTGGAAAGGTTACTTGAATTAGAGAGTTCCCTTTTGATGCCTCATATTTTTGGGACAATTTTAGTATCTCTTAGACTTGCCAGCCTTAGGGTGGTCGTCCCCAAACCTTTTGCCTACTTACCTCCTTGTTTTGCTGATTCTTTTTGTTGGCCTTAGAACTCTAAGCATTTGGCAGTGCTAAAGTGCATGTGCTTCTCCCCTAAACATGGTAACATTGGTTTATCCACAATTGGGATATATAGTTTATCTGTAAATCTCTAGTAGAGTGCACCATTTGTGCCCAGGGACTGTAAATTAAATGCTACTAGTGGGCCTGGAGAACTGATTGTGTCACCCACACAAAGAGCACTAGTGTGCAGTATTACTGTCACATCGACTTGGCATTTAAAGCCCCTTACAAGCCTTAAACTCCCCTTTGTTTACACATACGTCACCCCTAAGGTAGGCCCCTAGCTAGCTCATAGTGCAGGGTGCTGTGTAGTTCAAAGTTTAAAAGTAAGACATGCTTTGCATGTGAATAACACCCCAAATACTTTTCACTTCTGTGTGGCTTACTCCTCTCATAGATTAATATTGGGAATTCCTTATTACACTCTTAAGCTGTAATTCCTGATAGAGGAGTACCTCTGTCATGTTTTATATCTTTGGAATGGTGATGGAAAATCCTCTTTACTGGTAAAGTTAAGTGTAACATTACAATTTTAGAAATAACACTTTTAGAAAGTGCCATTTCTCTGCTCTTTAAAGCTCTGTGTGCCTGCAGCCTGTCTCCAATACTAGTCCGGGGTAGGTGACAGTTTGACTTTGTGCATTCCCTCCAGACAGCCACACACAAGGGAGGTTTAGGTGTATCTCATTGCCCATCTGCATCCTAATGACAACCCTGATTCCTCAGGGATCGTTGAAAACAGTACAGTATGTTTGGCTTAGACACACGTGCTTACTTACTCTCAGAAAATACACAGGATGGCGATTAGGATGTTTCAATCAGTATTTATTGGTCCAGCGACAGTCTTGTGTAAAACATATGTGCTGCAACAATTAGGAGACAGAAGCATCCAAAAGAGATTGCTAGTACCATTATAGTAAATAGTAGTAGATACATTTCTACCATAGTGCTAATAAGATGAACATAAGCAGTTCATATAAAAATAGCAGCACTTGCATATTCCTAAAATATGCACCCTATGTAATTTGCCTAAATGTAACTAGTCTAGATCTGTAGGTGAAGAATGTATATTTGTGTATGTATGTAGCCATGAAACCCCTAGGGAAAAACCAGCCTCCTCACCTGATGGTTGGGAATGATGAACCCTTTCGAGGACGACAGCCCGCAAGGGATGTCAGACCATTGCATTTGGAATATTCAGCATGCAGGACCCCGTGTCAGCTTGGAAGGAATTCTCCTCTAATTTGCAGTCGGGAATAAGGGTCTTATATACTAGAGTGGCCTTTCCTGGTTTTCTTCTAGAATCAATATATTTTGAAAACAGTCATAAATGTTTTGAAAATAATCACAAATGATTTTCCAAACATATGCGCTCATGCACAGCTGGCTGTTGGCCAAGGAGGAAGAAAGTTGTGACCCGTATACAGAATAATTATACCTTGCCTGAGGACATGTTTATATACGTCAGATATAGGGATTATGATAAGTACCAAGAACCTGGTGTCAAAGAGACAGGAGCAAGCTACTATGCAAAAGCACACCTGTTTAGAATCGTTATTGTTGTGTGGATCGGATAAATGTATATAATACATGACATGACTAGACTAAATGACAAGACAACTCAAGAAACAGTGTATCGCTTAAAGAATAAACATATCTCTGCACTGCAGTGTGGGAAGATCAATGTATCCCCTCGACTATGTGGAGATACCTGGCGCATTGTCTACAGAACCAATGCCTCTCTGTTTGTTGTAGTAGTAGTAAATATTTATTTGTTGATTACTTAAAATCATTACAATCAGCAAAGTACATATCCAAAACAAAATCAGATTAAAAATATGCAGATACAGTGTACATTTATATCCGAGACAAAATCCACAGCTAAGCCCTGACATAGTTTGTTTGACTGCAAATAATCAGTTGCAAGAATAAAGTGCATTGTGCCAACAGCAATAATTCACAAAATACAATACTTTAAAACAATAAGACATACAGAAATAAAAAAGGCACAAAGGAATAACATTTAGGACAAATTTGAGAATAAAGTACAATTAAGCTAATAAACGTTTAGCAGCAGAAATTAAGGTGCCTTGTGCTAGCAGCTAAAGTTGTCAAATAAACTTTTAGAATAAAAGGTACATGAAAAACAACCAACCATAGTAAAATTGCGTTAGAAACGGCATTAGCAATAAAGTGCATTTATAGTAATAAACTTTAGTCAGGCTTCAGAATGCCCATACTCTCCCTGAAAACATTTGAAACCGATATAAAAAACCACGCTTGGGCTATCAAACCCTAACAACCATAGTTTGAAGACAATGCATAACCCAAGAAAATCATTGCAGCTTTTTAAATAATTTTCGTAACAAAAATATCTTCACTTTAACTGTCTGTATTACAAAGTTTCTTTTCAGCTATAAAAATAAATTTAACAAATCGGGAAATGATATGGGTGGTGGATCCACTTAAACATAAAATGATTGCGTTTCTACAAGATCTTACTCCCAATTCATTAAAAATAGACTTTAAGATGGTCTTCTGCTTTTCTAACAATTTTGGGCATAAAGTTACTGTATGCACTTGGGTTTAATCACAAGACCCACATAACCTACATAGGTTGGAGGGCCACTTGTTTTCCCATTTTGGTATTCCATCTTTAGTTGGATATCTCCCGAACCATAATAACATACATGTATTCTTAATTAAAGGTTTTAAATGAAACAACAAATAAGGTTGGGGAACCAATTTACCCAAGGAGGAAGCAATTGACCATAGAAGGTTTTTCCCTTAGTTCATCTTTATCCATTATAGTTGACAATAAAATAGCTGATTGGTTGATTGATTTTTTATAAACCACGTTACTCCTCACTTCATCTTCTAAATTTGGACAATCAAAATTACGTAGACACTCATTTAGATATATTTGCCAACTACTCGCAAATTCACTTCTCATCATCTCATGCCAACACTGATTTGCAACCCTCTTCAGCACGAGACAGTGACAATAAGGTCTTTAAAAATGTAGATTGTCGGGCCAACATTTGTTTTTTTAGACCAAATTCTAGTCTTATACTGGCACCAATAATATATCTGGGAATCCTAAAAACGGATTTGTATGTCCTTAATTCAATGTCATCAACAATTTTCACGTCTTTGCCGCGAAAAATAATGGAACCGTAATCCAAGGATGGAATTAACTTTGCTTTTATAACCTTCAGCAGGTGATCATTTTTTGGGCATAATAGCTTATCTCTCAATTTTCTAAAAGCAAAGGATAATGATGTTCCCTTAGCGTCAAGGTTATTAAAGTGCGGCATAAATGACATATTATCATCAAATGTGATTCCTAAATATTCGTATGAATTTACACATTCAATGACCAAACCATTAATATTCCATTCTTTTATTCCTAATTTACTTTTTCCCACGGTCATTATTTTCGTCATTTTTGTATTTATTTTTAGTCCTTTTTGAGTAACATATTGGTTAAAAGAATCTATTAATCCTTTTAATCCTATTACAGTTTGGCTTAATAAAATGGTGTTGTCTGCATATTGTAGATATTGTATCTCTTTGCCCAAAATAGCAGGGAATTGGGCAGGTTTAAAATGAGCTGAGCGATCAGACATAATAAGATTAAAAAGGCAAGGTGCCAAGACACATCCTTGTTTCAAGCCAATATTGGTCTCAAGGCAACGAGTTGTGTATCTTCCATCACCGACTTTGATCTGTACCCATGTATTGGAGTATAATAATTTGATCATATTTAATAAAGTGCTAGATATACCCAAATGAATTAACTTCGACCATAATACATTTCGTGGCACAGAATCAAAGGCAGATTTTAAATCAATGAAACAAATATACAACTTTTGTTTCATATATTTGGCTCTATCGCTCAATAATGTCAATAAAATCAAATTTGGGTTGGTCGATTCTCCCTTTCTAAAACCAGTTTGTAAATTTGGAATCAGATCCTCTCTCAGGGCCCATGATTCCAGTTCTTCCAAAAGACAACTAGCAAATATTTTCGCATCCACATCTGTTAAGGCGATTAAACGATAATTGGCAGGATTGTCTTGGGGATCGCTTTTATATATATTGGTTGGATGATACTTCCCTGCCATGATTCGGGAATAAAACCTGTTTTAAGCACATCATTAAATAAAAGTGTTAATACCTCTGGCCAATGTTTTAAATTTGCTTTAAAGACTACGTTCGGGATTCCATTCGGACCAGGAGCTCCACTTGATCTAATATTACTTATTACTTTTTGAACTTTCTCTACCGATTATGGCTCTTTATCATAGGAACTTAAAGGATCATAGACACTTAAGTCTGACCCGCCATTTTTTATGTTTTCTAGCTGGCCATGATGGGCGGAATCATTTTTACTAGAATCATACTGTGGGCCTGGAGGAACAGATTTAAGGTTATTAAAAAAGAGCACCCAGCTCAATTCTTCAATATTGGTACTATTGCCTCTATGATTACCAAGTTCAAGATTATTAATAATACCCCAAAATAACCTTGAATCTTTAGTTTTACATGAAAAATGTAATTTAGACCAAATTCCTTCATAGTACGTTTGTTTAGCCTTCCATATTTCGTTCTTGTATCCCTTTTTCAATTGTCTAATTTGTTGGGATACAACAAAATTAGATGTTCCTTTCGCTTTCCTATACAATGCTCTTGTTGCTTTATTAAGACTTCTTTTAAGGTAAACAATTAGAAAACCACCCTGGATTCTTTGAGGTCAAAGTTACACCTTGTGATGGTTTAGAATTAGGAAAGTTAGCCAAAAGAGCGGAACACAAACAAGGCCAAAGAGCAACCATGGATTTCCCTTCAGCAATAGCATTTTGAACATTTAAAATTAAACGGGAAAGGACTTCAAATATATCCTTTTCAGTTCTCTCATTCCATATTAACCTTTTAAGGTTAAATGGAGTAGGGGCAGTTTTGATTATTCTTGTTTCTGGTAAATAATCAAAACGAAAAGCAAGAAAAATAATTTGTGGATTATGATCACTCTGATTCCTTGGTACTACGTGATAACTTTGTAGCGAATTAAAAGGTTTCTCAGAAATTATGAAGTAATCAATAATAGAAGGACTACACGTTTTATTAAATGTCAGTGTATTATCTTCGTCTTGCATAATCTTAAAATTACATGTTATAAACTCGGAATTAATCCATTGGGATAAGATTTTTGAATGTATATTCAACTTTTTACAAGTAAAAAGGTGCATGTTGAAATCTCCAGAAATGATTATCATCGAATCTAAATGGTCATAATATAGCAATTTTACTATGTCTCATAAACACGAAAGTTGAGTGGATCTAACCTTATTTTTTGAACTTATATAAACATTAAAAAAAGTAATCGATTGTTTAGAAATTAATTTAATACACTGTATCCATTTTGCCTGAAGGTCAATCTCAAAATTATTAACGTCCAATTTCACAGAAACATAAATAGAGAGGCCGCCACTAGGATGACCAGTAGAGGCCTTACGAATAGCCACATTTGAATATTCAAAATAACCAATAAGGGGTTCACTAAACATATTCCAAGTTTCCTGGAATATTATTATGTCAAAGGTTTTAAAAAAACGTATTAGATCTGGATCTTCAAGAAGTGATTTAAAACCATTTGTGTTCCAAGAACAGATTTTAAAAGATTGTAATACTTTTTCAAGAGAGTTCGGGCATCAATCTGTCTTCACAGGGTTTCCATTTGTCAGTGTCAACGGAAGCCAACTCCAATCCTCAAACAGATTTGTTTCTTTCTTTAACTCTTCACATATTCGAAGACCTGGTTGTCAACTCCTGATCTTAATACCGAACAACAAATTCAACTTTTTTGATGGTCCAGAGGCACCTTTCAGAACTCTAACATGTGGTTTCGGACCTATTTTTTGTTCACAGATCTTTATGTCCGGGCTACAAGGTGACCTACTAGGAATCAACAGAGTTGGATATTGTGACCCATAAATTCTCCAAACTTTGATGCCCCATTTCTCAAATTGATTATTGTTAGTGATTATTTTACTGACAATTTCATCACTTTGCCAAGTTGTAACAGTTATTTCATTATAAAAGTTATTCCAATCTTTCTTAAACTCCACTGAGTTTGGTTCATCAACTTCGTAACCGACGCATTGCCATCACTGTATGAAGAAAATCTACACATCAACTCAAATGCGGGATCAAAAACAAAGCAATGCTCGACAGCACCTCGCATCTCACTGTTGCATTTAGGACCAAGTACTTTATTTAGCGGGCCTTGAGTGTCTCTTGTATCCGGCGTGCACTCCATCCTGGTCAGCCTGAACTATTGAATTTGCCCCAGCGTGACCTGAAAACCCCCCATAGGCACTTATTGCTTCTAAGAGCTATTTATACATTTAAACTTTAAAATTCAGATCCCAACTTCTACTTATTGGAGTTTAGTTGTTTTCATCTTGTTTTATTTATAGGATCATAATCTATTTTACAAAACTTGTGAGGAGTGTTTTGTGATGTTTTCACTGTGCTATCGTTTGAAGCTTTGCACAAATATTTCAAACATTGCCTCTTAAATTAAGCCTACCTGCTCTGTGTCCAACTATCAGAGGGTGAGGCCAGAATAATTTATGGAGTGTATCTGACTTATCCTAACTAGGATTGGGGTGCATGGACTGCGTGCATACCTCTGCCAACCGGAAACCCAATTTCTAACAGTATTTTTCCTGAGGCATATTCTTGTTTGTCTTTTGCAAATTTCTTCTGTTTACGTTGTTATATATCTTCCTCAAATACTCTTAATCCCGGTTTAATTTGTTCTTTCTATTCCTCTACTCTTTCTTTACCATCATGTTTTGCTAGTATTCCCTGAATAACTTTTTTTGGGGGGGATTATTTCTCTCATTCACTCCACGCATATTTCGTTATTATTTGTATCATGCCTTTAGAAGAGGCTGGTGTGTGTTGGGCCCATTCTTTCAATAGTAAAGGGTCCAAATTTTCATATGAAAGTATGGTATATATCTGAAGGCCTCTTGGTACCCTTCCAACTCTGAGGGGATGTACCCTCCCACCACTTCCTAAATTATTCTCATACACTTTTTCTAATTTGAAAAATTAGTCTTTGAGTGTGCAATGTCATCAACTCACATTGACATGTAATTATATTTATATCACTAGAGAACTTTATTTTAAAAATGAATGAGAATAATTATAACCTACAATTTACATATTTCATCAATGATAACAAATATTGACTACTTGAACATAGATATATGCATACAAACTGGGAAGATTTGTTCAAAAATACATAGAAAAGAAAGCTGTTCCTAATGAGAAGACATTATGCAAAATCTACTGTGTATGTTTCTGACACTTATGCTCTAATTATGCAAAAACGAATAAAAATATATATTTTTTTTAAAATACATAGAAAAATCGTATCAAGTAACTCCATGTTTCGCGCAAATAGTGAGCATTCTAATAACCATACATTATTAAGAGCAAAGCGGAACTGCTCAGAAAATGAAGACTTTGAAAAATAGTCATGTATGATAATATCATGGTTTGCAGCAAGGGGATGTTTGAACACAGTCCTCCAACATGCCCTAAAGAGATTAAGGAAGAAAAGAAGAGAGGAGTTGTTGACTTGCAAGAAAGGGGATAAAGAGAAGGGGTCTGATTTAAGGTTATTTATTTAAGGCTCATTATGGATTACAATCAATCGAATCGAGACTTCAAAAGAATAATACAGATCATTAGGAGAATACTATTAATGGATGAAGTTCTAAAGAATGCATTGCCACAATGCCCACAAATTAGATATCGCAAAATATCATCATTAACTGATATGCTAAATTCTAGTGAATAAAGACCATTACAAACGGAGACACACAACAGGTTATTGAGAAACAAATGGAATAGGTTTTGGAAAAGTTTGGCAAGCAAAGCATGTAAAAATGAATGAACACAACTACTATCAAATGATAAAATGAAAAATATAATGGAGTATATAACATGTGATTCAGATGAAGTTGTCTTTGTGCTTCTGTGCCGCTGTAAGAAACAATATGTAGGAAGAACGATGAATAAAGTGAACAGAATTCTGCAACAACTCAGAGCCATAAAAAATAAGTATTTCAACTACCCAATAGCCAAACATTTCTGGGGAGAACATGCTGGGAATACATCAGACTTGAGGTACTTTGGAATACAACATATTTCAAAGTTAAGCGGCAACGGAGTTAAAACTGAGAAAAGTTCAATCAAGAATGATAATAAGAATGGATATAGAGGACCCTTAAGGCCACAATAAGGATGCAGAGCTCTTTGTACTTCCTTTGGACCCATTGTTTGGGATTTAGAGGTGTGGCGTGGCGGCCAGGGCGACTGACACCGGACGCTGGGGATGACGGTTCGATTCCCAGCACCGGCGGCAGGGGTCTGCCCAGCACCATGTGACTCTGGGCAATAGCTCGCTTAATCTTCCCAACGGCGCCCAGCGCCGGGATGCCTACGGGTAGATGTGCGCTTTACAAATACTGGATTTACATTTACATTTGCATATCATAGGAAGAAAGAACTTTATATGATCTGTGAAGGAGTTGCATGCTAGGAGAGAGAAAGTATATGAAGCAATGGTGTTAAGACATATGGTGCAGGACAAGACAGACTTGAATGAAATCATGTGGATGAACTGCACGTAGCACTTTAAGGAAGTTCAGGATAAATTAATGAATAAAATGTTGGATATTAACAATTGACTACTTTACAAGGAATTACAATGAGTCTAAATAATTGTTTGGACATCAGAGTTGGTATGAAGTGCTGCCTATCTTCTAGTACTAAAAACGGAAAGCAAAGTTGGAGAAAATATAAATAAAGAGATATTAAGATATATTAATATAAAAATAGATAGATATATAAAGATATATATGTTTAAAGTGAAGATGTTAAGGGAAATATTGCTTTAAATTAAATTAAATAGAAAATTATAAAAATTTCATTAAAATGGGGATGGGGGATTTCCCCTCAAAATATTACACTTTCAATTGGTGGAGGCACACACCTACATACATTATATAAATATGTTATAAAGAGCAAGCCAAGCTGAAAAGCAGGCTTTTCATGAAAGCTAATGTCCAATTGTGTTGATCACGGCATCTTCTTTATTCAAAATTAATATTGAGGTGATATGAAAAATATTAGCCAATACGTTTTGCTCCACCTCCTGAAACTTCCGACATGAACCGTAGGTTGAGCATTGCAGACGGTCATTGCTGTAGAGCAAACGTCCAGTTGTTGCTGGAGCATTGCGTTGACGATCATTGCGGGCTATTGTTGCTGTATTGCAAAGTTTAGGTCATGCATTCCCACTGATTGTGAGTGGTCACTGTGGGGGTGGAAGAGTAGGTCTCATTCGATCTTCGTGTTGGGTGTTCTTCATGGACAGCAGAATTTTAGCACAGACGGGCCAGTTTGCGAGGAGCACAGACTTTAGAACTCTTACCTTTCTTTTTGGTTGAGCATCCACTGATGCGAGCTAAAGGTCCACGATCTAGGGGGCACCTCTTGGGGATCAGGCCTCATTCCAATAGGGCTAAGGCAGATTCAGTTTCAGAATTGTGAATTAAAATCCAACTACATTGTTAAAGAGAATTTTAAATTACAATTCATTGAGTAGTTTTTCACTGTCAGGACACGTAAAACCTAAGTACACATGTCCTGCTTTTTAAATGCAATGCACTACCTTAGGGGTGTTTTATAAGTATTAAAAACGAAGTTATAGGCCTGGCGAAAGGTTTATTTTGCTAGGTTGAAATGTCAATTTAAAGCTGCACTACAAGCTACAATGGCAGGGCTGAGACATGGTTTAAAAGGACACTTTATTGGGTGGTGCAATGAGTGCTGCTGCTTGCTGCCTACTAGTAGAATTTAATTTACAGGAACTGAGTACATGTAGTACAGTTTACTGGGGATTTACAAGTACATTAAAGGTACCAATCTGGTATATGCCAATTGAAACATGCTGAAGGGTGAGAGCACAAGCACTAGACCACTATTTAGCAGGTAAAACCTGCAGTCCTAATGCCAACAAAAGCCGGTTCAGTAGCAGATGACAAAACACTAGTGATGACCCTGAAAAAGGCAAGGTCCAACGGGGCTACATAATTACTTCAATGGAATTATGCATTGTGCTTTAATTGTAACTGGATATTTCATAAATTGCAGAAGATAGCAAATGTAGTTTAATAAACCTACATAAAATCAATAGGTTAAAAGTAACTAAATTGCAAAGAGTGCACATGGGGGACTTAGGGGGCAGCCAACCACCAGGAGGTCTGCCCAGCAGGCAGATTTAGAGGGTTTGTGTTGGACTATATTTGTAGTAGGCCAAGGTAACCCAAAGTATAAATAGTTTTTATTAGGGCTCCCTACAGTCATTTTAGGTTCAGGTGACTGGTGGCTGGTGACATGGAGCAACTTAAGTCTTCTTATTTTGAAGCCAATACCATTAGGATGATGTACTGTTTCTATTATACAATATGTGCTTAATGTCTCTACCCTATGTGTACATGTCACTATAAATAGGCACAGCACATATATAGCACATAAACAAAGTCTATTCTCTCCATACAAGTTTCCAAATAGTGGGCTTAATTATGATGACAGTGAACCCACCACTAACAGGCTGTTGGTGGCGGGCTCACCACCATCGTGAGGCCATTTCCTGCCTACCATATTATAATGGCTGGCAGATAAGTGGGGGTTGGAAAATCCGATTGCCACGCATCCGAGGGGTGCTGCGGAGGCCCTCACGATCCCATACATGGCAGCGGTGCACACTAAAAGTGACGTTCTTGTCATGATAGGGGCTAGTAAATTTGCCCCTTAGTCTCCCTAATTGAGTTAACAGAAATAAACAAAACCAGTGCTTTCAAAAAGGTGTCCAATGAATACGTGTTTCAACTGACTAACAGAGATAAATATATTTAAGAGTGATAATAGCAGCTAAACGTCTAACAAATGAAAAGCCTGTCATCAAGGAGTCAAGAAGTCATGTTCGTTCAGAAAGATTCACTCCTATAACACAAAGCACCAGTAAGAGTGTCACTGGAGGGTGGCGGAGGAGTTGGAAAATTGTTCTTATGACATGTACTGTTATAATGCTGCATAAATATTGACTCACTGAAGCTCTGATGCAATGTACTGACCCTGCGAAAATCAATGCATATTTTTAGCAACAATATAATGAATGCTGTAACTAAGAAAGCACCATGCTGAAGTTAAGAAATATTTAACAATTACATCTGAATTGTAATGTTTGATATAAAATAAATGCTAATAAAAAAGTATTTAAAAGAAAAGAAAACGAATCCTGGAACTGGAAATTTAACCCAAGATGACGTGGGTGACCGCCGCACTCCAACTTATTTCAGCCTCAATACCTCTCTTGGACTTAAAATCCACAGTCATAATTTAATACCCAATACACCTGTCATACATATTAAAGCATTCATGTTCTAGTGGGTAGATTACTGACAGCAATTACCTGGACGGTTTGAATATTGGTAAGCTAATTAATACACTACAGTATATACATGTGTGTGTGTCTTTGTGCACATACACACACGTGTACAGCCAGGCAGGTGCTCAATTCACGGTTTCATTGTCTGAATATTGCATTTAATAATGTGGTAAGCATCAAATATAAAAAGTTCAGTGCGAAGGGAAAATAACAATACAGGGCATTCTCCCTATATAGTTCAAATGGCTCACCAAAACAGACTTTCAGTATTAAAGTGCATATTAAATCACAGGTTCAAAACTGCAATTCTGTATGTCTCTTTAGTTTAATCTTCATAGAAAGTGACAATCGATGACAACAGTATTCACAAAGGGCATATATGAGTTATAAATTTAGAATTTTGTCTCAGTTAAACTTAAGACCAGACTGAGACAAAAGCATAAAATTACTACTTGTAAATCCCCTTTGTGAATAGCGAAAGTAGTAAAGTTACACTTTCGTCTCAGTTTACCTTTAATTTCCATTATCATGCTCCAAAGCAAGTAGACCTGCAGGTACATTCTGACAGTCCACCTAATAAGTAAACCATCAATTGCTGCAGAAAAATGGGACAACTTTTAAAATACAACAAGGTAAAGAGGATTACTAAGGAACACCTGTTTTGTTTGAGACAGTTTTTCCATTTGTATTTGTATTTGTATAGCATACTTATATAGCGCGTACAGTCACCCAGAGGGTTTCCTGGCGCTTGACTCCAAATCATGGCACATACAGAGGAGGATCACACAGTCCTGGGAAAAAGATGGGACTTCAGACCCTTTTTAAAAAGAGACAAATCATTCAACTTCCTTAAAGAAAGTGGGAGAGCATTCCATAACTTAGCAGCAGTAAAACTGAAGGAACGACCACCCATCCGTCAATCAATCAATCATACCACTTGTATAGCGCGCTACTCACCCGGGAGGGTCTCAAGGCGCTTGGGGGAAGGGGTCTGCTACTGTTCGAACAGCCAGGTCTTGAGTTGTCTTCTGAAGGCGAGATGGTCCTGGGTCAGTCGAAGGTGGATGGGGAGGGAGTTCCATGTTTTGGCCGCCAGGTAGGAGAAGGATCTTCCTCCGGCGTTGGCTCTTCGGATGCGTGGAACGGCGGCGAGGGCGTGGCTGGTCGATCGTAGCTGGCGGGTGGGTGTGTAGAAGGTCAGGCGGTCATTGAGGTACTTGGGGCCCAGGTCGTGGAGAGACTTGTGTGCGTGGGTGAGGAGCCTGAACATGATCCTCTTGTTGACGGGGAGCCAGTGCAGGTCCCTCAGGTGGCTGGTGATGCGGCAGCGTTGGGGGATGTCCAAGATGAGTCGGGCGGATGCGTTCTGGATGCATTGGAGTCTTCTCTGTAGCTTGGCTGTGGTTCCGGCGTAGAGGGTGTTTCCGTAGTCCAGTCGGCTGGTGACGAGTGCCTGGGTGATCGTCTTCCTGGTTTCGGTCGGGATCCATCGGAAGGTCTTGCGGAGCATGCGTAGGGTGTGGAAGCAAGCTGATGAGACGGCGTTGACTTGTCTGGTCATCGAGAGGGAGGAGTCCAGGATGAAGCCCAGGTTCCGTGCGTGGTCTGTTGGTTTGGGAGCGGTGCCCAGGGCGGGGGGCCACCAGGAGTCGTCCCAGGCGGAGGGTGATGGTCCCAGGATGAGGACTTCCGTCTTGTCTGAGTTCAGTTTCAGGCGGCTGTTCTTCATCCACTCGGCGACGTCTTTCATCCCTTCGTGTAGGCTAGTCCTGGCGGTGTCGGGGTCTCTGGTGAGGGAGAGTATCAGCTGTGTGTCGTCGGCGTAGGAGATGATGTTGAGGTTGTGTTGGCGTGCGATGGCTGCAAGAGGTCTCATGTAGACGTTGAAGAGGGTGGGGCTGAGTGATGATCCTTGTGGTACGCCGCAGATGACTTCAGTGGCCTCGGATCGAAACGATCCACTCCAGTGCCTTCTCCTGGATGCCGATGTTGCTGAGGCATTGAACTAGGGTGCGGTGGCAGACAGTGTTGAACGCTGCAGAGAGGTCCAGGAGGATGAGTGCCGCTGTTTCCCCGTTGTCGAGCAGGGCTTGGATGTCGTCAGTGGCTGCGATGAGGGCGGTTTCGGTGCTGAGGTTGGCTCTGAAACCAGACTGCGAGGGGTCGAGGGATCCGTTCGTCTCGAGGAAGGAGGCCAGCTGTCTGTTGACGATCTTCTCGATGACTTTAGCAGGAAAAGGGAGGAGCGAGATGGGGCGGAAGTTCTTGAGGTCGGTGGGGTCCGCTGTTGGTTTCTTCAGTAGGGCGCTGAGCTCGGCATGCTTCCAGCACTCCGGGAAGGTGGCGGTGTTGAAGGAGGAGTTGATGATGTTCCGGAGTTGGGGTGCGATGGTGGAGTCGGCCTTGTTGAAGACGTGGTGGGGGCACGGGTCGGTGGGTGATCCGGAGTGGATGGTGTTCATCGTGCGGGCTGTGTCTTCGGTGGTCACTGTGGTCCAGGTGCGGAGGGTGGTGGTGGGGGGCGTTGGTTTGACGGTTGGGTGCGTGGGCGGTGCGCCGAAGCTGTTGTGGATGTCGGCAATCTTGCGGTGGAAGAACGAGGCGAGAGAGTCGCAGAGATCTTGTGAGGGAGTGATGTCGTTGTTGCCGGTGCTGGGGTTGGAGAACTCCTTGACGATGCTGAAGAGTTCCTTGCTGTCGTGGGCGTTGTTGTCCAGTCGATCCTTTAGTGATTTCTTCTTGGTGGTGCGGATGAGCTGGTGGTGCTTGCGGGTGGCTTGTTTGAGGGCGGTCATGTTGTCTGTGGTCTGGTCGAGGAGCCAGGCTTTCTCGAGGGTGCGGCAGTTCTTCTTGGAGTCCTTGAGTTCGTCGGTGAACCAGGAGGCCTTCTTGCTTCTCGGTCTGCTGGGAGGGTTCTTCAGTGGTGCGAGGTCGTCGGCGCAGGCGGTCATCCACTGTGTGAAGTTGCGGGCTGCTTCGTTGGGGTCCGTTGTGCTGGCGGGTGGGCTCTGGCTGAGGGAGGTGGTGAGCTGGTCGGCGGTGATCTTGCTCCAGCTCCTGTGAGGTACCTGTTGCGGGTGGTGGTGGGTCGTGGTTCTTTTGAAGCTGAAGTGGACGCAGCTGTGGTCGGTCCAGTGGAGTCCGGTGGCGTGGCTGAAGGTGATGTACTTGCTGGAAGAGAAGACGGGATCAAGCGTGTGGCCGGCGTAGTGGGTGGGGGTGTTCACCAGTTGCTTGAGTCTGAGGTTGGCGAGGTTTTCCAGCAGGGCGGCGGTGTTGCGGTCCTTGTTGTTCTCCAGGTGGAAGTTGAGGTCTCCTAGGAGGATGTAGTCGGCGGAGGGGAGGGCGTGTAGGCTGATGAAGTCGGCGATGTCTTCGCTGAATTGTGTGCGTGGTCCCGGGGGTCTGTAGATGAGGGTGCCTCAGAGGGTGGTCTTGGGGTCGGTGTGTATCTGGAAGTGGAGGTGTTCCGCGGTGGCGAAGGTGTCGTCGGAGTCGGTCGTGATGCGGATGGTGTTCTTGTGGACGATGGCGATGCCTCCTCCGGTCTGGTTGATGCGGTCCCTCCTGATGATCTTGTACCCGTCCGGGATGGCGATGGCGATGTCGGGGGCTGAGGAGACATTCATCCAGGTTTCCGTGAGGAAGGCGATGTCGGGTGATGTTGCGTCGAGGAGGTCCCAGAGTTCCACGGCGTGTCTGTGGACGGAGAGGGTGTTGAGCAGGATGCACTTCAGGTGGTTGCTGCTGGTGTTTGGCTTGGCGGGTGCGGTGCAGGTTCGGAGGCAGGTGAACTTGCAGCTTTTGCAGGTGAAGGGTCCATGGGTGCGTTTCAGGGTGGCTCGGTAGCAGGCGGGGTTCCGTCCGGCGTTGAGTGCGTTGAGGCTGGCAGCATCGTAGGTCCGTCGGGTCGTCTTGCAGCGGCGGGGGCCAGGGGTCCTGGCGCTGGGCGCGGTCCAGGCGCGGACGGGCGCAGACGGGCTTGCCTTTGGCACGCCTTCGGCGCACAATCGGCGCGCCCGCTGCGCGTCAACGCTGCGCGTGCGTGGGGGCGACATAAGAAGGAGCTGGGAGGGAGGAGCAGCTGGGTGGTGGGAGCGGGGCGGCGAATGGGCAGGAGGGGGGCGGGTCGCAGGGAGGCAGCGGCGGGAAAGGAAGGCAGAGGGCGGCTCAGCGGCGGCTGGGTCGCCCTGTGGGACAAATGAGTGAAAACAAAGCAGGGCAGCAGAAATGAAGGCAGCAGAGGGCACCAAGGGCAGCAGATGACAAGAGAGAAGGAGGAGGCAAAACGTAGAGTGAAAAAGATAACGAGAAAAAAACGAGAAAAAACGGGAAAAAAACGAGTAAAATAAAATTAAGACTAAGGCAGCTTAAACAAAGGCAGCAGGGGCACCAAGGGCACCAGAGGGCTGATGGAGGCAGTAGCAGGGGTGTGTGGGGGGTGACCTCGCCTGGTTACAGGCTCAGCGGTCGCTCTCTGCACCTCTGCGCTGTCTCCTTAAGAAGGAGCCGGGAGGGAGGAGCAGCTGGGTGGCGGGAGCGGGGCGGCGAATGGGCAGGAGGGGGGCGGGGCCGCAGGGAGGCAGCGGCGGGAAAGGAGGGCAGAGGGCGGCTCAGCGGCGGCTGGGTCGCCCTGTGGGACAAATGAGTGAAAACAAAGCAGGGCAGCAGAAATGAAGGCAGCAGAGGGCACCAAGGGCAGCAGATGACAAGAGAGAAGGAGGAGGCAAAACGTAGAGTGAAAAAAATAACGAGAAAAAAACGAGAAAAAACGGGAAAAAAACGAGTAAAATAAAATTAAGACTAAGGCAGCTTAAACAAAGGCAGCAGGGGCACCAAGGGCACCAGAGGGCTGATGGAGGCAGTAGCAGGGGTGTGTGGGGGCGACCTCGCCTGGTTACAGGCTCATCCGTGTCCGTAGAATTCGAAGAACTGCCACCAGAAAAGCAGAGGAAGAACGTAGGGGTCTAGCTGCCGAGTACCATTTAAATAAATTCTGAAGTGCAATAGGCCCCAGTCCATGCAGTGCTCTGAAAACAATGCAGGAGGCCTTAAAGCAAATCCGCTGATTTATAGGCAGCCATTGAAGGTCCCTGAGTGCCAAGGATGAAGAAGCGGAGCGCACGTGTGACAGGGCCAACTTGGCTGCCATATTCTGGATCCGCTGCAGTTGTTTAATCAGAGAGCTGGGGCCACCTAGAAGCAGTGCGTTACAGTAGTCAAGTCTACTTAGTATGATACTACGCACTACCTCAGGTCTGGCCGGAGCAGGCAACATGGGCAGGATTTTGCGCAGCATTCTTAGCAGCAACATGCATGTGCTAATGGTCTTGTTCACATAGGCGTCCAGTTGTAAATGACCAAAAATAACTCCCAAATTGCGAGCAGCGTCCGCCGCCTCAACAGTAGCCGTGGTGGTAGGGGGCCAGAAATCAATCAGCAAAGGGCGCGGAATTTTATTAAGTGAACAGTGCAGTACCTCTGTCTTTGACCCATTAAACTGAAGGGAATTATCCCTCAGCCAGCCCGCCTTGGCTATCATACAATGATGGAAGGTCTCTATAGGGACAGCATCCTTACCCTCAAAGGAGAAGATAAGTTGCGTGTCATCAGCATAGTTTATTACTGTAATGCCAAAGGATTTAATCAACTTGATCAGGGGGCTGAGATAAAGGTTGAACAGAATGGGGCTAATTGCTGACCCCTGGGGGACACCTTGCCCCACCAATCTAGTATTGGACATGAAAGAAGGCAAAGTCACTACTTGATGTCTATTGTGGAGATAGGATACTAGCCAGTCCCGGGCCAGGCCGGTCACCCCATTATCTTCCAATCTCCTGATCAGTGTAGAATGGTTCACAGTATCGAACGCGACCGACATGTCGAGCAGCACCAAAAATGCTGCTCGGCCACTGTTGACACGCGACCGTAAGTCGTCCAAGACAACTACCAATGCTGATTCTGTGCCATGAGCTGGCCGAAAACCGACCTGGGCCACATCTAGGCAGGCATTCGCCTCTATAAAGTGTGATATCGATTTGGTGACAAATTGTTCCAAGATTTTAATTGGAAAAGGCAGTAAAGAAATGGGCCTATAGTTCGCAGGGCAAAGGGGATCCAGTGTGGCTTTCTTTAACAAAGGGGATACTACTGCCAGTTTCCAGCTGTCAGGGACAGTAGCAGTACTAAGAGACTGCAGCAGATCGAATATAGAAAAGGGAAGAGCTCAGTTTGGAACAACTTCCAGAACTTGTGTAGCAATGGGTCCAATGGAGAACCCGGTGATACACTATTCGCCAAGATACAAAAGTCCTCATATGAAGGAGGGGTGAAACTGGACAACACCGCATGCACAATACAGTCCCTTGTGACAGCTGGAGTCTGTGTCGGTAGCGGCTCTACGGTATTGTAGGTATTGAGGGCATTTGAAACAGAAAGTCCAGTCAAAATGGCAGCAATCCTGTCCTCAAAAGCAGAGGCTAAAGAGTTGTATAGTGCCTGAGAGGCCGGAATGCTATTGGTGGTGCAGCAGGGTTAGAAAGATTATTAAGAATTTTAAAGAGGGTTTGTGATTTATTGGCCGAATGTGCCAGCACATCCTCCAAATATTTGGCTTTAGCACTTTTCATCTGTGCTTTGTAGCCCTGGAGTAACTGCTTTAGAAGGATTTTATCAGACTCCATATAATGCTGCTTCCTCCAAGTTCTCTCAGCTTGTCTACAATGCAGTTTCAGCTAACAGAGTTCTTTGGAGTACCAAGGGGCGGCGCGTTTAGATCTATCCTTTACTTTCCTTAAAGGAATCGCTACATCCAAAGATTCTGTTATCCGTTCTCTTCTACTCCTTTCTCCAGCGCGAAACCGCTTGTCAACAGACTGGGTAGTGCAGAAGAGTTCAAGAACTTAGACCACTGCCGACTAGATTTGATATTAACTAAACTGTTTTCGGTATGAAGGTCGTTAGGGAGGTGCAGTGAGAACTGAATGAGGGCATGGTCTGTCCAGCATTGTGCGGTTATGTACTTGAGTTTAACCCAGGTTTCGTCTGCAAAGACAAGGACATGACCCCTCGAATGGGTTGAGGAAAGCACCAACTGCTGGAGATGAAGAGACATTTTCTGATTTGCCTATAATTTGTGACCCTGTGGACAGATTTGCATGGTACTTCTCAGTCAACTTACTTTGTCAGCTAAGGATCATGAATTTTGTGAAGATCTGACCCATGGGAAAATTGTTATGGAGGGGATGAAAAAGTGTATAATTTCCCATCTTTAGCTCCTATAGTAAATGTTGCCGCCCAATAGAGCATGAATCTACAACTTTACTCAGAAAGCATGCTTTTTTCTTTTTGTGTAAATCAGTTATTTTTTAGATACAGCCATTTGAAAAAGGTGCCATATTTACTTGAAAGGGTTAACAATTTCAAATATCTTGTCAGTTGGAAACTCATTTGTTAATTTGCTTTTACCATTGGCACTGTTTGATGTATATGCCTAGACTTTGATAGACATTACAATGAGATTACTATTGGAATTTTTGAATTTGCACGTATCCCTGAAGTGAAATCCAGTTAAAAAGGAAGGTGGGAAAAAAGTGTTCATTTGGTAATAAGTCTGGCACTGTTTGATGAATTTGCTCAAAATTTGACAGAAGCTAAGAAGGATTGTTTTCTTCTTGCACGCCAAGATTTGCTCCACTCCATAAAAGGGGGAGTTGTTAAAAGAGAGGTCAATAACTCTTTTCATAACTTTGTTGTTGTTAGATCAATCTGTAGCAAGTGTGGCAAGAAGTTAGCACGTTATGAGCATTGCAGATATAATATGTTTTATGATGATCCAATGGAAGACAAAGTTAAAGGGGAGTAGAGTCAAAACTATTTCTGAAGAACTAATCATTTTGGCACCCTTTCATGGCTCTGCACAATGGTCAGGTTGTTCTTTGATTGACAGCAGCTCTGGGCCTTTGAATGGGCATGGAAAGTTTGGAGACTAAGATTATAGAACGGAAACTGAAAGAACACCAAGAATAATCTGCACAACAGAGTTTAGCCTTCACAGACTCACTTCCTGTATAAGGGTGTGTTTCTGAGTGAGATTAGGGAGAAGTATTGTCTAAAGACCAAACAACATAGAGCAAATGCTTGGCACTGGGTTGTCTGGTTGCTGTGGGTTTTGGTATATTTTTCAGGTCCCTTATCGACAGTGCTTTTACATTTTAACCATTTTGGGGCTTATTAGCAACAACTTGCGATAATTATCGATGTTTTTTATCGTCTCCTATCGCTGGATTTTTTCGCTGAGTTAAATCAGTATTACCAACGTTTATCTCCGCGGCGATAAAAAATCCAGCGATAGCGGCGAATCCCATGTTTAACGCGAGATTTCCAGTGATAAAAATTCTATCGCTAAGGAAAATCTCGCTAATAGGCAGGTGGGGACTTAGCCATAGAATCCACCGCGCATTGACTAATATGGCTAAGTCAGGTTTTACCTGGTGTAAAATGCTGGCGCTAATCGCGGTTAGCGCACATTTTTTTATTGCATCGCGGATATTGCTAATAGGCGATAGCTGTGTTAGCGACTGCTTTCAGTCGCTACCAGTTTGGGTACGCCCACTTTGCATGTCATTAGAGATAAATATCGCTGAAATCAGAGTGGGCACCAAATCGTCGCTATCACCTGGAAGCTGTCGCTAACTGCTGCCTGCCTGCCATCCCCACGGGCGTCTCGAAAGTTGTGTAAGCCGCCAATACTCGCCGCTTTTGTTAGTATTTCCCGGTGAACGTAATAACGAACGTCACTAAAAACGGACTCGTTTTCGTAGCGGTCCCGGCACAACCCGTCATAGAACAACATAAACGAAAGACTTCTCGACAAAATACTCCTCTAAGAACAACTAATGAGCAGCTTGAGTTGAGCATTATATGTGACTAGAGTCACCAAGAATTACAGTATTATCAACAAGAATTAACATTTGAAAATGCACATAAAGAAAGTTCAGCATGCTATAGGTACATAATTTAGTGTAACACCAGTGTTCATGTAATGTATGTATAATACGTGTGTAAGTACCTGCATTGGAATTGAGAATTGCTATGTGAATTTTTACAAAAAGCATGACATTTCTAATTCATCATTGAGCCCATAGGGCATCATGGTTTGAAGTTTCTTAATCCAAAAGACTTCTCGTTGGAGGAGAGTTTTTGAGTTATCAGCTCCCAGAGATTGTGTAACTTTTTCAATAATCTGAAATTTGAGTTGTGCAATTGAGTGTCGTTCTTAGACCCAATGGGCCGCCAAACTGGAGGTGGTGCTTTGGTTGCGAATTCGGCTCCTATGTTCTGATAGTCTGATCTTGATCTTTCTCTCAGTTTCGCCGACATAAAGTAGTCCACAAGGACATTTAATCATGTAGACCACGTGTTCTGAATCACAATTAGAACTGTGTCTTAATTTGATACTGGCGCCTGTTCGAGGATGCGACAGAGTATTTCCTGGAATTACATTATTGCAGTTTTTACAGTTCCATTATTTCTGAGTGCCACTGTATATTTCTATAGAAGTGTTCAGCGTGGGTTGTTTTCTAATACTCAGTATTTCTTTTAAGTTCTACGCCCGGGTATAGGCAAAGAGTGGTTTTTCTTTGAAAAGAGACCCAAATTCAACTTCCGTTTCCAAGATTTCCCAACTTTTATTTATAATCCTTTTTATATCTCTTGATGCCGTTGAATATTTCGAAACGAAAACGTTCGTTTCGTAATTTATTTGGGATTCTTTCTTAACAGATTTTCCCTGGGTATCAAACGTGTTTTCTGAAGTTGAGTATCCAGAAGTGCTTCAGGATATCCTCTTTTCATGTAGGTCTGTTTTTGTTTTTGCAATGTTGTTTCACATATAGAGTCCTCAGACGTAATGCGTCTTGTTCTCAGGAACTGGGAAACCGACAAATTCTTCACTAGATTGGGTGAATGACAACTTTGGTACAGTAAGGCGTTGTTTCTAACCGTGGGTTTTTTAAACACACTCGTTTGAATCTTTCCTGTGGTTAGATCAATCCATACATCCAAAAAGGATAGAGCTTTTTTGTTGATGCAATATGTAAATTGAATTCTAGGGTCGACTAGGTTCAGTGTCTGAATATTGGACAACAGTGCAGATTCAGATTTTCTCCAGATTAGAAAAATGTCATCTATGTATCGCCGAAAGAATATCAATCCATCTTTCCATGTTGTATCATTGAGTATAAAATCATCCTCGAACTTTGACATGTATGTATTCCCATAAGCTGGTGCTCCAGGAAAACCCATAGAGGTTCCATTAAGTTGTATGTAATATTTATCCATCCATGAAAATAACTGTTTTGAAGGCAAAAATCAAGTAGTTGTACGATGAAACATTTAGGAGCTGTTGAATCATCATTTTGCAGCAAAGCCCATTCCACAGCTTCCAAACCATCTGCGTGCGGGATTGACGTATACAATGCCACAACATCGATCGTGCAAAGTATCCATTCTTCTGTTGGTTCTATATCGATGCTTTGAATACTTCTTAGAAAATCCGTTGTATCTTCAATGTAGGTACACCACTTTTGTACAAATGATTGTAAATATTTATCAATGAAAAGTCCTGGATTTTCAACCAGAGATTCACAGCCTGACATGATAGGTCTGAACGGAGGATCATCCAGATTTTTATGAATTTTGGGTAGAAAATATATTCTGGGTCTCCTTGGAAATTGCTCAAGTAGATATTTTTTTGTAGCGATGTCAATCCATTTAAATGTTTCAGCTTCATCAAGCATTTGACTTAGTAACTTGTAGATTTCTGAGGTTGGATCTTTCTCCAGGACACCATAGATTGTTTCATTTGATACATGCTCAGTGCCTTTTTGGTTATAAAATTCCGCGTCCATCATCACAAGCCCTCCTCCTTTGTCCGCCTTTTGAAATACAATCATGGGATTTTAAGCCAATGCCACTAATGCACTATATTCTGCTCGACTTAGATTTTAGTTTTTGCGCTTGAAATTGACTTTACGGAGACCAGCTTTTACTAGAGTCTCAAATGTGTCAAGAGTTTTGTGTGACACTGGTGCCAAGAAAGTACTTTTTGGTTTGAACTTGATGGTGGATACTAACATAAGCTGCGAGTATTGGCGGTTTCCACAACTTTCGAGACGCCCGTGGTGAGGTACGGCGGAGTTAAGGTGAGCAGGGCATTAGTGGGTTTGATCTTTGATATCGCTGGTCGCTCTCCTTTGAAGCTAATTTTGACCGCTCGTTTGTCTGTTGTTTTTAGCGTACTGCAGACGCTGGACTCGCTTTTGATTCAGTACATTTGATTCTAAAGGTGAGTTAATCTCCCATCCTTGAAAGTTTTCACTGCATGAGTACGGTGGTCCTAGGTGGCAATTATAAATCCAATTCATTTCCCTAGATTTAGTACAATCTGGACGTCATCTAGTGAACGGTGGCTGCATCACAAATTAGTCACCGAGAGCGTTTTTCAAAGAGAATTCGGGACTCCCGTTACACTACGCTGTACGTTCGCATTAGAGGTGAGCACTAATACGATGGAGTTAGGTGCTCTGTTATTTATATAGTTCATTTGTAGAACATCGCCTCTTGAATTGTATTTTGTTCCTTTAGGGTACTGCGTGTATAAGGATTGGTCACAGGAAGGTGTTTGTGTTCGATCTCGACTCTTTTAAAACAAGGTTAGTGACATAGATAACTGTGATAGTGAGAGGTTTGTTTGTTAGAACATGTGTTAAGAAATCGTAACAGTATTCAACAGGAAGGAACGCGTAACATAGGATGTTTCAGTATTTTGTAATAGTGTGTTAAGTGTGAGTTCAGTCACTAAAGCTATGATGCAATGGGTCATGTTATACGTCATATCCTGATGTCACTGTGATTATCATGTAGAGTAATGATTAAGTGCATCTCTTGAATAAGTTTACTTTGTTCTTTCTTCTTTCAACAGAAACCCCTAATGAAGGGACAGCAAGTCCCGAAATGCATTGGGTTCTAAAGAGAAAATGTAGTACTGTAGTAAAATCTTGATTCAATGTACTTTTTTTGCTACTTAAATTGATGATTGAAAACTACAATGTATTCCTATTGTGTTTATGAACATTGATTCATCTCATATGATTTAACAGAAAATAAATTGTTGAATATGATCATCATATAATTTGTTGTAACGTGCTGGAGTCCTAGTAACCATTTTGGGATTAGGCCACTTTCATTATATGTATCAAATGCTATTATTCCAACACAGCACACCTATAGGATTAAACTGTTCATTTGAAAACCCTACGAGTGCAATTTTCACTTACATACATATATTTAGTTTCACTGCCCCTGTGAACAATTGCACCAAATTCATTATGTCGTTTTAAACTATTTCAAGTATTACAGAAAATCGTGCCTCGACTAAAGCCTATACTGCTGATGAGGCTGCTGAAATATACAATTTGATAAAGGAAACAAAGTCATTTGATGCACAGAGTGGGACCGTCACTCAACAACTTTGCCAATTGGAATATCTCACAAGGCGAGAATTAAACCAGCGTTTACACGCTTCAACTTTGATCCAATATCATTGTGTGAAACGGATCCCACGTGGCTTGCGACTTGCTATGGAACCAATGTTATTTAGGCTGCACAGTAATCAAAAATTTATGGAGAAATGGTACTGTATTCTCAATATATATTCCCTAGATTTGATTCTCCTGCTAATAGAAGAACTTTCTAAAACAATTCACGACTTAGAAGAAGAAATTGACAATCTAAAAGTTGATTTATCTAAGCGCATGGACGACGAACCTTGGGGGAAATTCTTAGAAGATCTCAATAATCGTTTGAATAAATATGGGAAGGAATTGCAAGAAACCAAATTAAGAAAGTTCAAAAGGGATACTATTGATTATAAGTTGAATGAGGTCTACACTTGGGCTGAGGTTTATGCTCAACGCCACTTCACAAAAAGGAATCAACAAGCATCCTCTGAGGAAAATGTGATCTCAGATCAAGACACAGATATCTCTAGGCGACCTGCCCAATACTCTTTGACAACACAAAAAACTGGAACAGAAACTCAGGCTTCTACCTCTGGAGTACCAACCAATGTGTCTTTTTTGGAACAAGGTGTCAATCAGGGTCGACCACCGGAAAACTTGACCGTAAAACCCCTGGAAAAAAGACAAGAAGAGGAAAAAGACAAAGAAAAAGAGAAGGAAAAGGTCAAAAAAAGGTCTGAGGAGCCAAGGGAAAACCTCATAATTAACATCTCTAAGGTAAAGCTTACGTAATTTGAGGAAGCCTTGTTTAACAAAGGAACATCTTTTGTCAGTACATACCACACGACTGAACTAGAGACTGAAGTGGTATTCTTTAAGTTCAAGAGAACTTTACGGTTACGCAATTATTTTACATTTATTTGTCCAACTCAAACAATTGAAGATACCACCATCAAGTTCAAACCAAAAAGTACTTTTTGGCACCAGTGTCACACAAAACTCTTGACACATTTGAAACTCTAGTAAAACCTGATCTCCGTAAAGTCAATTTCAAGCGCAAAAAACAAAAATCTAAGTCGAGCAGAATATAGTGCATTAGTGACATTGGCTAAAAATCCCATGATTGTATTTCAAAAGGCGGACAAGGGAGGAGGGCTCGTGATGATGGACGCGGAATTTTATAACCAAAAAGGCACTGAGCATGTATCAAATGAAACAATCTATGGTGTCCTGGAGAAAGATCCAACCTCAGAAATCTACAAGTTACTAAGTCAAATGCTTTATCAAGCTGAAACATTTAAATGGATTGACATCACTACAAAAAAATATCTACTTCAGCAACTTCCAAGGAGACCCAGAATATATTTTCTACCAAAAATTCATAAAAATCTGGATGATCCTCCGTTCAGATCAATCGTGTCAGGCTGTGAATCTCTGTTTGAAAATCCAGGACGTTTCATTGATAAATATTTACAACCATTTGTACAAAACTGGTGTTCCTACATCAAAGATACAACGGATTTTCTAAGAAGTATTCAAAGCATCGAGATAGAACCAACAGAAGAATGGATACTTTGCACGATCGATGTCGTGGCATTGTATACGTCAATCCCGCACGCAGATGGTTTAGAAGCTGTGGAACGGGCTTTGCTGCAAAATGATGATTCAACAGCACCTAAATGTTTCATCGTACAACTACTTGAGTGTTGCCTTCAAAACAGCTATTTTTCATGGATGGATAAATATTACATACAACTTAATGGAACCTCTATGGGTTTTCCTGGGGCACAGGGCTTATGCGAATACATACATGTCAAAGCTCGAGAATGATTTTATACTCAATGACACCACATGGAAAGATGGATTGATATTCTTTCGGCGATACATAGATTATATTTTTCTAATCTGGAGAAAATCAGAATCTGCACTGTTGTCCAATATTCAGACACTGAACCTAGTCGACCCTAGAATTCAATTTACATATTGCATCAACAAAAAAGCTCTATCCTTTTTGGATGTATGGATTGATCTAACCACAGGAAAGATTCAAACAAGTGTGTTTAAAAAACCCACGGGTAGAAACAACGCCTTACTGTACCAAAGTTGTCATTCACCCAATCTAGTGAAGAATTTGCCTGTTTCCCAGTTCCTGAGAACAAGACGCATTACATCTGAGGACTCTAAATGTGAAACAACAAAAACAGAACTACATGAAAAGAGGTTATCCTGAAGCACTTCTGGATACTCAACTTCAGAAAACACGTTTGATACCCAGGGAAAATCTGTTAAGAAAGAAACCCAAAAAAATTACGAAACAAACGGTTTTCGTTTCGAAATATTCAACGGCATCAAGAGATATAAAAAGGATTATAAATAAAAGTTGGGAAATCTTGGAAACGGAAGTTGAATTTGGGTCTCTTTTCAAAGAAAAACCACTCTTCGCCTATACCCGGGCGTAGAACTTAAAAGAAATACTGAGTATTAGAAAACAACCCACGCTGAACACTTCTATAGAAATATACAGTGGCACTCAGAAATGTTGGAACTGTAAAAACTGCAATAATGTAATTCCAGGAAATACTCTGTCGCATCCTCGAACAGGCGCCAGTATCAAATTAAGACACAGTTCTAATTGTGATTCAGAACACGTGGTCTACATGATTAAATGTCCTTGTGGACTACTTTATGTCGGCAAAACTGAGAGAAAGATCAAGATCAGACTATCAGAACATAAGAGCCGAATTCGCAACCAAAGCACCACCTCAAGTTTGGCGGCCCATTGGGTCCAAGAACGACACTCAATTGCACAACTCAAATTTCAGATTATTGAAAAAGTTACACGATCTCCGGGAGCTGATAACTCAAAAACTCTCCTCCAACGAGAAGTCTTTTGGATTAAAAAACTTCAAACCATGATGCCCTATGGGCTCAATGATAAATTAGAAATGTCATGCTTTTTGTAAAAATCCACATAGCAATTCTCAGTTTCCATGCAGGTACTTACACACGTATTATACATACATTACATGAACACTGGTGTTACACTACATTATGTACCTATAGCATGCTTAACTTTCTTTATGTGCATTTTCAAATGTTAATTCTTTTTGATAATACTGTACTTCTTGGTGACTAAAGTCACATATAATGGTCAACTCATGCTGCTCATGAGTTGTTCTTAGAGGAGTATTTTGTCGAGAAGTCTGTCGTTTATGTTGTTCTATTGCGGGTTGTGCCGGGACCGCTACGAAAAGTAGTCTGTTTTCAGTGTCGTTCGTTATTACGTTCACACGGAAATACTAACAAAAGCGGCGAGTATTGGCGGTTTACATAACTTTCGAGACGCCCGTGGTGATGTACGGCGGAGTTAAGGTGAGCAGGGCATTAGTGGGTTTAATCTTTGATATCGCTGGTCGCTCTCCTTTGAAGCTAATTTTGACCGCTCGTTTCTCTGTTGTTTTTAGCGTACTGCAGACGCTGGACTCACTTTTGATTCAGTACATTTAATTCTAAAGGTGAGTTAATCAACCATCCTTGAAAGTTTTCACTGCATGAGTACGGTGGTCCTAGGTGGCAATTATAAATCCTATTCATTTCCCTAGTTTTAGTCCAGTCTGGATGTCATCTAGTGAATCGTGGCTGCATCACAAATTAGTCACCAAGAGAGCGTTTTTCAATGAGAATTCGGGACTCCGGTTACAATACGCTGTACGTTCGCATTAGAGGTGAGCACTAATATGTATGGAGTTAGGTGCTGTGTTATTTATATAGTTAATTTGTAGAACATCGCCTCTTGAATTGTATTTTGTTCCTTTAGGGTACTGCGTGTATAAGGATTGGTCACGGGAAGGTGTTTGTGTTCTATCTCGACTCTTTTAAAACAAGGTTAGTGACATAGATAACTGTGATAGTTCTCGAAAGAGCAAGTGAGAGGTTTGTCTGTTAGAACATGTGTTAAGAAATCGTAATAGTATTCAACAGGAAGGAACGCGTAACATAGGATGTTTCAGTATTTTGTAATAGTGTATTAAGTGTGAGTTCAGTCACTAAAGCTATGATGCAATGGGTCATTTTATACGTCATATGCTCATGTCATTGTGATTATCATGTAGAGTAATGATTAAGTGCATCTCTTGAATAAGTTTCCTTTGTTCTTTCTTCTTTCAACAGAAACCCCTGATGAAGGGACAACAAGTCCCGAAATGCATTGGGTTCTAAAGAGAAAATATAGTACTGTAGTAAAATGTTGATTCAATGTACTTTTTTTGCTACTTAAATTGATGATTAAAAACTACAATGTATTCCTATTGTGTTTATGAACATTGATTCATCTCATATGATTTAACAGAAAATAAATTTGTCGAATATGATTATCATATATTTTGTTGTAGCGTGTTGGAGTCCTAGTCACCAATTTGGGATTAGGCCACTTTCATTATATGTATCAAATCCTAGCAGGCATTATTCCAACACAGCAAACCTATAGGATTAAACTGTTCATTTGAAAACCCTACGAGTGCAATTTTCACTTACATATAAAATGTATCGAGAGGCAATTTTAAAGGAAATTGATAACATTAACAAAGAGTAAAACAAATTTGAACAAAAAGATTGGATTTCCAAAAGTTGTGGTGAAATCAAGGATCAGCTTAAAAAACTGGAAGAGATAAAATAGATTATGAGGTGGGACAAATATTCACCTTTTCTACGAAATTTGACTCTATTTAGTGACAACGCGGCTCCAATCCCAATACAGTCACACAAAATGAAAAAATCAATGAACAGGCTATAGAAACGGCATCAGCATCTGATACCAGCTCCCTGAAGAGTGAAACAGATTCGAAAGATGGAAGACCCAACTACCAACAATTGAGGAGAAGATTTGGATAATCTAACTCTGGTGGAAGAGCTTGATTTTTTACGGCAAGACTGGAGAAAAACATTACAATCACAGAATCAAAACTTCTCTCAAAGCAAAGAAGGAACCAAAGACAGCGAGGTAGGAGGAAGCTAGTCAAATATAAAAAACAAGAAGCAACAAAACTACAGATGGAAGAGAAAATAATCACCAACGATAATACTGTCATTAACTTGTCTGACAGAGTTTAATCAAGCTGATATTCAATTGCTGGCACTAGGTCTCACATTTTGCCCGGAGTGCAATTTTAATTACAGTTAGACAAGAATTGGTGTGTTTACATTTATAAGTAAGCTCAAGCCCACCAAAAATTATAAGGTCAAGCAATCGGCGTCAACAGCTGTGACAAGCTTCAAATGGCAGATGCTACATTACTACAGACATTACAAGAGTTGTCTAATGAGGAAAGCGTTAATAGTTTGCCCGTTTCAACACTATGGTGCCTATTACAATGGCGGACGAATCGCCACCGCCGGGCCGGTGATGGCCTTCGCACTGCGATCGTAACCTTGAAAACCGCCGGTCCGAATATGATGGGGTGGTGACCGTGGATGTGTGAAAATCCATCTGCCGCTTTTCCGCCAGTACCAATCCAGCCGCTGGCCTGGCGGGTGGAGCTGGACTGCTAAAATGGTGCCCATGCCTAGCTTTTTCCACCGTCCAAATTAGGATGCATGCAGAAGCCAGCTTTTCCGTGGTGGTATCACCGCTATGGAAAAGCTGGAGAGGATTGTGTTTGTGGGCCCGTTGCGGGCCCCCTCATATCGGGGGGGGCTGTGGGTGCACTGTGGGGGTACCCATGGTACCCCCTACATTTGACTGCACCAAGTGGCAGTCACAGTGCCAAGCCTGTCACGTAGTGCATTGAAATTCACAACATACTCGTTTTGGTGATGCAGTGGTGCTGCTGCCAGCACCACCTGCGGAATCCAACCGCTGCGGTCACGGGCCCATCATAATACCAAGGCCGGGACCGCTGGAAGCATGGCGGACGGACGCAATCACCGCCATGCATGCGGCGGTCACATCGTAATACCATGGATGGGACCGCCGCACGCATGGCGGTCTGACCCAATCTCTGTTACGGTGGCGCCCAGAAAAAATCCAACCACCATCATAATGAGCCCCAAAGTCTGTTACGAGAGGAAGGAATCAATCTATCAGCATACATCCAGAGTCCTTTCAAGCTACTTTCTACTTTCATGCCAATGATGCCATGAGATGCGGTGGACATCTATCACAACCGGCTAGTGGATGAAATTAAAAGGCTAAACCATCACCCATGGTCAACAACTAAAAAGTATACATTTCGTAAGAAACAATGTTTCAAATTGCTTTGGCGGAAAACTGAGAACCTACAAGAGGCCTGTAAGCATTTAAATGATCCTGTCTGCTATAAAAAATCTTGCATGCAACAAGTTAAGGCAATTACCAAACTGCTCAAAGATGAACTCACTAGCTGAAAATGTAAAGGCCTTATATATGAAGACGAATTCCTCTTCTTATACAACGAATTCCCTATTCTGCCTGTGTTGTATTTCATCTCCAAAATTCATAGCAGTATGTCCCCAGTTCTGGGTTGACCGATCATATCGGCGAGTAATGGCCTGATTGAGAATTTCTCACGATATGTTCATTTTATTTCTTCAGCAATTTGTGGTTGGAATATCATCTTATATCCGAGACAGCAGTGATTTCTTGAGAAAGCTTCTAGATTTACCTATGTCCGATGAATATACACTCATGACTTTGGACATTACCTCTATGTATACAGGTATTGATCATAGGGATGGTTTGAAGGTGGTTGAGTATTATTTAAAGAATAGATAAATTGAATTATTCTACCATATTAGAATGCTTTTAAGCATGATCAATTGGCGTCTCAATTATAATTTCTTTACATTTGGAAATGAGATATTCTGACAGCTTAGGGGTGTCACCATGGGGGCATGCTTCTCCCCCAGCTATGCGTGTTTGCATGTTGGCTGGTGGGAGGAGTCGGTTCTCATGGTGGATCACCGCTCTGACTGGGATAGGCATGGTGGCAGTATTTAAATGATGTGTTTGTAATTTGGAAGGGGACAAGTTGATGCAGAAGCTTTTGTCAAGTTAATCAATTTTAATGCACTTAACCTGGAATTTACAGTACATGTCATACATTTTTTAAATGTACATGTATATTGTTGAGAATGGTAAATTGGAATCTTGTTTATTTCGCAAGTATACAGAAGGGAATTTTACATTGCACGCTTCGAGCTTCCACTCATAACATCTGATTAACAGTATCCCCTTTGGTGAAGTTTTGAGAATTTGTAGGGTTTGTAGCTCAGATAAAGGTCTTGTCTATTATCAACAAGAAGCTAAAACCAGGTTCTTGCTGCAAGGGTATGATCTAAAAGTAATAGACCAATCAATAAATAAAGTCAAACTGAAAACTAGAGAAGAAATTCTCCTTCCTACAGACAGTCCAGATATCTCAGGGTAGAATGTCAACCCTAGGGAACAAAGCACAGAGTCTAGTGTGAGGCTTATCACCACCTATAGCAGACAGAAGAGGAATATCAGAGCCATTATTATTCAACAGCTACCAGTTCTAAATCTATTGAATTAAAAGGATTCTACAATTGTAGAAATGAAATTGCAGTGTATGTCCTCTAGTGCACCTGCGCTCTACATTATGTGGGTAGCACTAAGCTGCATGTGCAAGTGAGGATTTTATAAACTTGATAGCTATTGTCAAGTCAGATCCATCTTACTCAGTGGCTCGCCACTTAAATGATACACATGACAACAACCATAGCTGTATGGAATATTTTGTAATTGGAGCGGTTCAGGCGCCAAGGAGAGTTGGCAATAGAGAGAGACTATTATGTCAACAGGAGTCTAAATTCATTTTGGAACTGGACACCAAGACACTGAATGGCCTCAATACTAGTGATGATCTACATCATTTTTTATAAACATGATTATGTCCCCGACATGACCTTTCAATCATCATAACTGCTGTTATACGTTAAGATCTGTTTCCTAAGTTGAGGGCAATGCATTATATAGTGTGAGGCATGTTTACCATTTTACAAAAATATATCTCAGATGTAGTTGCTATTTGGGTATATAGCTTTCATCAAGCAACAAGTTAACTCTTTCGACAGTTATCCTTCTCTCTGCAGTACTGTAATGCACTAAGCACTTTTAGGTATTCACTCACTTCAATATTTAGGCACTTTAGTTTATTACAATTAACAATCACATGACTGACAATATGTCTATACTGAATCAATTAGTCGTACTCTACTCAGCAGTGAGTCTGTTCTATATTAAAATAAGATGACGAATGATCAACGCACAGTGCACTTTAATTACCTGCATTTTTACACTGACATCTTTTAGCTAGAGCGTTTATAATTATGAAAAAATATAGCACTGTACAGTAGGAATTTTTGCCCTTATTTGATCAAAGTATAAAAAAATGGTGTCCTGGAACAACAATGTACTTTGAGTTTATAATTGAAAATATGCGGATACATAATAATGTGCAATATTTACCTGATTAGACATAGGGTGTTGTATTTACCTCTTTGTGTATTGAAAGTTTAAAAGTGAATTTTACTGTTAGACAAAATGTTTTATGACCCAGTGCTTTTACATAGATTTAACAATTTATAACTTTGCATTCTATATTTTGTAACTATTGTAGAAGGGCACTAAAGTCACTGTTCCTTTTGGTACGGGATACCGATAAAGTCTGTCATCAGTTGCCATTGTTTCGTGCATTGTAGTAAATCCTGTGGTATTTAGGTTTAAAATACGGGAACTGTGGTAGCGCAATCATGTGATCAAGCCCATTTGGTGCCGACAAAATTGAATGACATTTAATAAACTCACATTTTTTGGCACTGCAACAGTTGGAGTCCCTGCCTGCTTCTTTGGATGTTTGGTGCTATTGGGACCTTTTGTTAGATTATATATTTATTTATTTGTTATAGTTTTTATAATTTTAAAATTATAAAATACCATACCATTATTAGTTTAATAATTGTTTTAAAGTGAATATATCTGTATATTATCATTATATATGTTTGTTTAACCTTTTTTCATTAAGTTTATTTGTTAAATTTGTTAAAATGTATATTACATCAATTTTTTTAATGAATGTTAGTATTTAATATATTTAATATTCATTATTTTATTATATATATATATATATATATACACCTATATATATTTATATATGTGACAATATGTAGTACAACTATATTATTGACAGCAATATTTTTTTCTATATATTTTTGTACTTACCTTTATAAATATTGACATCGATATTTATAACTCGATATTGTGGCAATTGCATATTTTCCTAGGTGGTGAGCTTCGCACTCTGCTGCCTCCTGAAATTCGGTCAAAAGTGTTGCACAGCGTTGCAAGTCAGGGGGACTGGCCTTAATTGCCTCTGTGCGATCTAGCTCCTTAAACGGCCCTTCTATCCTTGCTAATGACTGTCGCAGATCTTTAAGTGCCCAGGCGCTTTTGGAAATTCATTCACCTCTTATGTTTGCGTTCAAGGGCTCCCACAATACGGCCTTAGACTTCACAGATTCCTTATTTAAGGAGAAGTATTCTATAACTGCTTACCCTAGTTCAACCGCAAAGACAGTGTCCCTAAGTGCCATGTCGGGGATCCTCCATGGGCGCTCTACCCCCCCCCTGCCCTAGGGATTTTCAGTTTAACCACAACTGGAACATGATCAGACAGCGTCCGTGGGAGATGACTAACAGCATCTATCCATAGCGCTACACCTTCTGAGAGACACCAATAATCTATGCGGGTCCATGTGTCGTGAGGTGCAGAGTAATGAGTGTAACCAGCATGGTCCATACACTGAAATCTCCAGGCATCCACTAATCCAAACCCACCCATAATATCTAATAACAAGCGTCATGACCTGGGCTTGGCATCTGTAGAATGTGCTGTGCTATCTCGCACCGGATGCAGCAATAGGTTAAGGTCCCTCCCTAGGTATACGTGGTCTGCTCCCATATGTTCCCATGTTGTGTGAACAGTGTCAAAGAAGCAGGGGTCATCAACATTTGGTGCATATATATTTGCGAACAACACCAAGTGCTTAAGCATATATCCCTGAACCAACAAGAAGCGCCCATCAGGATCCCGAGAGACCTCCACCTCTTGAAATGGTACCCTCTAATGCATCAATATTGCCACTCCACCTTGATTTTTAACCTAGCAGGGTACAACATTCCATAGTGTAGTCCCAGTTTCCGAAGATGTGCTTTCACTCCCGCAAACTGGCGGTGACCTTCCTGTACCATTGCAGTGAAGTTTGGGTACAGGGAGATAGACAAGCCCTGCCAGCTCAGTTGCCCCTTTTCCTGTGCCATGCGTAAGGCAGTGTCCGTGTCCCTGAAGTTTAGAAGATGGACGATGATTGGTCTTGGCGGGTATCCCGGATTCGAATGCTGCCCCAGGGTATGATGCGCTCATTCCACCACAAATGTGGTGGTGAAGAATTTATTGCCAAACAGGTGCTTGTGGAGCGTTTCCACGAACTGGTCCAGCCGTCCTGTGTTGGTGGATTCAGGCAACCCCACTATACGGATGTTATTCCGCCACCCTCTTGCTCCAAATTCTCATTTTTTATGGCTACAGCTTTTAGGAGCTTCTCCATTATCTCTAACTTTTTGGTTGTCTGGGCGGCGCCATCTTCTAGATCCGAAATCCTGCCCTCAGCCATGTTTAGGTGACCATCATGCGGATCAAGTCTGGCCCCCATGGAGTCCAATCTATTATCTTGGGAGTCAAATCGGGTATCCAACACCTTGAAGCCTGGCCGGAGTTCCATTAGCATGGCGTCTGAGCCGGTCGCCTCCGTCATGTGTGGTGGACTACTTTCCACCATGTCGACCCGCTGTGCAGAAGTGTTGGTTCCTGGTGCTTTAAAGGACAGGGTTGTCTACTTTGGGTCCTTACGACCCATGTCACCATCCACCACTTTCTAGTAATCCGCCCCTCGACAAGCCTTCAGGGGCACTCAGCACTTTTAAATCACCCTGCTCAGGTAGTCGAGGGCCATGGGGCAATTCCACGCAGTTTTCAACGGTAGCACCTCCTCTTATTGTGTGCAATCACATATTGAACTCATGGGTCTAAACGTAGCAGCTTCCATCTTGCGCCTAAACTATGCTTCTTTACTGGTTCTCCAATGCATCAGTCCTGCTGTCACTACATCTAGCGCTCCGCGCTGTTGATCGGCTCCCCACACAGTCTTTGTTTAATGGCACCAGTCCGCTGCCTCCACTACCCATAGTGTCCTTAAATACAGGGGACTCCAGGCCCCACAATCATTTTGTGGGCCATTTGCCTTCATGTCTGCATGTAGGAGAATGAATGAATGAACCGAGTCTTGTTATGCGCAAACTTGGCCCCATGGGCGTCAAGGCGCCTAAATCAAATATATCAGCAAAATCCCCCATTCTGCAGCCTTCTCTCATTGATATGCCCTCTTAAAAAGGCAGGTTTTAAGGGCTTTTTTAAATGTCTTCAATGTAGGAAGGGTTTTTATTAGGATGGGGATAGAGTTCCAGAGCTTCGGAGCAGCAACAGAGAAAGCTCTGGCTCCCCATCTAACTAAGTTAACACGAGGAACAACCAGTTGACAAAGTCCAGAGGAACGGAGATCTCATGTGGGGACATAGCGCGTGATCAGGGAGCCGATGGCGCTCGAGGGGCCTTCCATAAGGGCTCTGTAGACCAGACACAGAATCTTGAAAGAGATTCTTTGGTGAACAGGGAGCCAATGAAGTTCTTTCCTGGCGGCAGTGGCAGAAGAGGATTTAGGGAGAGCCAGGACAAACCGAGCTGCAGCATTCTGCACTATCTGCAGTCGGTGAACCAGACTTTTATTGGCTTCGCTGTACAGAGAGTTACAGTAGTCTAGTCTTGATCCTACCAAGGCAACAGCAACTTGTTTACGAGCCTGGGGGGAAAGATACCCGCGAATTTTATTGAGTATCCTAATCACACCCCAGCAGGTAGCCACGGTCCTGTTGATTTGAAGGGTCATAGAGAGCGAGGTATCGAATATTACACCCAGATTTCTGGCAGATTGGGCGGGAGTGGGGCAGATGCCAAGAGAAGATGGCCACCACTCATCAGACCAGGCATCTTGGTCCTTCCCAAAAATCAACACCTCCGTCTTTTCGCCGTTCAGTTTCAGGGAGTTTATAGTCATCCAGTCTGCCACATACTGCATGCATACCCTGAAACTGGCAGCAGATGAACTGACGGAGGAGTGAGCCAGTGACACCATTATCTGGGTGTCGTCTGCATAGGACACCACTTCCATCCCCTGCGATCTTACTAGTCTTGCAAGGGGGACCACGTAGATATTAAACAGGGTCGGACTTAAAGCCGACCCCTGTGGCACCCCACACTGCAAAGACTTGGCAGGGGAGAGGTGGTTCCCAAGCATCACTCTCTGCTCTCTTTCCAACAGGAAGGAGTTGAGGAGACTCAGGGCCGACCCCGCGACACCAGCTTCCCTGAGCCGAGATGTAAGAATGGCCGGGGATAGGGTGTCGAACGCGGCCGTGAGGTCCAACAAAACCAAGACCGTGGTAAGACCGGAGTCCACTTTGCGTCGGATATTATCGACTACATAAAGGAGAGCGGACTCGGTACTATGATGTTTTCTAAAACCGTGTTGCGTGTTGTCGAGGTATCCAGATGACTCCAGGAAAGAGGACAGATGCAGATTTAGATGCGCCTCGAGCAACTTGGCAGGGGCAGGAAGGAGGGAGATAGGCCTAAAATTTTTTAGAAGGGCCGGGTCGAGGGATGGCTTCTTGAGGAGAGGCTTCACAATAGCCTTCTTCCATACCAATGGAAAAGAGCCCTGGATTATAGCCTTGTTCATGATCTGATATTTACAACAAGGGGTGGTGATGGACAGAGTCTCTGAATTAAGCAGAGTACTCTCACCCAGTCAAGAGATCAGGGCTAGATCCAACACCGTTTTTTAGCTCATTGCACCATCCCAGTTTCAGAACCTGGCTGTATGCAAATTAGTCTGTCCCTGGCCCAGTGCATCATGGGAACAGGGCAGACCAGACTACAAAAGCCAATTCTTACACTGGGAAGGAAACAAGCTTCCGGGGACCGGTTTCTGCCATTTCAGGCGTCTTCGGCCCGGCTTGCTTGAATCCTGATGGTGCAATGAGCAAGGGACTCACATCTGAGTATACCCTTCCACGCTTAGGGTGGACAAAAATATTTACAACAAGGGGTGGTGATGGACAGAGTCTCTGAATTAAGCAGAGTACTCTCACCCAGTCAAGAGATCAGGGCTAGATCCAACACCGTTTTTTAGCTCATTGCACCATCCCAGTTTCAGAACCTGGCTGTATGCAAATTAGTCTGTCCCTGGCCCAGTGCATCATGGGAACAGGGCAGACCAGACTACAAAAGCCAATTCTTACACTGGGAAGGAAACAAGCTTCCGGGGACCGGTTTCTGCCATTTCAGGCGTCTTCGGCCCGGCTTGCTTGAATCCTGATGGTGCAATGAGCAAGGGACTCACATCTGAGTATACCCTTCCACGCTTAGGGTGGACAAAAATATTTACAACAAGGGGTGGTGATGGACAGAGTCTCTGAATTAAGCAGAGTACTCTCACCCAGTCAAGAGATCAGGGCTAGATCCAACACCGTTTTTTAGCTCATTGCACCATCCCAGTTTCAGAACCTGGCTGTATGCAAATTAGTCTGTCCCTGGCCCAGTGCATCATGGGAACAGGGCAGACCAGACTACAAAAGCCAATTCTTACACTGGGAAGGAAACAAGCTTCCGGGGACCGGTTTCTGCCATTTCAGGCGTCTTCGGCCCGGCTTGCTTGAATCCTGATGGTGCAATGAGCAAGGGACTCACATCTGAGTATACCTGAGTAAGAATTGGCTTTTGTAGTTTGGTTTGCCCTGTTCCCATCATGCACTGGGACAGGAACAGACTAATTTGCATACAGCCAGGTTCTGAAACTGGGATGGTGCAATGAGCTAAAAAACGGTGTTGGATCTAGCCCTGATCTTTTGACTGGGTGAGAGTATTCTGCTTAATTCAGAGACTCTGTCCCTCACCACCCCTTGTTGTAAATATTTTTGTCCACCCTAAGCGTGGAAGGGTATACTCAGACATGAGTCCCTTGCTCATTGCACCATCAGGATTCAAGCAAGCCGGGCCGAAGACGGCTGTAATGCCAGAAACCGGTCCCCGGAAGCTTGTTTCCTTCCCAGTGTAAGAATTGGCTTTTGTAGTTTGGTTTGCCCTGTTCCCATCATGCACTGGGACAGGAACAGACTAATTTGCATACAGCCAGGTTCTGAAACTGGGATGGTGCAATGAGCTAAAAAACGGTGTTGGATCTAGCCCTGATCTTTTGACTGGGTGAGAGTATTCTGCTTAATTCAGAGACTCTGTCCCTCACCACCCCTTGTTGTAAATATTTTTGTCCACCCTAAGCGTGGAAGGGTATACTCAGACATGAGTCCCTTGCTCATTGCACCATCAGGATTCAAGCAAGCCGGGCCGAAGACGGCTGTAATGCCAGAAACCGGTCCCCGGAAGCTTGTTTCCTTCCCAGTGTAAGAATTGGCTTTTGTAGTTTGGTTTGCCTTGTTCCCATCATGCACTGGGACAGGAACAGACTAATTTGCATACAGCCAGGTTCTGAAACTGGGATGGTGCAATGAGCTAAAAAACGGTGTTGGATCTAGCCCTGATCTTTTGACTGGGTGAGAGTATTCTGCTTAATTCAGAGACTCTGTCCCTCACCACCCCTTGTTGTAAATATTTTTGTCCACCCTAAGCGTGGAAGGGTATACTCAGACATGAGTCCCTTGCTCATTGCACCATCAGGATTCAAGCAAGCCGGGCCGAAGACGGCTGTAATGCCAGAAACCGGTCCCCGGAAGCTTGTTTCCTTCCCAGTGTAAGAATTGGCTTTTGTAGTTTGGTTTGCCCTGTTCCCATCATGCACTGGGACAGGAACAGACTAATTTGCATACAGCCAGGTTCTGAAACTGGGATGGTGCAATGAGCTAAAAAACGGTGTTGGATCTAGCCCTGATCTTTTGACTGGGTGAGAGTATTCTGCTTAATTCAGAGACTCTGTCCCTCACCACCCCTTGTTGTAAATATTTTTGTCCACCCTAAGCGTGGAAGGGTATACTCAGACATGAGTCCCTTGCTCATTGCACCATCAGGATTCAAGCAAGCCGGGCCGAAGACGGCTGTAATGCCAGAAACCGGTCCCCGGAAGCTTGTTTCCTTCCCAGTGTAAGAATTGGCTTTTGTAGTTTGGTTTGCCCTGTTCCCATCATGCACTGGGACAGGAACAGACTAATTTGCATACAGCCAGGTTCTGAAACTGGGATGGTGCAATGAGCTAAAAAACGGTGTTGGATCTAGCCCTGATCTTTTGACTGGGTGAGAGTATTCTGCTTAATTCAGAGACTCTGTCCCTCACCACCCCTTGTTGTAAATATTTTTGTCCACCCTAAGCGTGGAAGGGTATACTCAGACATGAGTCCCTTGCTCATTGCACCATCAGGATTCAAGCAAGCCGGGCCGAAGACGGCTGTAATGCCAGAAACCGGTCCCCGGAAGCTTGTTTCCTTCCCAGTGTAAGAATTGGCTTTTGTAGTTTGGTTTGCCCTGTTCCCATCATGCACTGGGACAGGAACAGACTAATTTGCATACAGCCAGGTTCTGAAACTGGGATGGTGCAATGAGCTAAAAAACGGTGTTGGATCTAGCCCTGATCTTTTGACTGGGTGAGAGTATTCTGCTTAATTCAGAGACTCTGTCCCTCACCACCCCTTGTTGTAAATATTTTTGTCCACCCTAAGCGTGGAAGGGTATACTCAGACATGAGTCCCTTGCTCATTGCACCATCAGGATTCAAGCAAGCCGGGCCGAAGACGGCTGTAATGCCAGAAACCGGTCCCCGGAAGCTTGTTTCCTTCCCAGTGTAAGAATTGGCTTTTGTAGTTTGGTTTGCCCTGTTCCCATCATGCACTGGGACAGGAACAGACTAATTTGCATACAGCCAGGTTCTGAAACTGGGATGGTGCAATGAGCTAAAAAACGGTGTTGGATCTAGCCCTGATCTTTTGACTGGGTGAGAGTATTCTGCTTAATTCAGAGACTCTGTCCCTCACCACCCCTTGTTGTAAATATTTTTGTCCACCCTAAGCGTGGAAGGGTATACTCAGACATGAGTCCCTTGCTCATTGCACCATCAGGATTCAAGCAAGCCGGGCCGAAGACGGCTGTAATGCCAGAAACCGGTCCCCGGAAGCTTGTTTCCTTCCCAGTGTAAGAATTGGCTTTTGTAGTTTGGTTTGCCCTGTTCCCATCATGCACTGGGACAGGAACAGACTAATTTGCATACAGCCAGGTTCTGAAACTGGGATGGTGCAATGAGCTAAAAAACGGTGTTGGATCTAGCCCTGATCTTTTGACTGGGTGAGAGTATTCTGCTTAATTCAGAGACTCTGTCCCTCACCACCCCTTGTTGTAAATATTGTTCATGATCTGAAGCATAGAGGGGAGAAGGCAGTTTCTACACTCTTTAAATTTTTTCTGAGTTAGAGGATCCAGGGGGGAAGCAGATTTAGTCTTATCAAGCAACAGGTTCAAATCCTCCAAGGATAAGGAAGGAAGTTCTACCAGGGAACAGGGGGGAACTGTGCCTAGGGAATCCAGGTTGGAAATCACAGGTGGAACGGCTTGATCAAGCGCTTGGTAGTTGGCTTCCAAAGAGGTATGTATATCAAGGATTTTATTGTGAAAAAAGTCGGAGATGTTATTACAGAGTTCTTGCGAACTAACTACGGGATCTGGTAATTGAAGGGAGCATAAGGTGTCAACGATTTTAAAGAGCTCCCTGGAGGAGGAGAGGGAACTTGTAAGGTTGGAGAAGTACTCCTGCTTCTCTGTTACCACTCTCCGTTTATACTCCCGCAGTGCCGACTTGTAGGCCTCACGGTCGTTCAGGTCCCAGGACTTCCTCCAGTTTCTCTCACTACTCCTACAACCCTGCCTCAAAAGTCGCAATTGGTCAGAAAACCAAGGTGCCGTGGGTTTCCGACGAGCAGCATAACACAAAGATGGGGGGGGCAAGATGTTCCACTGCATTAGCAATAGAATCCATCAGATCTTGAGCTGCAGCAGTTGCGTCTTTTGAAGATAAAGATTCGGGGGTGGAGACGAACGGAACAAGGGTCTCATCCGAGATTTTCCTAAAGTTACGCTTTAGGATAAATGGAGCAGTTTCCATATTGATAGGGCAAAGAGCAGGGAGCGAGAGTTCTAATGGCACGGCAAGATGATCGGTCCATACCAAAGGCAATGGGGGGCCGGTAGAAAGCCTGACATCGTTAGAGAATACCCCATCAAGTATGTGCCCAGCCTTGTGGGTGGAACAATTGACAAGCTGGGCAAGATCACATGCTGCTAGCGAGTCGACAAGCGATATGGTGTCCTTTGAGTCAACCTCATCCAAATGAAAATTAAAATCACCAAGAATGGTAAAGGCGGATTTTCCAAAATAGAGTTCTAATAGTGTCAGTAATTCAGATGGAAAACTGGCTCTAGGACCAGGGGGTCTATATACCAAGATTCCTGAAAACGAGGCAGATGGAGAAAGGGTAATGCAGAAGTATAGGGCTTCAAACCGGTCTGAGGGCATTGAAAGAGATTTTGTCAGGCAGGAAAAGGAGGATTTAAGAAGAATGGCAATGCCTCCTCCTCTACGCAGAGGTCTGTCCTGCCTGTAAAGAGAATACCCATCAGGGGTGGCCAAAATCAGGTCATGTCCTGAAGAATCTGAAGCCCAGGTCTCTGTAATAAATACGCAGCCAGGCTGTCGCTCATCAACAAAGTCATGAAAGGCGATGTTATGCTTGATGAGTGATCGAGCGTTAACCAGAAATCCCGATCTCATGGGTGCAGAAGGTGATGCCACCGAAGAATGAGAAATTATAGTGCCTATAAAGGATGCATCAAGAGGGGCAGTGCAGGCCCAGCATCTAGCGGAATGCAAAATCCCCTCAGGAGAGTAGCGATGAAAGCAGGGCATAACGGCAGGTCTAAGTGCCATAAGGTCTGATCTTGAATACCTGGTATCAGCAAAGCGAAGAGGGGGTAGGTCAGAGTTCAGGCCCGCCCGCAGCCCGTCCTCAGCGCGGACGGGCACAGACGGGCTGAACTCTGGCGTAACTCCGGCGTCGGTCTGGCGTCCCCGCTGCGCGTGGCCGCTGCGCGTGGCCGCTGCGCGTCTGCATGGCTACCTTTTATGTCCGCCTAGCAACACAGAAGTAGGACTAGAGCGCGCGAGGAACGCTCAACTCAATATGGCCGCCACGAGTCAGGGGCAGGGACCCGCAAATGCGGTGAGTATTTATCTTTTTAAATGCAGGTTAGAGTGTCAGCAGTGCAAGTGTGCGAGGCCACAAATTTAAAATCAGGGGATAAGTGACAAACCGAAAAATTAACCTAATAGACAAAACAGGTCGTTAAAACAAAGAGCTTCAAAAGACAAGCGCTGCAGGGAGGCGGAAGCGCTGCAATAGAGCGAGCTGCCCGGAACTGCCTACCTTTATGTCCGCCTAGCAACACAGAAGTAGGACTAGAGCGCGCGAGGAACGCTCAACTCAATATGGCCGCCACGAGTCAGGGGCAGGGACCCGCAAATGCGGTGAGTATTTATCTTTTTAAATGCAGGTTAGAGTGTCAGCACTGCAAGTGTGCGAGGCCACAAATTTAAAATCAGGGGATAAGTGACAAACCGAATAATTAACCTAATAGACAAAACAGGTCGTTAAAACAAAGAGCTTCAACAGACAAGCGCTGCAGGGAGGCGGAAGCGCTGCAATAGAGCGAGCTGCCCGGAACTGCCTACCTTTATGTCCGCCTAGCAACACAGAAGTAGGACTAGAGCGCGCGAGGAACGCTCAACTCAATATGGCCGCCACGAGTCAGGGGCAGGGACCCGCAAATGCGGTGAGTATTTATCTTTTTAAATGCAGGTTAGAGTGTCAGCAGTGCAAGTGTGCGAGGCCACAAATTTAAAATCAGGGGATAAGTGACAAACCGAAAAATTAACCTAATAGACAAAACAGGTCGTTAAAACAAAGAGCTTCAACAGACAAGCGCTGCAGGGAGGCGGAGAGTGGGGGGGCCGCAGCACCGGCACAGCAATGGGCGTGGACGCAGAGGGGTGATCACCTCGTGAGTCCTGCAGCTCACGGCCCAATGGCCGGTCCCCAGGCTCACTCGAGGCCCCTGTTGCCACGGGGCCTCCGGAGAACATCTGTGGGACCATCAATGCGATTCAGGATGCCCATGTGTGCCCTTGCTGCCATCACTCACCCCACCAATGCTCCGCAGGTCGATCGTGGCACCACCCAGTCAACCACGAAGAGTCACAGGCCAGACTGGCTCACTCAAGTCCCCAGCTTCATACTGAGCGGTAGGCCGAGCCACGCCTGCTTCGGTCCATTCGGTGTCGAACTGCACCACGATCTTGTTCAGGATCGACTTCGGTGGTTGCGGCACCACTGCCACCTCCTACGATGTTGCACTGCACATCGGGCCCCCCAGCGCCAGCAGGGATGACATTAGCGAGCTGGTCCGTGGCAGGGCTTCAAGCCAGCGTGGCCATCTCAGTTGGTGGCTTGGCCACACCCCTCACTGTCTGGAATTATTAGAATGAAGAATTACCGTTGTCACCAGAGTACCAGCTAGCAGTACTGCCCAGAGGACTAAGAATGAGGAATTACCACTCTGACCAGAGACACAACTGCAGCACTGCCTAGAGGACTTAGTATGAGAAATTACCAATGGGACCAGAGTAGCAGCTAGCAGCACCGTCTAGAGGACTTAAAATGAGATATTTCCACTTGGACCAGAGACACAGCTGCAGCATTACATGGAGAAGTAAGAATGGGGGATTACCACTGTGACCAGAGATGCAGCTGACAGCACTGCCTAGAGGACTTAGAATGAGGAATTTCCAACAGGACCCAAAGAGCTGTGAGCAGCACTGTCTAGCGGAGTTAGAATGAGGCATTACCGCTGAGACCAGAGAAGCAGCTATCAGCACTGCTTAGAGGACTTAGAATGAGGTATTGCCAATGGGTGAAACCACGAAACCGGTCCTAGGATGCTTGTATCCTGTCCAGGGAGGACCTGGCTTGGCAGTTCGGGGTGGACTGTTCCCATGAGGCACAGGGTCAAGACTGATTTGCATATGGCCAGGTCTAAACTGGGGTGGCATGGTGAGCAAAACAATGATGGATTTAACCCAGATCTCTTGACTGGAGGTGAATGTTTTGATTTGTTCTGCATTCCGTCCATCAATTGCGTATCTTTTGCTTCCTCTCCCTAAGTGCGCCGGTTATGCCCAGACGTGGGTCCCGGGCTCACTGTGCCGCTGGAATCAAGCTATCCTGGCTAATGAGGGGTGAAACCCAGAAACCGGTCCTAGGATGCTTGTTTCCGGTCCAGGGAGGACCTGGCTTGGCAGTTCGGGCTGGACGGTTCCAGTGAGGTACAGGGTCGAAACTGATTTGCATATGGGCAGGTCTAAACTGGGGTGGCATGGTGGGCAAAAGAATGATGGATTTAACCCAGATCTCTTGACTGGGGGTGAATGTTTTGATTTGTTCTGCATTCCGTCCATCAATTTTGTGCATTTTTCTAACGGGATTAGCGAAGCAGCTAGGAGCACTGCAGAAAAAAGGTACCATATCTATGGGAACAGCTGTTGAAAGTCAGGAGTGGGAACAGCCATCTATGGCAGGTGTTGCAATGCTGGTCCAGCAAGAATATGTAGAGGACCTAGAAAAGCTAAGACCCAGGATTGCCAGCACAGAGGCCCACATTATATAGGCCCTGGACCCAAACCAAGAAGAAACTTGTATGAGGCCGAAGAGGCAGGGACCAGCAGCTGGCTACTGACATCATCCTAGTCCTGTGGGTAGAAACAACAGGAGCTCCTCCTGTCCCAGAAGCTGCAATGTACTTAGTGCCTTAAACAAGAATAAGGATAGGGGAAATGTACGAACAGAAAGGAACATCAGCTGCAAGCTGCAATATAAAACTCCCCTCCACCTTCAACGCATTAGCACAGCTTTTTGGGAATAAACAGCTTTTCTGAGGCACGGACGAGCTTCTTGGCAAGGCTGCGGCGAGTGCCCGTTTCTATGCTGGAAATTAACAAAGCAAGTAGTGCACAACACTAATCTATATGGCCCAACGTGAAATCGTGTATGTAACAGGGTCAGTCTCCAGGGCGTGACCAAACCAGCAAAAGAAGGGATAAATGAAAGCTATAAACCAATGAAAACAAAGGATTTTTGAAAAGCACACGAAGGAGCCAAACAAACGCGATGGGCATGCTGAATGCCCATACACTGACTGGATACAGCATGCCTTGGAGAGCGGTGCATGCTCGCTGCTCGGCTCGAACTAAAAATAGCAAGATGTTAGACTAAGGAGTAATGTAAACTGTGTAGTGAATTTAAGGATGAGTATTATGTAAATGGCCTGAGCCGTGTGAATGGACACATTTAGCCTTGGAATAGGGTTCAGGCATGAACTGCATATAAAATACATAAAACCGCTTTTTATAGGGTTAAATGAAGTTAGTGGAAGATTTTAGTCTTCATAAATGAATTTGTTGTAGAAATGAATAACATGCAATACCGTTGTATTATGCATCTTTTCATTACATACTGCTCAATGCAAATAAACTCTTATTTTGGAGTAGCTTTAGATGAAAATAGGATGCTATGTACACACCTTAAACGTCTGAATTCACTTTATCAGGCATACCTAGTAGTTTGTGCCAAAATTAAAATGCGAGTGTATTAAACGTTAATGTGTACTAATGCTTTATTTTGAGCTGGTCATGTGAGATGTGCTTCCATCATTTAAAAGTGAATGTGCAGTTGAATGTATTCATATTACCTAACCGCCCCCACTTTATTCTTTATTATTTGACTAAGTGTTTAGTGTGTCAGACTGTGTGTGTAGTTCAATAGAATAAAAACAGGAAGCTTCAGCGAAAGGGGTAATTTGGAGCTGCTTCTCTTAATAAAAACATTGGGGTATATTATCAAGGGGTTTATCTCCGCTTTTTTGGCTTTAAAAGCCAAGAAAGCGGAGATAAAATTATCTCCCTATTACCAAGCTGTCGCTAACACCAGTTAGTGACAGCTAATAGGAGATAGCGACCATCTTGGGCCCCGCTTTGCATGTCAGTGATATTTATCACTAATGACATGCAAAGTGGGCGTGCCAAGATGTTAGCGACTGGAAACAGTCGCTAACATCGCTATCTCCTATTACCAACTTTTGGAGATATTCGCGCTAAGCGCGAATATCTCCAAAAGCTAACACCTGCCCTGAGCAGTTCTTCACCATGTTATCCAATGGGAGGTGGATAACATGGCTAAGAGCATTTGCTCGATAATGCATGAATATCGCTGACTTTTCAGCGATATTCATGCATTGCGGCCGTTTTTTATCGCATTTGCGATAAACCTTGCTAATAGCAAGGTTTATCAGCGATAAAAATCGCCGATGTGCGGCGATCATTTTTGTCTCTAAACAAGTTAGAGACAAAAATTATCGCTAGTTGTTGGTAATATGCCCCATTATTTTCAGAGGAAGCACACATATATTTTCTTCGAGTGTTGCCTTTAAAAAAATCAATTAACAAAAGAGGCCATTATGTTTGTCATTGATGATGGAGAGTAAGGAATCACACTGCAATTCGATTTGGCAGAGCCACACCCACCAATTAAATGATCAATAGGCCGAACCACTCATCACCTGACTGCATGCAATATGTCAACTCCAGCAGCAGCATAACAATGAATGTCGCCAGTATCATGGATAGACTGGTTACACAGAAGGAAAATATATGTTGTATAACCGCATGCAAAAATAGTTTATTTTCGTCCATAAGTACCGGGATTGGTTATGCATGTAATTGTGAATGTGTGCTTACTCAACATGTGATTGAGAAATCACTAATTTCAGAAGCAGGCTGTAAGTTTGGTAACATTTTGAACGGAACGGCTACAGATGGGTGATGTAACCCACTGGGTATTTTTTAAAGATTAAAACATCCTGTTAAATTGTTTCCCTAGGAGGAGAAACAAATCAGTGAGATTCGCTTTGCCGTTCCAATTTAACGAAGCCTGCGAGTTGGAGGCTTCTTCAAGATAGGGGGGCATATTACCAACGTTAAGCGATATTTATCGCTAACAATGCTTAGCAACGAATTTTTTAACGCTAAGCATCGTCAGAAATTATCGCAGATAAACCTTGCTATTATTAAGGTTTATCGCAAATGCGATAAAAAACGGCCGCAATGCATGAATATCGCTGAAAAGTCAGCGATATTCATGCATTACCGAGCTAATGCTCTTAGCCATGTTATCCACCTCCCATTGGATAACATAGCTAAGAACTGCTCAGGGCAGGTGTTAGCTTTTGGAGATATTCGCGCTTAGCACGAATATCTCCAAAAGTTGGTAATAGGAGATAGCGATGTTAGCGACTGTTTCCAGTCGCTAACATCATGGCACGCCCACTTTGCATGTCATTAGTGATAAATATCACTGACATGCAAAGTGGGGTCCAAGATGGTCGCTATCTCCTACTAGCTGTCGCTAACTGGTGTTAGCGACAGCTAGGTAATAGGGAGATAATTTTATCTCCGCTTTCTTGGCTTTTAAAGCCAAAAAAGCGGAGATAAACCCCCTTGATAATAAGCCACACTGTCCTTCCAACCCAGAGCCTATGATGATTTAAACAATGAATGTAGACACCTGTTGGAACAAGCTGTAGCAGGGCGGAAGCAGAGACCTCTGTTACCAGAGATTTTTATTAAGGTAAGGGCAGTCCAGAAACTTACCTTCTATCAAATTGTGGGTAGATGTGGCGTCTTCCACTATGGACCCACAATTTATCATATTGTATTTGAGGTTGATTGCTTTTGAAACATGAAGTGGACTTGATCATTTCTAAGGTAAGCGAAAATAAGGCGAGGCAGAGCCAAAAAAACAACTGCTTTAGGTTGGAGTAGGAGAGTGATTTAGGCATGTTGCATACAAAACTAGGGAAACAAATCTCGTGTATATGCAAAGGAAAGAGAAGTCTAGCACATATAAAAAAATATTGTCCTAGAACCTCAAGTGAGCTTAACCGTGAGGCTCCTTTGAGCTTAACCATGAGCCTATGGCTGTGTATGAACATTTTTCAGTAAACAACCATCCCTCATGGCCTTCTTGTAGGGTAGTGTACTAATCAACCATCATCTATAAATCTATCCATTTTAAAGTCTGGCCTTGAGAAAGCTATAGTTGTTTTACCAGCCTCACCTAAAAAATTACATACTTATATATATGCAAATACTTAAAGGTACACAAAGACAGCCTTCATCCATTGATCTGAAAAACTATTATTATCATTTTGCACTTGCTCACACCCTACAACATGGGACAATGGGTCAGCCCTCCCCAGCCTTTGGTTTTCCTCCACTGTGAGTGACAGCATGTTGCCTTATAACTTGTGCACCTTTGTCTAAACGATGTGCACTTCAGTGCCAAGGGTGGCAGGCCAATACTTTTCTTTTGCAAGTTTTCTTTTATTCTTTATTCCTTTCCTATGATTTTATTTTTGTTATGCACTCCAGTATCTTTCTGAGAGATTGGGAGAGCATGACTTACATTTAATCTTGGTTGTATCTGGAGGTTTGCTGCTCCTACAACCATGTATCCCATGTGCTTGTAGGTTGAGTGGGATGGTGGTGTGGGAGAGAATGGTTATTGTGGTCAGGTTTGTAGAAATTTAAAGTAGTGCCAGTGTTCCCCTGCTTTCCCTTTCATACTAATATGCACTAATATGCGGTTGGAATACTGATGGCTTGATGTTCTTAAATAATCAGGCCGGCACGTGACACTCGGGGGTCCCCAGGAAGTAGACCCACTAGACTGATCTCAATTCTCTAGTGCCTTCCCTAAAGAGAAATATGTAGGTTCAAGTCTGATCTGCCACAACTCCATGGCAATCCAGCTCCCGAGTGGCACAAAGGGTTGCTGAAAGAGTTAAAGTTTGGGAATATTATTATTATTATCATAACGGCACTGTACTTTTATGTTACCGAAAAGTTACGAATAAAACTAACTGACCTAATTTCGGCACTGTCAGCATAAGCCATTAAAGAGCAATTATTTAAAATACAATGCATCATAAAAAAGATTAAAACATTAAAATATACATCCAAGGCTCAATATCATTCAAACAAAGCAGTGCTATAATTGTTAAGGAATACTTTTCCTACTGATAGAGATCGCAGGTCACCCGACCAATAATTTTACTATATGTGTATCGGGCCCATAAACTTCAATCCACAATATACATTAATCAGGTGACCTTACAACTCTACTACCAGTAACCCTGAATCCTTCCTATTTAATTCTAGTGTACCCGACTTACCAATCCACCGTTACGGGTACCTATGACCCCAATGGATCAGGGAGCTAGCTGTAAAAGAAAGCAGGCAAAATACAAACCCAACTTTTGTATTCATAAAATGACTACGGACAATTGAAAAGTTTAAGGTTTTATCTAGAACTCAGTTTCGGAAATCATAAGGTTTACAGTAAAAGGACAGTCGATAATCAAGATAACGAAAATCACATAACCATAGAGAAAATTTATAAGGGCAATCATTTAAGGTTTATTAAAGGGTAAGAACATGAAAATATGCTAAGCAGATTTCAGAAATGAAATTCGAGAATGGGTATCTATAAAGGGCAAATTTATGCACGTACTAGGAATTTAGTACTGGGAAATACTTCAGGGGTAGGGAGAGAACTTAGATAAATTCCATACACCTATAGGAAGGGGAAAGAATGGAGCATGCTAAATTATAGCAACATTTACTTCAGGTCAGCTTGTAGGAGAAAATCATAAACCACATCTATAATTCAAAGTAGTACGGAGAGTTGGTACTAAAAGGTAGGGTAACATAGGAACATGCTATGAAATAAATGCAATGGCTTTTTCATTGAGTAGCTTGCGGAAAGCATGGAAAATTAACGTATGCAAAGATATGTCTTTATTAAAGCAAAGACAGAAAAATAGAAGGTGCAGTATAGAGTTCTCAGCAATATATTTACCTAGAATGGTGTGAAAACCAACCCTGGCCACGGATCAGTCAAGGACAGGAAATACCCCCAGGAAGGACAGTCATCAATGGGACAGTAGGTGCAGAATGGACACCCCAGGACAGGACAGGAAAACCAGATTAGGATCAGGACAGGACCACCAAGGCACGACCAGCACCCGCAGTTTGGAAGCAACGCCTGCGCTCCACCCTCTCTGCAGCTATCAGTCAGAACCCCGATTGGGTTAGCGAACTCCCCAGCAAAGTGCTCCGCCAGCACTTAAGGTTTAGTAAAACCTTTGAGTCTATGGTCAAATTTGGACAGAGTGCTCCGCAGCGCTCTGTAAATTCAGTCACCTATTGAGTGCGTTGGGTCAGTGACAGGTCAGCTATTCAGACAAGTCGGACAATTTCTCTAGCTGAACCTAGGCTAGTTATACTGTTTTGGGGTCAGTGTACCACCCCCCAATGTTGCAAAGTGTCAGAATCCACAATTTCGATTGGTCCCAAAGTAGGCTAGGTTAACACACCAATCAGAACAGACTACTGTAAGCCTAAATTTACATTCTAGGGATCCGCCTAGCAAGTTTGGGGTTCCCACGAAAAGTTTCACAGAATACAATAGAGAAATACAAATGTTACAAATGAAGAACAAATTCTGCTCCATCCTCCTGGGTCAGAGGTGGTGTTCACAGGAGCATCTTGACTATGGCTGCCAGCTGGCTGAGTTCCACTGCTCAAGGCTACATTTCTCCCTGGCTGCGTGTTCATGCGCAGAAGGGACCTTCAAGATGGTTCTCGCCTCGTTCGGACCCCCCCAATTACGTGGTACATGAAAAGTAAGCGAGAACAAATTAAAACATAGAAGTAAATGAACATACTACATACCATGATTGTGTACTTATGGTTTCTCATTATAAAAATATACTATGCGATTATAGGTTAGAGCAACACACAATAACACGAGAGCATCTGCACGAGCTTCACCACGTTAATACATAAGCAGCCATCTTGTGGCTATTACGCATGCGCACATTCTCCCACCAAAACTGCAACTCCGTCACGTCACGTGAGTGTGACTAATGCATGCGCAGAAGCAAATTCCAAAACAGCTGCCATTTTTAGGACGAGAGTTAATCGTTTTAGTAAAACACATAAGCAAGCGTCACTAAGATACACACATTCAAAAATAAGGGAATTTAGTATAACATACAAATTTTATTACTGGGTTATAACAGATTCGAGGTTCATGACTCAAGCAAGTCGCGTAATATGCGAAATCTTGCTCTATCAATCCCCTCTTTGATGATATTTACTATCATCACAAACAAAAAAATGGAGCCAGATGCCAACTTTCTCTCACACTTTGTGCATCTCAATCTCTTCCAACAGGCGATTCAATTTCCCTTTCACATCTTTGCTAGGGTGAGAATTTTTCACCCTTTTGTAAATTTGATTATTCATTTCTTCCAATTCGAGCTCATTCACACTCCGTTTCAAACCTCTCTTATTCATAGTGTACTTCCTTTGGTGTTTGCGACATTTGCAGCAGACAAATATAAGGAATATGATGAAACCTATCACTCCAATTGGCATCAGTACCTTAAACAGTAAACCTTTCCCTAAATTAGCAAACCAATGACCTACATTGGAGCGACCATCAGTAAGTCTCTTCCAGGCACTATCAACCTCCAGTGGTTTGAGTTCCTTTTCCAAATTAGTAATGTTTTTCACATATCTTTTGATCTGTACACTTTTATCTGGTATGTAAGTGCAACAATGTTGCGCCTTCAGCATCCGGAAGACTCCGCCCTCTTTTGCTAATAAGGTGTCAAGCGCAAGTCTGTTCTGCAAAACCATTGATCTGATAGCAACCATTTCGGTATTGACCATCAGAAATCCATGAGCTGTGTCAGTAGACAACACATCCACTATTGTGGATAATTTGCAAATTTTGTGTGTGTTCAGAACCACTCCAGGTATCAGTGCACTAAAAATACTACCCATTATTTCACCTACACTTTCTCTTTTACTACGCACTAAGCCATTAGTGTTTTCATTGCTTCCAGCAATTTCATTCACATGGTATATTTTTGGAAAGACAATGCCAAAGTAGCAGCTACCATACCAGTGATCCGGCAATTTTAAATAAGCCTTGTTTCCACATATATAATAAATTCCGGGAAACACAGGTTCTGACCCATTTTTAAAACCCCAACCTCCAATTACCTTGTAATTGTGTTCACATTGACTGGAACCAATGAAAATGTTATTATAATAACTAGTCTTCTCGCGATGAAGACAAAGTTTCCCTTTCCCTTCGAAATCCAGCAACAAAGCAGGACCACTCCCACCATCTGAGGTGCTTTCCATGTTCTCAGCCCATTTAGGAGTTTTCTGTCTCTTATCATTTGCCTTTCTTTGGAAACTCTCCCTTCTTTTCTCTGCCATGTTTAGAAACATTTTCTCTTGTTCATGTAATGAACAGGTCAAGTTGTCCATGTGTGCGTCATTTAGGTCTATGGTACCTATAGTCAGAAAGTATTCTCCCATATAACGGGTAACGTCACTTTTATTTATTTGTTTTTTTTGTTTTTTTGATTGTCAATTTTTTTTTTTTTTTTTTTTTTTTGGAAAACCTTTATTGACATCAAAAGGTGAGACAAGTCGAGGCCTACAACCAAGCCGGCCGGCCGCAATGTGCAAAATAATCAGGAGTCACCAGGCAAATATTACATAATCAATCCATACAAAGCAGAGGCCGTACAATCACAGAAGGGGAAAAGAGATACAGAAACCAAAGGGCTAAAACACAGGAGTAAAATAAGGCTTAATTTTATAATATGGGGAGAAGACATACGACAGGCTCACTTTCAATACGGAGGCATCCGATATCCCAAACCAACCTCAACATTAATAAGGGGGCATGGGGGCAAAATATCGGGGGGACAACACAATGCATTCAAGAAAATCAGGATACGTGAGACACAATCAGCCCCTGAGCATTATCCTCGTAACATGCCCGCCACCCAAGACACTACCAAGCCAGAACAGAGGGATCGGAAAAACAATGCATCAAAACCAGCCCGTCATAGTAACCTCTGGGACACAGGAAGGAAAAAAAAAAAGGGGGGGGGGACGAAGTGGGGAAGGGGAAGGGGAAGGGAAAGGAAAATGGAGGGAAGACAAAATAAAACAATAAAAAGAAAATAAGAAAATATGAAAAACGAAAGGAAGAAGACACGCCGACACAGGCCCCCCGTGGCGGGAAGACAGGAGACAAAAGGAGTAGCGGCCCAAGTGGGGGTATGGCGATCGGGGAGAAAGACAGCCGAAACATAGCAGGAGGATTAACGACGCCACACCCCCCACCCGAAACACACCATAGGAGGTCGGGAAAGACGCGGCCTCACGAAAAAGTGATACAAAAGGGCCATCGAACCAGAAGACAAACAAAAATAGAGCCCAACCCACCCGTCCCACCCTGCACCCCTGTAGAAGGCTATGGCCCACCCTTAAAACAGCGTGCCTGTCGCCCTAAACCAGAACCCTAAATATAGCGAGAAGTAAGAAAGAAGAAAGAGACAAAAAGGCAAGAAAAGCGGAGAAAAGAAGACAGGAGGGAGGAGCAGAATAACCATAATCCGAACGGGCGGCCGCAGCCCTCCGCCCAACCAGACAAGCACAGTCAAAAACAGACCAGGACGACACCCCATCACGCGCCACAAAACAGTAGGAGAAGGGGACCTCCCACCTTTCTACGATGAAAAACAATTATGCTACTAAATCGTATACCGGGAATCAAACGGAAGTCGTACATTTCACCCCCAACCCTTTCGAGCGACAAACCCCACCCACCACATGGCAATGTAAAACCACATACTAAATACGAAATCAGCATATAATCGAGTGGGATGGTGACTAGCATAGTTACTTGGGGGGTAGATAGATCCACAAGGGAGCAATAGTCCAAACAGAAAGTATCGATGCATCAAATATCGCAGCACGAGCAATGAAAAACAGGAGTTCAGTTGCGCCACTGGAGTGGGCGAGGTGGCCCCAATTAGAGACACAGGCAAAGTCATCGAAGCAGGCACAGGAGGCAGTCCATCAATAGTTTCAGGCAACAATGTCGAACAGGGTCGCAGTACAGCATCCAAGTCCCCGGGGTCCGAACCTTGAAAAGCAGGGCGCCCCAAAGTCACCGACACACTACACGATCTTCGATCAGTGGCGGAGACACTCAAGTCAATCGAGGGGGGCGAGGCAATGAAGTCTTCGAAACAAGAGGGCGACAAGAAGAAATGGCCGCCCAAAATGGCGGCAGATCGTGGCGTCCCCACCGAGACGCCCAGGGCCAGGGAAGCATGTAGGGATCTCAGGGCTTCCAGGATATCTCTGACCGTCGGCTCACGTCCACCAGATCCGCTCCCCACACCAATAGGCAACACGGGCCCGCCGCCACAGGGTGATTCTCGTTTCAGAGGGTCGGCCGCCATTTCGTGAATCAGCCCAATCGCCGCTCACCAAGACCCCCGGAAAGAACAGTTCTCAAATGTAGGACAAGCTCCGGGGGTCCCAGCAAGGGCGGCCTCGATGCCAAAAGGATATCCGCCCAAGACGGGTCTCCGCCAGCACCAGCACCGGTGCCCCAATCAAGCGGAGTCCGGGCCTCGAGGACCAGGGCCGCCAGACAAAGCAGCGGCGGGGAGAGACCCCTTCACAGACTCAGGTCCCCGGGCCTCTCACCCACGTCGGCCGCGCGGCCACCAGGGCAGGCCCGGGTCAGGATCGCCGGGATCTTCGCACATCGGCTCCCAACACTGGTTCTCGCTCTCGGCCGGGGCCGAGAGCCGTCGGATCCCACCGGCCAGGTCCCGGTCCAAGTCTCGCAGAGGCCCCGATCTCTCAGAGGCCACAACTCCGAAGCCACTGCACACCGAGACCCCGGGGTCGGATGGTAAGTACAAACAAGCCGTTATGTTTCCAATGCCCCAAAAATGTGTCGTCCCCGGACAGGATAGAAGACAGGATAGGCAATCAGGACGGAGGGCTGCGGGAGCCGAGCTAAAGGGCGACCATTACGGCCGCGAGCTAGGCTGGTAACGTCACTTTTAGTATGTACAGGATTCAGATTTCCATGTATAGGAAGTTCAGAAAATATCACGTCTGAGTTAGAGTAATAGTACTGTAACGGTCCTCTTTTGTAAAATAAGCTTGCTAAAATACTACAGGAAATTCCGTAAGTCAAAGGTAGGTGGTGATAAGTCACGCCTTCAGCTACAGAAGTAGGTCGCTTCATGCAGACATAACAGTCTTCTATTTCCATAGTTTCTACATAATGCACTAACAGGTTTGCGAAAACATTTAAATGAGTCTGGTTCTTAACTCCATGATAATGTAGTCCTTCCTCATCTGATGCTTCTAAGTCTGATCTTGTTTGTCTGAGTGCTTTTCCATGTCTTTCTACACTCTGTGTTGTCAGTTCTTCAGTATCAGTAGTCACAGTCTCTGTAGGGTCAATATTAGTATTTTTGCTTACCATATAAGGAATGAAAACTGTTAGTCCTATCCAAACTATTATCACTATAGCTATACTACATATACATACTTTGCAGCATGTTTTGCAACAACTGCGTCTAGGCCTTCCATTCACCCTTGAATCAGACATTTTGCTCAGAAGAAGTTTTCAACCCCTCTTTGTAACTTTGCACAGGTAGCTCACTCTGCGCAACTTCAGGTTAGTTCGTCTTCTTCTTCAGACAGATCAGCAATCTGTTCTTCGTCACTTTCGTCAGAGATATCAAGATCCTCCAATTCCTCCAAAACTAATTATGTCCATTCAGGATCTTGGTATTTTCCCTTCAGTCTTTTTATTCGATCACTCCTTCTTTTGGAGTTTTCTCCAGTTTGCTCGGTGATACGAGGACTTTTCCTTCTTTCTGCAAGTTTCTCTTCTACTGTTTTTATTCTTAGTCTCAGTCTCTTAATATATCTTGGCTCGATATTTTTCTTTTTCTTGAGTCTTTTAGCTGGCACTGTGATTGGGCTTTCTTCTAATGCTCTTTTATTTTAGTTTGTTTGTGGCACTTCTGCTTCTGTTTCTTCCTGTCTGACTAGTCCCAGGTCTTGAATCTATTTCTTCTGCCTGGTTACTAAGCTGGCCTGGTTCAGGTGAATTTTGGTTTTGGCTTTCGAATGTCTCTGTTTCTATGTCCTGAACACGTTCTTCTAGTTCTATCTGATCCTGTTCAAGCACTTCGATCCCTTGATTTTCTTCTGCTCGAACTTTTATACTAGTTCTAGTCTGTCCCTTTTCAATTTCAGGAGTCAGTGGAGGTGTGTCGATCACTTGTTCTGTCCCTGTCTGACCTTCCTCTTCGTCCTCAGACTTGACGTGAATCTCAATAATCTGAGGGTCTTCGCCTGTGCCTATCTCGTCCTCTCTATTCCACTCTCTATCTTCGTAGTTTCGCTCTCTTGTTCTGATTGGGTCTTCAGTTAGGTCGATTATAGGTATCCAATCATCTTGGCTGGTGCTCGGCTGTTCGTCATCAGCTACTTCAGGACCGACGTCTGCAGACCCCTCAGCTGGACAACCTTCAGCTCCAGTTTCCTTGTCAGGTATCACCTTCTGTGTATGGCTGGCATGGATCCACTTGGGAACGCCTGCACACTTCACTGCTGTCGTGGTCACCAGTATTATCTGGCGCTTTTCTCCCCACCTCGGTGCAAGGCAACTCAAACGAGTATGCTTCTTGATTCTAACCCAGTCACCAGGAACCAACTTGTGAACTGGAGTTGTCGGGTTGGCGACGGCGTCTTCCCCAATCTGGCGAGAGATAGAACGCACTTGGTCACCCAGTTGCTTGCAGTACTCAAGTACCAAATCATCAATAATGCTTAACAGTTTGTATCCTGGTACCCATGCTTGTCTCATCACTCTTCCCATCAGGATTTCATGGGGGCTCAGGCCTGTTTTCCGGTCTGGAATACTTCTGAGTCCCATAAGAACAAGAGGCAAGGCAGTTATCCAGTTCATGCCAGTAGAGTCACACATTTTTGCCAACCTCGATTTTATAGTGCCATTTATTTGCTCTACTAACCCAGAAGCCTCTGGACGATATGCACAGTGCAGCTTTTGTGTGATTCCAAATGCTTTACAGAGCTGATCAATTACCTCATTCTGAAAATGTTTGCCTCTATCTGATTCAATAGTGACTGGAGCCCCGAACCTAGGTATCAATTCTCGTAGTAACAATTTGGCTACGGTTATGGCGTCACTCTGTTTGGCAGGGTAAGCTTCCACCCATTTTGAAAACAGGCAGACAATGACAAGGACATATCTTTTTCCCTCACAGCGAGGCATGGTGATGAAGTCAATCTGAATTCTTACAAAGGGACCTCCTGACTTTCCAATTTTTCCCAGTTCAACTACTGTTCTTTTTCCAGCGGTGAACTGTTGGCATGTCAAGCACCTCTGGCAGAGTGATTCCGCTACCTTCCTGAATTTCGGATTTTACCAGGTTTGTTGAAACACCAGAACCATGGCATCCCTACCAGTGTGTGAATTTCCATGTATCAATCTGGCCATAGAGGCAAGCAGGTGTCTAGGTAACACAGGCATACCATTTGGGCCCATAATGACACCATCCTCACTTCTTGGTCGACAACCAAGTTTCCTCCACTTCTCTTTCTCTTCCGATGGCACAGCATGCTGCCAATCTCTCACCTCATCCCAGGTAGGCACTTCTTCAAACACCATAAGTTGGCAGCTGTTTCCAGTCCCTCCCAGTTTGATATTTTTTGACATGCGATCCCTAGCACACTGTTTTGCCACTTGATCAGCAAAATCATTTCCCAAAGATACAGCGTCAAGGCCTTTTTTATGGGCAGCACATTTGACCACTGCTAATTCTTTTGGTAATTGGATTGCCTCCAGTAAATCTTGTACAACCCTTCCATTTCGAATGGGGGTACCTGATGAAGTCAAGAATTCTCTTTGTAGCCATAATTGGCCAAAGTCATGCACAACCCCATAACAGTACTGGCTGTCAGTATACACTGTTATTCTTTTGTCTTTTCCCAATTTACAAGCTCTTATCAATGCAATCAATTCAGCTACTTGTGCAGACTTTATTCCAAATAAACATGATGCTTCTTTAATTTTGTCTAATGCGACCACAGCATACGCAGCATTTAGGCCCACCAGTTCGTGTCTCATACATGAGCCATCCACAAACCATTCCTCATCATGTACAGGCAAGGGTGTTTCTTTAATGTCTGGGCGGGGTTTAGTACTGAATTCTGTCAGGTTAATGCAGTCATGCTCGTTTTCTCCCTCAGCTTTTACAATCATTGAGTCAGGGAGTAGGGTGGCTGGGTTCAAGATATTACACCGAGTAATGACTACATTTGCGGCACCCACGTGAATCCCCTCGTATTTAGTCAGCCGACTAGGGGTGAGATACTGAGTCTTAGTTCGGGTCAGTAAAATCACAACTGCATGTGGAACATACACAGTTACAGGATGTCCCATAACAATGGATTCACTCTGTTCTAAACTTGTTCAAGTTGCAGCTACTGCTTTCAGACACCCAGGTAATCCAGCAGCCACTGGATCCAAAGTGGCAGAGAAATATGCCACTGGACGTCTAGTCAACCCATGCTCCTGAGTTAAGACTGACAATGCACAATTGTCTCGTGTGTCACAGAATAGGGCAAACTCTTTAGAATAGTCAGGCATCCCTAAAGCAGGGGCTGTACACAGACAATCTCGTAATTTAGTGAATGCTGTTAAGCTTTCATCATCCCATTCCACTGGGTCCTCTGCTCCTTTCTTTGTCATCTTTATCAAAGGCTTTGCTAGGACTGCGAATCCCACAATCCATTGCCTGCAGTAACCTACAACTCCAAGGAACATTCTGACTTCTTTCTGAGTACGGGGTAACTGCATTCTTTGAATTATTCTGACTCTCTCTGAGGTGACTTTTCTGACACCTTTTTCTATCTGGTGCCCCAGATATTTTACTGATTTTGAGCAGAACTGCAATTTTTCAGGGGCCACTTTATGTCCCTTTTCACCTAGGTGATTCAGTAGGGCATTGGTGTCAATCACGCAATCCCTATGACTTTTAGACGCCACCAAGAGGTCGTCAATATATTGCACCAGCACAGAATTTCCAGGTAAGACTAAAGATTCAAGGCATTTTTTCAGGATCTGATTAAAGATAGAGGGGCTTTCTGTGTACCCCTGGGGGACACGATTCCAAACATACACGTGACTGTTGAAAGCAAATGAGAAAAGAAATTTGCTGTCTGGATGCAAAGGGATCGAAAAGAATGCGTGACACAAGTCAATCACAGTGAACCACTCAGCATCCCAGGGAATCTGATACAGGATCACTGCGGGGTTCGGGACAACAGGACAGCAAGGAACCACAATCTTGTTTACCTTTCTCAGGTCCTGCACTACTCTGTACTTGCCACTAGGTTTCTTGATTCCAATTATGGGGGAATTACACGGGCTGCTCATCACTTCTTGTATGATGTTTGCTTCTAGCAATTTCTGTATTTCAATGGCAACTCCTGCTCTTACTTCGGCACTCATTCTGTAGGGCTTGGTATTAGGGTAAACTGCATTTTCTTTCATGGCTATTTGTATGGGACCTACATTTGCCATTAATCCTACATCCTTTCCAGTAAAGTCCCATACTTCTGGTTTCACTGTCTGTTGAAGTTCTTCTGGTAAGTCTTGTATAGTCATTCGTTTAATTTCTGAGTCAGGTCTGATTAACATTAATTTGTAGATGCCATCTTCGTCTGGGGTCTGAATTTCGACGCCCTTTGGTGTGCAAAAGATAGTACAGTTCATTTTGCACAACAAATCACGTCCCAGTAAGTTTACTGGACTGGTGTCACAAACGACAAATCTATGCATTTCTTTAAAGTTCCCTATTGTGATCTCCATGGGCTCAGTAACTGGGGTACTAATCAATTGATTAGACACACCTACTACCTGGATTGCTTTTCCCGAGAGGGGTAGGTTTGGAACGTCCGCTGTTCTCACAGTAGAACGGGTAGCACCAGTGTCCAACAGAAAGGTGACATCATTTCCATCAACCTTTCCTTCAATGTATGGCCCTGACTGGTCTACCGGCAAGGAGGCGCCAAGTACACACTCCTCGTCCTCCCCTCTCAGGCCCCGTCAGTACTGGTCGTCACAGAAAAAAGTGTCATTTAACAAATACTGCGAAGTTGCTGCATTTCTGTTCTCATTGCCTCCCCAGATCTCTATGTCGTCACCCTGCGGTGATTTTTCCTTAAAATTAGGTTTTGGCGCTCGGGGCAATTAACTTGCCTTTACCTGCTGCTGGGTCTTTCTTGGTTTTTCATTCTGCGTCTGTGGAATTAAATCAGGGGTTTGGGTATTATCATGCTGTAAATATGGACACTCATCTCTCCAATGTCCAATTTCTCCGCACTGGTGGCAGGGAAATTTCTTTTTAGCTTCTTCTCTGCTCATTTTTACTTTGGGCTTCCCTCCACCCCCAGGACCTTGATTTTGGGCATTTTTATTCAATTTACTTAATTGCTTTTCCTGTTGTTCTGCCAGTTTCACCTGTGCCCACATTACTTTCTCCTTCAAAGCCTTTCGCTTTTCTGCCATTTCGTCCTCGCAGTACTTTGCGTATCGGAGGACCTCATCCATTTTCTTAGACTGCAAACAAATTTTATTATCTTTGATCCACTGGCAAATTTCGGGTCTTAAACCGTTTACAAACCTGTAAATGAAGTGGGTCATATCCTTCATCTCGATGTTATCTATGCCACTGTATGTTTTAAACACCTGTAACAGTCTTTCATAAAAGGAGTGTACAGTCTCGTCCCTTTCCTGCGTGGTCCTATCTATCTTGGTCCAATCAGTTTCCTTTGCAGGCACCTTTTGCTTCAGATGTTGAATTACCTGATCATATTTTTTCATCACTTCCTTAGAGGGTTCTCCTGTTTTAGAGTCCCTCGGGTATTCCTCACTAGGCCAAGCTATGGCTATTTTACACTCGGTCCATAAATCTACAGGGACCACAATGTCAAAGAACCCATCCAAGTCTTTACACAGGCATTTTTGCACCTTTACAAACCTTTCCACCTGCCTGTACCAGTCCACAGGCTTCTCTCGTAATTTTGGAAAATCATTTGTAAAGGACACAATATCCTGTCTGGACCACGGAGCGTGCACGTATTTTCCACCTAGCACTTCACGCATAGGGTATAACTGTTCTGGCTTGTCAGCTTCCTTTAGAACGAATTCAGGAGCTACTTGTTTAGACCTGGCCTCATCTTTCTTCTTGGCCCATCTGGCTTTCCATCTTTCTACATCTCCCCATTTCTGCAACACTGTCAATAGTTCTTTGACCTGTGCCTTTTTCCCTGACACATTCAGGCTTTCTAAATCTTTGTCTGAGAAATCTGCTCTGTACGGTTTCTGCAAAGGTTTTGATTTTGAAATATCTATTCCCATACTAGCTGCAGTGTCTGTCAGCTTTTCATGGAGTACTCTAGCATTCCGGGTAAGGCTCTTACAGATAAACAGCAACTCATCCTCAGAGTAGGTATTTAGTCTGTCTAATCCCACATTTCCTGCCATTAATTCTTCTATTTCTACTCTCAGTTTGTAGAGATCTAAAGGTTTCGACTGAGGAACTTGTTTCTCTAATTCTCGACTCCATCTTTCGATTTCTTCAGGAGTCACCAACGTGACACTCTTGGTACCCGAAGTTGACTCCATTTGAATCTCCCTCGAGTTGAAAGGATTATGTCTTTTCTGCATCCTTTTCCCTGTACCCCTGATGGGCAGATCCAGTAGCGAAACCTCAGATTCGCATTCACTGGTCTGGTCATCTACGATTAAGGGTTCTGGTCTTGGCTGTGCTATGACTGGGGTAATGACTGGAGTCTTCGGACTTCCCTGTCTATCCCAATACAGCGGAACCACTGGTCCAATAGTTACCGGGATTGTCAAGGCTTCAGGACTTGTATTTAACTGAGATATTTTCTGAATTATTTCGGCTCTCTGCTTAGCTAGAGCCTCTCGTTCCCTGTCCTCTAGTATCCTGTCTATGGAATTGTCATGTAATATCTGCGGGGTCAAAGTTGGGGCATAACTCGGGGCAGTGGGATGTGTCTCACTTGGTCCTTCACCGTAGTTTGGTTTTGGGAACAAACTTCCTGTCCCTAGGGATCTCGGTTCCTCCTCAGACGGGGGTCTTGAGAACGGAAGTCCTGACGTTGAAGGCCTTGCCTCACCCTCGTAGGGAGGTCTAGAGCAAAAGTCTCTTTCGCGGGTGTATCTCGCTTCTCCATAAAAGGGTGCTCTTTGACAGTTATCTCTAGCCCCTAGGGGTCCTAGACCCTCATTATACTGAGGTATTTGATAACCCTCTCCTACACTTACTGATCTGGCCTCTTCCCGGGGAGGAGGTCTCCGAGAATTATCCCCTTCACTAGAGGGTCGGCGTCCTTCATTATAAGGAGGCGGACTTCTATTAAACATGTCATCTAGTAATCCATCATCTGACTCCCCGAGAGGCACCCAATGTTTGCATTTCTCTGTTTTCTTTTCCCCCCCAGGAGGACCACCCAATGACATCATTGGAAACAGTCCTTCTACAATCATATTCTGTCTCCATTGTTTCATCTTTTTGTCTCGGGTCTCTTGTTTAAATTTTGGATAGAATTTTGTCAACCCTTTATCCATGCGGGGTTTGTCTCTTTCGAAAGCTTCGATTTCCCATTCCTCTAGTGCTTCGTACTGCATCAATCTAGGTCTGGGATGTAAATCATTCATTCGGGTTCTCAAATTAAATAAAATCCTGCCATTGAATGTACCCTCTAATGGAAAAGCCAATACTCCGTCATCTTTTGTGTATTCTGCCCAATTTTCCAACCATACACACGAGTGGTACCCTTTATCAAACATCATGAAAGATGCAGGAGTATTCGGTGGCAGAATGACAACACCTTCTCTGGTTCTAATTGGTTTGTCCTTTTTGAAATAATTCTTTACCTTATTTACAAAAGACAATTTTCTCTTATTTCCGTACATAATGCTGGTGTTATGACCTTTCCACTGATCGTTCTCAAACCCCATACACCGAGGATCAGGTCTGGTATGCGGTCTATACGAACACCACATACAATTCCTACGAGTGACTTTTGTTTACAAAATCACTTCCAATCCAAGTGTCTTTTATTTTCGTGCGACCAATGAAGTGCACGGTTTCAAATAATCTCGACCAATGGGTGCGCGGCCTTTTCGCGAGACAGTTCTCACGCTTCGGCACTCACCCCTCCTTTACAATTCCAGCTCCGCTACACACCCGCTGCGTCTACCAATCCCAGCGCGGCACGGAGTGACGTCAGAGCAGCTTCGCAACTGACTCCCTCCTTCACAAGGTAACGGAAACTTTATTTCTTTCTAAAGTGCTAGTGCTTGGTTATTTAACAACGAATACACATTAGCCACTGTACTCAAGTGTCTAGACAGGAAAGAATTTGTTTCACTGCAAGTAAACTACTTCCATTTACTTTTCATACACTACGGATAGATCTCTTCTGCCTACCCTTCACACAAGCATTAGAGAACCTGCTACTTCTTTAAACTCATCCACTTCTCCGGGATATATTCTGAGTCCAAAGTTTCACCAGCGAACCCCTTTGCTTTCACCTAAGCTCCGACGAACCTGCTACTTCTTCCAGTGTGACCCTCACTAGGTTATGCCACAATAGAAGTTTTGCCAATGAACCTCGTTGCTAACATTTATTCAAACATACATTCAAAAAAACCCTAGTTAGTGCTTCCAGTTCTGCCTAACCTGCACCAATTTTCCTAAAAGCCAGTGACCTCAAAGTGAAGTGGATTCTCTTCACCACTCACTATTTCAATTGCCCGGGGATTCCCAACAACATAAAAAACACTTTACTAACGAATGGGTTAATACATATATCAGTACAATAATGAGAAAAACAATTTAAAACATTTCATAATTTTTCAAGCAAACATTTCACGTGAGTGATCAAATCACATGAACTGCCTACTCCTGTAGCAGGATCAACGTTTGTCCTTAGCAGCATCCACTTATCTAACTTAACTAGTCCTACCTAACTTTAACTATTCCCTAACCATCCTCTCTGCTACCAGAAAATTACTGATAGAGATCGCAGGTCACCCGACCAATAATTTTACTATATGTGTATCGGGCCCATAAACTTCAATTCACAATATACATTAATCAGGTGACCTTACAACTCTACTACCAGTAACCCTGATTCCTTCCTATTTAATTCTAGTGTACCCGACTTACCAATCCACCGTTACGGGTACCTATGACGCCAATGGATGAGGGAGCTAGCTGTAAAAGAAAGCAGGCAAAATACAAACCCAACTTTTGTATTCATAAAATGACCACGGACAACTGAAAAGTTTAAGGTTTTATCTAGAACTCAGTTTCGGAAATCATAAGGTTTACAGTAAAAGGACAGTCGATAATCAAGATAACGAAAATCACATAACCATAGAGAAAATTTATAAGGGCAATCATTTAAGGTTTATTAAAGGGTAAGAACATGAAAATATGCTAAGCAGATTTCAGAAATGAAATTCGAGAATGGGTATCTATAAAGGGCAAATTTATGCACGTACTAGGAATTTAGTACTGGGAAATACTTCAGGGGTAGGGAGAGAACTTAGATAAATTCCATACACCTATAGGAAGGGGAAAGAATGGAGCATGCTAAATTATAGCAACATTTACTTCAGGTCAGCTTGTAGGAGAAAATCATAAACCACATCTATAATTCAAAGTAGTACGGAGAGTTGGTACTAAAAGGTAGGGTAACATAGGAACATGCTATGAAATAAATGCAATGGCTTTTTCATTCAGTAGCTTGCGGAAAGCATGGAAAATTAACGTATGCAAAGATATGTCTTTATTAAAGCAAAGACAGAAAAATAGAAGGTGCAGTATAGAGTTCTCAGCAATATATTTACGTAGAATGGTGTGAAAACCAACCCTGGCCACGGATCAGTCAAGGACAGGAAATACCCCCAGGAAGGACAGTCATCAATGGGACAGCAGGTGCAGAATGAACACCCCAGGACAGGACAGGAAAACCAGATTAGGATCAGGACAGGACCACCAAGGCACGACCAGCACCCGCAGTTTGGAAGCAACGCCTGCGCTCCACCCTCTCTGCAGCTATCAGTCAGAACCCCGATTGGGTTAGCGAACTCCCCAGCAAAGTGCTCCGCCAGCACTTAAGGTTTAGTAAAACCTTTGAGTCTATGGTCAAATTTGGACAGAGTGCTCCGCAGCGCTCTGTAAATTCAGTCACCTATTGAGTGCGTTGGGTCAGTGACAGGTCAGCTATTCAGACAAGTCGGACAATTTCTCTAGCTGAACCTAGGCTAGTTATACTGTTTTGGGGTCAGTGTACCACCCCCCAATGTTGCAAAGTGTCAGAATCCACAATTTCGATTGGTCCCAAAGTAGGCTAGGTTAACACACCAATCAGAACAGACTACTGTAAGCCTAAATTTACATTCTAGGGATCCGCCTAGCAAGTTTGGGGTTCCCACGAAAAGTTTCACAGAATACAATAGAGAAATACAAATGTTACAAATGAAGAACAAATTCTGCTCCATCCTCCTGGGTCAGAGGTAGTGTTCACAGGAGCATCTTGACTATGGCTGCCAGCTGGCTGAGTTCCACTGCTCAAGGCTACATTTCTCCCTGGCTGCGTGTTCATGCGCAGAAGGGACCTTCAAAATGGTTCTCGCCTCGGTCGGACCCCCCCAATTACGCGGTACATGAAAAGTAAGCGAGAACAAATTAAAACATAGAAGTAAATGAACATACTACATACCATGATTGTGTACTTATGGTTTCTCATTATAAAAATATACTATGCGATTATAGGTTAGAGCAACACACAATAACACGAGAGCATCTGCACGAGCTTCACCACGTTAATACATAAGCAGCCATCTTGTGGCTATTACGCATGCGCACATTCTCCCACCAAAACTGCAACTCCGTCACGTCACGTGAGTGTGACTAACGCATGCGCAGAAGCAAATTCCAAAACAGCGGCCATTTTTAGGACGAGAGTTAATCGTTTTAGTAAAACACATAAGCAAGCGTCACTAAGATACACACACATTCAAAAATAAGGGAATTTAGTATAACATACAAATTTTATTACTGGGTTATAACAGATTCGAGGTTCATGACTCAAGCAAGTCGCGTAATATGCGAAATCTTGCTCTATCACTACCATGTATTGCTTCTCGGATGTAAGAGCCAATACTAAAACATATTGCAGGGGGCTCCATATTACACAAAACATTTATTGAAGCATTGTGATCCCTAATTTTGTGTGCAATAAAGATTGGTTTTAAAAAATGCTTCCTTGAATCCTTTTAAATAAGATACAAAAGCATAAATCACTGAGTGCTCCGTTTTGAGGTTCCATAGCATGGGCACAGAACAGACACTCGGTGCCATTCATTGATAATGCCTAACCTAAATCTAATCAAGACAAAGTGGAGTTGACTGTTTGTGACCAGGGACAGATACAATTGAATTCCTGAGGCAAACACGCAACATGTATGTAAGAAATGTGTTTTTCCTGACATCAACAAGGGCTCTTTTTTTCTGCCCAAAGATCATATAAAACTTCCTTTACCTCAGACTTCTGGACTGTAAGAACTCTAGATAGCTCCTGGAACCAAGAAAAGCCAAACACCACCTTGAGGGTGTTGTTGATGTAGGACAACCTGGGGATATCATATACATTATCAAATGTTAAACAGTCCTATATGATTGCCTTCATAAATTCTGTCTAGGGTTTGGCCTATATTGAGCTCCACAATAAGAAAGGTTTGAGTAGCAACATGTCTTCCTGGTGAGTTAGCCCCACTTCCTTATGAATAATAGAAGATGAATATGAAGGGGGAGTACATAGAAGATGCCTTAAAAAGGCGTTTTCCTCGGATGTAGGACATTACAACGCATGCTTTTACCACGCATGCCTTTACAACGCAGTTTTTAAAACGCAAACCTTTACAACGCATAGCGCTTTGGGGTGCTGGATAGTGAATAGTTTAATTTACTATTCCAACTCCAGTCCCCGTGGACACTAGGGAAGGTGTTGGATAGTAAATTAAACGTATTCCCTATCCTAGAGCGCCCCCCAGCGCAATGCGTTGTAATGGTTTGCGTTGTAAAAGTTGCGTCGTAAAGGCACTGCGTGGTAATAGTTGCGTTGTAAAAGATGATTCCTGTTTTCCTCAACCTGTAAAGCAGGGGCGTAACACAGGCACCCGCAGCCCCCGCGGTGTGGGGGACCCCGAGCTGCAGTGATCCCCCTCTGCACAGTACTCAGGCCTTAGCGCTCTGGATTAAGTCCAGAGTGGGGCCCCTTATGTACTTTGCAGGTAGGCCCCCTCAGCTTTCGTTACACCACTGCTGTAAAGGGCTACTAAGTTCATGAGTTAATTAATTCAATCATGTCATAAAGGAAGAAACGTAGTGCGTTTCGTGAGAAAGATGTTTCAAAAGAATAAAATCAAATGAACAGATTCAAGAGTAAGGAACTAATTCATAAAAGCAGCTCATGAGTATTTGCTGTCGTATCATAAGAAAAGAAATGTCTAATATTCATATAAGGACCTTGCAAGAAAGGGGTACATTATAATCATCAGTAGTTCATACCTACATATAATCCTTTATTGTATAAACTTAGAACCTTAGAATGTGAACTGTAATAACATGAAAGGTGACAAAAGTTGACCATTGGAAGAAACAGCTCCTCTCCCTGAAGCGACTCCAGCCGTGGTTATAAGACCACTGGAGAAGGCAAGCCAAGAGGCTGGATACCCACCAGATCGAGCTGAGGGGGGTCACACTACACAAAACCCTGGTACAAACTCTGAGGAAGACAGTAACGTTGTGAGTTTTATAGAATCTGACTCAGCTGAAGAGACTGGTATGGAGAGTAGTCGGGTGCTACGGAAGAAAACTGAAGTGGCAAAGAATCATGGCCTGTGAGACAGAAAAAAACAGAATCTGAGACTTTCTCCAGAAAGAGGCCTTGCTCCCATAAGTGAATCATCTGAATCTGATTAAAGTGAGACCGAACAAGTGCTGGGGAGCATGAGGAGGTCAAGAAGAGTGAGACTACTCTGTCAGAGATACGCCTCTCCATAGTGGACTTACCTTGCTACAAATACTGGGGAGAATGAGTTCCGGGAGAGTGAGGTCCGGAACGTCAGAGTTGATATTTGAAATTGAACTGCTAGTCCCTGTAGTACAGGCTAATGGAATTCTGACATTGACTGTACCATAGCCACTGAGACTGAGTGGCTTGTGGAGCTTGATTTTGGAAGATCTCACGTTTCCAACCTTTGGGAATCAGCCACCATCTCAGGAGATTGCAGCATTTCGAATTTAACTTTTGCAGCGTGTCATTTAGGAAGATGGCTCTGATCTCATTAGGGATGTAAATTGAACTGTGAACTGTAAATAAAAATCATTTTGCTCAAGAGAAGATAACCTAGGCCTGAGTGGAAGAAGAATAAACATAGGGTATTTCTCGTAGGTGAAAAAGTGGGCTAGGGAAGATTCCCTATCTGTGTAAATATTGTGCCGTGAACTGAAAACTGTTGCTGCTATTCCAAGAAACTGCATATGAATTTTATTGTGCAAAAGTGAGAGGCAGAGAAAGCGACTTTGTATTGATTATCTTACAGCCACAATCTGAACTCAATTGAAAATGGAGTCTGGAAATTTGAATCATCTGCAGAGATGTGTAATAGGTACACTTATTGTAGGAGTGATCATAGTAATAGCTGTAGTCATTGTTATGCCTATTATAAGTTCACACGAAGCTGAGGTTAAGGGGATGGGAGTACATGAGACATCCACACCTACCATTTCTAGCACAAAAGAGGGTACATTGACAATGTTTTGATAGAACAGTCTAGTCGCTTGCTTAATATAGATTTGTCTAAAGGTGATTATACCTTGAATGCTTTTGCGAGGCTATTGTATGAAAATGTAAATAACATGGATGTGAGGGATTGCTATGTGTGTATGCAATTGCCTGCATCAGTTGAGGAGGGTATTAGGTATTATCATCTGCCCCTGACGTATGGTATTAGTTGTAGTCTGCTACTTAGTATGTTTTATGGAAATGGTCATTATGAGTATTACTTCTTGAATTCTGATTTTGTGCTTTCAGAAGTTCCAGCTTACAAACATCTGAACAAATACAAATATTACAATTTTGTACCTACTGTTATATTAGATACAGCTTATGCTCATAGACATAACTTAACTAGTATGCTAACTGACATAAAAAATAAATTTGTGGATCAAGTAGAGGATAGGCATAGGTCATTATTGGTTAAGCTTAACAATAGAAAAGGGAAAATTGAATGGGCCCGCGAAGAGTTGGTTGACAACGCTACGGAAAGTTATGGCCCAATAGCTTTGGATAGGGCAAAACGAGGAAAACTTTGCACCAGTACAGACATATTATGACACCATATTTGTGGGAAGGAGTGTGCACGACCGCATCTTCAACATTGATGCCTTTTCACAGAGGGTTTTTGCAGGATGCAGTACAAGGGAATTATGTATTTGGTATGTGTGAAAATGCGTATGTCCGATTGCCAAGTAATTGGTATGGCACATGTTATGTGGCCGTTGTGTTTCCTAAGATATACCACGTAGAAGATTTGAAGAGTTTGGAAGAGAAGTCACCACATAGAGAGAAACGTGGTGCCAGTGCAGGAGAGATTGTAGGAGATGTGTTTGGAGCAATTATTCCCAATTTGGGAGTGGCCCTAAATGATGTCAAGATCAGAAGGTTGTCAACTATATTGGATAAGTTGTCAGTCAATACAGCTCAGTCATTGTTACTCGTAGATGGAGAGAGGGTTGAGATAAGAGCTATGGTGATGCAAAACAGTCTTGCTTTAGACGTGTTATTGTCAAAAGAGGGCAGAGTCTGTAAAATGCTGAGGGTTCAAGTGCTGTACTTATATCCCAGACCATAGTAAGGATCTGAGGAAGTATATAAGTAACATCACCACTAGATCCATGATTTGACAACTGAGGGATTTTTGGAGCAAAGTTGGAAAGGGTTTGGAAAAGTTATAAGTTGGTTTGCAAGCCTTGGAAAAGGAATCATTGGTTATATCTTTAAACAAATAGTATTAGTTGTGGTATGTGTCATCTTGTTGATGGGGACAGTAAAGGCTTACAAGTGCCATCAGTCGAGACAAGCTGAAAATTCTCTTAGATATCGAGAAAGTAGAATGGAGAGATTACAGGACAGTCACTATGAGATTCTTAAGAGCTTAGATTGGTTTCGACAGGGGAGACTGGCTACAATATCTGTTTAGATCCGTTCTTTCTACAGAGAGTTGTAATGTGGGTATGATGGCGCTTGTCATCAGACGGGGTACTGTTAGAGAGTAAATTTTGCTCTTTCATTTGTAAGGATACATTATAATCATGGGTAGTCCGCACCTACATATAATCCTTTATTGTATTAACTTAGAACCTTAGAACGTGAACTGTAATAATATGAAAGGTGACGTGTTAGGGATATTTTCAATGTGAATGTGAAGAAATTAGCGTTGCAACTACGTGTGATTAGTTGAAAACATTAATGTGCAGAATTTGTTCAAGTTGCTGACAAATAATGTGTTAATTTAGGTCTGCTCAGTAAATAATGTTCATATTATATATCTAATTTCATGAGGCTGTGAGCCATTTCTTATGTTGACTGTTTCTGCAGACCTGAATTACATTTTTCCCCTGGAAGCTCTTTCATTAGATGTCACTGTGAAATGTATGTGTATGTTGAGTTTGTTCCTTCTCACATTTCTGTTGCAGGTGGAGAATTCATCTTTGTTAGCTAGAATAAGGTTTTGTTTTAGGAGTTAGGCTTCGGGAGGAGAGGATATATTGAATGTTGATACTGTTAATAAAGAACTATTGTACTTTCTCATCGGAACTAGCTTGGGACTCAAGGATATCTTGCCAAGGCCTGAGAGCATTGCTGCCATGTGGAAAATCACCTACGAAGAGGTGGCTTGGCTGGATGGTGAAATGCTGCAATGCAACTTGGGATACCACCTATAAGATTGATGTATTGGAGTTAGGGACAGCATCCAGGGACTTCTGGCTTGTCTTGAGAGAAAGAGCATCATAGAACAAGCTCTGTGTCTCTATGCTACTTGACCCATCTAAACGTGAAGAGACTTCTTAGGAAGACTTTACATGCTGACACCTTAATGGATCTTGCCTTGGGAAATGCTAAGTAGGGATGTCATGCTAGTTGTAGTGTAGGGACAGACTAATGCTTTAAACCCACTAACTTCCAATGAAGGGGAGTCTTGACAACTGTCCAGTCATTTTCTGTATTCTGGTTCTTAAACTGATTATTCTGCGCATGTTGCACTGCTTTAACTTCAAAAGTACGTTTGGCTTTGTGTTAGTTCCAATGTATTTCTACACCCTCATGTAGAGGTGCCTATATGCCCAACAGTTCTTGGCTTTGTAATAAACTAACTAAACTGAATTGGGAGTCTGTAATTTTTATGAGTCATAGTTCATTGGAACTGTAATGGTTGATTGTTTAACTATTTCCCCCCACGTTTTCATGATAAGAAAAAGTCATCGACCCAAGGTTCCAGAGCAGACCTAGAATGTGGAACCCGGCTCCATCATGTACTAAGACACCCTTACTGGCCCATGTTCTTTGAGCACTTGTAGGTCAGTTTAACCCTGTAAATTACAATGCAATAAGGAAAATGCTATGGTGTTCAGCGGTATGGATCATGACATGTTTGTAGTTGTCTGGTGAGGGCCAAGATTGGCACAGGAACTAAACATTGTTAGAGTGAGAAATAAAATGTAAGAGACAGGCAAATGGAGTGAGACAACAAAAGAAGGATGGAAAGAATGCAAGCAAAGAAATATAGTAGAGAAAGCAGGTGACAAAGAAGGTTGGAAGGAAAAAAAGACAAATGAAAAAAGGAATTGAGAACAGAAAGGAGAAAAAGTGAAGAAAAAAAGAAGGAAACTTTCCTTGGGGGTACAGCAACAATTCTTACTGACCTTCCTCGAAAGGTTCAGCATGGCATAATTCTAACACATACCCAGGTTCTGCCATATATTCAAAGTGGTGGTATTTTATTTAGTTGGTGACTCCCTTGCTACCAAGCAAGTAACCTACGTAATCTCTTGCTTGATCAGCAGATAGGCAAATATTTACTAAAAGAGTGTTGAAAACTATGGCTTTTTAAGTTTTAAGCATGGATGGCAATAGTTTCTTCAGTGCATCAATGTTAGACCTGTCTGCCTTAGGGTGCTTCCCCCAAATAAATGTACCTGTTGCCCTTCATTTTAGCTGCAACTCATTTTTGTTGGTCTTAGGACTCTGTGCACTTTACCACTGCTGACCAGTGCTAACGTGCTTGTGCTCACTCCCCTAAACATGGTAAAATTGTCTTACATCTAATTGGCATATTTAATTTACTTATAACTCCCTTGTAAAATCATATACCATGAACCCAGGGCCTGTAAATTAAATGCTACTAGTGGGCCTACAGCACGTATTGTGTTACCCACTTAAGTAGCTCCTTAAACCATGTGCCATGCCTGCCATTGCAAACTGAATCTATTTTAAAACTACCAATCGATTTGGCATTTTAGCCCCTTTGCCAAATCTTAAACTCCACCTTTATTGCATTTAAAACACCCTCTAAGGTCAGTCCATAGGGCAGGGTGAATTGTAATTAAAAGGTTGGACATGTACTTTTACGTTTTACATGTGCTAGAAGAGAAAACACTCCTAAATGGAATTTTCAATACTGCAAGACCTACCTGTCCAATAGGATAACAGTAGGTTGCATTATTACATTTAATAAGATAGGAGACGGGTAAGTATTTCATGTTTGGTATCTTGTAATTGTAATTTAAAATCCACTTTAATGGTACAGTCAGATTTTAAACTACAATTTTGAATATACCACTTTCAGATAGTTGACATTTTCCTGCCCTATGCCATTTTGTGCCTGACGTCTGTCCTAGGTCACATGACTGGGTGTAGTTGGCAGTTCGACTTTGTGAATTTCTCCAAGACAGTCCCAGAATAGAGGGATTATATGTGCCTGAATCTGCTGTCAGAATGGGGGCAGACCTGGGCACAACCCCACTTATAACTTAATAGGTTATGCTTTGCCTTCACACAAAGGTGTCACCACTTTATTATTCCTGCAGCCATCTTGGAACCAGGGCAGAGGATTCAGGACATTCCAAGGACTTCAAAGAGAAACCTCTAGAAACTTCTCCTACTTCAAATAAGGCATCAGGTATAAACATAAGGGCCCTCAGATCCATTCTTCAGTTCACTTTCTGGACCTGCGGAAAGACTCCTCAAGGACTGCCTGCTGCTGTGGCCGGCTGTGTACTGCACAAGACTGCTTTACTGCATCTAGACGGACTGCTTTGCTGCATGGAGCCTGCCATGAACCCTCAGAGGTCGGGCCCTGCTTCTTGAGCCATGCTTCTTTACCTGAACCCAGGACTAAAGAAGGGACCTGAATGGCTAGTTTGCTGGCCTCCTGTTCATAGACATAAGGACATAGCAGGCTCTCACCATCTTGAACCTGCACCTGGACCCAGCCTGAGTGAGCCTTAGCCCCCCAATTAGCACTCCTCCAATCCTGGACCCTAGGTGGTGGTGCTAAAGGTGCCTAGTTAACCCAAATCAAAAACCTGGGACAGAACATTTTTGGCTAAAAACTACTTTGAGAACTGAGGGAAGACCTGGACCCACCTACTCGTCTATCCATCAAAAGTGCATTGCTGGTCGGCCTGATTTCGTGGCTGTTCTCACCATGTTCTTCTCCACAGCATATAATCCTGTTCTTAGGTCCTTCTCCCGATGGGTATCTGACCCCCTGCCACTCTCGTCGGTTACAGCCTCCTGCCTTGTCCTCCTGGAGATTCCATAAACATGACTAAGTATCAGTCCTGGTTCCTCAGAAGCGATGCTCTCACGATGCCCTCCTTCTGACAGCATCGACTCTCAGTTTTATATTTCACTTGAGTATTGTTGTGGCCAAATAGGGGGAAGGGAAGTTAGGGAGGGTACTGCAGGGAAGGAAACCTAGAAGGAAAAAGGTTGGTAAACAATTCTTAGTTCTTCTTTCACAAATAATTGTTTTTACATTTCACATAAGGAAATGCTGGTCACTTACATTAAGACAGCAACATCCAGAATTACAATTCTGTATGTTACATACCACAAAGGTCTTGATATTCCTAAAACAAAAGGTTTTACAGTTATTTTCAAGGTTCATTGTGAGCTCCCAAAACAAGCCTAAATATCCATTGACAAATCTCTACTGGGGGGAACTAGGAGTTAGTTCCCAATCTGTCTCTCGTGCTATGTTTAGTTGATCTCCCTTCACCAATTACTAGTGCAGACCTAAATATGCCCCTCAACTCGACACCTTACCAGAGTACTGATTTTTTCCCTATTTACCAGAAGAATTTCTGCTTGAGTGCCAGAAGGCAATATCTAATCTGAACGTCTAAAGAAGGTGAGAGGGAACTGAAAGTACACAGTTAGAGAGCACGATGTCAGGAAATATGTGCAGCCTTGATCTGAAGGAAGCCCAGAAGAGCTCTCTGAAATCGAGAGAACCTCTTGGGATGTTGGCTCCTCAATGTGACAGCTCCTTTAAAAAAACATGAATAGCAGGCACAGCTGAAAGGACACAACCTCTTTAAATAGACGAGCCAGCTCAGAAAGCGGCACCCTCAAGCATATTCAGAACTTGCACCTGATGGCAATGAAGTCATCAAAGTCATCAGAAATAGTCTTCAGGTCGAGCAGGTCATTTGAGCATGTTCCAGATGCACACCTGCTGCTAAAGGGAAACAACATGAATACACTAGAGTCATCACAAACAAATGAGTCACATAGTTATGTTATGTAATATATGTAAAGTGGAGCTTTCACTCCGAGGAGCATCATGGCACTATGCAGAGCCCTAATGTACAGACACACCCATAGCTGACAACTCAGATGAGCGTTTGACAAAGAGCATCTGGTGCATTCAAAATCCAGGTTTTCAGGGTTTTCCTGAAAATAGTCTCTGTTGGAATAAAATGCAGATGACTAGGAAGCAGGTTCCAGGCTTTCGTCCGGGATTTGGTCCCTAGGACCACAATTGATTTTCCATCCTTGGTCACAGCTGAGGATCTGAGAAGGCAATGCATAACATAGGGAGTAAACATGGACGGAAGGTCATTGGGACCTGAGGATCTGAAAGCTCTGTGGGTAATTACCGGGATCTTGAAAAGGATTCTTTTGTAGATAGGCAGCCAGTGTAAAATTTTAGGGCAGCTGAGGCTGAAGAGCCTCTGGGCCATTTTAAGACTAACCATGCAGCTGCAAGTTGGACTATCTGCAGTTTGTTTAGGACTGACTTATTGGTACCTACATATAAGCTGTTACAGTCATCTAATCTCAAGGTGATTAGGGTCACTGCCTTTCTGGCCATGCAGGGGAGTAGATCAAAAAACTTTTTGAGGGGCTTTATCAGGTAGAAAGAAGTACCTGCCACTGCTAAGTATTGCTGCCGAAAAGATAGTGATGAGTCAAATTTCACCCCCAAGTTCTTTACTACATTCACTATGTTGGGAAGGGGAGGGATGTCTTTGGACCACCATAGGCCGGTGAGAAGGTATTGGATTTTCCTAATGGCATAATCTCAGTTTTTCCCACATTACACTTCGGGTGATTCACTTCCATCCTTTGAAATACGGCTGTAAGACAATGTTGTACATTTTCTTCAGTCAGGGTGGAGTGTTCGTCTAACACCAAAATAAGCTGTATATCGTTAGCATACGAGATAGTCTCAATATTGAAGGACGGTATCAGCCTGATGAGGGGTGTCATATAGGCATTAAAAAGCGCTGGACTTAGAATGGAGCCCTGTGGAACCCCAGAAAGAAGTTTTTTTTCTGCTGACTGATAAAGGCCAAGAGTGACATTTTGTCTTTGGTTGAGCAGAAAAGATTTTAGCCAGGCGAAGGCCAGATGAGAAATGTCATATGTTTTGAGACGGTCCAACAGGATGTCATGGGAGACCATATCAAATGCAGTTGATAAGTCTAATAAAATCAGCACAGCATTTTTTCCCTGGTCTAAAGCAGATTTAAGGGTTTCTGTAGCGCATAGTATCGCTGATACTGTCGAGTTCTTGGGCCTGAAGCCTGATTGACAAGGCTGTAGAATATTCGTCTCTTCTAAATAGGACAGAAAGTGAGTATTGACTAGTTTCTCAATGATTTTACTGAGGCACGGAAGCAGGGAGATAGGAAGGAGATTGGAGAGAGTGGTAGGGTCTGCAAGTTGTTTTTTCAGAAGGGGTTTAACTGCCACAATTTTCCATTCCATAGGTACTTCTGCTCGTGAGAGGGAGGAATTTATTATCTTATTTATGACTGGGTTAATATTGTCACTAATAACATGCAGAATCTGTGGGGGGCAGGGTCAAACAGAGACCCTCATTTACAGGAGAGAATGGCATGGAGTGACTGTTCTAGGCTAATAGTTGAAAAGCTTGGAGGGTCAATCATCACATACAAAATTAGGAGATACCTCTGTGGGAAATGAAAGGGGCATTTTGAAATCTTTTTGTAGAATTTGGACTTTCTCTTCAAGGAAATCAGCAATAGGATTGCATTGACTCTGCAATGGAGGAATCTCTTGCTGAAGTATTTTAAGGGTGAGTGAAGGAGTTCACTATCTTAAAAATAGTTTTTGAGTCCGAGTCAGCAAGCTTAAGTAGATTGGTAAAGTAGGATTTCTTTTAGACTTTAATCTGTTGGTGGTAGTTGTTAAGAGCCCCTTTGAACCGAGTTAATTCTTCTTGTTTGTAGCTTCTCCGCAATCTGCGTTTTAATTTTCTGCAATGGCTGTGTAATTTTATCAGCTTTTGGGTGTACCGGAGGAACTGGAGAGGCAAAGATGTTACTCAGTGTAGATATCCATAAATTAAAGTTCTGGGTGTGCAGTGATGGGTCCCCTGTCAGACTAGGCCTATAGGCAGATGCTTCTATATTAAGATCTGGGCGGGCTGACATTTTCTTCCATTTGCGCGTAGGTTAGTGTTTTCCCACGATGGAACCTAAAGGAGTATTAGTGCAGTGGCACCTAATATCGAAAGATATGTACTAATGATAGGACCAGGTTAGGATAACTGGAGAGTTAACTTTTAAGGTTGTGAGATTAGAAAAAATGCCTTCAAGAGTATGTCCTGACCTGTGCGTGGGGACAGATATCCGCTGACCCAGGCCTAAGGTTTCTATTTTTTCTAAAAAAAAATGTGTTACTCCAGGGTCGTTTTGCATATCTAAGTGAAGAATAAAATCCCCGATTAGGGTAAAGTTGTAGAATCTAAGAGTTTTGCTTTTTTTTTTAAACAGATTTTTATTAAGTTTCGTCAAACATCTTACATGCAGATAGCATAAACGGGTTTACGTCAGTACAGCACAATTCCAGTATAATGTAACTTTATCCCGCACCCCCTGCTACTCTCTACATCCCTCTACCCCCTCCCCCTCTACTCCCACCCCCTTTAGTCAGTGTGCCTCCTACTCCCTCCCCTATAGCGTAATATAAACCTTTGTGCTGCGTCACTCAGCTCTTCCGAGGGTAATCATAAACATAGTCGTCAATAGTTCGATGACCCAATCAACATGGAAAACATAGCATATGGTCCAGGTAATCTTTCATTCGTTTTCCAGAGGTGTGTAACCCACCACATGTACTGGAGTACCATGGCCTAGCCATCATCGCATCCCGCAGATACCCCCGCTCCCCCCGCATCGGGTTCAAGTGTCTGATCCACTGGCGTCTCCATCCCCTCCTCCTCACTAGCCTCTATTGTCGATTGAAGATCCGCCACTAGTGCACCCCACGCCCTGGCCGCTTCCAGCGCTTTATCGTTAGAAGTGCATCTGGCTAATTGCAATCTAAGAGTCCCTTCACTATTTGCCCATTGTTGGAAACTCCCCCGCCATCTCAGATAGCTTGGGCCCCCCTTGGATTTCCAGTGCATAGTGAGTTCCCTCTTAGCCATAATCAACCCCAAGTCAAGGAATTTACTTGTAATTTTGGTGGCTGGTGTGTGTGGAAACCAGAGTAAAAGGCAGGTCCCCATATTCACTTCAACTTGACGCCCGTGACCTCATTCAAACATGTCCAGTACGTGCCCAGTCCTGCACAGGACCAAAACATATGGCCAAAGTCGGCTCCTTCCACGGCGCATCGAGGGCACACTGAATGAGCTCCCCCAAAGATCTGCTGTATTTTAACCGGCGACCAGTAAGCCCTGTGTAGTGTAAAATATTGGACCAGCTGGAACCGAACATTGCGCGTGCCCTTCCAGGCTCGCCGTACTAGCTGTGGCCAGGTCGCCTCCGGTATCGGTTGGCCGAGGTCCTCCTCCCAGCGTTCCCTCAACTGATCCAAGGGTGGTGGTCCCTCCAGTGCCAATCTCCTATATAAACAGGTGATAGCCTTGAAAGTGCCAGCAGCCATCGTAACATATTGACAGCCCAGTGATGTGGGCGGCTCTGCCAGACCCGTCTTCCAGTACTTCTGTATTCCCGACACCAAGGCTGTATGTAACAGAAAATCACCCCTCGGTAAATCAAAGGTGCTCTGCAGTTCGGGAAACGGCAGTAAGGTACCATCACTATACAGGTCCCCTATCATGTGGACACCACGTTCTTCCCAGCCTGCTAGTGCTGACCAATCCCCGCCATGAGGGAGGGCAGTGCACATGCCCAGAGGGATCTCCGGGGCATACGGGCTGGGAATTCCCGCCCGTTTCTGGCTACGCAGCCAGCATTGGCGAAGGGTGCGTTCCTCGAGAGTGAGCTGGTCCAACCGGAGCCCCTGCTGGAGCACTATGAAGGACAAGATATGGCGCTGAATAACTCTACCCTGTGGGCCGTCCGGACCTCTAAACTCCCGTGCCACAGCCTGTGTGAGCCGTTGCAGCTGCGCTGCCAGGTAGTACCATTCAAAATCAGGCACCGCCAGACCTCCTTCCTCCCGCGATCTGAGCAGGGTGTTCAGGGCCACACATCTCCTACCGGAGCCCCAGATGAACCCTATCACCATCGACCGCAGCATCCGAAAAAAGCGCAGCAGCACCCCCCTATAATATTGTCCCTGCCGGGCTCGTGCCGCTAGAGGCTCAATCGCCAGCGCGAAGAGGAGCGGAGACAAGGAACAACCCTGTCGGGTGCCTCGCTCCACTGGGCATGCCGCAGACACCGAACGACCTGTACGGACCCTGGCGGTGGCAGAGTCATACAGCAGCTGCGTCCAACGGACAAAGCCATCTCCTAATCCGAACCTACGAAGTTGTAGAATCTAAGAGTTAACGTGCTCATAATGTCTCGTAGGCTATTCGAGAAATGAAGATAAGGTCCTGGGGATGGTAAATCAGGGCTCCAGAGAAGTAGAAGAAGCCATCTAATGGAAAGCAGAAGCCAAGACACTCCCCACCTTTAAGCTCTGCAATTCCAAATGTGGAGCATTTAAGTTTGTTGTGATAAATAGTCGCGAGCCCACCTCCCCGTTGTTCATGTCTATCCTGTCTGTAAATTAGATAGCCTGGGGGGAGGGCACAGACAATATCTGGGTTACAGCATGCTTTGAGCAGGGTTTCCTATACAAAAAGGCAGCCTAGATAATCATCTAAGATCATATCAAAAAAGTTCTGGGCATGTTTACACAATGATCTGGCATTGATTAAACCACCTATTAGCCAATTTGAGGACTGGCCAATACTCATAGGCGTTTCATGTGAGGGCTATAGTTTGCTTTTTCATCCTTTACAGCAGATAGGACCCTTCCATTTATTCACCTCTAGGTGGTTATTGAAGTTCCTTTAAATTTTATTAAGGTCGAGGAGTGATTCCATTGACATTAACATACCAGGAGAAAGTCGGGCAGCGTTTCTGGTACTGTCCCCTGTCCGAACGCGGACAGGCGCAGACGGGCTCTCCGGCGTGTCTGCTGCGCGCGTCTGGTGCGCGTCCATGGTGGCGGGTACATTAAATAATGTGTGCCCACCAAGGACTAGACTGCTGCGTACAAGATGGCCATACTTCTGGGTGAGAAGCCTGAGTGCCTCATTCCCAGAAGAGGTAGGGAGAGAACAATGCCTAACAGGGTGGAAACAAGCTGAGCACGAGGGGAGAGGACCCCTGGAACCGTTAGTTGAGGCTTGATAATAGTATTTAAAAATAGTGTTTAAATAATTATCTCCAAGTGAATATTAAAGTAATATGATTAGGCAGAAACGTCATTCCAATGGCAGCATCAAATTCAATTAAAACATATTACCCCCACACACTTCAATCAATAATAAAATGTAATCCCCCCATAAAACAGCACAAATAATGCAGTAAGTGCCAATTTAAAACGTTGTGCCTTGACAGCGTCCGCTGCGCATCCATGGGCACATTAAATAATGTGTGCCCCTCCAATGGCAAAACAGCTGCTTGCAAGACGGCCGTACTTCCGGGTGAGAAACCCGAGCACCTCAATCCCTGAAGAGGTCGGGAGAGAGCGAGAGGCCAACAATGCTTAGCAGGGCGGAAACAAGCAGAGCGTGAAGGGATATAATAAGCTCTAAGTGAACATTAAAGTAATATGAATAGGCTTAAAGCTAATTCCTATAGCAACATCAAATTCAATTCAAATTCAATTCCAATATATAACCCCACACAATTTAATTGATTACAAAATAAAACTCCCCCATGAAAAAGCATGAATATTGCATTAAGTGCCAAGTTACAATGTCATGCCTTGTCAGAGTCCACCCCTTACTGGCATAAAGAGATTACAGTAATGCAACATATCTTTTTGTTTAACCGGTTGCATGCCGAGGATATAAAGGTTATGTCCTCAACTGTGGCGCTGGTGTGCTGAGGACGTAACCGATACTTCCTCGGCCCCCCACTGAGAAATCCCTCTGCTGTGAACAGCAGAGGAATTTGCTTTTAATTTCCTTTTATTTGCCTTTAGGAGGTGGGGAAGAGCTTCCTCAAACTCCAGAGGCATTTTTTTTCTTTCAATGTAATGACGATCACGCACATGGCACGATGACATCTTTACACTGAAAATGAAACTGAAATAAGACGATCAGCTCATTTCAGTATTACTGCTTCGGTGCCGATGGGGCTATCTCAGCCCCCCGAGCACCGGAACAAACGGGAGGGATATCATTGGAAAGGGGAGAATCTCACCTGTCCAATGGTACCCTTTCCTAGTAGAGCCCAGCTTGGGGATCGCTGCAGGAGGGCGACCTCCAAGCAAGGATCCACCACTAGACACCAGGGAGGGGGAGGAGGCCCCTTGGGCAAGTGCTTTTGCTCCCCCCAATGTATTTGTCAAAAATGTGTCTTTCTGCCCCCTTAGAGGAAGACAGCCCACTAGTATGCCAGAAACAATTTTGTTCAGTAGAGCTGGCGTGAGGCCTGCCCAGAATTGGCATGCCAATCCCCCAGCGCCTCCCAACAAAATAGCCAATCTTTCTGCCAACCCTGGGGGGGAAGATGGGGCAAAAGCCCCCAATCTGCCCCCAGGGGGGGATAAAGCCCACTAACCACCAGGGAGTATTTTGTTTTTACCCAGCGTAGGGGTGGGGGCTTCCCAGAATGCACATGCCAATGCCCCACCCTACCCACAAAAACGGGCATAGTCTTTCTGCTGACCCCAAAGGGGCAGAAGGGGGCAATAGCCCATGGTCTGTCCCCTGAGGACAGAAAGCCCACTAGGTAGTCAGGGACTACTTTATTTTAGTAGAGCAGGGGTGGGGACTTCCCTGAATGGGTATGCTAATGCCCTCACCCACCCAAAAAATATCCACAGCCTTTCTGCCCCCCATGGGGGAAAGATGGGGGCAATCACCCCGGTCTCCCCCCAGGGGGCAGACAGCCCACAAAGCACCATGGAGTACTTCTTTAGCCAGAGTAGGGGTGGGGCTGACTAGAATGGGCATGCCAGTGCCCCATCACACTCAGAAACAAAATGGGCAAAGTCTTTCTGTGCCCCCAGGGGACATATAAGTGCAATAGCCCCCGATCTGCACCCCTGGGAAGGCAGAAAGCCAACTAAGCACCAGGGACTTTTTTGTTTGTATGTGAGAGGAGGGGGATGCCCAGAATATACAAATCAATGCTCCCCTCTCTCTCCCAAAAATAGAGCCACAGTCTTTCTGCTCTCCCTCTGGGGCAGATGGGGCAATCGTCGCAAGTCTGCCCCCCCACTGGGAGGGGGCAGAAAGCCCACTAAGCACCACAGAGTATTTCTTTTAGCCAGAGTAGGGGTGGGGGCTGCCCAGAATGAGAATGCCAATGCCCCCAACCCACTCAAAGAACAAAATAGGCACCATCGTTCTGCCCCCCCTAGGGGGCATATGGGGCCAATAACTCCCAATCTACACCCCCAGAAAGGCACAAAGCCTACTAGGCACAAGGGAATTTTCTGGTTGTGTGTTAGAGGTGGGTCTGCCCAGAATAGACATGTCAATGCACCCCAAATAGCCATAGTCTTTCTTCCCCCCTGGGGGGAGAAGGGGCAAAAGCTCCTAGGCACAGGAGAAATTTGTATGGACATATCAGGGAGCTTCACGTTAGGCAAGCTTTGTTCCCCCTTTTTTGTGCACACATTTTGGCCATTTCTGCCTTTCTTGGAGCAGATCAGTAATATTTTTACGCTCATCTGCCCCCAAGGGAGGCAGAGAACCATTAGACACTAGTGAATTTTCTGTGTGTGTGTAAACTGGAGTTTGGCTGATAGTCTGTGTGTACTGGCATTTCGCTGGCTGTGTGTGAACCTGTATTTTGCTGGCAGTGTGTGTTCTTTTGCGCTTAGCTGGCAGTGTGTGTGAACTAGCGCAAGGCTGACAGTGTGCGTGGACTGTCGCTTGGCCAACAGTCTGTATGTATGTTCCTTGGCTGGCAGTGTGTGTGGACTGTTGCTTGGCTGGCAGGGTGCGTGGACCTTCGATTCGCTGGTGGTGTGCGTTGATGGTGCATGGCTGGCAGGGTGCATGGCTGGAGCTTGGCTGGTGGTGTCCATGCATGCTGCTTGGCTGGCTGTGTGCGTGGATGAAGCTCGGCATGTGGTGTGAATCCATGACGTTTGGCTGGCAGTGTTCGTGGATGGCGTTTGGCTGACGATGTGCACGGACTATCGCTTGGCTGATGGTGTGTGTGAATAGAGCTTGGCTGGCAGTGTGCGTAGCTAGCACTTGGCAGGCGGTGTGGCTTGCGTGGATCCACCAGTGTTTTATTACCCAGAATGCCCTGCAAACCACAAATGTAGCTAAAAAGTCACACTTTCCTCACATTTCTGTGTGGAAGAATTCTCGGATCACCATGCTAGCACAAGTTTCCCACCACCCAGTATTCTCCTCGGTCTCCTGATAAAAATGATACCTCACTTGTGTGAGTGACTGCAGGGGTCCTGCCAAGCAATTTACTGCCTCAAGACCGCAGCGCCACCGCAGGGAACTGCGGTTCCCTGGTGGGGGTCCCAGAGAAGCACGACTGCAAAGGTTGTAATTCTGACCACCATCACCGCCCCACCACGAGTTTGGCTGTAAGAGAACCGCCGGACTCATAATTACGCCCTTAGTGTTCCAAAGTAGAAGTATGGAATGGATGGAATGCTGACCGAATCAAACATTCAGTGTGGGCTGGACTATTCCAATTGGGAGTCAGGTCAAAACTGATTTGCATATGGCTGGGTCAGCATTCCATCCATCAACTGTTCTCTTTGCTTCTATTGCCCTAAGTGGGAAGGGTATGCCCAGACGTGCGTCCCGTGCTCTCTGTTGCATTGGATTCAAGATAGCCTGGTGGATGAGGGGTGATAAGCCGAAGCCAGTCCCAGGATGCTTGTTTCTAGTCCAGGGTAGGCAATTCGGCTGTACTGTTCCCACGGGGAGCAGGGTTCAGACTGATTTGCATAGGACTGGGTCCAAACTGAGGTGGCGTGGTGAGCAAAAAAATGATGGCCTATACCCAGATCCATGACTAGGGGTGAATGTTTGATTTGTTCAGCATTCCATCCATCATCTGTTCATTTTGCTTTTGTAGCCCCAAGTGAGAAGGGTATGCCCAGACGTGGGTCCCGTGCTCACTGATTCAGATCAGTGCACGTTATCTTCATAATCCAATATATAATTGGGCTTGAACATCATAAACTGTATTCAGAAGGTTATGTTCTTGTTTAAATCATAAGCACAAAGTTACAACCCCAACCAGGTTAGGTTGAACTTAGTGAACCCTGTTAATATTTTTACACAAATAAAATATTTAAAAGTAATATTTTTTCTCCCCAACGATATCTTATGAATTCATTAAACATGTATACCAGGTGGATTTCTGGTATCTTTGTGTAGAGATGTGCAGGGCCATCTAGGCCATTTCAATCCAAACTGGCATAACTCATATCCTAGGGAGCACCTTGTGGGACTAAAACAGAATTAGGGAGAGAGCAGTACATTTTGCGCCGTATTAAATGTACGGCACTCCATGACGCAAGGAGTTACAGAAACATCAGTAATACATCAGTAATACTGATGTATCTGTAGATGCCAAAGTGGCACATCGCTGGGGTGTGTCTGAAAACAGACGCAACTCCACCAATGTGTCCTTTCACATGGGGCAAACCCCATGTGAAATGGCTCGCAGCAGTCTTATGCCTGCTGTGAGGCGGGCAAAATATATTGACGCAGTAGCGTCCTAGAAGTGTTGCAGTGAAATCTCAGAGATTTCACTGCACCTCTTTTATGACCATTTATTGCGGGGGAAAGCCCATCCTGCATAAAGTATACCTGATGCAGGAATAATGTAGCGCAGGCCTTTACAAAGGGATGCATCTGATTAGATGCGTCACAAAAAGTGACAAAAAGTGACACAACAGCGACATAAAGAAGACCAAAGATGTTTTTGCATCTCCTCCGCAAACTTGGCTGGGAGGAAACAGGAACTTGATTTTAAAGTTTGATTTTAGAGCTGAGAAATCTCTTTAAAAAGTGATCAATTATGGGGTGCGGGATTAGAGCCCAAGCGAGATGGCAACTATCTCCAGAGCCCTGTTGTGCCAGCTGTTCTCCGGTGTGAATTCATGCCGAGAAACACTTCAAAATCTCTTCAAAATTGTCTGATGAACATAAGAGTTCTGTGAGCATCATTTGTTTGCCTTTTGGTGTTTTTTTTAGAATGATGCTACCTGATATAAACTTTGTGAGTCGGACCACACGTCTCTCAAAATGGCGGCAAGCCCAGTAAGTTCTTCCGACCATGACGAAATTATTGCATGAGAGCATGTTGCCATTAACTGCAATCTCCAGCGCAAGGCAGACATCGGGTACTCAAACTGTAAAGCTTTCAAAAGAAACAATTGATGGACAGAATGCTGAACAATGTCAAACATCCACCCCAGTACAGAGATCTGGGCCTAAATCCACTGATTTATTTTGCTCACCATGCCATTCTAGTTTAAACCCAGTCATGAGGACTGTCCAGCCCAAACTGCCAGGCAAGGTGGTCATCTCTAAACCAGTAACAAGCATCCTGGGACCAGTTTCGAAATATCACCCATCCACAGCCAGGCTAGCTTGACTAAAGTGGCATGGAGAGCAAGTGGACCACATTTTTGACGCCCTAAGTGGGTAGGGTATGCCCAGACTTGGGTTGTGGACCCACTGTCTCACTGAATTAAAGGTAGCCTGTCTGATGAGGGGTGAAACCTTGAAACCAGTGACAGAATGCTTGTTTCTGGCCCAGGGCGGACCTGGCCTAGAAGTTGGGGCTGAACTGTTTCCATGGGGGTGGTGTGGTGAGTAAAAAAACAATGAATTACACCCAGATCTGTGACTGAGGGTCAGTGTTTGATTAGTTCAGCATTCCGTTCCTCATTTGTTCTTTTTGCTTTGGTCGCCCTAAGTGGGAAGGGTTTGCCCAGACATGGGTCCTGTGCTCACTGTGCCAATGGATTCAAGCTAGCATGGCCGATGAGGGGTGATATCCCGAAACCGGTCCCAGGATGCTTGTTTTTGGTCTAGGGAGGACAAGGCCTGGCAGTTCAGGCTAGACTGTTCCCATGTTGAGCAGGGTCAAGACTGATTTGCATATGATTGGGTCCAAACTGGGGTGCGTGCTGAGCAAAAAAACAATGGATTAAACCCAGATCTGTGACTGGGTGTGAATGTTTGGTTTGTTCAGCATTCCGTCCATCATCTATTGGGTCTCGTGCTCACTGTGCAACTGGATTAAAAATAGCCTGGCTGATGAGGGGTGATACCCCAATACCGGTCCCAGGATTCTTGTTTCCAGTCCAGGGAGTACCTGGCCTGGCAGTTCAACCAGCACAGTTCCCATGGGGAGCAGGGTCAAGACTGATTTGTACACAGCTGTGTCCACCCTGATCTGTGACTGGGGATGGATGTTGGATTCGTTTCAGTATTCTCTCCATCATCTGTTCTTTTTGCTAGTGATGCATCCACAGCAAGAAGCCCACCAGGCACATAGTGTTCCACCGGTTCGTACATTTTTATGTGCATGGTTGTTTTTTATGCTGGTGCTCTTACTTTAGAATTGATTGCCTTCATGTAGCTTTCTTTAATAATACTAAGTGAAGCAGCGGGAACGCGGTTTGCTTCTGCCAAGTAGATTAAAATTGCAATATGCTGAATCATGCCCAAATGTAATTTGTAGATAGTGCCATTGCTTCCACTATGTCCCGAATTTAATTCCAGTAACGATAGATCAATCTTATTAATCGCAAAGAATTGAATAACAACATTAGGTTCACCTCCGCATAAGCAAACTGTCCTTCGCAGCCAAAGCACTGATCAGTGACTCAGCAGGCTCACTCAGAGCAAGCCAAAATGTTGGCTTTAGGTTGTGGCCAGGAGTCGGTCTTAATGCAAAGAACAGAGAGATGGCTCAGCACCAGGGACGTTTAGAGAACATTACCTGTTCCTTTTGAAAGCAAAGTTTTTGTCCATTACGCAGCGACTCATCATTTTAATTTTAAATGTCAAAATGATTTCTGCATTAAAGTTCAAATCAATCCCTTTGCTCTCAGTGTCTGTACAAGAGCCCTGTTAATAGCCAAAGAACAATGCCAGCTTCAGTTTCACAACTGAACCGATCAAACATTATTAAGATGTTCCTTCGCGCCCGCCTGAAAGTCTGCTGCAAACTGGAATACACTTTCTAAATACAGAAGACGAGTCATGCGCAAAGCTTACAAAATGGCGTGCCTTTGGAAACGCATTAATACAATGGCAAATACCGTTTCTGCGATGCTGTCTCCTCCCCAAAGACTGAGGGGCTTATTTACAAGCCCCTTGCATCACCGGTGCGTCACTTTTCCCCATGTTAAAAGTAACACAGACGCATACTCTATAAAGATTTGTTGTTGTGAGTTATCAGCAGACAACCAACCAACTCTTTTGCAACCACTACAGACTCCTTGAATAAGCCCCCTCCCCCACATCACAAAGCTTAATTTATGAAAGAATGAGTGTCAGTGCCCTAAGCTTTGCTTGGAAGCCTGCAGCTGGCGCTATTAAATGTCAGTGCACCAAATACCAAGGCTTCACAGTCTTGAATCCACTGCCAGGCACTCCTTACCTCTTTATCTCACTAGTGTAGGTTCTTGCTTTCTTCCTTTGTGAGCTTTTGTCCGGCTTTCTTTTCCTCCTTCTTTTCCCCTTGTGAGTTTTTTTTCTCTTTGTTGTTCTCGGGAAATGTCTGATCACGAAAAATAAGGGCCAGTCCCCAAAAATAACTGCTGCAACCACCCCCGTTCAAAGTAGACATCAGAAACGTTCCATTTCAAGGGGTCAGCAGCATTTGAAAAGTGGACAGAAGACTATTCACCAGCTCTCAGAATGGCCCAATAGCCTTTTGACACCGTAGCTCCTCTGGAAGAATGAGCTTCAATTGAAGAAATGTCGATGCTGGCTTGCAACATAACCCATTTCCCCCCTCTGCGGAAGATGCTGGGGAATGCAGCTTTATAAAGAAAATGAGCAGAAGACATTCTGAGAGAAGAAGTACGAGCCTTTTATTCCCTCAGACAACTTACAACACAAAGATTCGGATATTCCAGGAAAGCACGATACTCCACTGCTGAGATAAATGTTTAGTTCTTCTGGCAATGGACAAAAAAAAACCTCAGTGGATGTATGTCACCTGGACGACAAGTCCAAGACTTTGATGTCTCACACTCTTTTGAAAAAGACGAGCCACAGCAACAATATCAACTTTGAAGATATTGCTTGCAATAGTAAATCAGGAGCATCAGGCCATGAAAGGAAGGCATTTGGAGCTGTTATTATTCCATATGTAATTTTACATGGAAATAGGAGGAATATTTATCTATTTGCAAATAATCAGATGTTCTCTATCAGATTTCCCAGCTATGGAGCTAACAATGGTGCAATCAGGTGGCAGACTTGATACAAAGCGCGGAGATAATGACAAGAGCACTCCGTGTTCAATAATTGGTAACTTTGTAAGCAGTTTAAAGGGTGCCAGTGGGTATTGCCTTCTGATCAAAAAGGCGTGTGAATCAGACCAATCAAGCCTTCCCCACCTGGCACACCCGGAGATCAATTTGTGATTTGTAAGCTACTTCCAATAAATAGTTAATCCAGTTTCCGTTAAATCGATGTCTTTCATCAATAACAAAAAAAAATAGTACACTATATGAAGCGTAAATTCTTCAATTTATCCTTATTTGACATGTGCCAATACATTTCGGGACTTGCCCTTCATGCAAGTGAAGATAATAGACCAGTGCTCAAAACTTGTTTATCGTGCATTCTGATTGTGACCACCATCTTAAATAAGTAGTGTAAATATTAAGTGATGCATGCAAAGATAATTGCAAGATTATCTTTGCACACATGGCTTAATCTTTACACTTTACTTGCATGATTTGTAAGGTTCTGTTATCCAGACAAATTAATGAATCTAGGTGGTACTTCAGAATCATTTGATTAATTTGGATATGTATTCCATTTTAGGAACTACACCCTGAGGAAGGGCAAGTCCAAAAATGCATTGGGTCATGTCAAATAAGGATAATTGAAGAATTTACGCTTCATATAGTGTGACAAAACACAGCATGGATGCATTACATTTTCCCATTGAAAACAGACCATTTTTTCCAATGTCCGTAGTGATAGACTTTGGACTTGGATACATCACATTTTCAACCTCAAAACGGACCAATGTTTTTGCACAGCAGTTAGCTGTGGGTTTCGGGTCCTAGCTCAGCCGGCACCTAGGGAAACCTAGCAAACTTGAACATTTATGAAACATAAACACGTATAGGAACCCAGGGTGGGGTGACTTGCATAGCTCTCAACAGATTCCCTTGTAAACCTCAAACTTTGACTAAAACAACTCATTTTCTTTACATTTTTGTGATGGAAAGTTCTGGAATATGTGGCGAGCCACAAACTTTCTTCCACCTAGTTTGCCCCAAAGTCGTGTGATAAAAATAGTACATCACTTGTGTGGGCAGGCCAGTGACCCGCAGCAGAAAATGGCGAAAAATGTAACATGGATGCGGGAAACATCCTTTACAACGCAACTTTTACCACGCAGTGCCTTTACGACGCAACTTTTACAACGCAAACCATTACAACGCATTGCACTGGGGGGCGCTCTAGGATAGGGAATAGGTTTAATTTACTATCCAACACCTTCCCTACTATCCACGGGGACTGGAGTTGGAATAGTAAATTAAACTATTCACTATCCAGCACCACAAAGCACTATGCATTGTAAAGGCATGCGTTGTAAAAACAGCGTTGTAAAGGCATGCGTGGTAAAAGCATGCGTTGTAATGTCATACATCCCATGGATGCATCATATTTTTCCACTAAAAACAGACCTTTTTCTGCAAAATGGGTTCTGTGGATTTTGGATACAAGTTTAGCCAGCACCTAGGGAATCCTAGCAAACTTGCACATTTGTGAAAACTTGACACCTTGGGGAATCCAGAGTGGAGTGACTTGTATGGCTCCCACCAGGATGTTTCACCAGAATCCCTTGCAAACCTCAACCCATGACTATAAAACACATTTCCTCACATTTCTGTGATGAAAAGTTCAAGAATCTGCAGTGAGCTACAAACTTCCTCCTACTCAGCATTCCCCAATGTCAATATAAATGGTACAGCTACAGAAAATGGTCCAAAATGCAACATGGATACATCACAACCAGACACGTGCGGGAATCCAGGGTGGATGGCGTGGCTCTCACCAGGTTAGTTTTTTACCAAGAATACCTTGCAAACCTCAAACTTTGACTAAAAAACACATTCCTGTCACATTTTTGTGATAGAAAGTTCTGGAATCTGTATGGATCCACAAACGTCCTTCCACCCAGCATTCCAGATGGTCTTCCGATGCAAATGGTACCTCATTTGTCTGGGTAGGCCTAGTGCCCACGACAGAAAACAGCCCAAAACGCAACATGGATACATCACATTTTCCCACTCTAAACTGACCCATTTTTTGCACAGTGGGTAGCTATGGATTTTGAGTCCTAGCTCAGCTGGCACCTAGAGAACACTATCAAACCTCTACATTTGTTTAAACTAGACACCTGGGGGTCCAGAGTGTTGTACCTTGCATGCATTCCATGAGGGTTTCTTACCCCCAATGCCCAGCAAACCTTAAACTTTGCCTGAAATCATGCATTTTTCTTCAATTTCTGGGATGGAAACGTGCGTAATCCACAGGAATCTACAGAATTCCAGCCACCCCTATTCATGGAATGATGAGGCCAAGTGAGCTGCTATATGAACCAATTACCTTAAAGATATGCATGAACATGATAATAAATTAGATTAGGTCTTTGCTGATAGTGAACATCTTTGTTTCCAGAAGTTAAAGAATATGGGGTGATAGAAATTCTATAGATTGAATGTGGATTACAAGAGATTGTGACTGATTTATACTGATACTCAATCTCTCCAGAAGAAGAATGCATTCTGTAACTGTGTCAAGAGAATATTGTTTTCCTCAGACCTTATCAAAATGTTGCCCAGGTAGATTATCACGCAAATGCCTTTGGATCTCAGATGTGCCATCAATGGTTGTAGGATTATTGTATAAAAGTAAGGAACCAAGGACAGACCAAACGGAAGTGCTGTACACTAGTACAACTTGTTCTCTCATTAGAACTGGAGAAACGTTTGATGGAGTAGTAAGATGGGTACTGATAGGTATGAAAACGTTAGTTCCAATTGAACCATCAAATCGAAAGGTTAAAGGAAGTCTCTGAATTGGAGAATTGTCTCCATCTTAAAATGTCTGTATAGTGTAAACTGATGAGTATTTAGGACAGGTCACAACTTCTTGTTTTTCTCTTTTTCCAAGACAAGGTTGATTAGAAAACCTCAGGGACTGAATGTGGTTATTTTATGGTGATCTGTGATAGTAACTCTTGAGATATTAGGTATGAATCTGTTTGAGAGTGTTTGAACAGGATAATTGAAAAAATATATCTGGTAAACTGAACACCCACAGTATAACCCAAGGATCTGTTGTGATCTGACACCAAAGGCCCTATTCTGATGCAGTTAGGAAGGCCTCCTAACAGCATATGTTCAGTTCGAATCGGATCGGCAACATGTCTTTCCGACTGAATCGGAAAGGTTTCCAACCAACCGAGTACAATGCAAGTTAGGCATTAGGAATATCCCAATATGAACCCGACGACATTCAGAATGCCCTTGCTCTCTACGGGCTGCATTTCCGAACGACCGATTACGATATTGGATTCAGACAGACTTTCTGAATCATGCTGTCCGACTCTAATCGGCAGTCTGAATTAGATTTTGGGGGCCCGTAGCAAGCCCCCCAGCACCCTGAGCTTTTCCAATCGGGCAAGTGAGGGTACCCATGGGTCTCCCCTTACCAGCCATGCTGGTGTGTCAGGCACCAGGGGGTGCATGCCACAGGGTGCCCAATCTTCCCCAGTCAACCATTTCCTCAATGGGAGCCTATGCATTCGGTTTGAACATAGGCTCCCATTGAAGTCAATGGGAGTCAAGCAAATCGTACCTGGAAACATCTGGATGCCTAGTACTTGGTCAGTCTGACTTTCCCGATCCAATTCGGTCGGAAACCATTCCCAAACCGATTCGGTCAGAATTATATCCAAACCGCATCGGAATCAGGCCCCAAGTTTTTAAAAACTAAGATATTTGCCTGCTTCAGATGGGAGGAACTGGTTTTACACTTACTGTTGAAAACAAATGCTCTAGGCTGGCTTTTGAATTGGTTCCTTACCCCTCTGCATCTTTATGGACATAAGGTTGACCTGTTATATTGGAATCCATATTTACCTGTTTTCCTTGTGAAGTGGGTCGGGTTACGAAACTGGTGATTTATTTGGGTCTCTCCCATACTTTGTGTCAGGGGTAGGTTATTGAAGAAAAATTGGATGGAGTGAGATTTGTGCTTGATTATGTTTTTGCTGGCTTTACCAACACTTAGTACAAAATGAAAGCGCTATGACATTCCAACTTTAATTACTTTCTAATTATTTTATCCAACATGGTTCTTAGCCATGCCTTTACATACTCTACATGGAGAATGTATACCGCCCAGTTGATAAAGGGTGGAAAATCAATGAAGGTTCAAGCAAAGGCACCCCCACAGTGTCAAAAATCTGGGATTGCACCTCTCTCTTTTCTGTGGGAAATTTAAAATCCTTCTGAGTTTACTGTTATTAGCTACGAACCAATTAAGGTCTGAACCCTTTTGTCTATCAGAATATAAATCCAGACCATTACTGTTGTGTCCGAATCTTCGTCAGACTGATCATTAGTCATAGAATCACAGGATGTGTCTCTCTTCATGGATTTTGGTTCTACCTCTTCAATAATGGATTTTTTGTTGGTGGCTCCCTAAACTCATTTGAGGATGGATCACCCTCAATCATTGGTCTGACAAGGTCAGAGTTCCTTATAGCAGGAAACTCTTCTATTTCCATTAGTCTATGTTTCACTTTAGAAGTGTGCTTGGGGCTCTTTCTTGCCTTAGGTTTCGAAGGAAAAGTAACTACATACATAATACATATTAGGTGCTCTTTCCACATTTAAACAGTTCAAAGTACTCTTGCTACCACCAGCAGGCTGGGTCTGGACCATAATGATATCTTGAACATTCCCCCCTACGTCCCACACACTAACTTCTATGGAAGCATTCACTGCAGATCTGACAGAGCTAATAATATTTATTTTATCGTTTCTCTTAAAATAAACTTTTAAACAGATGAATAATAAGGCTATACAGTGCATTTTCCACAGACAAGTGTACACTGGCAATAAAGTTAATTCACATTGAAATGAAGATCCCTGTGTGGACATTTAGCTTGTTTTTCCTAAGAAATAAGGAGGAACCACAATTCTTCTGCAACCAGGGAGTATTAGAATGGTTGGGTAAATTGCCCCCTGCTTTGAATTGGTACCAACGCCGAGGAGAAACTTGTGCTTAGTGATAAAAGTAAACATACAAATGAGTGCACTCATTCGCATATGGTGGCCCAAGTGGGACTTGATACACACGTTTAAGAAAGTTGTGTCCCCCAGGGCAAAAACTTAAAGAGAGAAAATACAGTCTGAATACCATGTAAACAACTTGATACGCTACAAAAACAACTATTGAGCGTAAACAACTACATCACGGATAAACAAGCATTTGCAATGCAATCGGTCTCGCTTTTGGGACCTTATATGTATTTAGCTATGCGGCACATTAGCCTGGGTGCTGAAACATCTACTGTTCTTTAACATGGAGGGAAAGTAAGCACCAAACTGCGTGACATGCCAGGTATGGGAACACATGGAGAGAAATATTGCCTTTCAGCAGGAAATGGTATAGTCCAAAGCTCTGCCTTTAATAAAAAATCAGGGCCTTTGGTGGTCATATCACTGAAAATACAAGATTTGAAAAAAATATTATTGTCTACGGGTGCTCTTGGAAGGCAATTTCTATGGACTGGAATCTAGAGAATGCTAAAGTGATTCTGGTATTTTACTGACCTCTGCTGGTTGTTTTCTATCAAGAAAGTTAAATAGAGGCAGTTGCCAGAAAAATAAAAAAAAGAACGTCCCTCAGCAGAAATAAATGTTGGTATTTTACCAACATCTACTGGTCATTTTCTATCAAGACAGTTAAATAGAAGCAGTTGAACAAGTAGAAAGCAATTATGGTATTTTACTGACCTCTACTGGTCATTTTCTACCAAGACAGTTAAATAGAGGCAGTTGAACAGAAAAAAGTTCCGAAGCGGAAGGAGACAAGTTCTAGGAATGATCTCCAGAGCCCACAAAGTACTTACACCTATAATACAAGAGGTCTCGAATGCTCGACCTAAAGATGTGGGCGAGAAAGAAAAGGTCACTTAACTGACACCAGCACTAAGAAAAATTAGGAGCTAGTGAAGTCAATATATACAGTGTACTAATTTTGCACCTGTGTGAGCTACATTTGTAGTTCAAAATGTTTCTGTTGTCATTAACTGGCTGCTATAAAAACAAACAGCAGATAAGAATATATCAAATTAACCTCCAGTCTTGACATACAATTGACTTTTGCCAGAATTGCATCTAGCTCACCTGTGGATGTACTTTTGGCAAAACGATACCTGCCAAGGTGGCAAAGGTCTCTAAATTGGGACATCAGAAGTAAAGACCTACACCACACTGAAAATGTGGTGGGGCACCCGCTCAAATTCTAAATCAGCCCTAACAAACTATAGTAATCCTTCTCAGGGAGTGCTTCAAAGGTCTGGATCTTCATCCCTCCCGTCAGCAGGACAGCATCTCCTTATGATAACCTAAAAAAGAATTGAAGAATTGTTTCTTTTCTATGTAATTTTGTGTGTGTCTGTATATGTTTGTTGTGTCTTTTCAGGCAACAATTTGTATTAATATGTCAGATTTTGAATGTAAAGTTGTATTGAAAGTAAGCTAAAAACACATATTCTAAAATGTGCTTTGCTTTTTCACAATTTTAACACTATTGAGTAGGTTTAGGAAAGAAAGATAACCTAGTTCAATTTTATTGACATGGTTCTGCAGATGCTGTACATCAAGTATACTTAACAACAAGGGGTGGTGATGGACAGAGTTTCTGAATTAAGCAGAATACTCTCACCCAGTTAAGAGATCAGGGCTAGATCCAAAACCGTTTTTTAGCTCACTGCACCATCCCAGTTCAGAACCTGGCTATATGCAAATTAGTCTGTTCCTGTCCCAGTGCATGATGGGAACAGGGCAGACCAAACTACCAAGCCAATTCTTTACTGGAAAGGAAACAAGCTTCCCGGTAGCTTGTATCCTTTCTGGTGAAGAATTGGCTTGGTAGTTTGGTCTGCCCTGTTCCCATGATGCACTGGGCCAGGGACAGACTAATTTGCATATAGCTAGGTTCTGAGCTGGGATGGGGCAGTGAGCTAAATAACGGTGATGGATCAAGCCCTGATCTTTGGACTGGGTAAGAGTGGTCTGCTTAATTCAGACACTCTGTTCATCACCACCCCCTTTTCTGAATCGTTTTTGGCCACTATAGGTGTGGCAGGGTATACTCAGACATGAGTCCCTTGCTCACTGCTCCATCAGGATTCAAGCAAGCCGGGCCGACGAGGCTGAAATGCCAGAAACCGGTCCCCGGTAGCTTGTATCCTTTCTGGTGAAGAATTGGCTTGGTAGTTTGGTCTGCCCTGTTCCCATGATGTACTGGGCCAGGGACAGACTAATTTGCATATAGCCAGGTTCTGAGCTGGGATGGGGCAGTGAGCTAAATAACGGTGATGGATCAAGCCCTGATCTTTGGACTGGGTAAGAGTGGTCTGCTTAATTCAGACACTCTGTTCATCACCACCCCCTTTTCTGAATCGTTTTTGGCCACTATAGGTGTGGCAGGGTATACTCAGACATGAGTCCCTTGCTCACTGCTCCATCAGGATTCAAGCAAGCCGGGCCGACGAGGCTGAAATGCCAGAAACCGGTCCCCGGTAGCTTGTATCCTTTCTGGTGAAGAATTGGCTTGGTAGTTTGGTCTGCCCTGTTCCCATGATGCACTGGGCCAGGGACAGACTAATTTGCATATAGCCAGGTTCTGAGCTGGGATGGGGCAGTGAGCTAAATAACGGTGATGGATCAAGCCCTGATCTTTGGACTGGGTAAGAGTGGTCTGCTTAATTCAGACACTCTGTTCGTCACCACCCCCTTTTCTGAATCGTTTTTGGCCACTATAGGTGTGGCAGGGTATACTCAGACATGAGTCCCTTGCTCACTGCTCCATCAGGATTCAAGCAAGCCGGGCCGACGAGGCTGAAATGCCAGAAACCGGTCCCCGGTAGCTTGTATCCTTTCTGGTGAAGAATTGGCTTGGTAGTTTGGTCTGCCCTGTTCCCATGATGCACTGGGCCAGGGACAGACTAATTTGCATATAGCCAGGTTCTGAGCTGGGATGGGGCAGTGAGCTAAATAACGGTGATGGATCAAGCCCTGATCTTTGGACTGGGTAAGAGTGGTCTGCTTAATTCAGACACTCTGTTCATCACCACCTCCTTTTCTGAATCGTTTTTGGCCACTATAGGTGTGGCAGGGTATACTCAGACATGAGTCCCTTGCTCACTGCTCCATCAGGATTCAAGCAAGCCGGGCCGACGAGGCTGAAATGCCAGAAACCGGTCCCCGGTAGCTTGTATCCTTTCTGGTGAAGAATTGGCTTGGTAGTTTGGTCTGCCCTGTTCCCATGATGCACTGGGCCAGGGACAGACTAATTTGCATATAGCCAGGTTCTGAGCTGGGATGGGGCAGTGAGCTAAATAACGGTGATGGATCAAGCCCTGATCTTTGGACTGGGTAAGAGTGGTCTGCTTAATTCAGACACTCTGTTCATCACCACCCCCTTTTCTGAATCGTACATCAAGTATACGCCTGCGAGGGTGAGATTGTCAGGTGTGCTGATTAATGCTCTGAAAGAAGAAATGCAGTGCAAAGCCATGCACTGCATTTGGAACCAGTGACTAGTGTTTGGAACCAACGCATAAATGCTGTTACGCGGAGAAAATTGATGCATCTCGTCCACTGGGTGGTTCGACACCGACGCAACACTTAGGCTGCACCTCACATCCTTGACAATGATGATGCATCCTAAATCAAAGGACTTTGGTGCAATGGGCCGAAGTGGGTTCCTGTAGCTGTCCTGTCAGCCTGAACCTTTGACTTTGCCCCGTTCCAGCAGAGCTACTTTTTGCAGTTTTGTCGGTTTGGTCTTGTGTTATTTATAAAATTAAGCTCCATTTCTCTTACCTGGTGTGGAGTTCTTTTGTGGTGGGTTCACTTGTTACTGTTTGAAGTGTTGCACAAATACGTTACACATTGGCTCTTAAGTTAAGTCTGACTGCTCTGTGCCAAGCCACGAGAGGGTGAGCACTGGATAATTTAGGGTGTGTTGTGACTTACCCTGACTAGTATTGTTGTTCCTGCATCAACAGAGTGCATACCTCTGCCAGCCAGAAACCCAATTTCCAACAGGGGCTAAAAATACTTAAAAGAGGGATGTTTGCAATTGTACACAATCTCCTTTCCACATCGATTTACTCAGCCTGAACATTTTCTCAGTCGCTTTACAGCTCAATAATTTAAAAATAGTAACATTTTGGTAGACAAATATATATATTTTACCACTCAATCCTATCAATAAAGAGAAAATGCTGCACTTAGCCGTGGGGTTACTCCGTTCTCTTTATTTACAAGCCAGCATTTCAGTTCGCGTTTCGGCTTTTCCATTAGCCTTTTTCAACTGAAAAGGTGCGCAGCAATATATACTCTCTACACGTGTGTTTAATCAAACCAAGTGGTAATAATTTACGCTCTCGTTCCCCATTTCAGTATTTCATTATCCTTTGACCAGGGTCATTATTTATGTTTCACAACAGGAAACTGGCAAAATAAAAACTCACTGTGCATAATGTTTGATTTTAGAACAACAAACCTTTAATTAGCTGGCAGCTCTTTGTTAAAAGTCCATGGATCTTGATGGCTATCTCTGCCTGCTGATGCCTGTTTTCCCCCACGGTTCACCACAAGGCAGATGCCTGTAGTGTGCGAGGTCACGCGGACAGGGGCTACCCTAGGCTGCCGGCTTGGGTCGTATTATTTAAATGAGCAAGGCACACCCTGCTGGGACTGTGCTGGGCCAAATACCACGAGCGGTCTTGCGCCCCTTCATGTGTGGATGCGTGCAGCGTGAGTGAACGGGCTGGGTGGCTCCGTTATTACATCCCTCAAATCTTTTAGATTTAGACAGGTTCTTCTCAGGGAAGCACTCAAATCTTTTGAGCACACCACGCAAAGTCCTTTAGTCTTTGGCTGGGGGTCGGATTCGGCCGGAGACCATACTTCTGGCTCCGGGAGCTCTTGCTTGCTTCCGACCCTTCAGGATCCTCCGTGGGGGCTTTTGCACATTCCGCAGGACCCCTCCTGGCTTCCACTGTTTCTGGTTCTCGTCGAGGTTGTACTGACGCTTCCTCCTGTTGACTCCGTGGGATCTCCACGGGGACTGCTTCTTCTCCATTTTCCAGCTCTTTGGGCTGTGGGTCATCCACCCCCATGAACCAGGAGGTGTTTCTTGTGACCACGCGGGTACCCCGCATGGCCGATACCAAGGTTCCTTGGGTGTTGACTACTTCCCAAATCTCTGGCTCATATGGAGTGCAATTCTTCCAGTTACGGTGGTGGTCCTTTACTATGACTCTGTCACCAACCACAATGTTCATGGGCTGGGCTCTTCGAGCTTGGCTCGCCTTGTCATTGGACGACTTCCTTCTCCCCTGTGCAGAGTTCTGGTTAAGTCTGGGGGACTCCAGGACGGGACCCCCGGCACACAGTCCCTTGGGGCCCGACGAAAAAGCAGATGTGCTGGGGCACACCGGGTGGTGCAATGTAGGGTCTGGCGATAAGCACTGAGAAACTGTGAGAGACACTGTTCTGCATCATCTCCTTTGTCCACCCTGATCCTGAGGGCCCAGTTCATTGTTCGCATGAACCGCTCCACCTCGGGCTTTGCCTGGGGCCACTGCGGAGTAATCTTTCGGTGTCGGATGCCACGGGAGGTCAGGTAGTCCTGGAAATCCCTGCCCTGGAACAGCGGTCCTTGTCCGATCTCGTCTGGCAGGCCCATCATTGCGAATGTGCGATCCAGCACAGCCTTGACATGGGTGAATGCTGTTGAGGGCACCACTTCTACCACCGCAAATTTTTAATGCGAGTCGACCAGAACCAGAGTGTTCTGTCCGTCTGGAAAAGATCCAAAGTCAATGCTCAGTTTGGACCATGGATCCTGACATGGGTCTTCGGTGATCACAGGGTGCGGCACAGGGTCACCACTCGTGATGTTGCAGGAGTGACAGTTGTGCACCACTTCCTCCACCATGACATCCATTCCTGGGAACCACACTTTGCTTCTGAGTCTGGCCTTGGTTTTGGAGATACCCCGGTGACCCTGCTGCACCAGCCTGATTACTTCTTTCTGCAGGCTTGTCGGGATTACAAGGGAGGTTCCCCTCAGGATCCCCCCCTGAGGGCCTTCACTGACTTCACTCTGTGCTCTCACACTGCTGCCGAAAGACTTGTTCCTCCGTCGTGAGGGAGCTGACGCCGTCCAGAAAATGCCGCCAGTATCAGTTGACCAGTGTGCTTTTGGCTTTGGCAAGGCACTCATCGGACTCTGTGGCTTTCCCCACGTCCTCAAGCGTGAGTGGAACCGGACATGCCTCCAGAGAGATCATTCGGACAAATTCCTTGGTGTCCTCTTGGTCCACCGGGTGAGAGGTGACGTGGGTGGGCCAGGATGGCGAGAGAGAAAGTCAGCTGGGTTGTTGGCCCCTCATCGGAAGAGCACTTCAAAATGGTACGTTTGTATCTGCACTGCCCATCTCTCGATCCGTGCAGGTGCGAGCCTGGTGGTTCCAGCAAAGAGAGGGACGAGGAGCTTGTGATCTGTGATCACCCGAAACTCGTGGCCGTAGAGGTATAGATGGAAAAGTTGTCACGCCCATTTTATGGCGAACTCTTCTTGTTCTATCTGCGCATGCCGCATCTCGGTGGTCGTCAGCGCCTGACTGGCATATGTGTTGGGTACCCATTCTCTTGACTCAGTCTCCTGCATTAGGACAACGCCTAGTCCGTTGGGACTGGCGTCCACCACGACTTCTGTGCACCGATTCGGACAAAAGTACGCCATGACTCGATCATCGATGACGGCGCTCTTGACCGCCTGAAATGCCACGTCTTCTCTAGCGGACCAGGGCCATGGTTGACCTGCTTTTGTGAGGACACGGAGTGGTTCGGAGATAGATGCGTGGTTGGGGATGAACGGGCCACAGTACGTCGCCATCCCAGGAAGCTTCGGACTTCAGTGGCCGTTGTAGGTCTTGGGGCCGACCGGATGGCCTCCGCCTTCTTCGGGTCTACACGCAGCCCGTCCCGGGAGAAGATTTATCCGAAGAAGTCCACCGACTCCTGGTAGAAGGAGCACTTTGATCGGTGTAGGGTGAGTCCATTGTCTGCAAGGGGTTGCAGGGTGGCCCAGAAGGGTGCATGTCTTGGAGAACACAAGTATGTCGTCGCTTAAATTGATTACCCCAGGCAGTCCGGAGAGCGTCTACCTTATGGCGTTTTGGAACATTTCCGCAGCTGACGAGACACCGAAACTCAACCTCTTGTAGTGACATAGTCCAACATGGGTGGAAAACGTTGTGATGTTCTGGCTGTCGGGGTGGAGCTCTAGCTGATGATACCCCGCATTGAGGTCCAACTTGGTGAACCATTTGGCGCCATTCAAATTGGCAACAATATCGTCCATTGTGGGCGTGAGATGACGCTCCCTTTTCACGGCCTTGTCGGTATGCGCATATCGACGCATAATCGAATGGCCCCCGGTTGCTTCGGTTTCGGGGCTACCACGAGGGGGGAGACCCAGGGGGTAGGACCCAACACTTTTTCTATCATCCCCAGGTCTTCAAGCTTTCGGAGTTCCTCCTCCACCTGCGGCCGCAGGTGGAATTGCACCCTCCGGTGTCTCAGCGCCATGGGTCGGACCGTTGAGTCCACATGCAACTTAAACATTTTCCCTTTGAGGCATCCCAGGCCCTTGAACAACATGGGAAAGTCCTTAAGCATCTCACGTGCGTACAACTTGTGTACCTAGTTGGCAAAAAATACAAGTTCTAAGTATTCCGCCATGTGGCAACTGAGGAGGGTTCCCCTCTTTCCTTCTGTGACGTGGAATCTCGTGTTCCAACTCCGGCCATCAATGGTGATCTCGACCTCCATGACTCCTCGTAGAGGGAGTGGCTCATCACTGTCATACGTGTATATCTTCGCTTTGGACATAGGAGGGGCGGGCGAGGCACTAGCTTCTCATATTGGACGCTGTCGATTACAATGACTGACGTGCCGGTGTCTATCAGGGGGTTCACCGGGGTTACTGCTACGATGATGTCGCACATGGGCTGTGGCCTTCTCCTGGAGCCCTCTCTGCCAACGAATGACACGAAGAATACATCATCCTCCTCCATCCCACAGTAAAATCCTGGTTGTGTGTTGTCACCTCGAGTATCCCGATCCTCCAGTGCCAACTGCCGCACCGCGGGAGCAAGCCTGCGCGGCCCTGGGGTGCTACGCTGCCCGCTACCACTCCTGCAGACTTTGGCAAAAGGGTTGAGCTTTCCACACTGCGAGCACGTTTTTACTCTCGCAAAGCATTTACCCCCTGGGGGGTGGTCCATGCCGCAGTTGCCGCATGTGGAGGTTTGTGGAACTCTCGCGCTTCCCCTCGACTGGGATGGCCATCTGCAGATCACATCCACCTTCTCCTCCTTGATTGTGGGCGTCCGCTGCCTCGTTGTGGGCCGATTCAGGGCCGCTTCCATTTCGTCCGCCCGGGCGTTGGACAGTTCGTGAGACCTGTCAAGGACTAGTATTTCGTCGAGGGAGATGCCCGGCTGCAGCAGAATGAGGCATCGAGCGGGACCGACTGGCACCGTTGAATGAGTTGCACACGGATTTCCAGTCTCTGATCGAACAGCGTACATGAAGTGGCGAGTTTCTGTAAGTGGGCGTAGTAGACGTCTATAGTCTCGGCCTCGCCTTGTCGCGCTTGCCTCAGCTTGAACCATCTGAAAGTGGCGGTTTAGGGCTGCGACCGCCCTAGCGTAGTCATCATCCCCTCCCTTGTCTGGCAGGGTCTCGAACAGGTCGTATAGTTCAGCTCCTCTATAGCACATGAGGAGTGACCTCTTCACACTCCCGTCCGTCTCCCGCACACCGACAAAGTAATGGTCCAGACGACCAATCCAGGAGCGCCAACTTGCCACGGAGGTGGACGGGTCGGAGAGCTCACTGAAAGGTGGCAATGGGGCGGCCGTGCCGTGGCCGTGGGGATCGGGAGCTTGTTGAGCACCTTGTTGCGGAGCAAGAGCCTGTTGGGCAGCATGTTGCGGAGCAGGAGCCTGAAGCGCGGCCTGCTGAGGGGGCGCGCTGGTAAGGGGGCGCCCCCATCGGTGGCGGCCTGGTTGTTCATTTCTCACGGTTAGAACTGAGGGAGGTAGGGCTAGTGAAAAGCTGCCGGGCTAGCCTCAATGCACTTTCTGCAGACGATCGTGGCTCCAGGCCTCGAGGTACTGCCTACCTGTTCCCCTGGGTGGGGGCGTGTCCTCCTTGGTAGCGTGGGCCCACATGCAGTTGGGCAGGCCAAGGCGTGGGGCAGCAGGCAGGATCTTTCTTATTATTGTCTTTTTTTGATAGTGAGCAGTAGGCCCCAGAAGCAGACAGCCCATGGACGACCCCGGTGTGCAGGATGGTGGGGGCGCATGCTTGCAGGCAGGCTCCTGCTCGCAAGGGCCGAACCCTCCCTCCAAGCGAGCGTGCTGGCAGCTGGTCTCGGTGCGCTGTAGCGAGTGTGGGGCTTCGCCCACCGGCTCCGCCAGGTGGGAGCGGGAGCGTGGCCGGGCAGCAGTATAGTGGGGTCTCGCAGGCGGAGGAGGCGCAGCACAAGGATGTCAGAGCGCTCGTTCACCTCCGCGCGGGGTAGGCCTCACCTCAGTGCTGCTCCTTGCGCGACGGGGCAGCACCACTTTGGCGATGTATCCGGCGGGGGCACCGGACGGCAGCCACTTGCGGGGCGGGCACCTGCAGCCGAGACGAGGCGGCAGCTCTAGCGCCGACTGCGCTAGCGCCACGGACATAGGGCACAGGGTCTGATATGGGGCCGCGGGTCGAGTTGTGGGATAGACCCGCCTCGTCGCCAGTGTAGTGTGCGAGGTCATGGGGACAGGGGCTACCCTAGGCCGCAGGCTTGGGCAGCATTATTTAAATGAACAAGGCACACACTGCTGGTACTGTTCTGGGCCAAAGACCCTGAGCGGTCTTGTGCCCCTTTATTTATTCCCTCGGGCGAGCCCACCCTCCGGATGCGTGGATGCGTGCTGCGTGAGTGAACGGGCTGGGTGGCTTCATTATTACAATGCCCGGCTCGGAAACACTTTTAATCCTCAGGAGAGGGCCAGTCTCGGGTAAGAGATTCCTGCTACGAGAATGTTTAATCCGACCCTCTCTGCTGTGCCTGCACTCTCTCTTCGATGTTCCACACTGGTTTCGGGGGCACACCGCCCTCATTAATCATGACTCAACACTATTTGCGTTTTTTCTGCTTTGCTTCAAACCGCTGGGGGTGAAGACAGTGACGTCACCGCTAACGCCTTACTTTTATCACTCAATCCTCTCATTAAAGAGAAAAGTCTGTACATTTCGACTTTCCAATTAGCATTTTAAACTGAAAAGGAGCACTGTAACATATACTCTTTATATATATATATTCCCTGAGAAAGCCAAAGGTTGAAGTGACGTTTCCTTAGGAAATGTATTTTTTGGTTTGCTAATAGCTGTGGTGCCAATAGATGAATCTTCATAAAACTTCCCAAAAAATATTCATCAACCCCAGCTCCTTCCTGGATTGTTTCCAGGTTATTCATTGAGCAGGGCGGAAAAAAAGATAGGGGGAATACCAAGATGTAATTTACCCATGCAAGTTCAATTTCGTCTAGGAACTTTAGAACCAGCGACAGCCAATACAGCTGAGCGGAATTACAAAAAGGTTGACTGAAAGCTAGGTCGTTACCCAGAAATCTTTCTTGTTGTGACTAGGTGTAAATTCATTTATTCGTTTTTAGGAATTAATGTTCAGAACTTGTAGATATTCAGACCGCTGTTGTATGGCAGGACCATCAGATCAAAATATTAAATTTGATTGGCTGCCATCAGCATCTCAAAAAATGCAGCGCCCCTATTTCAGGAGTTAAGACCTAGGATTTTTGGAGTATTGCGGTACTGCGATAATACCAAGTGCAGCTGAACCCACCTGTGAGAAGTTGGCCTGATGTGCAGTGCTCACTATTCTAGTGATCACTATATATCAGTCCAAACAACCCTTATTGATGATTGGTTGTAAGTCAACCTTATAGACCAGCTATCCTAGTAGCATGGATACGAGCAGTCTAAGGCTAAGACTGTAGAGGGCGTGTTAAGCCAGCTGTTTTACCATCACATTACCCCTTGAACACCCAGTGAAAGGACACCACACAAGTGTTATGAAAATAAACAGTGTATTTATTAGAATCACAACTGCCCTGTACTCTTTATGAGGACAGGGTGCTAGGCACACAACAAAACTCTTACGAAAATACTTAAGTTAGCACAGTATATACAAATGCCCGAGGGGCACGAAAAACCATATACTCTAAAAGTGGAATGCAAAATTACTAGCAGGTAAGTACAGTACTAATAGGCTTTGGAATCGCTAGGACTTGACTAGGGAATTGTTAGATTACTTCTAGGAGGCCCAGGGGACTCGGGTGCAGAGTGTGCACTCTCACGCGGGATGCGGGACAAAGTCTATGGAAGCTAGTAAAGTTAAAGTTAGTGTTCACGGGCGAACCCGACCTGGTAGGGAGAAAACGACAGTGGATCCTGACCCTTGGATAGTGAGGCTATGCTGGGGCACCGAAATGCCGAAGTTACCTAGCCCAGGGGCTGCAGCTGCATATGTCTCAAAAGACGTCGGGAATCCTCGTTGCCGGACCAGGAGCCTGGAAGAAAGATGCTGGCAGGCGACCAGTGAAGATAGTTCGAGTTGATCCAAGCCTGGATCTGGAAGATGGATGACACCTGAAAGCAGAGGGGACCAAGTTCGTGACTACTAGCCAGTAGTCAGTGGGCACCAGGAGGGCACCGGATGGTAGTCACCTCGACTAGGTGAGTGGGCGACGCTGGCTCTGCAGATCTCACGGACCAGGAGGCGTTGTCGGCGACCAGGATGGAGAGGCGAGCTGTCCCACGATGGATGAAGCTGTCGGCGTCGAGGAACCCAGGATTGGGCAACAAAGCCTTGGCTAATTCAAGCCCACGCGCGGTGGACTCAAAATGGCGTCTTGAGTGGACCAGGAGGGTCCGGGGTGCTCCTCTTCTGGAAGGGAGCAAGAGCCAGTCTGGAGCAACCAGACCAGCAGCAGTGATGTCGTCGGGCGTCGTTCAGAAGGCCACAAGCCAGCGGGCTAGTAGCCAAACAATGCGGTGTGCAGCAAAAAGCAGAAGGGCCCCACGCCGATCGTGGAGATGCTGGGGGGCTGCTCTTCGGTGCTGGGGCTGCTCAGGGTCGGGGCTTCTCGGACCCCAAAGCACTCACCAGGAAATTACTCGGCGGGCTTGCTGTGCAGAAGTCGTGCAGTCTTGGCAATAGTCGGTCCCTTGAGGTCTCGTCGCACTCACGGTTCTCAGCTGGGCTGTAGAGGTGAGTAGAGGTCGGAGGTGCCAGGGAAGCCGGGTCTTGTCGAGCTGGGCAGTCGGATTCCGGAGGAAGGACTTACAGCAGACCGCAGTGTTCTTGCGTTGGTGCCTGCGGATGCAGGGTGACTACTCCTTAGTCACAAGGGAGAATCTTGAAGAAGGAAATCTTGAAGTCCTTTCGCAGAAAGTCGTGTCTTGATTCCAAAGATGATCTAATTTGGAAGGGGGCCTGCTCCTACCTTTATCTGAGAAAAGGGGGCTGGCACGCGACTAAGTCCTGCCCTATGGGTGGGACCAGGAGGGGGGTGGTTACACCCACTTCCTTGGCGGGCTTTTCCCCAGCTCAGGGTCTGGAGTGTCCCTGGAACTGGTTCAAGCCGGCCTATGCCTAGTGAGCACCGGGGTGCCACTTGCAGTCACCTTCCTCTGAAGCCCTGCCTACCTAGGATACACAAAATCCTGTCTGGGACGGTGCTGGCACCGCCCCTGGCAGGAAACCCTTTGTCCTTATCTCCTGCTCTGGGAGGACTCCCAGCAGCAGGAGGGCAGACTTGTGTCTCGGTGGCAGCATCCATTTTGTGGAGCTGAGGCTCTGTTTGACTTTAACCGGGGTTACAGGTTACATACATGTCGTGTCCCTCTAGAAGGGTGGAATGCTAACCCCGTCGCCAGAATTGGCGAGGGGTTAGTATTCCAATTCGTATGACACCTTACTCGACATGTTTTGATAAGGCGATACCAGAGTTGGCATATAACCGCGAGGATTATAATGCACTTAAGAGTATATGGTATGCGATATCATGGAAACGGCTAAGGGATAGATCCCGAAAGCCGCAGACAGGCTCAGCTCATGCCAGAGCACCATCTCACACGATTCCAAGCACTCTGCCTTCAGGATTGTTAAGGCCTGCCATAGGAGTGACTGATAGGAGATCTGTGTGTCCATTTTAGGGTTAGATATAGGTATACTATATCTAAAGCAAAGGGTGATTACACCACCTTGCCCCAGCTGTCGTGCAGCCAGTTGTGTCAGATTTGGATGGCCAGCCAGGGGTGGCATAATACATGCTGCAGCCCCTGGTAGGCCCTGGGTACACCTATGCCCTGGGTACCTAAGGTACACTGTACAGGGACTGATAAGGTGACTCAGTATCCAATTAGATATGTACCTAGGGTACATGGAATCCATTTTACAGAGAGAGCAGTAGGCCTGGGGTCCTGAATAGCAGGGCCCCAGGTCAACTAAGTCAGAAAACCAGCAAAACACCAGGCAAAAAGTTGGGGGCAACCATAGTCAGGGATCTACCTTCCTACATAACCCCCCCCCCCAAACGAAAGGAGATAAGGCTATCCTTGCCAGGTAAGCCTATATTGCCTGAGTGGCCATATAAGGAAGTACCAGCACTGGCATGGTTACCCCCTATCTCATGGTCCACTAAGCAATCCCTCACCCTAAGGGTGTCTGAGGGTCTCCACCATAGGGAATCCCTACCTGTGGTGTGCTTTGGTAAAGTAAAAGGCTGGTGCTGAAATGGAGCACTGAAGTGAGGCTCCACTAATTTTGGGCTCAGCTTCCTCCAATCACCATCTACCATGTGTGCCTTTCTTTCCAGGACTGAGTTGTTTTGGGCTCTCAGGGTCAACCTCTGGCTACCTACAGCTGGAGGTTGGGTCCCTCTGTTTGGCTTACTGGAGGGACAGGTCAGGTCTGGGGCCCTCAGGTCCCAAGTTTGGCTGTGCCCAACAGTGTCCATCTGTGGGAGGTCCCTAACTAATTTTAAGGGGGATCCCTCAGGAGTGTGTTTTATTTTCACTTGGCTAGGACTACTAGCTTCAGTGCCCTTAATCTGCTGATTGGGGAATTCTTTTGGACAGGGGGCCCTTTGGGGTCCAACACTGGCCTCCCTGACCTCTACAGCCCTGGGCTGACTGAGGCAGGGTAGAGAGGGGCAGGTTACCTGCTCCAGACTGGGTCCCACCTTGGAAGGGTCCACTGACATCAGGGGTTCTGCCAGGCTAGGCCTGACTACCTCTGTGGAAGTTTCTTCACAAGGGGTCAGATCAGTTCCCTGAGGAGGCTGATCCTTTCCTGGAGTCTGGTGGGAGGGAGATTTCTCTTCCTCCTCAATACTCTCTGTCTGAGTGGAGTGATCCATAGTTTCAGGCTTCACAACACTATTATCTGTCTGAGTTTGAGCTGTGGCCATCACAACTCTCCCAACCTTTTCAGGAGGGGGCTCAGTTTGGGTGTGGGCTGTGACCAGCACAGCCTTGACAACCTGTTCTGGGAAGGAAGTTGTCTGAGATTGGGTTGTGACTGGCACAACCCTCCTGACCTGTTCAGGGAGGACATCTTGGACTGGGGCTGTGGCTATCACTGCCCCACTAACCTTACCATGGAAGTTTACCATTTTAGAATGGGTTTCTTGCTCTACTTCAGCCCAGGCTGAGAGCTCTAAATCATTCCCCAGTAGGCAATCTACTGGCAAGTTTGGTGACACTGCCACTCTCTTGTGGCCAGTGACACCTCCCCAGCTGAGATTGACCACTGCCATGGGATGATCTCTCTGTACTCCATCAATATTGGTCACCTGGTATGTGGCACCAGGTAAAAGTTGCCTTGAGGGGACTAGACTCTCAGTCACCATAGTGATGCTAGCCCCTGTATCTCTATAGGCCTCAACTTTTATACCATTGATGAGGGGCTCCTGTCTGTACTTGCCCAAAGTGTTGGGACAAGTTGTGAAGTTGGCAAACCCCATGCCAGTCTCACAGACAAGAGTATCTAAGTTTGGGGACCTGGTTAGGCCAGAGTCCCCAGGAACTCCCAAAGTAAATGCACCCAAATTCTTGGGGGCACTCCCACCACCTGGGGGATTACTACTAGTAGTAACAGGAGGTTTGGGAATGTTACTTGGGGGTATGTTTTCCTTATTGTTATTCTTTGGGCAACTGCTGTCAGTTTTTAAATGACCCACCTGTTTACAGGGATAACAATAAGGTTTCTTATGGTTATTGGAAGGATTCTGGGACCCACCCCCCTCAGAGGATTTTTGGGGCCCTGATGTGGTTTGATCTGTAGATTTATTCCCACCCTTCTCTTGAGGCTTGGTTGATTCCTTTTTCTGATCACCACCTTGGTTCTTGGGCCTAATCCTGGTTCTGACCCATTTGTCTGCCCTCTTACCCAATTTTTGTGGAGAGGTCAGATCAGAGTCTACCAGGTGCTGGTGTAATAACTGGTTCTGACAATTATTTAAGACTTGCTCTCTCATAATAAGATTATATAATCCTGTGAAGTCAGTAACCTTGCTACCCAGTAGCCAGCCTTCCAAAGCCTTAGTGGCACTATCCACAAAGTCAGACCAGTCCTGAGACTGAGTTTTCTGGGTGTCTCTGAACAGCAACCTGTACTGTTCAGTGGTTAAACCAAACCCATCAATCAGTGCATTTTTCAGGACCTGGTAATCATTAGCATCCTCCACTCTTGTAGTGAGGAGCTTATCTCTACCTTTACCATCAAAGGAGAGCCACAGTATAGCTGCCCACTGACTTCGGGGAATGCACTGCACAGTGCAGGCCCTCTCCAAAGCAGCCATCCATTTCTGGATATCATCCCCTTGCTTAAAGGGGGGCACTATTTTAGTCAGGTGTTTAGTATCTAAACCCTTCTCTCTATCTCTTGGGAGATTGCTGCCACCAGTGGGAGCTAGCCCACTCATCTGCTGCTCTCTAGCAAAGGCAAGCTTTTCTTTGGCCAGGGCAAGTTCTTCCCTTTCAATCCTCAGAGCAGCCTGTCTCATCCTAGCTTCATGCTCTATTCTCTGAGGGGAAGTCACTCTCCTCTGTGGAGAGTTCCTCCTCCTCTGGGAAGAGGCATTAGAGTGCAGAGATCTATTGGAGTCCCTAGAAAGAGATCTATCTCTCCTAACTCCAAGGTTAGGCCCACTTCTGGTCAGTACTGGGGGTCCCCCAGTTCCTAGCCCAAGTAAGTCTAAGTTGGCCCTGGTTAGCCTTCTGACTACCTCAAGACCTTTGTCTACCTCATCCCCAGAGAGTTCCTCCTGATCCTCCTCCCCCTCAACTGCAGTAGCAGTGTTGGGGAGGTCTGGATCCCCAGAGGTTCCCTCTAAGGCTGGCATATTCTCATGTAACTGAGAAATCTTTCTGGCATCATATGTCTCTAAGAGACCTATCAGAAAGGGAATGGTGGGGTTAGACCCCTGCTTCAGTTTCCTGGAGGTACAGACTTGTCTCATCTCCTGGAAACTGAGCTGAGAGCTGCATATCTTGAAGTGACCTGTGGAGGGTCAACACTGACCAGGGGAGTCTCAGTAGATTCTCCCTGGGTAGATATGCTTTTCTAGTGAGGTGTAAGTGGTGCACTTGCCTACACTATGTGTTTGCCTACTGATCCCTTGCTAGAGTTGTAGTTTAGGGTGTTCTAGGCCCTAAGAGCTACAACAGCTGGTTCAGTAGAACTCAGAGTATTCTAAGCTAAGTTATATGTACCTTTAGTACTTATGTGATCTTTCACAAGATATTCTTAGGGCATGTGTGGTAAAACAACAGCAAGCTCAAATCCCAACCGCTGCTCACCAATGTGAGAAGTTGGCCTGATGTGCAGTGCTCACTATTCTAGTGATCACTATATATCAGTCCAAACAACCCTTATTGATGATTGGTTGTAAGTCAACCTTATAGACCAGCTATCCTAGTAGCATGGATACGAGCAGTCTAAGGCTAAGACTCTAGAGGGCGTGTTAAGCCAGCTGTTTTACCATCACATTACCCCTTGAACACCCAGTGAAAGGACACCACACAAGTGTTATGAAAATAAACAGTGTATTTATTAGAATCACAACAGCCCTGTACTCTTTATGAGGACAGGGTGCTAGGCACACAACAAAACTCTTACGAAAATACTTAAGTTAGCACAGTATATACAAATGCCCGAGGGGCACAAAAAACCATATACTCTAAAAGTGGAATGCGAAATTACTAGCAGGTAAGTACAGTACTAATAGGCTTTGGAATCGCTAGGACTTGACTAGGGAATCGTTAGATTACTTCTAGGAGGCCCAGGGGATTCGGGTGCAGAGTGTGCACTCTCACGCGGGATGCGGGACAAAGTCTATGGAAGCTAGTAAAGTTAAAGTTAGTGTTCACGGGCGAACCCGACCTGGTAGGGAGAAAACGACAGTGGATCCTGACCCTTGGATAGTGAGGCTATGCTGGGGCACCGAAATGCCGAAGTTACCTAGCCCAGGGGCTGCAGCTGCATATGTCTCAAAAGACGTCGGGAATCCTCGTTGCCGGACCAGGAGCCTGGAAGAAAGATCCTGGCAGGCGACCAATGAAGATAGTTCGAGTTGATCCAAGCCTGGATCTGGAAGATGGATGACACCTGAAAGCAGAGGGGACCAAGTTCGTGACTACTAGCCAGTAGTCAGTGGGCACCAGGAGGGCACCGGATGGTAGTCACCTCGACTAGGTGAGTGGGCGACGCTGGCTCTGCAGATCTCACGGACCAGGAGGCGTTGTCGGCGACCAGGATGGAGAGGCGAGCTGTCCCACGATGGATGAAGCTGTCGGCGTCGAGGAACCCAGGATTGGGCAACAAAGCCTTGGCTAATTCAAGCCCACGCGGTGGACTCAAAATGGCGTCTTGAGTGGACCAGGAGGGTCCGGGGTGCTCCTCTTCTGGAAGGGAGCAAGAGCCAGTCTGGAGCAACCAGACCAGCAGCAGTGATGTCGTCGGGCGTCGTTCAGAAGGCCACAAGCCAGCGGGCTAGTAGCCAAACAACGCGGTGAGCAGCAAAAAGCAGAAGGGCCCCACGCCGATCGTGGAGATGCTGGGGGGCTGCTCTTCGGTGCTGGAGCTGCTCAGGGTCGGGGCTTCTCGGACCCCAAAGCACTCACCAGGAAATTACTCGGCGGGCTTGCTGTGCAGAAGTCGTGCAGTCTTGGAAATAGTCGGTCCCTTGAGGTCTCGTCGCACTCACGGTTCTCAGCTGGGCTGTAGAGGTGAGTAGAGGTCGGAGGTGCCAGGGAAGCCGGGTCTTGTCGAGCTGGGCAGTCGGATTCCGGAGGAAGTACTTACAGCAGACCGCAGTGTTCTTGCGTTGGTGCCTGCGGATGCAGGGTGACTACTCCTTAGTCACAAGGGAGAATCTTGAAGAAGGAAATCTTGAAGTCCTTTCGCAGAAAGTCGTGTCTTGATTCCAAAGATGATCTAATTTGGAAGGGGGCCTGCTCCTACCTTTATCTGAGAAAAGGGGGCTGGCACGCGACTAAGTCCTGCCCTATGGGTGGGACCAGGAGGGGGGTGGTTACACCCACTTCCTTGGCGGGCTTTTCCCCAGCTCAGGGTCTGGAGTGTCCCTGGAACTGGTTCAAGCCGGCCTATGCATAGTGAGCACCGGGGTGCCACTTGCAGTCACCTTCCTCTGAAGCCCTGCCTACCTAGGATACACAAAATCCTGTCTGGGACGGTGCTGGCACCGCCCCTGGCAGGAAACCCTTTGTCCTTATCTCCTGCTCTGGGAGGACTCCCAGCAGCAGGAGGGCAGACTTGTGTCTCGGTGGCAGCATCCATTTTGTGGAGCTGAGGCTCTGTTTGACTTTAACCGGGGTTACAGGTTACATACATGTCGTGTCCCTCTAGAAGGGTGGAATGCTAACCCCGTCGCCAGAATTGGCGAGGGGTTAGTATTCCAATTCGTATGACACCTTACTCGACATGTTTTGATAAGGCGATACCAGAGTTGGCATATAACCGCGAGGATTATAATGCACTTAAGAGTATATGGTATGCGATATCATGGAAACGGCTAAGATCCCGAAAGCCGCAGACAGGCTCAGCTCATGCCAGAGCACCATCTCACACGATTCCAAGCACTCTGCCTTCAGGATTGTTAAGGCCTGCCATAGGAGTGACTGATAGGAGATCTGTGTGTCCATTTTAGGGTTAGATATAGGTATACTATATCTAAAGCAAAGGGTGATTACACCACCTTGCCCCAGCTGTCGTGCAGCCAGTTGTGTCAGATTTGGATGGCCAGCCAGGGGTGGCATAATACATGCTGCAGCCCTTGGTAGGCCCTGGGTACACCTATGCCCTGGCTACCTAAGGTACACTGTACAGGGACTGATAAGGTGACTCAGTATCCAATTAGATATGTACCTAGGGTACATGGAATCCATTTTACAGAGAGAGCAGTAGGCCTGGGGTCCTGAATAGCAGGGCCCCAGGTCAGCTAAGTCAGAAAACCAGCAAAACACCAGGCAAAAAGTTGGGGGCAACCATAGTCAGGGATCTACCTTCCTACACCACCCTTCTTAATTCTTAAACCTCTGGGGGTATATATTTTTTAAAAGGGGAGGGACGTGCATGTGGCCACATCCCTGAGCAGCCTAATGGCAGTAGCAACCCATCCTCCATGGCCTGATGCAAGGCAGTGCCCCGGGACCTGAGACATTGTGTTCTTCCCTTCCTTGGGAGTGCAGGCAGGGAATACTATATTGTTCCTGCCCAGCATGAACAGAAGGCAACCCCCTCAAGAGTGAACACAAAGCTAACTTCCTGCCTGGGCATGGAACATAGGGGTTGCTCTCACTCGGCTGGAACACAAACAAAAGCTGCTTCCACCGGGTGGGAGAAAGCCAGTGCAGCTGGCTCCTGCCAGGGCCTAGAATGGGTGCTGGCTAGGGAGCCGGTGGGGCTGCAAGGGCCGTGAACATCCCTCTGCAGCCCCCAATGTTTGACATCGTTGGTTGGTGCCCCTTGGGGTGGGGCACCCACCAAAATAAATAGTAAACCAGCAAGAATTTGAAATGGAATGCAGTAGCAGCTCATTTCATATTCATTGCTCCTGCAAGAAAGCACCCGATAATGCCTTGCTAGGGCTATTTATTTGATATTTTCTGATCATTGTGCTAACATTAGAAGAAGGGACACCACCCAGCTTTCTTTAAAATATCGTGGGCTGAGGCTGGGAGTCTTGTTCAATGCACATTTTAAGAAAACGTGCAGCAAATCTTCTGGGTTATTTAATACATGAGCCAAGGAGAGCTTAGATTTTTTTAAGGCACTCTTTGCTAGAGCTCTATGCTCTTCAGCTGGAGTGACAGTTCTACGTGATTGGTCTTATGGTCGAATTTTGAAGCCTAATGCAGTGGAGGCAGCCCCCCCCCCCCCCTCATAAAACAAACAACAACTTATGGCGCCGCGGCCCGAGTGCCCTCAGTGGAGTCTGTGGGGGTATTGGCGGAGTGGGGGGCCCAGGGAGAAAGATTTGGGTCCCTGCTGCGGGCCCATCGAGGAGGAGTTGATCCCCGCTCCTGGCGGGGAGCAGGCGCCGCAACGCGCAGAGGCAGCGTCCTACCCCTGCCTGCGCCCTCGAGGTCCCGCATAAGAGGGAAGTAGATACCTTGCTGCATGTGCTCCTTCGCAGGGAGGCGACCCGGAGCGGCAGTGGAGCTGAGGCCAGAGCGACTTGGGGCCAGGACTTGGGCGGCAGTTGATGACCACAGGCACATAGGGGAAGACCCACGGGAGCGCAGGGGGCGCCCCCCCTCATGAAACAAACAACAACTTATGGCGCCGCGGCTCGAGTGCCCTCAGTGGAATCTGCGGGTTATTGGCGGAGTGGGGGGCCCAGGGAGAAAGACTTGGGTCACTGCTGCGGGCCCATCGAGGTGGAGTTGATCCCCGCTCCTGGGAGCTGCCTTGAGGCGGATCGCACTGGGCGCTCATCTGCATGCTGCGCGCTCCCCTCTGTGAGAGCATAAGGGTGGCCTGTGTTGAGCGGCTCAGTGCGGCGAGGAAACTGGACGACCGCTTAATCCTGCGGCAGTGCGACCCTTGTGGAGCACAGATCCCATCACACTCAGCAGGTCGAATTGCACAAGACTTTCGGGAACGCCGGGGCAGACGGAAGAAGACCTAACACAGGCAGTCGAAGACATCTGCAACCCTACGCTTCGAGTTGGCGGATAGCCTGGACGTTAAAACGTGACCCCCTGGGGAGGCACTTCACGTTGACACCCGCAGCTGTGTGGTGGAGCAGCCATAGCGATGGGAAAGGGGGACAAAACGCAAAGTAAACTCCCATTTGCGCAGAGAAGATTGCAACTGCAAAGCCCTCCTGCGGAGCACAGAGAGACCACGCAACCGGAGGATGACCAGGCGGCTAGCTCCGATATCAAGAGCATGCTACGCTCCATGGAACAAAGTCTTCAATCTAGCATATCTGCGCTGGGCGCCAAGATGGACACTATGACGTACAGGATGGACCGCATGGCCGAGCGTTTGGATAAGCATGCTGAGAAACACGATATGGCTGAGAGGAGAATGACAGAAGTTGAAGAGGCACAGACAGAGTTAGACATGGCGCACAAGAAAATAGAGAACCTGATGCAAACACTCCACGACAAGACGGAGGATTTGGAAGCACACTTGCGACGCAGCAACCTCCGCATAACGGGCCTGCCGGAGACCACGCAAACTGGCACGAGGGAACTTTTCGTGGAGAAGCTTCTCACCACCCTTTTAGGGGATGGGGTGTTCTCGACAATGTTTGTAGTGGAACGGGCTCATCGGGCCCTGGGCCCTCGCCCGAAACCGGGTGCGCCGCCTCGCCCGATTATTGCTAAGTTACTCAACTACCGGGACAGGGACACCGCCCTCAGGCTGGCTAGAACAAAGACACCGCTTCAATACGAAGGGTCGGCAATATCGATATACCCGGATTTCACTGCAAAAGTGAAAGAGGCACGTAAACACTTCATCCCCCACAAGAAGCGCCTCAGAGAACTGGGCCTGGATTATGCAATGCTGTACCCAGCCAAACTACGTGTCAACAGGCAGGGACACTCGCATATATTCACGGATCCAAAAGAGCTGCAACAGGCAATGAAGCGATGTTCGAGGGAGTAGGGAAACGATAATGCGGAAATGCCGGCTGACGGAGAAAATAGCCATCTAGACGACCAGGAATGATCGAGAAACCAGTTTTTTACAGGGTCCCGAACTGGGGGCGCTGGATTGTCGACTGAGGGACTGCGACCTCCAACTGGGAGGATATGATCTGTGGCTTGGCCCGCTCTTCGGATGGAGGAAGCCTGTCAGATAAGTAGCAGAGGGAGTGGTGGAAGGTGGCGATAGTTTGGATATTTGACTGCACATGCAAGTATTCTGTAGCGGCCAGAGTTGTCACTTGTTGAACTGAGAGACATTATGGTGTGGGGGGGGGATCGACGGGGGGGAGGGGAAGTTGTGGAGTTCACTGAATAGACTGAGGTACTGATATGCAGCTCTGTTAACATTTACGTTTGTGCATGGCGGAAGGAGGGGTGGGAGCCTGACATAGTGCTTTGAGAACATTGGAGGTAACTGGCTGTTAGGCGACCTTGGTCCCCGTGCGCAATACACTGCTGAAGTTCTAATTTCTGCGTTGAGGGAGATGGTACTAGGGTGGGGCGGGTTGGAAAGGAATCTGCATGGCCAAGTTGAGGGGGTCTGCTGTGGGAGGGGGGTGGAGAGATTGGGGAGAATTCGGGTACAATTTTGTTTGCTCTGTCTGTTCGTACTGCCTGCACTAGCCTTTGAGATTGCAACTGCCTCATACCGAACTGTCCTGCTGCTACGATGGCTAGTACAAACGATGTAACTGTGGGAGGGGAGAAGGGAACGCTCAGAGCATTGACATGGAATGTACGGAGGCTAAACTAACATCGTAAACTCAGAAAAGTCCTGAATTACTTACAGCGCCATAATGTAGACCTGGCACTAATACAGGAAACACACCTCCCGCTCACGAGTAGAATGTTTCTAGGCAGGGGGCTGGTGGGCAACTTCACTGCTGCAGGGTTCACGACCCATTCTAGGGGGGTTTTGACTTGGGTAAATCCAAAATCAAAACTGACACTGTCTTTGCTGAGGGCAGACCCGGAATGTCGATTCCTAATCTCTAGATGTGTGGGGAAGGGGCACGATTTAATTGTGGTTAATGTTTACGGCCCTAACTACGACTCCCCGGATTTTTATGATATCCTGGCTCAGCACTGTCGTGCATATTCCACTACGCAAATGCTACGGGGGGAGACTTAAACTTGGTGTTAGACCCAGTTCTTGACAGGTCCTCAGGCCCACCACGTAGACCCACAGCAGCCGCATTGCAAATACACTCTGAACTCATCACACTGGACCTAGTGGACGTGTGGAGAAGCAGGCACACAGCGAGAGGGGGGTTCTCTCTTTATTCGGCATACCCCGGCATACCACGACATACACACCAGAATTGACTACTGGTTGGCGTGATCCTCGGTTATGAGACACATAAAGTCCTGTGCTGTGCTGACACGCACCCTCTCTGACCGCTTCTTTTGGTTCTAGAGACGCCAGTGAAGAGGATTCCGCCTTTCACGTGGCGTTTACCCCCGTACTCCCTACTAGATGAACACTTTCGGAGTGAACTGGCGGAAGAGATAGAGAATTTCTTCTAAACTAACGTAGGGTCGGTTGATAGCTTCCAAACAGTATGGGAAGTGTTTAAAGTCTACATCCAAGGCATAGTCATTGCAAAGCATTCGAGTGTACTCAAGTCTATATGCCAAAGGTTGCTACACTTGGAGACGCGACTAGCTGAGTTAGAGAAGAGCCAGCTGGAGGACTCAAGTACTGACGTGACGGAGGAAATCAAGAATCTTATAGTAGACTATAATGAGGAAGCAGACAGAGAAGTTCAGCATATGGGGAAGTATGCGACGGCCAGGACGTACGGTAAAGGAGAGCGCCCAGGCTCCCTCCTAGCCAGGATAATGAGAAATAACATACGCCCTCAGGTGATATCAGAGTTGGAGACATCAGCTGGTCTTCTCCTCACAGAGGAAAACGAGATTGTAAATGAGTTCAGGAACTATTATTCAGGACTTTACACTTCGAGGGATGTGAATAATGAGGAGGCCATAAACGACTACCTGGGTCATATACAGTTGCCTTTCTTAACGAATTCTGACCGGTAATTCTTGATGCAGCCCATACACAAGGATGAGATAGCGGATGCACTGGCGAGTATGCGCTCGGACAGCGCCCCCGGGGCAAATGGGCTCACAGTGGGCTTTTATAAAGCATTTAAAGATAAGCTAATTCCACATTTATCCGCACTATTTGATGACATCTGCTTGGAGGGCAGCATGCCTCGATATGTGAGGGAAGCGCTGATTGTGACTATTCTTAAGCCGGGCAAACCCCCAAATATAAGTGGCTCCTATAGGCCACTATCCCTTCTCAATGTCGACGCCAAGCTGTACGCAAAGGTTCTGGCGACACGTCTGGCATTGTTGGCCTCGGAGTTGGTGGCCCCGGAGCAAGCAGGATTCATTCCCAACAGGAATCTCACCTATAATATTAGAACCATATTAAGTTCAAGTTCAAGAATTTATATAGCGCACTACTCACCCATAGGGTCTCAAGGCGCTTGGGGAGGGGGATCATTATTTATCAAATATCCAAGTTTTAAGTTCTTTTCTGAAGGAGAGGTGGTTCTGTGTAAGGCGGAGGTGAGTGGGGAGAGAGTTCCAGGTCTTGGCTGCCAAGTAGGAGAAGGATCTACCTCCCATGGTGGATCTTTGGATACGCGCAACTGTGGCGAGGCCTTGACTGGAGGATCTTAGTTGGCGGGTGGGTGTGTAGAAGGATAGTCGAGTGTTGAGGCATTCGGGCCCTAGTTTGTAGAGGGCCTTGTGTGCGTGGGTGAGGAGACGGAATGTTATTCTTTTGTTGACGGGAAGCCAGTGGAGGTCTTTCAGGTGGGCGGTAATGTGATCTTGGCGAGGGATGTCCAAAATGAGTCTCGCTGATGCGTTTTGGATGCGTTGACGTTTTTTCTGTAATTTGGCTGTCATTCCGGCATAGAGGGTGTTTCCGTAGTCTAGTCGACTCGTAACCAGTGCATGGGTGACGGTCTTTCTTGTCTCGGTGGGGATCCAGTGGAAGATTTTTTTGAGCATACGGAGTACGTTGAAACAGGAGGATGAGACGGCGTTGACTTGTTTGGTCATCGAGAGTGAGGAGTCTAGGATAAAGCCAAGGTTGCGTGCATGGTCTGTGGGTATGGGTGCTGAGCCCAGATCCGAGGGCCACCATGAGTCGTCCCAGGCAGAGGGGGATGATCCTAGGATGAGCACTTCCGTTTTGTGTGAGTTAAGTTTTAGGCGGCTATGTTTCATCCATACGGCTACTTCTTTCATGCCTTCGTGAAGATTGGTTTTGGCAGTCTTGTGGTCTTTGGTGAGGGAAAGGATCAGCTGGGTGTCGTCAGCGTAGGAGATGATGTTAAGGTTGTGTTGACGTGCGATGGAAGCGAGTGGACTCATGTAAACATTGAAGAGGGTGGGACTGAGTGATGATCCTTGTGGTACACCGCAGATGACTTCGGTGGCCTCTGATTTGAAAGGGGGAAGTCGGACTCTCTGAGTTCTCCCAGCTAGGAACGAGATGATCCAGTCCAAGGCTTTTCCTCTTATGCCGATGTTGCTGAGGCGTTGTATGAGGGTGCTGTGACAGCAGACAGTGTCGAAGGCGGCGGAGAGGTCGAGTAGAATGAGGGCCACTGTTTCTCCGTTGCCAAGTAGTGTTCGGATGTCGTCTGTTGCTGCGATGAGGGCGGTCTCGGTGCTGTGTTTGGCTCGAAATCCGGACTGTGAGGGATCGAGGGAGTTGTTGGATTCGAGGAAGGTGGCGAGTTGGCTATTAACGGCTTTCTCGATGACTTTGGCCGGGAATGGGAGGAGGGATATGGGTCGGTATTTTTTAAGTTCAGAGGGGTCTGCTGTGGGTTTCTTCAGGAGGGCGCTGACTTCGGCATGTTTCCAGCTTTCTGGGAAGGTAGCAGAGTTGAAGGAGCAGTTGATGACATCACGGAGATGGGGTGCGATGATGGAGACTGCTTTGTTGAGGATGTGGTGGGGACAGGGGTCGGTTGGCGAGCCAGAGTGGATGGAATTCATTAGGCGGATAGTGTCTTCAGTGTTGATTGGGTTCCAGGCGCTAAGGTTGTTAGAGGGCGGTTTAGGTTCAGAGGGGGGTGGAGAGGATTGTTCGTTGGAACTGTTTTCGAAGCTGTTATGTATGTTGGCGATTTTGTTGTAGAAGAAGGAGGATAACGAGTCGCAGAGGTCTTGGGAGGGGGTGATGTCGTTTGAGGCTGCGGTGGGGTTGGTGAATTCTCTGACGATGTTGAATAGTTCCTTGCTGTTATGTGCGTTGTTGTCGAGTCGATTCTTGAATGCTGATTTCTTGGTGGATCGAATCAGCTGGTGGTGTTTGCGGGGGGCTGTCTTGAAGGTGGTCATGTTGTCAGTGGTTGGGTTTTTTCTCCATGTTTTCTCGAGAGTACGGCATAGCTTTTTGGATTTCTTAAGGTCATCGTTGAACCAGGGGGCCTTTTTGCTATCTTGTTTGGTGTGAAGGTTTTTCAGGGGTGCTAATTCGTCAGCGCTGTGAGTGATTCATTGTTTGAATTTGATGACAGCTTGGTTTGGGTCCGATGAGGGGACGGGTGGGTTTTGGTTGAGCGATGAGAGGAGTTGGTCGGTGGTGATTTTGTTCCATTTTCTTCGGGGAATAGGTTGTGGGGGGTTGTGGGTCGAGGTGGTTTTGTAGCTGAAGTGAACGCAGCTGTGGTCCGTCCAATGGAGAGCTGTGGTGCGGTCGAAGGAGATGCGTTTGCTCGAGGTGAAGATTGGGTCGAGCGTGTGACCGGCTACATGGGTGGGGGTGTCAACAAGTTGTTTGAGGCCGAGATTGGCCAGGTTGTCAAGAAGGGTGGTGGTGTTGTTGTCGTTTTTCTTTTCCAGGTGGAAGTTGAGGTCTCCTAGTAGAATGTAGTTCTCGGAGGCGAGGGCATGTGGACTGATGAAGTCAGTGATGTCTTCGCTGAATTGCTTACGGGTTCCTGGAGGTCTGTAGATGAGGGAGCCTCTGAGTGTGGTCCTAGGGTCGGTGTGGATCTGGAAGTGAAGGTGTTCGGTGTTTGCAAGGTTATCATCGGAGCTGGTCGTGATTTTGATGGAGTTCTTATGGACGATGGCAATTCCTCCTCCTGGTGCGGTCTTTTCGGATGATCTTATAATTGTTCGGGATGGCTATGGCGATTTCGGGTGTTGATGATGCGTTCATCCATGTTTCAGTAAGGAAGGCGACGTCCTGTGATGTAGTGTCGAGTAGATCCCAGAGTTCGGTGGCGTGTCTGTGGATCGAGCGGGTGTTAAGCAGGATGCACTTCAGGTGGTTAGAGTCGGAGTTGTGTTTGGGGTTGGTGGATGTAGTATGGGTCTTGATGCTGGTAAATTTGCAGGAGTGGCAGGCGAAGGGACCGTGGGTACGTCCTGGGACAGCTTCGTAGCATTGTGATGTGCGTCCGGTGTTAAGGGCTAGGAGGGTGGCGGCGTCATACGCTAAGCGGGAGGAGTGATGTTTGCGGGGGCCAGGGGGTCTGGCGCTGGGCGCGGTCCAGGCGCGGACGGGCGTAGACAGGCTTACCTTTGGCGCACCTTTGGCGCAAATTGGGCGCCACCGCTGCGCGTGAACGCTGCGCGCAGAGGTATTGGTCATAAGTGGATAGTGGAGGGGGAGGGGTGAGGGATGGTCAGCTGGGAGGCGGGAGCTGGGCGGAGATCTATTAGGAACTATGCAACATGTCAGGCAGGACACCAAGGCTATGGCTGTCTTCCTTGACATGGAAAAAGCTTTAGATTCTGTGGAGTGGCCTTTTATGCTCCGCGTACTGAGACGACTGGGACTGGGCGAACCGTTTTTACAAATGGTAGGGGCGCTATATTATCACCCCAAAGCCAGGATCGGCATAGGTGACCGGACTCCTTTGGGATTGGCAGGGGAACTAGACAGGGCTGCCCACTTTCGCCACTACTCTATGCGCTGGTGGCTGAGCCGCTGGCAGGTGCACTCAGGGAGTATCATAGTAATGAAGAAGTAAACTTCCCTACGTACAAAATTGTCATATCAACTTAAGCGGATGACACTTTACTGTATGTTCGCGACCCTGAGACGAATCTCTCCTCGGTACTACGTGAGGTGGTACGTTATGGTGCACTTTCCGGCCTCAGGATAAATTGGTCGAAATCGGTGGCCTTTCCATTGACCCTGAAGACTACATACTTTGACATGGAATACCCGTTGCAATGGACGACGGAACCGATCAGGTATTTGGGGGTCATGCTCCATACTGACCCGTAAATTCTAATACGCGAAAACTATGAGGTTGCGTATAGTAAGTTGGAAGACGACGTTGGGAAGTGGAGCAAACTTCCGCTGTCCTTAATGGGACGTATAGCAATCATGAAAATGGTGGTACTACCCAGATTCTTATTTCTCTTTAACAACATACAGATTGTGCTGTCGAAGTCCTTTTTCAAAAACCTGACGCAGCTACTGATTAAACTCGCTTGGGGGGGCAAACAGCCAAGAGTAAAATGGACGACTCACATGCTCCCATACGAGTTGGGGGGACTGAGCGCACCTGACATGGAAAGGTACTACAGAGTGGCACAAGCGACACAGATGCACACGTGGATCCACGGTAAAGCGACAATACCGCATGTTCGGCTGGAACGACTTTTCGCAGATCCGCTTCCGCTTCCTGCCACGGTATTTCAGCCGACTGATCGCAGAATTGGTATATTGGACTCGATCAAGTCCACTAACCACGACTGGAATGCGCTGCTGCATGCGCAGAACAGCGTATTATTGTACTCCCCTCTAATGCCCATCGAATGGGCATTATGGCTGTCCCTTATAGCGGAAAAGGGAGTGATTCAAGCGTTGCGTAAAGTGGGTATCATCACGGCGGGAGACTTGTTCTTGAACGGCAAAGTGAAAACATGGGAGCAGGCTGCGTCGACTCCTGCAGAGGCCTCACTAATACTTCGATTTCAATATCATAGGATTCGCAGCGCACTACTGGACCTCTTGGGTCCGGACCTGGCGGAACCGCCGGAGGTGCTGGAACTTACTTATGTTATTAAATCTTCCTCCCCCTATAAATTAGTCACAAACCAAACCTATATAGAATGAATAGAGAGTGTGGGGAGCAGCATCACTCGAAGGCTAGGATAGCCTGGCAGAGAGATCTACACATTACAATAGACGACGGCATGTGGACATACTGCTGTAAGAATACCAGGAAACTATCATTAAATGGCAGACATAGATTGATCCATTTCAAATTCCTTCAACAAGTGTATTACACTCCGGAGAGGCTGCATAGATATGGCCTTCGACAGTCGGCTGAATGCGAACGATGCCACGCACCGACCACGGACTTCATACACCTCTCGTGGCAGTGCCCGTGAATCCGAAAATTCTGGACCGGGATTTTCACTGAAATTAGCTCGATCCTAGAAATAGAGCTGACAGCCGACCCCGCCCTAGCACTCCTGGGCCACTCCCGGGGCCTACCTATCGCGGTAAGACGACTAACTGATATGGGCATGCTGATGGCTCGACGAGTTGTTGCAATGTGCTGGATGAGAGGCCCACTGCCGACCACGAAGAGGTGGGAACAGGACATGCAATATTTCTGTACGCAGACAGAATGCTACAGCGAGCTACTTCCACCCACGAGTCGCCCAAAGAATTTCTGGAGCCTTTATCGTGACTATCTCAGAGTAAAGGACGCTGAGAAGGCATTGCGTGTTGAAGACTCTGAGGGACAGGAGCGCTTAGACGACACGAACCTTGACGACAGGACGTAATAGATGCAACCCTGACGCACTGAGAAAGAACGACGGGGGGAACGGACGAGAGGCGGCGCAGTGGACCCGGTTTGATGGTGACGTACCCAGGAGTGGCACAGCAGGAGGAACCCGAGTCCTCATATAAGTAGTGACCCAGCCGAATAGTAGGCCAACTACATATCCACGGGTTTAGGCCCCCACTTTACTAAGTTTCTCCTCAGGTGGGCAGGGGTGAATGGTGGAGCATAGATTAGAACATTAGATGAGGTAGGGCAGGGGGAGGGGGGTGGCACTGGGATAGAGAAGGGGGGGTGTTTGGGGTTTGTTTTAGTAAGGATCTTCTTAGGGAACATAGGACTGTACACAGCGGCTGGGTGGCCCTAAAGGCATGAGCGGTGTGAAGCAGATTACTCTCCTGCTTCTGAGTAGAAGCGCACTGTGCGCTATAGGGATACTACATATTTCTGCATGTGCATTCATGATCTTTATTAAAGGTGGCGCCGGACCCCCGGGTTGTCGGCTACTTGGCTGTGTATAATAGATGACAAGAGCAATACTACTGCTGATTCCGCTGACGGCCTCCGGGTTGTGGCTGCAAGCTGTGTATGGCATCTCAACATAATAAAGGTTTTCAAAAATTAAAAATAATAAAATAAAAAAAATTAATATAGATGTGGTGTCTCAGGATGGAATATGTGGATGATGAGATGGTCCGCCATTTATTACTGACACCACACATTACCACTGTGATGCATTGACCAAACTAGCAGCTCAAATGAAATATGAATTATTTGGTCATGCATTTGCAAACCATTGCTTCTGTTCTGTGCCCGAACATGGGAATCTGACTTAGGGCCATAGTTAAGGGGTAAAGTTTACATGTAAGCCCTTTTTCATGGCAACCTTGTACAAGATGTAAGAGGCTACAATATTCTTGCGAACAACTTCTGAGGAGTACTATCTGAAGCACGACTTGGCACACTCACCTGGTGATGCACCTCAGTACCTGTCACAAACAGCATGATTGACCTGCTCTGAGATACGCACAGTGTCCCGAATGACTTACAGGATAGTCAGGAAACTGAGTGTAGTCAGAAAATATTTAGACATGTGCAGGTATGGCAATGGATTGGGCTGTATGTGAATGGAGCTCCTAATCCCAGTCTGTAACCATATCAAGGAGATAAGACAGCAGTATATAGAGATCTATGGCTAGAGATTTGAGAATGTCATATGAGAGTACATAAAGTATTAACACTGGAATGCTAATTTACTTACTCAAAAATGTTTTTTTGAATAGGCTCCATAGTCTTCTACATTAGACTGCCTGATTATAAAGCTCTGATCAGCCTGAGAATAATAGATCAGTGGATAACAAATTATGGCAGAACATGATCTAGCACCCCAACTAAATTATCTATCACTTTCTCATAGAAAGGCCACTCCTTTTCATTCTGGGTAAATCAATACCTTATTTCAGGACTGTAAAAGATCGGACTATTGGGTAATGGGGGTGGAAGCCCCACTTAGGCAACAATTACAATCTTTGTCAAGGTAAACCACAAAAGTCACTAGATTAACCTGTGCTTAAAGCCCTGGTAGCTTGCCAAAAGCAATCATGCTTAATTTAAAAGCAGAGTGAAAAGTAATTATGCAGCACACAAAGAGTACTAAATTGAAAACGAGAAAAATCCCAAACAATTTAGAAAAATAGAGTAAAGTTTAATAAATAAAGTAATACGAGAACAAATATCCTATCCATAGATTCGGAGAAGTTTTAAGTAAATATAGATCCTAAAAGCACTAAGTGCCACTCGCGGTCATCTCGTCATGGTGCTCCGGAGTAAAGTCACAAGTTCAAGCCAACTGCTATGGAGTGAAGTCCTCTAGGGACCAGACTAGCCTCGCTGCAAAAGTTTCCTTCTCAAGGTCTGTTGCACAGTGTTCAGCTCTCGGTGGAGGAGGTCACGAGGAACAGGGATAGTGTCACTGTAGCATGAAGAGCTGGCCTGGCATTACACATGGCCATCGCTGTAGTGGTAAGATTCGGTTGGGTGCCGCAGATGGTCGTTGCTGGAACTTCACATTGGCGGTTGCCAAAGGCTGTTGTTACTGCAGCTTGAAGTGCAGATCTTGTGCTAATGATCGTTGCTGGAGGTCACTGTATTAGGAAAAGTGGTGTTCACCAGAGCTTTGCTTTGCAGCAGAGTCGGGTGATCAGGCTCCATTTGCGGTTGTGAAGAGCCCAAAATGTCAGGATTTCACCTCTCTTCAAAGTGGGAGCTCAACTGATGCCTTCCAAGGCTCCAAGACCTATGAAGGCACCTTTTAGGGATCAGGAACTCACTTCAGCAGAGGAACGCAGGGCTTAGTCAGGTCCAATTGCAGGTCGAGACAGGTCCAGTGTGGCAGGTCAACTAGGCAGTTGCAGGGAGGAAAAAACTGACCAGTGAATTCACTCGTGTTCACCTGGAATGAAGGAAGCAGGTTCGGTCTTCTTTGTCAGAGAAAGGACAAAGCAGTCCTCTGGTGGCAGGGCAGTCCTTCTTCTAGAATGTCCACAGGTGCCAGAATGTACTGAAGAGTGGTTGTTAAGGTCCAATATGTATACCCAGTGCCAACCTGTAAAGTGGGAATTCCCTATACTATCTACATCTGGTTTTGGAAAGTCCTTTCTTACCCTGTCAATACTCCATGAAATCTAGTCTAAGATACCCTTGTGTGTGCTGGAGGCAAGCCTTTTAAAGTGCAAGTGGGGCAGGGCACAGTTTCACCCCTAGACAATCCTGCCCATGCTTAGACCCCTTTGTGTCACAGTCTGGGAGGACTATACAAAGCCCATTCACACTCCTGTGCACCAGGTCACTGGCAGAAGGCACAAATGATTAGGACAAGAAAATGCTACTTTCTACAAATTGCCTTTTCAGAATTAAAATGCAACTTTACCATTAAAGATGACTTTAAATGACAATATATTTAAGTGTAAACGATATATATCTATCTACTCCCGATCCAAAGTTATCACTTATTACATGTAATGAGGTAAACCATTGTTAGTCATTGGAAGAGATAGGCCTTACAGTAGTTAAAAACGACTTTAGAAGTTTTTCACTACCAGGACATGTAAAACGTAAGTATACAAGTACTGCTTTTAAAATATAGTGCATCCTGTCCTATGAGCCTTTAGGGCCTACCTTAGGGGGGATTTATATGCAATCAAAAAGAAGGTTTAGACCTGGCAAAAGGTTTATGTTGCCAGGTTGAAATGGTAGTTTAAAACTGCGATACAAGCAGTTTTAAAAGGCTACTTTAGTGGGATGGACAATGAGTACTGCAGGTCCACCAGTAGCATTTAATTTAAGGTCCTAGGTACACGTAGTTCAATTTACTAGGGGCTTACGAGTAAATTAAATATACACATTAGGTTTACGTTAATTGTATCATGTTTTAGGTAGAGGGCAAATGCAATTTACCACTCATAAGCAGGGAAAAGGTTCACAAAGTCTTAATGCCAACAAAAACTGGCTCAGCAACAGAGGGCAAAATTCTGGGGGAGAGCCTGCAAAAAGCCCATGTTCAACAAGCACTATATCTGCATAGCTACTGCTATGATCATCCCACTCGCTGGGACGAACTGAAAATGCTTCTAGATATTCCACTAACATCATTGCCTTATGAAATATCACTCTCCTCAACATTGCAATGCATTTTGCATGACTTCAGGTCTTCTGTAAAACATGCAATGGAGATCATTAACTCTATTACTGACCTGGATTTAGATCTAATGTTTCTGACTGAAGCATGGGTCAATGAAAACTCTCAATTTTGCTTGGATTTAAATATTCTGCCAAACTATTCCACTAAACTTTTGAATAAAAAAGGAAAATTAACTTCTAAAGTGTCGTACTACAATATTTGTTTGGGGGACCATCAAAACAGTAGGTCTTTAATGTTCTCAAATGTTTAGTTCATATTTTACTGATTCTGTAAGGTTGTTACAGAACCAGACCCCTAAATATTTATTAAGTTTAGACTTGTGTCCTTAGTGCAGGTAGGAAGGCTGTGAGAGTTGAGTTTAGGACTTTAATGTTATCTTTATTTAGTAAGTATCCTGACAATCTAGAGAAATTATGGATGATATTTATGATGGCTGGGAGAGCTGTTCTCACTTCTTCTGCAAAATTTAATAAACTGCTGTTTTAAAGTGAACATTGTTGAATCTGAAAACTGTGTCTGGGCAATTGTTTAGTAACTATAAAGGTGGGTCTATTGCTAAAAGGAACAGAAGGGGTGAAAGATTGGCAGCCCTGGCATTTATTTTGTCTGAGAGATCAAGGATCTGATATAGTCCATTAATTGTAATTCTCACTGTAAGGTTTGCATACAAGGCTATGGTTACTTTTGAAAAGGATTCACCAAGACCATAATGAAAAATGTCTTCTTCAAAGTATGGTTATGTATCTTTATCAAATACCTTTTTGTCATTGAAGGGCAATGGCAACTGAGGCTGAGGTAGAGAGGATGACATTTTCAAGGAAGTGGCAAAAGGTTTGAATATTTCCGCTGGCAAGTCTGCCTTTCTATGAATCACAATTGACAATAACACATTATTTTGGTAATTAATGGCTTAAAGCATTTAGCCAGGATTTTTACATAAATGTTTGCTTATCAGTGAGATCAGTCTATAGGTTTTTGATGCCATGTATTCTTTACCTTCTTTTTGTATCACCACAATGGTGTCTTTGGAAGCAGTACCCAATACATTAGCTGCAAAATTGTTAAGGGCAGCTTCTAATGATGTGATAGTCGTAGAAGGGAAAGTTTTATGAAAGCTGACTCGTAGGCCATCAGGGATGGGGCATTACCACCCACTATGAGTTTGATTGCTTCTAGGATCTCTTTCCTTTCTAGTGGTCTATTTAAAGAGTGTTTGTCAGACCAAGATATGCTCAGATATTAGTGGAATGAGTTTTAAGGATTTCAGACATGCCTCTCAGGAGGAATTTATATTTGGGTTATATAATGTAGCATAGAAGTTCCTAAATACATTCAGGATGTCTTCAGTTTTTGCTTTAAATGACCAACTAGTATCTTTAATGCTATGAATGTATTATTAATATTATTATTATTCTTTAATTTCAGGTAAGCATTAAAGGACTAACCTGCTCTAGTCAGGTAAGGAGTTTTTTGCCTTTTGTAGCGTGTACTCATAAATAGGCTTGTATGCTGACTTTTATGAAGTACTTATTTTAAATGTCTATAGAGTAGTTATTTTTCTTTTATTTCTTTAACCAGTGTGTTTAGTAAGCATTTTATTTCTATATTTGTCCTGGCCATGTGGCTAATCATATGACCCCTGATGCAGCATTTATGAGCATCCCATTTGCATGTTTTAATTCATGTTCTAGTCCCCAAACATCTGACTCACTCTCTAAGATCTCATTGTTCATTCACTACAAACTATTTTTGGAGTTTCAGAGATGCAATCTTTAATGAGATTGTGATGGTGGCAAAGTTGCAGACCACAGTAGGTTCACTTGAAGAAGTTATTTTTCATGAAGTAGAGAAACATCAACTAGTAAATGGTAAATTGTCAAGAAACTTTGGTGTAGAAACAAGAAGAAACGGTGGGATTATGTACCCTTCATATGTCTGCTAAGCCATGAAATAACATAGAAAGCGCATACTTTTGTGACATCTAGGAGGTCTGATTTTAAATGCCAATTTTCCCCCTCTTTGTAGACTATTTTTGTTTCTTTGAGAAATACTAACTCATCATTAAGATTATTGCAGTAATCATGAATTTTCCTTCTTTTCATGGGGTTGTTAAGGCCTTTAGTGTTAAGCAAGATCACTTTCATGGAACTCATAATGTGAAAGTCTAGAAAGGATATAGGGGTATTAGTGGAAGGTATAACTTAGGTGCATGTTTATGCTGATATGCCTAGATAAGGTTGGGAGATTGCCACATGGTAGGAAGAGTACGTAAAGCAAAGGAAATGTATTGCCCTGATGTGGAAGAGTGAGGTAGAAAACAAGTAAAGAAAGAGCACATCCTGGGAGGGGTAGGATGGGGGGGGGGGAACTGGGGAAGAACTACATTAGAAAACTAAAAAAAAAACAATTCAAAACCACAACCAAATCCCAAACCCGCATCCCACTACCTAGAGTAAGGCAGTCACAAAGAGATGAGATCTGCAACTTGGGACTATGGGGATGCCTATGAAAGCGATTCCCACTGCTCTCCCTGAAACAATTAACAAAATAAGATTCAGAATGATAAATATATAAACTGTTAGTGATAATGTACGTCAGAAGAAGGAACAAGTCATGTCACTATGACATAACTGTTTGTCTCTTCAATCAGTAAGTGAGCATAAAAGTGTAAACAGTGTGATAATATGAAATATTGTAAAAAAACACAACAACACAAATTTGCATATGAGAGCATTAAGCTAGGGTTATTAGTGTGAGTAATGGAAAATATGTAAATATTCTGGGACATGGAATATAATGTACCACAACAACCCACATTAGATTTAGATCCAGAATCTCACATAATACTATACAATACCATCTTATTGTTCTCTTCTGGGCAGCACACATCACATGAGAACAGGATATGTGATGGAGTCATATGCAAAACCATAACCATAGGCAACATGTGTTTATGAGGTGAGTGCCAAAAGTAGTTTGCAACAGATGAGATGAGTGGGTGGGATGAGGCTATTAAGACGGTGACAACAAAGGCATATTCTTAGATTCATTTTCGCACCATTATGCGATTATTTAACATTTTGTGACAGTAAGCAAGTATTGTGAGCATCTTGTTAGGTATGAAATCGGAGTGTTGAGGAAGCCTGGATGAGGGTAGGAGTAATCGATACTACCCAACAATGATTGAGGCCATGTCAGACATTACAGGGCACTCTGGAGTAGATTGGTAATTTCTTCCATATGAGATTCTGTCATGTTCTCTAAAAAAGTTTCTAGATTGTAAGGTTCCATTCAGACAAGGGGTTGTCCCATGAAAACAATCTTGAATTTGAAGGGACCAATAAAGTAGTTAAATTATTTGCGAGATGGAGATTCAAGCAGTGTGCCATGTGACCGATTTAACTTTTCTCATATTAGCTAGTGCAAGTTTAGAATGTTTGTGTCTCGGGTTTTGAAAATCAGTGGTCTCAGAGCATGTTGCGTTCTTGAGTTTGAATATTAGGATTTAATGAGCACAATCTAGTTCGAAGTCCTTAGTGACGTTGATGCTTAATGTCAATGATATCCAGGATTCTAGGATGTTACTCTTTGAGTGAGCTCCATCTTCAGCACCCTCTGGTAGTCCAAAATTCTAATGTTGTTCCTTCTATTACAATCTTCTAAATCTGTATTGTTGCATTTGAGGCCCGCCAGCTGGGACTCCAATTTCTGTACATGTTTTGCTTGTTGGTTATAATGTTCTACAATTGCACTAATCCTACCCTCAGCATTGATAATTCTAAAGCTAAGGTCTTTCCTAGTGCCAGACACTTCCACCCGTAGAAAGTCCATATTTGTGTTGGCAATTTGTGGGATGTGATAAACTGTATCAATTGTTTCAGGTGAGCTCACAGGGTCGATGAGTTGTCTGATTATCTTTAACTGGGGATTCCGGAACTAGAGGATCCTGCTTTGTTCTTTTCAGATTGTCTTTTATGTCCTTCTCTCCATGATTTTTGATTTTCACCATATTGTATAAAGTGTGATTGAGTTACTTAGGGTACCCCTAGAAAAACTTTTACACTGTAGAATGCCGAAAGAAGTGAAAGAGATGCCAACTACCATGAAAGCAAAGGTAGGCTTGTGACTATGTGGAGGGTAAGTGGCCATTGTGTTATTAAGTGGATAACTCCCAAGCAATACTTGAGTTTTATTGCTTAAACTAATGTCTAACAGGCACTTCTGTGCATTGCACAAATAATGGTATCTAGTAGGGCATTATGGATATGTGGCGTGGTGTTAACTAAAATTATTATTTGCCTGGTTGATTGTATGTTTTAAAGCACTTATAGCGTGCACGGATACTCAAGAGTGTCCCAACGCAAAAGCCAACTGCAGTAGATAAGAAGGGAGGCACAAGGAAGATCTGAAATCAGTTAAAAAGCAAGGTATTTAGCTGCTTTTTAAACAGCCTGAGATCATGAGTGTTCCGCAATTCATAAGGAAGGGCGTTCCGGGCTTTGCCTGCCTTAAAGGAAAGAGAGCTGTCCACAGTTCGTGTCAGGCGAAATCGGGGAATGACTGCGAGACATAGTGTGGCTGATCAAAATTGTCTTCGGGGAACATAAAACTCAAAGCGTCTCCTGAGATAGGGCGGCCCGGATTTATATAGGGCGCCGTGAGCAAGGGTGAGGGCCTTAAACTGGACACGTTGCACCACGGGGAGCCAGTACAGCTCCTAAACATTTTGCTGGGTACTAGTTCTGCCAGGGATACCAAGCAGCACTCTAGCGGCCGCATTTTTAATAATTTGCAGCTTTTCCAGCTGGTATCCAGGAAGCCCAATATATAGTGCATTGGTGCAATCAATACACAATAAAAGGAGGGCATGGGTAACCATTTCTTGGCTGATCTAGGCAGCAATGGCTGGAATTTCTTAAGTGATTTCAGTGTGCCAAAGCACACTCCGGCCAATATTTTTATCGAGGTAGAGAGCCTGAGGTCCTCGCTAAACCAGACCTCCAGATTCTTAACCGGATTGCCAGCTATGGTCAGTTGGGATGGTGCTGATACAAAACATCTGCTGAATACTGTGTACTTCCAATGACACCTTTGGTTGCTGAGCTCTACAGAGTGTGAATCCAAGTAACGTGTGGTCAATTTACAAATCACACAGGAGAGATTTTGCATTAAAGCAGACAGTAAACGACCTTCGGTCTCAGCAGAAAAGACTAAAGTGTTTGACTGGTGAGAGAGATTCATGTGTTTTTGTGTGTAGTGTAGGCTTAATTGCCCAAACGGATGGTAATATTGTGGTTCCTGTGGAGTTTCAGCATTGGATCTGGGCAACTTAGATCACAGGAGGTGGGAGGGACACACTAGCTCTAGGGCAGCGTCTCTGAAACGTCATCAATGTAATTGGTGGCTTATACTTGTAGAAATAGGAAACAATGAACACATCACTGATAAGCTTTACAGTTTCAAAAAGAACAACTGATGGACAGAATGCTAAACAAATCAAAGATTCACCTCAAGTCAGCGATCTGGGTTTGATCCATTGTTTTTTTTGCTCACCACATCACTCCATTTTGGACCCTGTCATATGCAAATCAGTCTTGACCCTGCTCTCCATGAAAACAGTCCAGCCTGAAATGCCAGGCCAGATCTTCCCTGGACAAGAAACAAGCATAATGGGATTGGTTTTGGGGTATCAGCCCTCAGCAGCCAGGCTAGCTTGAATCTAGTGGCACAGTGAGCACAGGACTCACGTCTGGGCAAACCCTTCCCACTTAGGACGACCAAAGCAAAAAGAACAAATGATGGACGGAATGCCGAACAAAACAAACACTGACCCTCAGTCACAGAACTAGATGTAATTCATTGTTTTTTTTTACTCACCACACCACCCCAGTTTGGGCACAGCCATATACAAATCAGTCTTGTCCCTTTTCCCATGGAAATAGTTCAGCCTCAACTTCTAGGCCAGGTTCGCCCTGGACCAGAAACAAGCATTCTGGCACTGGTTTCAAGGTATCACCCGTCATCAGCCAAGCTACCTTTAATTCAGTGACACAGTGGGCACACAACCCTACTCTGATCATACCCTTCCAACTTAGGGCGACAAAAGCAAAAAGAACAAATTCATTTGTCACCCCAAGTCGGGTATGCCCAAATGTCGGTCACTTGGTCTCCATGCCACTGTAGTCAAGCTAGCCTGGCTGATGAGGGGTGATATCTCAAAACTGGTCCTGGGATGCTCATTTCTGGTTTAGAGATTACCTTGCCTGGCAGTTCGGGCTGGACTGTCCCCATGGCTGGGTTTAAACCAGAATGGCACGGTGAGCAAAAGAAATCGATGGATTTAGGCCCAGATCTCTGTACTGGGGTGGATGTTTGACATTGTTCAGCATTCTGTCCATCAATTGTTCTTTTTGCAAGCTTTACAGTTTTAGTACCTGATGTCTGCTTTGCGCTGGAGATTGCAGTTAATGGCAACATGCACTCGCGCAATCATTTCGTCATGGTTTGAAGTACTTACTGAGCTTGCCGCCATTTTGAGAGAAGTGTGGTCCGAGTCACAAAGTTTATATCGGTAGTATCATTCTAAAAAAAAACACCAAAAGGCAAACAAATGATGCTCACAGAACTCTTATGTTCATAGACAATTTTGAGGAGGTTTCGAAGTGTTTCTCAGCATGAATTCACACCCGAGAACAGCTGGCACAACAGAGCTCTGGAGAAAGTTGGCATCTCGCTTGGGCTCTAAGCCTGCACCCCATAATTGATCACTTTTTAAAGAGATTTCTCAGGAGGAACTCCTGTATGTCAGCTCTAAAATCAAACTTTAAAATCAAGGGGCATATTATCAAGCCTGTGCGATAAAATTATCGCCGCTTTATCGGCCGAAAACGGCCGATAAAGCGGCGATAATGGGCTTGATAATATGCTCCAAGGAATTCCAATCGAAGCCCATGTTAGATGGGAAGACATCTAACATGGGCTTCGATTGGAATTCCATAGAGCATATTATCAAGCCCATTACCGCCGCTTTATCGGCCGTTTTCGGCCGATAAAGCGGCGATAATTTTATCGCACAGGCTTGATAATATGCCCCCAAGTTCCTGATTCCTCCCCGCCACGTTTGTGGAGGAGATGCAGAAACATCTTGGGTCTTATTTCTGTTGCTGTAGTCTCACTTTTTGTGATGCTGCAGTGGTGTAAAGAATACATCATGCTGCGCCATATTTACAAAGTGACGCATCTAAGCAGATGCATCACTTTGTAAAGGCCTGCGCTACATTACACCTGCGTCAGGTATAATGTATGCAGGGTGGGCTTTCCTCCCAATAAATGGTCATAGAAGTGGTGCAGTGAAATCTATTTGATTTCACTGCGCCACTTCTAGGACGCTACTGCGTCAATATCTTATGCCTGCCTCACAGCAGGCATAAGACTGACACAGGCCATTTCACATGGGGCTTGCCCCACGTGAAAGGACACATTGCTGGAGTTGAGTCTGTTTTCAGACACACCCCAGCGATGCGCCACTTTTGCGCCTACAGATACATCAGTATTACTGATGTATCTGTAATTCCTTGCATACATTAAATACGGCGCAAAATGTACCGCTCTCTCGCTATTTCTGTTTTAGTCCCACAAGGTGCTTCCTAGGACATGAGTTATGCCAGTTTGGATTGAAATAGCCTAGATGGCCCTGCACATCTCTACACAAAGATACCTGAAATCAACTTGGTATACATGTTTAATGAATTCACAAGATATCGTTGGGTAGAAAAAATAATACTTTTAAATATTTTATTTGTGTAAAAATATTAACAGGGTTCACTAACTTCAACCTAACCAGGATTGGGTTGTAACTATGTGCTAATGGTTTAAACAAGAGCATAACTTTCTGGATACAATTTATGATGTTCAAGCCCAATTATATTGGATTAAGAAGATAACATGCACTGATCTGAATCATGTAATATCATCAGATGATTGAACACTTTTTTGTTAACAGATATGTATACTTTTTGACTGAACCCAATGTGATGATGCTATTGTGCAGAGCAATTTGTTTTAATGAATTTTATAAGTCCTTGCTAACCCTGGGTGAAGCAGGCGTAGTGCCTCTATGCGAAGTTCCACGGAGTTGAAAAGCAACTCCGTGGAACTTCGCTACTCTTATTTTGGGAGGGTGGAGGGGCCGGCTAACTACGCTCCGCCACTGAGTCGTAGTTTTGACTGAACTCCGCATTCGCAATACAACGTGAAGTAGGCAAAACTACGTAACTTCGCTGGTGGAGCGTAGTTACCTGCCCGGGATTAGTCCTTGCTATACAAAAAAAAAACACACACACTTTTGGCATATAAGAAACAACGTAGTTAAAAACTCTATATTTTCTGGAAATGTTAAAGCCCATTTCCTGGACCAAAATTTAGACTAATTCTCAAATCCAATTGGATAATGAAAGTGTGTCTTGTAAAGCGCACTGCTACCCGCACCGCAGGCCTCGTAGCGCTATAGACCGCTGGGGAACCCGTCCTGGCTTTCCCTGTGAGATAGTTCCTCCTGGGAGTCTCCAAGGTGAAAGAAGGCATCCCTGGCGTTTGTGGGGGGCCGTTGTGGAGATGAGGCAAGCTTAATGCCCAGAGTTACTGAGTGTGGTCCCTGGATTGAGTAGGCACCAAGGCGAGAATTATCGAGTCTGCTGATCATTTAGGTCCGAGACCCTGCCACGACGGGAATCGAACCCTGGTCCCAGCCCGTTCTCTGCTCTCGGGTCTGCCGCCTCTAACCAGTGAGCTACACCTCTCCAGGAGATTTTTCTCCTGTCTTCCATTTTAGATCCATGATCCAGAGGAAGCGGGGATTTCTATATCTCAATCTTTTGGGTACAATCATTAAATAACCCTCGCCACTGGTCGTATGGACCTTTGCTCGGTGATGAAGAGAAATAAAGAGTGATCATATACTTAACAACAAATCATAGAAGACATTCATGTTGGTCACTAAAGAAAATGAGTGTGTGTCAAAGGGTTTTATTTTCAATTATTTTAGACTTTCATTTTTTTATTCAATAGATATTAATATTTAGATTTCACCATTGAAAGTTAATATCATTCATCAATCAATATTTGAGTATAAAGTAGAGCAAAATGTTCATTAGAATCACAGTTAATTTAGTAATAATACAGTAAGTATGTTCAATAAAGGATATTCCCTAATCTAAATTAATTTGTATTAATGAGGGGAAAAGATGTCAGTTTAGATACCCACTAAAGAGTTCTGATGAGAGAATCAATGCGCAAGCATAAAGCCTTTACATATCAGACTGAAAAATAGTCACAGTCAGAAATCAACAGACATAAAGGATAAGTTAAGTTACCTCTCAGGTAGTGAAGAGTAAGAAACTCAGAGATGAGTCTCCCACCAGAATATCGGCAAAGGAATCTGCTAGTTACTCTAGGAGCACGCACTTATATAAACATTCAATATTCTATGTTGCCATCTTCTTCATCCTCCAATCAAATATCAGCAAACTCTTGGGTATAAGAAAACTCCCAATGTTTTCATAGGGGCACAGTAGGCTTTCAGACATTAAACCTTGAAAAGTTACATCGTTGATATTTTGCCGTCCAGACAGTTCTTCCCCTGAATCATCGTTTTGGTTATCTCCTCTCCTCTCTGTGAGAAATCAAACGCCTAATCACTTGCTAACAGATGGGTTCTAGAAAAAGACAACATTCATAATAGAATGAAAACATTGTACACAAACAACTATTCAATGTCAAAAACAAGCTTTACAATGTTAAAGCTTTACTTTTCAGTTACCATGGCATCAACAGTGAGGCTAACTTAAATCAGCACTTTATGTATTTGGAGGTCTATAATATTTAAGTATGACTATCTACTACAAATTTTGCATTTAGTGTATTTTTACTTTAGTTAATAAAAGCATTTTGTCACAAAACAAAATTTGAATCAACAAACTCAAAGAGATGTTCAGGAACCCAAAGCCAGCTGACTAACTGGTTACAGATGTGCCCCCCATGACAGGACACAAGGATTCTGTCCCCGCATTCTGTAAAACCAAATGAAGGAGTCAAAAGGAAGCAGGTGTCCTTAGGCTCAAGTGGGGGGCCCAAAGTGACTGCCTTCTTATCTTAAAATAATTTAGAAAATATGATTTAATTGCTTATTGCTCTCCTAATGTCACTTGCCTTACTGCAACTATAAATGATGTTGCTCCCTGCTGTATTAGAACCCATGTTTTGCTCAATTACGTGTTTGTATTGTACATGTATCTCCTTCAGATTTTACAGATCACTGATGAAAAATTGGAAAGCTCTCTTATGCCACTTTTGTGAGTCTGGTTTATGCTAAATAAAGAACAAATAAATAACTATCTGCTTTATTATTCAACAGAGCATAAAGAGCACTCTCACTTCTCCTATATGTACAAAGGTAGAACATCATCATATTTTTAATGGTTTTAAGAAATGTTTACATGCAGAATCTTCAGGTTTGATATATAATACTACAGTGTGAGGATTGTGAATGGTGATTTGACTACTCATTCCTGTGCAGGATGTGCCATGTGGCTGTTCTAGCTCTAATGTGAAGCAAATCTGACTCATTCACTATAATTTGACTCACTGTTTGAACAAGATGTCCAATTAAAAGGCTAGTGGATTAATATAGATATTGCTGAGCAGGTATCTGCTCCTTGATGGAGGACAGCCCCCTATAGTTTAAGGTCCCTGCCCGCCTGGCGAAGATAGTATTGCTTATAGGGCATCTACCAGTACAGCATATGCATTCTAGGTGGTGCAGTAATGTGAGCAGGCACCAAATCTTTTCCTACACTAGGAGTATTCATTTGTTTCAGCAACCAAACTCCCAAGATGGGATTTTCTTTTTGCATAAAACAAAAAAGAATCAATTTCCCTAACCTGCATGTACTTTTCCACCTCACATGGAGTTGTTTAAAGTTTTCCTGGCCTTTGTTCAGCATACATTGCATGGAAACCCTGGGGGAAAAACAGTGACTATCGCCCCAGCCTAAAATAGGAGCAGTGGCCAGCACTGGCCCAGTGGCAGGCAGGCAGGCAGGCAGGGAGATCAAGGTTTACCAATGATGGAGCAGCAATGGCGCTGCTGTCAGAAACCCTGCCATTCCCCCACCTCTGAATGGGGGAGCGGTACTGCGATGTTTACAGATGAGAATCCATCATTTTTTGACAGATGCTCTAAAAGAGGCCCTAAATAAGGACTGAAGGCTCCTATTATACCATATGTGATCATACAGAGTCCTTCCTTCCACCACTGAGTACTCAACAGAACTCTGAATATCCAAACTTGTTGCTTCTTTGTAGTGACTAAAAAGATTAGGTCTATTGCCAACGTTGCCCCCGCAAACTATGAGATCTGAAGATCTAACCCAGGTTTTCCACAGGACCACAGAAGAGTGAGAATATGGACCAATTGCTATTTCACTGTGTGCCCCAGTCCCTTTTTTTAGGCAAAATCAGGTTCCAGAGTAAGTACTGTATAAAATATGTTGACCATTTATACATCAATTGCGCTTTATCACTTGTCTCATAACTCTTCTCAATAGGTTGTCACCCTTGAGCTGTGTAAATGCCTTCCAGGCATGCAAAGATTCTAGAACTGCTCATTTGGATGCCTCTCCTTTTGTATTCAGTGATAATTGTTTCTCCATTCCTGCATCGTTCCAAGTGAGAAAACGAATCTGTCAATTCTACACTAATGTAACACATATATACATTAGAAACCCCTCTTGCTGCAGGCTAGTAGATCCAGTTGTAGAGAAGCATGGCTGAATTTGTGTTTTTGATCTCCAAGGAAGATCTACCTAAAGCGACGTTTGTTGGCTTACACTGTTTAACTAAGGTATCGCTCTATCAGAAAAAAGAAAACCCTGACAATTTGCTTGAGGCCGACATGAATTGCTGCTTTCAAATCAGATCATATGTTTGCAGTTGCATTTTTTCACTCCCTGGTCTGGAATATATCATCACTGTGTCCTAAAGACAATGCAAAACAGTCATAGCAGCTGTCAGCATACAATCAGGGCCGACTTTAACGTTGGTGATGCCCAGTGGAGCAGTCTTTCTCAGCTCCTCCCTGCCCCTAGGCTCCAACGGCATCCTTATCCACATATTCCCTCCCTACCACTCTCTAATGGTGCTCATCATCTCTCCTTGGCCCCCCTCTCACATTTATTATTTAATTTCTTTAATAGTACCACTCTTACTGATGTAGGGTGTCAGAGTCCTTTACCTCACACATACATATTATACAGAGACGATGAATGAATGTATAAATTATTGTATAGTAAATGTTACAAAAGACACTGAGGGCCAAAAGGTCTAGTGGTTACATGTCCCCCATACTGGTAGGCATTATATGCTAAAAGTGCTTCATCTTTATTAAATTTACTACATTTTCGAGCAACAAACAGGCACATGCATCAAAGGATTTTGCGATCGCAAACGGTGCGAATCGCAAAAATCAGCCATTTGTGATCGCAAAATCCTCTTTTGAAATGCATGAAGGGTCAAGGCCCTCGCAATTTAAGAATTCGCAAATATTTGCGAATTCTCAAATTGCGATTGCATTTAAGGAATCGCATTTTGCTATTCCTTAAATGCAATGCATGACACTTTAAAAAATTGCGAATTCGCAATTAGGGGGAGCAAATTACCATGAGGTTGAACCTCATGGTAATTTGCGAAAACTTTGAAAAATGCACTTTTGTGCATTTTTCAAAGTTTCATGTTGTGCACACACATGCCTTTATGGCATGTGTGTGCACAACATATGTGCACAGATTGATTTCAGGGGTGCAACAGGGTGTCCTTTGGACACCCCTGCACCCTTGAAATCGCATTTAATTTGCGATTCGCAAATTGCTAATCGCAAATTGAGAATGTCTTCCCATTCATTCCTATGGGCCTCCAGGCCCATAGGAATGAATGGGGAGGTATTCCTTAACCCCTTCAGTGCTGATGACAAAGCCAGCTCGTCATGGGCGTTACCTGCGCTACGCGGATGACAAGCTGGCTTTGTCATAAACAAGCCTTTTTTTTTTTTCAGCGCACAGCGGGAAAACGCGGTAGCGCGGTAGGGGTTAATTGCGACTCGCAATTTGCAAGTCGCAATTAAGGAATATTAAGAAATCGCAATTTATTTAGCGATTTCTTGATGCATTGCATTTTGCAATTCCTTAATTGCGATTCCCCTTTTTTTGCAATTAAGGAATCGCAAAATGCAATACTGATGCATGTGCCTGTATGTGAAGTAACCAAAATTGCCATGCTATCTTGTGTGAAAAGAAGAGAGCAAAACAGCACCATCTCTAATAATATATGTGACTGTTGCTCTTACCCCTAGCAATGGCCTACCTTAGGCTGCCTTGTGCCAACACACAATCCCTTGCACCATAGTGCAAGAGTGTGTATGTGATTTCATCCATAGGTTTTGTGCTGTAAAGATAACCTTCGTTTTTGTACTAGAAGGGTACATAATCCTATACTTTCACAATGTGTAACAATGTACCATTTTGTGTGTGTGCTGAACAGTTTTGTCTACTTCGAAGAGGCCTAATTTTGTAATGCAAATCCCTTTCTACTAATGATAGTGCATAGCGATTAGCATAAAAATCCATGGGTAGTTGCATGGGAACCTCCATGCACCACCCACTGTACAGCCCCTTGAAGCAAAGTAGTGGAAAATTAAGCATATTGCTACTTCACATTATGTAAGGGTTATTTTCCAACACAATTCACGACTAGCACTGGAAGTAAAGCCCAAAACAACACTTTGTGCCTGGCTTGTATCACTTTTGTTACGCAAATCTGGTGCAAAGCGTTAATAAATCTTTCCCACAAATTCAGGATCTAATACATAACCCAGTGGTTGGGTTTATATATACTAATAAAAATGTATTACAACACAAAGGAACAACCTTTTTAAGCAGCCTTTGAATAACGAAAGTTTGAGGAAAAGAAACAATGTTTTAAACCTATGCCTTGCAGTTGCAGTACAAAAGGGGGTGGTGATGGACGGAGCATCTGAATCAATCAAACACTCACACCCAGTCAAAGGATCTGGGTTTAATCCATCACCGTTCTTTAGCCCACTCTGCCACCCCAGTTCAGACATGGCTATATGCAAATCATTCTGACCCTGTGCCTCATGGGAACAGTCCAGCCCGAACTGCCAAGCCATGTCTTCCCTGGACCGGAAACAAGCTTCCGAGGACCGGTTTCTGGCATTCCAGCCGTCTTCAGCCCGGCTTGCTTGAATCCAGTGGCAAAGTGAGCAAGGGACTCACGTCTGAGCATATCCTGCCACACTTATGGCGGCCAAAAGCGGTACAAAAGGGGGTTGTTTGCAGGCAGCACATTGATGGCAGTTCATAGCTCACTGTGCCATATTAGAAAGTTAACTTCTGAAATGCTTGTAACTAAAGCAGTAACCCAACTACAAAAAACACAGGGTCATATTATCAAGGACCGGTGTTAGAATTATCGCCGTTTTATCGGCAGGAAACTGCAGATAAAACGGCGATAATGGGCTTGATAATACACCCTTGTTAATTCCCATAGAAGCCCATGTTAACACAAGAACATGGGCTTCTATGGGAATAAAAAAGGGTGTGTAATCAAGCCCATTATCGCCGTTTTATCTGCAGTTTCCTGCCGATAAAACGGCGATAATTCTAACACCGGTCCTTGATAATATGGCCCACAATTGCTATGATATGCATGCTACACATTGTGCTTTGCAGCAACATCAACCATCCATGCTACTTTACCATGAGTCTAAACAATCACCAGACAAATTACAGATCTTGCCAATAAGTGCATTAAGCAGCAGAGTTTGCATGTTTTTAACAACCCCAAAAAAACAAAGCCTTCTTACCTCATTCAAATGGCGCCCCTCGACCTTGGCACCCTGTGCTATAGCACTAGTCGCCCCGCTCTAAAGCAGGCACTGCATACAATATATTTCGGCCTAAACGATGCTGTTTGTCTGGTTCAAGGATTAAACGTGAGATTGCAAGAGAAAATATGTCTCCCAGGTTAGAACGGCCCTGCACTGATTGACCTGAAGTCTCTTTCGGTTGAAGATCAAGAATGCTTTCAGTTGCTTGGCTTTCAGCAATGAACTTAAAATACAAATGTTCTCATTCGTTCAGAGCTAACTACAGCATTTAGGGGTCATTCACGGTAAAGTGGCGACGCATGTGATTCGAAGAGGTAGTATTAGTAATAAGAGTAGACGTGGCAGCTAGGAGCAGCCTAGTTTTCATTTTGAGCTGTAATCAGAATCATTGAATGTACTTGTGTGGAGGACTAAATTATACAACTGCGTTGGCTTAATAATAGGGCAAAGGATCACGCAGCGAGGAAAGGCACTTCCTTGAACATATTATATGAATAAATGCAATGCAACAGACCTTAACCTTATTGTCTAGCTATTTTTACATTGTATCACATATTGATACAAATTGCATCTTACCGTGTAAAACGTGCATTGCTGAAATGAAACTGTTCACCTTTAACATATTCTATGCTAAATGCTATTCACCAATAATTATGACCTTTTCTTGCACAGAAGTACATGAGTGCTATTTTGTTAGCATGAAGCCTATTCACCTACCAGAGTAAAATAGTTTCACTGAAATGGATACTGTGCTGAACTCGAGAAAAATCTAAATTAACAAAATATATTTCTCTATTTATACTATGTTTTCCAATTATTTTTTAAAAATCTTTTTCATTGTTTGTGTTTGCTCTCTGTTCCGACTCTGCTGTCGCTAGTGGGACCTCTTTCTTTAAATAATATCCATAAGGAACAATATTTTTCAATACACATTTCTATGGCTATGGAGGATATGAGCCGTTTCCAAGTAATACGTCCAGAATCTTGTCAGGTCAAACAAAAAGTTCAATAAAATAAACCTGGTCTCAACCCCAAGTAGCTATGGCACAGAGCAGACAAGCTTAACATAATTAAAATATGCGAAGTATTTTGTAGTACCAATACAGTTAAAACGACCAAACACCACAGAATACAAATCCCATAACCAATTTCTGAAAATCATGTAAAGATTATTAAGTAAAATGACACATCAGTGATTAAAATCTGATAAGCACATCAGGAGATAAGATTTTTTTTAAGGTTTTAGGGCAAAAACTGGAAAGGAGAAGTAAAGCGCCAATCAAAAGTTGCTGTTTGTGGTTGACTGGGACCTAGGCACAATTTTAGGCTAACCAAAATGAAACGGATACAGCTAGTGGGTCATATGGTCAAATTTATTACCTTTGACTTAGGGCCTGATTTAGTGTTTGGAGGGTAAGTTACTTCACCACAAATTCTATCCACCTTATTACAAATGCATTATATCCTGTGGCACTTGTGAAAAGGTAGACAGTATACTCTGCACATATGTAATGGAATACTCATCGACCAAACTCTACATCAGGCCCATAATCTACCTTTTGGTAGTCAGAATCCTTCATCAGGACATGATTGATGGCCATAGCCAATGACGTTCACTTAAAGTGGGATACCTGTTGGCCGAAGTCCTGCTGAAGGCATTCTCTGCATTCAGTTCTTGCCAGAAAGGGGGTTTCTGGTTGGCTAAGGTATACACCCAGGCCAGGCAGAACCTACGACTTTAGTCAGGGTAAGCTAGATATACAACAAAAAAATAGTTTTTTGTATTATAAACAAAACAAGACCGCGTGGGACTAATTCCCTGCCTGTGTGGGCGAATTAGTGAGTGGGCGGGGTCATGGCGGCTCCACGTCGTCAGGAGCACACGCTGCCCATGACTCATGACGGTGTTGAGCAGTCATAAGTACTGGAGCACCACGCCCACCCTCTAGTCCCTCCCGCGCCGCTCCAGAATTTGCGGTGCAGAGAAGGGGTTAAATGCCCAAGGTAATCACAGTGCTTAACAAAACACGTTTTGCACTCAATAAGGTAAACCTGTGCTAGTGGCACGTACAATTGTTTGGTTACTGAGATGTATTACTTACACGCTGTTTCGGGGGAAAAGCAGTGCTCAAATGGCACCAGAGGTTCATTGTTATACAAGCAAATTTAACAAAAGGCAAACTGCCTCTAAACATACAGTTTGGTGACTGGAACCTGTGAGGGTCTGACTCCCAGGTAAAGTACCTTTCAATCAAGTGGCCGGTGGGCCTCGTCAGCGGGCCGGTGTTGTCAGCTGATCTGGGTCACAACAGCGTGTATGTCGACGGCTGACTAACATCAGGCTCTTGGACACGCCACTGGTCACTCGTGCAACACGTCACAGTAGAGCCGCACGGGAAGGCGCTGAGCCCCTGGGAGTGTAGCAGTGACTTAGATCGGCACAAGCACAACCAGAACAACCTTAGCCTCATAGACAACGCCAGATGTAGAAAACTGGAGTGCTGAGCCCTTGGCACAGAGGAAGCGCTGTTTTTTGTGCTAAGATCGAGGTGTCCATCTGCTCACAAGCTGAACCGTATCAAAACCTACTCGTCAAACTCACCAGTTATGGAGACCCATGGCAGTGGAAGGGAGTGAGGTCTTTGATGATTCCGAGACCTCCTGTACAGGGGCAAGCCCTTGGAGAACTCTTGCAGTTCAGCACAGCACAAAGGTAGCAGGCAGCAGGCCAGCACAACAAAGCAGGTCGCAAAGAGGAAGTCCCTCCTGCAGCTCAGCAAGCAGCAGGCCAATTCAGCAGAGCAGCTAGTAAAGTGGCAGTCCTTACTGGCAGCACAGCAGTTCTTCTGACAATGTGCAGATGTAGAGCCAGCAGTGTCTGGTTACAGGTCTATTTCGTGGGGGTCAGAGACCGAGTACTTATACCCAAAAGTGCCTCTGATGGGAGGGTGGCTTCAAAAGAATTCTCTGAAGTGCACAGGTTACCCTTTGAGCCCGGTCATGTCTGCCAGCCTAGCGATGGGGTTAAATCAGCCCTTTGTGTGGGTACAAGAAACTTTCTATTCACATTAAGTGTTAGCTCCTCCCGTCCCTCTTGCCCAAGAAGACCTATCAGTATGCAGATGAATGCAGATGCAGCTGATTGTCCTGAGTTTTGGCTGTCTAAAAGGAATGCACAAATGTAGCTGTTACCCAGCCCAGATGTGTATTGGAGACAGGCTGTCAGGCACAAAGAGATGTGAGTGCAGAGAAATGTCCACTTTCTACAATAATAAAGTTGAATCCAACTTCGCCAGTAAATGGGATTTATCAGTACTATTCCAAACATATGAAACATCAAAAAGCTACTCCTCTCTGATCAAGTTACAGCTTGAAAGGTTATAAAGGAATTCCCAATACTACCCTATGAGAGGGGTAGGACAGTAGTGCAAACCAAATAGGATGTTAGTCACTGTCAGGGCATGCAAAACATACAGGTACATGTCCTACCTTTTACTTCCATAGCACCCAACTCTTAGGGCTACCTAGGGCCTACCTTAGGGATGACTACATATAATAAAAGGGGAGTTTAGGGCTTGGTGAGTAGTTTTAAATGGCAAGTGAAAGCGGCAGTAAACTATGCACACATACACTGCAGTGGCAGGCCTGAGGCAGGTTTGAAATGCTACTTCTGTGGGTGGCACAATCAGTGTTGCAGCCCACTAGTAACCTTTAACTTTCAGGTCCTGGGTACAGGGGTGCCATTTTACAAGGGACTTACAAGTAAATTAAATATACGATTCAGGTATATACCAGTCGCAAACATGTTTATGGAAGAAGCACATGTAATTCAGCACTGGTTAGCAGTGGTAAATTGCTCAGAGTCCTAAGGCCAACAAAAAGAGTTCAGCAAAAGAGGAGGAGAAAGGCAAAAAGTTTGGAGTGACCCTTCAGAGAGGGCCTTTTTCCAATAGTTTCCAAATATTTGACTGTGCTAATGCGCTAATATTACCACCATTGCCATTCACTTTTTACATTTTAGGCTAGTATGTTATTAATATTTGTAACTACATCGTTGTTGTATATTGTAACTACAACATTGTAGTATATCTTGATGTCTCAGAACTAAGAGGAGTGCCGAACAAAGGGGCCTATTAGGATGGCGGACGGACCTGCGTCCGTCTGCCACCCCCGAGGTGGAGGGACCATCCGCAGGGGCAGAGGCGGTCCCTCCGGTGCAATTAGGATGTGACCGCCACCCTGACGGTCACATCTTGTATCTTTAACCTTGCGGCGGGTGCTGCTTGAAGCAGAACCCGCCGCAAGGTTAAAAATGCATGTTTTACATTTACATGCACAAAGCGGCAGGCACCGCGCGGTGCCTGCCGCTTTGTGCATGTAAATGCTGGGGGGTACCATAGGTACCCCCCATGTGCACCCCCCACCCCCCAACACCCTGGTGGCCCGCAACGGGCCCCTAAACACCCAGGACCACATGCTTTTCCACGGCGGAAAAGCCGCCGTGGAAAAGCATGTGTCAATGCACATCGTAATTTGGCTGACGATGTCTTGCAGACACCGCCACCAAATAGCCCTTCACACCCCGCGGACTAGCGGCGGATGGACCTGCCGTCCGCCGCTGGTCCCACTGCAATCCCACCGCCATCCTAATCTGGCGGTGGGTGTTTTCTGTGGCCGCGGCGGTGAATCCGCATCCTCCAGGCCGGCAGTGGCTTCCGCCGGCCCGGAGGATGCGGATTCACCGCCATCCTAATCGGCCCCAAAGGGTCCAACTGCACCAAATTATCCTGCTGCTGTTGAAGAAAATGTCAGTTTCCGGTTTCAGTTTAGTCTGAAAATGTATTTATTAAAAGCTGTGTATCACTGAAAAATGGAGCAGAAGTTTCCCTAACATTAGTCGAGCTCCTGAAGAGAGGGACCACACACATTTAACACATTTATATGATATTATAGAAATTTTTAGTATCAGTCCCATATATGAAAGTTTAGATATTCTAATGAGCAGGTGCAGGTGACACTGAGAGCAGATGGGCAACAAAAATATCAACATATGAAAAAAGTATCTACAAGTATAGTGGGCTGCAGCACTGATTGTGCCACCCACAGAAGTAGCATTTCAAACCTGCCTCAGGCCTGCAACTGCAGTGTATGCGTGCACAGTTTACTGCCACTTCGACTTGCCATTTAAAACTACTTATCAAGCCTTAAACTCCCCTTTTATTATATGTCGTCATATGTAGTCATTTCTTGAAAAATCATTACTGAAGTGCCCAGGGCACACTGCATCTCAGATCTGAGACAAGAATCTCCAGTTAATACGTTCCAGTATTGTAAAAAAAAATCCTATTTTAAGTTGCATTATTTATTATATAGTGCAATTCACATTTATTTTGCATTAAGGTCTCGGAGGGTGTCCATACTGACCTGTCGCTGTGATATAGCCCAGTTGTGGGCCAGTGAGTTCCATTTTTGTTGTCCCAGCATTGTAAGCCCTAGCTAATCCGAAGGCTAGGAGAAATCTACTTGTAGAGTCAAAATCCTTTGTCATGCATCACTGGCATGATGTTCTTCTGACAGCTGGCCTATGGGCAGCTCAGAAGGTCCGAAGGACTTCATGGCAGGTGTATTGAAACCCATCCCAGCACCAGAAACAAAAATCACTGCATGGCAAACAGACTAATACAATCTCGCTTAGAAGAATAGCAACATAGACATCTGCTCTTTGGTGTGTATCTTTACAAGACTGTGATTTGAGCTACTGTTTGAAGAATTAAGATTGTATAAGAAATACCTTTTGCTGACTCTTAAGTTCTAGAATCATTGTCATGCTTGCAAATTCACTTTCATTAAACGACATTGCCCACAGGCCCGTGCTCAAAGCTAACTGTTGTGCTTAATTTCTATGATGTCTGAATGCTTTAATTTTATAGCACAAAACCAAAGATGTTACCAACAAATAACTGAATAGGTAGCCAGGGCCTGCTTCTGAGGTACGGAAGCGAACTGTAATTGTATCATGATGAAATGTATTAGCATCGGAGAGATTTATAGAAAGGTCCCGCTCTGACAAACCGTAGAGCAACTGTTGCCTGCACTACCCAAATTCATAATAAAAAACTTGTTACAGTTTCAGAGTTAGCCTTAATCAGATCAACATAACACAACTGCCCTCTGTCCACCCCTAGCACTTCCTGTGATGGAAATACCAGATATGGAACAGCCTGAAACACACCTGGAAGATTGCAGCAGTAAATCACATATGGCCCAAGGAAGTAATGCCTAAGAATTGAGTCTGATGCACACACTCATAAACACAAACAAATTATCAGCAGAGGGCCTGCATTCAGCCAAAGGACACAATACCAGAACAACTAGGCAGTTGCATTCATCAGATAAAGCCCAAACAATGCCTAGTAGTAAGTGTCATCCTAGAATACACACACTTAACACATCTGCCCACCCAGACCATCTCAGAATGTGACCTTCAGTTGATATTTATGGCAACTTCTATCAGGTTGGGATCAAGCATCTAACACATAATTTATGGTCCACTGTACCTGTATTTCCAGCCCAAAGGGGGGTGAGCTTCTTTTTATTGAACCTGCTGTACGTTATAAAGCATGCCATGTACCTAATTCAAGTTAAATTTCAGCACCCAACTGTAAGAGATGTGGCTGCTATTCCTGGCTGTTATTGTTTAATTAAAATTAAATGGTTCCTGATTGCCATGCCTTGCAATTCTCCTTTTTGATAGTCAGAACCAGCTTACAACATTTGGTGAGGCAGATTGGAGCTGATCAAGGCGGATACCCAGAGTGCAGCCTGGGGTATGGAGGATCTAGCCGTCCGAGCCTACTCTGCAGGCATTTCTGAAGAAAAAGTTGCGGCAGGCACCTTTCTTAATTGCAAACCGGCCATCCTGTGGTGGGGTCGATCCGTCCATTGGCGGCTTCAGGAATGGTAATACGTTGTGATTATCATTTCTTTCCTAAATATTAAGAACAACATAGCATGGCAAACAGAAGTGGTAAGCATAAAAATAGATCACCTAGCACTCAAAGATACAAGTGGCCTGATGGTACTTTTTTAAAATTATTACTTTTTATTGTGGACTAGTCACTCATCACTCCCGATCAGAGTGGCCTGAAGGTACTCTTAAGCGTAAAAATAGATTCACTCAGCACTCCTGATCAGTGTGGCATGGAGGTACGTTAACCGCGAGTTTAGTGCATGTACTGTACCTGAAATTATTGTTGAGAGAGGAAAAAGAGAAATGGAGTAAACTGTTTTCAATTCGGGCCATGTACAGTGTACCTAAGAGACTAGGCCTAACTGTAGAGGAGCCCAGGAGGTGCTTTACGACAATTGTGCAGCTGCGTCCCGTGGAGGGAGTTATGGTGGGGCAGGGAGGTGGGGAGGGGAAGGGGCAGGGTGGAGGGACCTAAAAATTGGCATATGGATAATTGCAGGTAAGTACACAATTTAATTATTAAAACGAATTTCGTAGCGCGCACTGCATCGCAAAATGCGATGCTGTGCGCGCTACGAATTTCGGGGCATATTACCAACGTTAAGCGATATTTATCGCTAAAGATGCTTAGCAACGAATTTTTTAACGCTAAGCATCGTCAGAAATTATCGCAGATAAACCTTGCTATTATCAAGGTTTATCGCAAATGCGATAAAAAACGGCCGCAATGCATGAATATCGCTGAAAAGTCAGTGATATTCATGCATTACCGAGCTAATGCTCTTAGCCATGTTATCCACCTCCCATTGGATAACATGGCTAAGAACTGCTCAGGGCAGGTGTTAGTTTTTGGAGATATTCGCGCTTAGTGCGAATATCTCCAAAAGTTGGTAATAGGAGATAGCGATGTTAGCGACTGTTTCCAGTCGCTAACATCTTGGCACGCCCACTTTGCATGTCATTAGTGATAAATATCACTGACATGCAAAGTGGGGCCCAAGATGGTCGCTATCTCCTACTAGCTGTCGCTAACTGGTGTTAGCGACAGCTAGGTAATAGGGAGATAATTTTATCTCCGCTTTCTTGGCTTTTAAAGCCAAAAAAGCGGAGATAAACCCCCTTGATAATATGCCCCTTCGTTTTATTAATTAAATTGTGTACTTACCTGCAATTATCCATATGCCAGTTTTTAGGTCCCTCCACCCTGCCCCTCCTCCTCCCCGCCTCCCTGCCCCACCATAACTCCCTCCACGGACCGCGGCTGCAATTGTGGCCTTGAGTTAAGGTAATTATGTACATATATGCCAAATGAACGAGGCATGAGTGTTGTCTGAATCAGCCTGCGCTGCAGGAACGCATTGATATTGTTCGCATTGCTGTCTGAAAGACTGAAGCCCCCCCTGCCGAAGCGCATTCTCATTGTTTGCATTATCAATGCCTGTGGTCAAGAGGAGCCTGCTTAACAGGATCACATAGCTGTTGTGGCTCTGTTTTAAGTGTTATTATGGTCAGCTGTTTACATTGCTGTGCACGTGCCCGGATAGCACACCCCGACCTTTCTAGACTGCTTTTCTTATGTGCCAGCTGCTCACCAAGCCCTTGCATACACTCTTAAAGGGCGCGCCCCAGCTGACATAACAAACACTCAATAAATGGTTACACTGTTCACCCACTCTCAAAAAACACATTTTCTTGTGAGCGTGTTATTATTCGGAGGTTCTCCATATGTGAATTCTGTTCAATATGGACTCTGTCTGCTCTCTTGTGCACTTTGACTAGTTGCTTATAATTTGAATGCTGTCTCACTTTTCATCCTGCTCTCAAAACAAGCATTTTCTTGTGTGTGCGTTATTCTTGGAGGTGCTACAGTTTGAATTCTGGTCAATAAGCACTCTCTCCACTCTCGTGTGCATATTGACTACTTGCTCATAATTCAGTTGTTGTCTTACAGTTCACCTTGCTCTAAAAAAGCATATTTTCTTGAGTGCGCATTTGTGTGTGAAATAATCTCTGTGGGTTATGTCATATGTAAATTCTGTTCAATATGCAAACTCCCTGCTTTCATGTTCCTCATTTAATTTTCATCGCACATGCCCAACCCTGGTTTTCCAAGATGTGCACTGCCTTGTGTGCACGTGATTCCTTGAGGGTTGCTTCATGTGTCCTGCTAATACAAGCACTCTCGTGGGCAACTTCTCTCATGTGCACATCAGCCTTTTCAAAAATTGTCTTCTGTACTGCACATAATAGATGCTCTCACTTGTACAAGTTAACACACATATATAATAATTTATATATATATATATTTACTTTAAAACAATTATTATACTAATAATCATAATGTGTTTATCATTTTGAAATTATAGAAGAATATAACAAATACATTTATATCAAAACATGTACCAATAACATAAAATCTATTTAAAAAGTGGCAACCCTTCCTCTCCCTGTTGACCGGGGAATTCCGGGAGGTGAGTTGCCCCAGGTATTTGCGGCTGCTACGCCTCGCTGATACCCCACTGCCGGAGCCCACGACACGCTCACACAAACGCAGGGGCCCGGCAGGTAAGGCTCCGACTGATCGGTGAAATAGGCAGTGCTGATGTATCACTCTATGTTTAACTATTGGACAAGGAGAGGGGGGAGTGGGGAGGGGGGGGTCTGGGGAAAGTTTTGTTTCATGTTGAACTCATGTTCCCTTTTGCATTCTCACTGGCTCCGCTGGCACCTCTTGAGCACCTCTTTGACGCGGCCGGCCCGGATGGGTTGTAGGCGGCTTGCTGTGTTAATTAAGACTATCTGGTATCACCAGGTGGGGCGTAAACCGTGCCACCGGTCTAGACTGCCTCCCCTCGGGGTCGGTACTGACGCTTTCTGTGAGGTGCAGTGTGATTATTTTCTGCCCAATAAAAAGATTTAATACTAAAAAACATTGGTATTAACTTCAAACATTAAACTATTTAAAAATATTTAAACTTAGGGAAAAAAGTTTTCATATTGACAAATATTATTTACTAAAATATAATAATGTGAAATAAACAAAACATAATCATTTAAATCATAACAATACAAAATTAATTATACCAATATAATACGCATACTATTCCCACCACAATTTAAACAAAACTACGCAAACTATCAAAGTACACAAACAATTTACCACTCCCATTTAGTACAACACATAAATATTAACACTAGATTAAAAGTAAGATTTACAAATCTCCCTCCAATAAATGCAACAGTAGTAAAGGTGATAAATTACACATAGAGCATATTTCCTGCACCCATTCCAGCCAATACAAAACCAAAGAAAGTATTAAAGAGCCGAGGGGTAACATTTATTATTCCCACTCCAGTCAGTGCAACAGTAGGGAAAGTGTTGGATTGCTGAGGGGAAAAATGGGTTTCCCACTCCAATGAGTACAACATGAGGGAAAGTGTTGGATAGTGGACGGATAAAATGTACTATTCCCACTCCAATCAGTGCAACAGCAGGTGAAGTGATGGATAGCGGAGGGGGTAACAATTACTATTACCATTCCAGTGAGTGCAACAGTAGAGAAAGTGTTGGATAGCAGAGGGATAAAATGTACTATTCCCACTCCAGTCTGTCCAACAGTAGGGAAAGTGATGGATAGCGGAGGGGTAAAAATTGCTATTCCCACTCCAATTAGTGCAACAGTATGGAAAGAGTTAGATTGCGGACGGGTACAAGTTACTATTGCCACTCCAATTAGTGCAACAGTAGGGAAAGTTCCGGATAGCGAAGGGTACAAGTTACTACCACCAGTCCAATGAGTGCAACAGTAGGGAAAGTGTTAGATAGTGAGGGGTAAAAATGAATATTCCCACTCCAGTGAGTGCAACAGTAGGGAACTTGTTGGATAGTGGTGGGATAACATTTACTATTCCCACTCCAATCAGTGCAACAGTAGGGAAAGTGATAGATAGTGGAGGGGTAAAAATTAATGTTCCCACTCCAGTGAGTGCAATAGTTGAGAAAGTGCTGGATAGCGGAGAGATATAATTTATTATTCCGCCTCCAGTCAGTGCAACAGTATGGAAAGTGTTGGACTGCTGAGGGGTGAAATTTACTTTTCCCACTCCAGTCAGTTCAAAATTAAAAACAAACAAAATATCATCAACAAAATAAAAATATTTAACAAACAAAAATATTAAAAAAATATAAATATGTTACAAATAAAAAAATAATATATTTAATAATAAAAACAAATTAAAATGGATACATATTATAATGTCAAATACATATTACAAATACCTACAAATATTATATTAAATACAATTAAAATTAAAATTCAAACAAATATATATTTTTTATGTAGAAATGATTTATTAACAAAAACAATAATTATTACCTACATTGAGTTTATTTACTTCCTACCATATAACACCACACAATTCATAACCCACACCTAAAATAAAAAATGTACTTACATAATTGACATAATTAATTATCAATTAAACAAATGTTATTAATTAAGAAACAAGCACATAAAAATTAATTAACCCTTTACCCCTATATTCCCCACAACCCAGACCTAAATTTAAACCGTAAAAAAATGTGTTACACAATTAAAAAAATGTTTTCAATTAAATAGCTAATAGTTTTTAACAACTAATTATAAATTAAGGAACATTAATGTACTCCCTACCCTTTACCCCTCTAAACCCAAACCCCAAACACAATTCTTTTTAACAATTACACTAATTAATTATCAACTAATTATTAATTAATACAAAATATATTACTTCCCATTTTTACTCCTATAAACCCCTCAACCTGCACCTAAAATTAACTACACAATTTCCATATTTAGGACCGGTTTCTGATCCCATCTGGGAAGCCCTACAGACGACTCGGTCCCATAGAGCTTTCCGACCAACTTGTGCTTCTGAGCTCCGTACACCCGAGTTCGATGCAAGTACACACTGACGGACTCTGGGTCGGCCGGAGCCATATTGAAGTCAATGGGAGCCTGATGTACATTGCGTGCATAGGCTTCCATTATGAAAAAAGTAGGTTGCAGAAAAGGGCGCCCCTTGTCGTTGGTGCCCCCATACTGTACATGCATGTGTAGGGGGTACACTTGGATACCCCCTGTGACCAGGTCATAGGGCTACGGGTGAAGTGGAGCCCGCTACTTTCCCCCGAAGTCCGCTAGCCGGAGCTTTTTCGCGTCGAAGGGTCCAAGTCGATCCGGCTGCTTGACACTCGCATCATACTTGGGGGCTCGGAAATTGGACCCATTGCGTGGTGCGCGTCGATGAAGTTACAGTTGTCCAGACGGCGTCGCTGATGGGTACGAGATGGACGGAGCGCGAGGCTGTCCTCTCATCGTACTTGCTCGCTCGTAAAGTGGTAGGAGTCATCCGAGAGTCGTGCGTACGAGACGGATGCTGTCAGGTGCCCCTCTGACTGAGATTGGAATCAGGCCCTTAGTTGTTAATTCATTAATAAAAAATAATTTGCAACTAATTATTAGCTAATTAAAAATAAACAACTTCCCACCTTTTACCTTTATTAACCCAAAACCCCACTCCCAAAAAATATAATTAAACAGTTATCAAAATCATGTACAAATTGTTTATAAGTATCAACTAATTATTACTTAATTAAAAATAAATTACTTCCCACCCTTTATCCCATAAACCCCACAACCTGCAGCCAATATTTTTTTACCCAATTACAATAATTAATTACCAATTAATTAATTAATATTAACAACCAATTAATAATTAATTAAAATTACATTACTTCCTACCTTATCACCCTATATATCCCACAACCCACACATACAATTTACCCCCCAAAAATAAAAACACAATTAACACATTCAAATCCCAATGAAATAAATATGAATTAATAAAAAATAATCATGGGCATACACCCTCGGTCGGAGCCCCCTCGATGTTTAGCTATATACAAAAACATAAATCACGCTAAATGATGGCAGCCTCAGCTTCAAGCCTCTTCACTACTTCAAATAGAAGTTAAAATACCCTAAGAGGAGTCCACACTACATTCTGTGTATATTTTGCTATACTTTGCTAACTGCACCTCTCCCCCCACTGCTGTCATTTGTATCTTCTCCTTCACCTCCTCTCCTTCTAATCTTGTCTATTAGAGAGTCCACCTCCTCCAAATGCCGCATTTTATACATATGGTTATCCCACATATTACGCAGAGATGCGGGAAATCTGAGTTGGGTCTTGGCGCCAAGTTGGTTCAATATAGCCATCCTTTTGCTCAGTTCCCACTGCCTTGTGGCTGTTCGATGGGACACATCTGACCGAACAGAGAAAGAGAAAGGGGTGGAGGTCAAGTTACATTTCAGTTCACCTGCTTTAAGGGCTAGGGATAGGATCTTCTCTTTGATAGAATAAGTTAAGAAATTAACAAGTATTTTCCTAGGGCGTTTTATTGCAGGAGATCTTCTATAGGGGTCACGATGGACCCTTTGAATGTCCACAGACAGATCAAAGTCTTCATCCGAGGGTTTTTTAAAATGTGTGTCTTCAAAAGGGAGACTACAAAGTTCTTAAGGTCACTTCCCTCAATATCCTCTGGGACATTCAGTAATTTCAAGTTGTTTTTTCTAGAGTGGTTCTCCAGTCGCTCAATGTCGTCATGTAACTCCTGATTCTGCTGTATCAGCTTATTCATCGTAAGGGAAGAAGCATTTATGGATTCCTTTATTTTGGGTATCTCAGCTTCCAGTGCGTCGGTTCTCTGTGAAACTTCCTCGATCTTTGATGATAAAAGATCACATGAGGCCTGAATAGACTCTTGATTAGCCTCCGAAGTTGTGAATCTCCTATCAATGTTGTCAAATCTCCTACCTATATCGTCCCGTAGACTTAACAAAATATCAGCCAGCGTCCCGGAGGTGGAAGCATGGAGTGGAGAGGGTACCCTAGGGAGATTTTCATGGGTAGCCGGGGTTTCAGGAGTGTCAGAAGGAATTTCTGAGGAGGTAACCAAGGGCCCTGTAGATTGCATTTTCAATCGGCATTTCAGTGCTTTCCCCCCTGCTCCCTTTTCAAAAGGAGTACCTGGCATACCCACCGTGTCTGGATCTTGTAGATCAAGAGCTGAGAAGCTATTCGAAAGCTCCACTGATGGATGAACTTCTGTTAAGCACTCCTGTACAGGAGAAGACCCCGACATTTCTGGGGGAGTACTGAATGGGGGCAAGTCGCTTACCTCACTAACCTCACTACCCGAACTGGTGGAATTCAAGACAGGAGCAGGAAGAACAAGAGTAGCTGGAACCAGGGCTCCATTGGCGGCCATGCCTTGTTTAAGGGCCAAAGTAGAGGCTGAAGTAGAGGTGGAGATGTTGCCTCAGATCTTATAGAAGGATTTCAATGATGGGGTTACTTTTGCGGAGAGACAAGCTTTCTTTTGTTTTTTACTCTTCCGCTTTCCCTTGCCTGGGGTGTTTTGCGGTATTTCTTGTGGCCCGTTGGTTCCTCTTGTCTGCCTAATACCAGCTTTAACTTCCACTATCTGTGGCAGGCCCACCCTTGTTTTAGACTGGGCTGGGGGGTTAGCCAGGGCTCTATTGCGTAACGTATACCGCCCCACTACTGCTTTAGGGGAGGCAGCAGCTTTAGTTTTTAATAAGCTGCAATCCAACTCAGACTCTTCCCTAATCTCCATGCACTGCTGATTGGTATTTCTATTGTAGTCACAGATGGTATGTTGGTGCCCCAAACCCCCCCAAAGTGACCCCCAGTCTGCCTCCCAGGACCTGAGACCCAATGCTCCCTATTCCTCCAAGGGTGGTCACATTTAGAGGAGCAAAATGAACAAAGGTATAGCTGTGAGCTCTTGCTGCTCTCGCTGCTCTTGTCGCTCCCCCCAAGTTCCTCCCCCTCTCCTACCTTTCTGCTGCTAGACAAGGGAGCCGCCGCCACTACCAGCGTGGTGCAATGTTGAAAGAACCTCCTAGGGACGCTAGGAGACCGCCGCCTCCACTCCCTCGCGGCGTCAAATGTACGGCAGCTCGTCAGCTCCACTAATGCATTCCCGGTCCCGTCTTGATTCTCGCTCACCATCGAAGTTCTTATCGTATTTCCAAAGCGATAGAAAGTAGAATAAAAGGCAGCGGTGAGGCTGCTAGGCTATAAGCGAGTGAAGAAAGCCGTAGTTCAGAGTACCAAAAAAGCGCGAATGCTGGAAAACTCCAACATCACTCGGTTTCACATAGCTCTGAGGCTCCGAGCGATCAGCTGACCATCAGCGTGCTAGGGAAACGCCACACATCTCGGGAGCTCTGCCTGCGGCCGTTAGCTTCCGGCCACCATGTTCCCCCCTGTTTGCTTTTAGCTGGGGGTATAGTAGGATGGAGGGTCACAGGGGGCTAGATGGGTGGGATTGGGGGGTGCATAGGTGGGGTTGCAGTGGGAGAAAACGAAAAAATAATGTCCTCATACCCTGTTTTGGTAACATTGATTATGGTAGCTCGGGCCACTGGATTTAGGAGGGAGAAAGGGGTAGGCAAAAAATGACTGGCAGAAAGATTAAATTTATCTCATGGAATGTCAATGGGTTGCGCTGTAGCAGAAGACAGCGGCTGGTTATGAAATATCTTGAACAGTCGGTTGCACAGGTGTTTCTTATACAGGAAACACATTTAAGCTACCCAGAGACTAAGGACGTCTTTGGTAAATATAAATGGATAGGGCATTTTCTCCGCTCTCAACATACGACACACAATAAGGGGGTTGCTGTCCTGATAAGAAAGGGAGTTAATAGTACTATCAATTCCGTTTTAACTGACTGCTCTGGTAGGTGGATCCTGGTACGTGCAATGTTGGAGGGGGCTGAAGTCACCTTGGCATCCTACTATGGACCTAATCTAGACGATCCCACTTGCCTACTCAAGGTACAGGTCAACCTGATGGAGGCTACAACCTCAATAATAATTGGGGTGATTTTAATGTGCTTCCTAACCCCACCCGAGACAGGTCAAATCACAGTAGATATGTAGCAGCTCCACAAACACGGCGAGCAATGATTAATATGATCCACGATCTTGGTCTGGTCGATGTTTAGGAAGCCAAAGTGGGATCGGGATCTGGGTTTGCTTATTTTAGTAAAAAGCACAGCCATTCTTCAAGAATAGATTATATTCTCACTGACAGAGCAAGCTTGGAGAATGTGGTGGATATTTCCATGCTCCCATCTATCCTTTCGGATCATGCCCCTATAACATTTGTATACACAGAAAGTAAAGTTAAATGTCCTTCTCGGTGGACATTAAATAGAGGTATGCTTCGGGATCAGGAGCTAATCAGTAACATAAAGGAATCAACTGCTAGGTTTTTCCTAGATAATGTAGGGTCAACATCTCCTGACTATGTATGGGATGCCTTTAAGGCCTATATTCGCTGGGTATTCCATAGCTTGATATCTTCTAAAAACAAGCAAGATAGGTTGAAATTCCAAAAAATGGATGCGGAGATATCTAGATTAGAAAATGCTAGGATACACTGTCAACCTGAGGCAACCTCTCTAATCCTTAAGGAATTGGACCAAGTTTGTTCCGAGTATAGAAGTAAGCTGGAAGAGAAAGTGAGAGTCCAATGGGAGGTCCATCGAATGGAGAATTATGAATATGGAGAAAGAGCAAGTGCTACCCTAGCTTGGAAGACAAAAGCTGATAGAGCTAAAAATAATATCAGTAAACTAATAATTGATGAGGCTGGTGCAACGTCAAGCAAGCATGAAGAAATGCAGCAATGTCTTCTCCCTTTATTTTCTCAACTGTATAAAGAGGATGTGGTACCAGACATCGATAGTATCCAAGCGTTAAATAATAAGGCTCTACCATTAATGACCAGGGATAGCCAGGAGATGTTAGAAAGGCTGATTACTGAGGAAGAAATCAGGCTCCATATTAAAAAGATCAAAAATAATAAGGCGGCAGGGACAGATGCCCTCCCAGGAGAAGTTTACAAGATTCTTGATGAGATAATTATATTTATTTTATTTATTTTATTTTATGCAACTTGTTGAGCGCACGATTACCCATGGGTGTCTTGGCGCTTGACAGAAAAAACTGAAGGTTATACCCAAGAAATGGTGGAATCTACTGATTGAATAGCCAGGTCTTCAGCTGCTTTCTAAATGATATTAATGTAGGGATGTTCTTAAGATCACCTGGCAGGGTGTTCCATAGTTTACCCGTGGCTACTGCAAAGGATCTGTCTCCCCAAGTGGCCTTATTGGTTTTGGCTACCTTCTGAAGGTTAGCATCAGCAGATATGAGAGTGCGTGATGGTCGATAAGGACAAAGGGCATCTTTGAGAAAAGAAGGCACTTTTTCATGAATGCTTTTAAAAGCAATACACAGGGCTTTGAATTTAATTCGCTGTCTGATCGGTAACCAATGAAGTTTGCGAATGATATTTGAGATGGGTTTAAATTTGGGTGTGCCAGTAAAGAGTCTTGCAGCCGCGTTTTGGACCAGCTGAAGTTTATTGACTACTTGTTCTTGAGCATTAAGCATAAGAGCGTTGCAGTAGTCGACTCGAGAAATTAATAGAGTTGAAATCAAGGTGTTTATGGTGTTTAAGGGAAGGTAAGGTTGAAGTTTTTTAATAATTTTAAGTGTAAAAAAGGAGGCAGAAACTATAGTATTGGCTTGATGAATGTATGAGAGTCTGTTGTCAAAGATTACACCCAGGTTTCTAACCATGGTGACCGGGTTAGGTGGGGGGCCAAAGTTTTGAGGGCACCAAGTAGGAGACCATGCAGGAATGAGTTTCCCAAACACCATCACCTCGGTTTTATCCGAATTAAGCTTCAGACAGTTTGAGTTCATCCAATTACATATGGCCAGCATTCCTTTTTGGAAATTATCAGCAACTTCCATTCCATTATTGTTAATGGCCAGGACAAGCTGTGTATCGTCTGCGTACGATATTACTGCTAGACGATGAGCTTTAATGACCCTCGCTAAGTCCGCCACGTAAATGTTGAAAAGTGTTGGACTCAGCGAGGATCCCTGGGGGACTCCACAAGGTAGTGAGAAGGAGTCAGAAGAGAATGCGCCTATGGAAACCGATTGCTCTCGGTCTGTCAAGAAGGGACTACAGCTTTTCCGACACGGTCGATAAGAATAGAATGATCGACCGTGTCGAAAGCCGCGGAAAGGCCAAGTAGTATGAGCACCGCGGCACCTCCTTTGTTGAGGATCATTCTTATCTCATCTGAAGCTTTTATTAGTGCCGTTTCCGTCCGGTGTCCCTTCCTGAATCCGAATTGGAAAGCATCTAAGCAGTTGTTAATATCTATGTATTCAGATAATTGAGTATTCATGATTTTTTCAATGATGTTAGATGGGTAGGGAATACATGATATGGGTCTGTAACTAGTGACTTTGGAAGGATCTAATGTGGATTTTTTAAGTAGTGGCTTGATTACTGTCTTTTTCCATATGGTAGGGTAAGTGCATGATGTGATCATGGAATTAAAGATGTCTGCAAGAACAGTTGAGATCGTCTCTGGAACAATTTTAAAAACTGAAGGTGGACAGGGGTCGTCTGGTGAGCCAGAGTTGGTGGTCATCATAAGTTTGTGAACTAGCTCAGGCGAAATGTGATTGAAGGAAAAATTGGGAGGATTGGGGGGGTGAATTTAGGTATGGTATGAGTATGGGTCTTATGTGTATCATTAGTAAGTTTATTAAAGTTGGAGTAGATGTCACAGACCTTTTCTTGGAAGTAAGTAGAAAGTGCATTGCACATAGGTTGAGAGGCTTCTGTAGTTGGAGATTTGTCGTGTCCGGAAAGGTGGGAAACGACCTGAAAAAGCTGTTTAATTGAATCTTGGGCTGATTCAATTTGATTGTTAAAGAAAATGCTTTTCTGAGTTATGATTGATGATTTATAATTCTTTAACTTCTCTTTGTAGCAGCTTTTTTCATGAGGGTCATAGTCACTGCGCCACTTGCGTTCCTGTCGTCTGACCTAAGGGCTTCAGTAAACCATGGGGCAGAATTTGAAAGTCTCTTGGTAGAGCGTTTTTTTGTGGGGACGGAGATGTCAGTTGCAGTTTTGATACATGTGGTGTAATCGATGGCTGCGGCTTCTGGATCAGAAGTATCAATATCTTTTAAGGGGCCTAATTCATTACTAAATTCAGGAACATTAAATTTTTCCAGGATTTAAAAGTGTTGGGTTTACAAGGTTTCGTAAGGGTTGGGGTAGGAGGGAGAATATTAAAACAGATAGCAGAATGATCTGTCCATGTGAGTGGTATTGTATGCTCTATAGTTAAGGAATTAAGATTGGAAAAAATTCCATCTAAGGTGTGTCCAGCTAGGTGCGTAGGGAAATGGACAAGTTGGATGAGACCTGCTGCATTCATTTCAGTGAGGAGGGAGTGAGTGTCAGGATCCTCATTCCTCTCTAGGTGAAAATAAAAATCACCCAAGATGGTAAAGTTATTTTCTCCAGGTATTGGCTCTAAAAGGTGACTCAACGAAGGCAGAAAAGTGGACCGAGAGCCTGGGGGCGATAAAGCAGAATGCCTCTAAAGGAAGTGGAATATGGAGTAACAAAAGTGAAATTCAGAGCCTCACATGTGTTAATTCTTAAGGGTTCTGTGCGTAAGCGAAAAGTGTCACGATATATGATTGCTACCCCCCCTCCTCTTTTAAGCGATCTGTCAAGTCTGATGTTAGAGAAACCCTCCGGCGTAGCTGATGTAAAATCAGGGTCGGACACCTGGTCTCCCCAAGTTTCGGTAAGTAGCAGGATGTCCAGGTTCCAACTTTCAATAAGATGTGCAATCTCATATCTATGTTTTGGGAGCGATCGCACATTTAGAAGGGCTAATTTGATGGAATTGGAAGATTTATTAGAAGTTGTAACAACTGGGTCTAATAGGTGGGGGTGGTCCATAATGTGGAATGAACAATGGGGGCAGGTGTACGGAGCATAGTTAAGAGTATGTAGGGTAATTGGAGCCCAATGGATGTTATTGATGTAAAGAGATTTTAAATAGCCAGCATCATAACAGATACCTACTTGTGATAGACGGGATATCTGTGATCCAGGGGGGTGGCTCTAGGCTCGGGACAGGCTCGGATGGGTGCAGACGGGCTTGCCTTTGGCTGCGCTTCCGGGGAGGAGGTACCATTTTATAGTGGTCAGGGTGGGAGGGCGAGTGTGAACAAAAGGTGAGAAGTGCTCAGGGGGTAATTTTACACATAATAATACACAAAATATGATTTTTTTAAAGTTTCAGTTAAAAAGAAACAAAGTCCCCGGCTCACGCCTCAGGAACCATAAAATCAGTCTGTCAGTGATGAAAGCGCAGAGGAAATGGGCTTTTTTTATAGTGGTCAGGGTGGGAGATCCGAGCAAGTAATCTGCTCGCCCTCTGACTCACCCAAGATGGCGGTGCTGATTGTCTGTTTGCAGCGTTAAATCGGCTGCTGTGGCCCCAGGTTCAGCGCGGTGAGCGCGAGCGTGAACAAAAGGTGAGAAGTGCTCAGGGGGTAATTTTACACGTAATAATACACAAAATACGATTTTTTTTAAAGTTTCAGTTAAAAAGAATGAAAGTCCCCGGCTCACGCCTCAGGAACCATACAATCAGTCTGTCAGAGATACCTAGATTGCATGAGTTATTTAACTATATCTATCTCCGTCCTGGAAAGAAGCAACTATCGTGCTTATAATAAAACGTGGGAAAAACCCACTAAAGGCAGATTCCTACAGGCCAATCTCCCTGCTAAATGCAGATTACAGGATCTTTACTAGTATTTTGGCATGGAGATTGGTCAAGGTGGTACCGCAATTAATAGGAGTAGATCAGAAGGGGTTCATTCCGGGACGCTATATACAGGAACAGACCTTACAACTAATAGGCTGTATAGACATGGCAGTTACACGAGCAGAGCCCCTTGCAGTGACCGCATACGACACAGCTAAAGCGTTCGACCACGTCAGTTGGTCCTTCCTTTGGAAAACCCTTAGAGTAATGGGATTTGGTACAGTGTTTATAAGATCTCTAGTTAAATGCTATGAGGGGGCTTCGGCTACTATCCTCTTAAATGGGGTATTATCACCGAGGTACGAAATCCAGAGGGGTACACGTCAGGGGTGTCCTATTTCACCCCTGATGTTCAATATATACATTGAACCCCTAGCGCAAACATTTAGATTAGATCCTCAGATCACCCCCTTATGTGTGCAAGATCTCAATGTTAAACTCGCCCTCTATGCAGATGATTTGTTAGTTTACACTAGTAATCCTATAGTGGTTTTTCCTAAAGTGGAGGATACCTTATGTGAGTTTGGACGATACTCTGGGTATGCAGTTAATCCTTCAAAGACGGAGATAATGTGTTGGGGGGTCGAGGGATGGGATAGGAGTGTCAGCTCTGGATTTAAATACCTGGGGATCAATATAGAGCAGGACTTGGTAAATATCTCCTTGATAAATCTGAGGAGAGTCTTGAAGGAAATTGATCATCTCTTCCTTAGGTGGAGGAATCTTCCACTTACAATATACGGTCGAGTGAACATAGTCAAAATGGTAATTTTGCCTAAATTGACATATTTGTTCAGTGCTATCCCTCGCGACTTCCCCGGTAAACTTCTTGGGAAAATTCAGAGTAAGATCAGAAGCTTCATCTGGGCCAATAAGACCTCCAGACTATCCTGGAAGAAGCTGAAGAGAAGGCTAATTAAGGGGGGCTTAGGATTACCAGATATCCTCTGTTATTGTCTTACATTCCAGTTTAAAAACATACGATGTCTATTGGCCAGACCCACTGGGGGAGGATCCTGAATGCCATGGTGAATCAAGAGGGGGGGCTCTCCACACCACTGGAGTCAAGCTATCCAGGCTGATGAAGGCTGATAGCCAGAAACCGGTCCTTGGATGCTTGATTCTGGTCCAGGAAAGACATGGCTTGGCAGTTCGGGCTGGACTGTTCCCATGAGGCACAGGGTCAAGGCTGATTTGCATATGGCCATGTCTGACCTGGGGTGGTGTTGAGTGCAAAAAAACGATGTATTTAGGCCCAGATCTCTGTACTGGGGTGAATGTATGACATTGTTCTGCATTCTGTCCATCAGTTGTTGTTTTTGCATTTGTCACCCCGAGTGGGATGGGTATGCTCAGACGTGATTCCCATGCTCTCCACACCCCTGGAGTCAAGCTATCCAGGCTGATGAAGGCTGATAGCCAGAAACCGGTCCTTGGATGCTTGATTCTGGTCCAGGAAAGACATGGCTTGGCAGTTCGGGCTGGACTGTTCCCATGAGGCACAGGGTCAAGGCTGATTTGCATATGGCCATGTCTGACCTGGGGTGGTGTGGAGTGCAAAAAAACGATGGATTTAGGCCCAGATCTTTGTACTGGGGTGAATGTATGACATTGTTCTGCATTCTGTCCATCAACTGTTGTTTTTGCATTTGTCACCCCGAGTGGGATGGGTATGCTCAGACGTGATTCCCATGCTCTCCACACCCCTGGAGTAAAGCTATCCAGGCTGATGACGGCTGATAGCCAGAAACCGGTCCTTGGATGCTTGATTCTGGTCCAGGAAAGACATGGCTTGGCAGTAAGGGCTGGACTGTTCCCATGAGCCACAGGGTCAAGGCTGATTTGCATATGGCCATGTCTGACCAGGGGTGGTGTGGAGTGCAAAAAAACCATGGATTTAGGCCCCGATCTCTGTACTGGGGTGAATGTATGACATTGTTCTGCATTCTGTCCATTAATTGTTGTTTTTGTATTTATGACTTACCTCACACCTTCCTAATGAATCCTGGGGCCACAAGATCTTGCTTCAAGGAAGGGAATCATTTCCTCTCACGGGACACTATGTACATAGGGGTTTTCAGGAATCGTGAAAAGAGTTCCCTTCCCTGAAATACTTGACTTAGAGATAGATGGACCCATCTCCAAGGTCAACTAACATATCATCCTTCATACCCTACCTACCTTCTGGGGAGAGATCTAATGGCCAAACTAAACATGACCATGCACTGTTCAGAGGATGGAGTCATGACTTGCTCAATCCCCGGAGTTTCTCCCTTATGACTAATGAACCTAAGTTCCAACTTTGGTAAGGGTAACACAGTCTAAGTATCACCAACAGACCAGGCTGCATTCTCCAAGGCAGTTCTGACCCTCATCACCAATGCCCCAACACCATTAGGGAGACAAGTACAGCTTCCTAAGGAATTCTTATTCCATAGGGAATGGCACAAAGAGTGGGGGCCCCATAAGGAGGAACGAGTGACAGCTGAGGCAGCGGAGATCAGACCCACTTATGGAGTCATTATGGCCTCTGACGACAATCAAGTACCATAGTCATGCGTCATTTTCCTAGACCCAGGTCTGCACATAAGGGACATATCAGACGAACAACTGTTCGCTGACTACCCAGAGGTCTCAGCAATATTATTTGAAGATCCCATAGACATCAGAGCTGAACTGCAGCACAGAACCACAGCGCAGCACCTGTCACCACGGGATCACTCAGGGATCAAGGCTTCAAACAGGTACCCCCACAGCTAGAGGCAACTGGTCTGCATGACGTGGGGCTCATAAACACTCCTGAAACAGTTAGGATCACACTCAGGGAAAGAGCCATTCTCCCCAGAGAGAAAGGGTACTCACCATCCAGGGAAGCAGAAGAAAGCATAGCCCTCACGATACAGGCCCTCACCAATCAGGGAGTGCAGGGGTGTCACCATGTAATACACCCCATCAGGAAGGCAAAGGGGGGAACTTGGCTCCTAGTAATGGACCTACACCCACCCAAATGATGAAGTGCTTTCAGAATTCCCTGCGGTGCTACACCCCTCCATCATACTGACAAACATCCCATCCGACACTGTGTTCTTCTCAGTCAAAGATGTTAAAAATGCCTGCTTCAGGGAGGCGTGGTCTCACCAGCAGCAACATGGCTGCACACTGAGCAAGCTCTGCCGACCGAGCAAGGGAAATCTGCCAACATCCATAAGCAGTGGGGTGCCACTGCTGCATAGATGGCAGACCCACGCTTCTAATTACCCCCTGCATCAGCACTGCTGATTCTGGTGCTCCTGGGGCCCGGGAACGCCAAGAGACTGAGCCCTGTGATGTATGGGAGAGTGCCACCGAGACCACGCTGCTACACAGGCCCAGAGAGGGGCTACACGTCCTGGCCAAAGGCACGGACCAGGGCGCGGAGACTGGGCTGAGCTGCCTGTTAGGGCCTGGGCCTTTCTCCCCCGCCTGGGGTCTGGTTACGGCTGCTGTCCTTGGAGGGACACGGCCCGTGCTGGGTGAAGCGTACAACTCGACTCCCCGGTGGAGCGGTCTGGCTTAGCACTCGGGCCCGGAGGCCTTGTGCGAACCTGGGGCTACAGAATTCAAGATCCGCTGCACTTTGGGACAACTGAGCGGGCAGGAGACTGTGGTGAACCATGGTGAGCACCATACAGCCCCACAAGTAAGGCAGAGGTGCGAGGGGGAGGCTGAATTCCAGACCTCAGCAGCCCCCCTGCTGCGACCTCATGCCTGTGTCAGGTGCGGGCCATGGCGTAAGGGGCGCCCTGGCTGACTGAGGTTCCAGGACCTGGGCGCTGTGGTGGTGGGGGGCACAGCAACGCAGGCAGCCTCGTGACCCGATTGCTGGGGACGGACCCCAGATAGTGACTGCTGGACTAGTGCTCCCTCCCTGCTGCCCCATGATAGCTTAACATGTAGGGTGAACACCGACTTCTAGGCAGCCTGCACGTGTTGTGCCACCTGTTGCCCAGGTGGCAGTGGGGGTGCAAAAGGACCTGCTGGGTGAACCGCACGGATCCTGGCATTGCTTCGCAAATACTGCACGTCGACATTGCTACCAGTCTCACCGGCTCATACCACCCTTAAAGTCCTCGAAATCATCTGCGCTAAGAACGAAGATCCCAAATCTCGTTCCTGCAGGAACAATATCCACATCATTGGTATTCCTGAGTCCACTGCAATTGCTAAAATGGAATACTATTTAGAAATCCTGCTGCGCGAACTCTTTGGCACAGTCCTGTCCAATCACTTCATTGTAGAACTGGCGCACAGGTCCCATGGCCCGCAGCCTCTGCCTTGGGCCCCTGCAAGGCCCATAATAACGTGCCTGTTGAATTAAAGCGATTGTGACTATTCTTCGAAAAGCCAGAGAAATGGGTGAGGTGAGGCACCAGGGTGACACACTTTTACTCTACCCTGACTTCACCCTAACTGTTCAAGCTGCCTGCAGAGACTGTCTTCCCACTAAATGGTTACTTCCTTCCTTTTCCGGCCAAAGTCATCGAGAAGACCGTCAACAAACAGCTTGCCACCTTCCTCGAGACCAACGGATCCCTTGACCACTCGCAGTCCGGATTTTGGGCCAACCACAGCACCGAAACCGCCCTGATCGCAGCCACCGACGACATCAGAACCCTGATCGACAACGGGGAAACAGCGGCCCTCATCCTCCTGGACCTCTCCGCAGCATTCGACACGGTCTGCCACCGCACCCTAGTGAAGCGCCTCAGCAACATCGGAATCCGAGAGAAAGCACTGGAGTGGATCATCTCGTTCCTCACCGGAAGAACCCAGAGAGTCCGCCTTCCTCCGTTCAGATCCGAGGCCACCGAAGTCATCTGTGGCGAACCACAAGGATCCTCTCTCAGCCCGACCCTCTTCAACGTCTACATGAGCCCCCTCGCAGCCATCGCACGCCAACACCACCTCAACATCATCTCCTACGCCGACGACACCCAACTGATCCTCTCCCTCACCAACGATCCCACCACCACCAGAGCCAACCTACACGAAGGGATGAAAGACGTCGCCGACTGGATGAGGAACAGCCGCCTTAAACTGAACTCAGACAAGACGGAAGTCCTCATCCTGGGATCATCACCCTCAGCCTGGGACGACTCCTGGTGGCCCCCGGCCCTGAGCACCGCCCCCAAACCAACGGACCACGCACGCAACCTGGGCTTCATCCTGGACTCCTCCCTGTCAATGAGCAGACAAGTCAACGCCGTTTCTTCCTCATGCTTCAACACCATGCGCATGCTCCGCAAGATCTTCAGATGGATCCCCACTGAAACCAGGAAGACCGTCACCCAGGCACTCGTCACCAGCCGACTGGACTACGGGAACGCCCTCTACGCCGGAACCACAGCCAAACTCCAGAGAAGACTCCAACGCATCCAAAACGCCTCCGCACGACTCATCCTGGACATCCCCCGGCACAGCCACATCACCGGACACCTGAGAGAACTGCACTGGCTCCCCGTCAGCAAGAGAATCACGTTCAGACTCCTCACCCACGCACACAAGGCTCTACACGACCTGGGCCCCAAGTACCTCAACGACCGCATGACCTTCTACACGCCCACCCGCCAGCTACGATCAACCAGCCACGCCCTCGCCACCGTACCACGCATCCGCAGAGCCACCGCCGGAGGAAGATCCTTCTCCTACCTGGCAGCCAAGACTTGGAACTCCCTCCCCATTCACCTTCGACGTACCCAAGACCATCTCTCCTTCAGGAAGCAACTCAAGACCTGGCTGTTCGAGCAGTGACACACCCCTCTCCCCCAGCGCCTTGAGACCCGCCCGGGTGAGTAGCGCGCTATATAAATGCCGTGATTGATTGATTGACTTCAACAGCTGCACATCACATATGCCTTACTATATCCTGAAAAGCTCCGAATTGACTCGGATGATAAACCCAGATTTTTCTCAGACTCAAAGGCTGCTCTGACATTAGCCAAGCAACTTCAGAAGTCCCTCCCCTGGGGCCATCATGCATCGCCTGAAGATGGCTGCACCAGGGATAACGATTGACTCTGAGGGCCAGCATGCGACGCTACAGGCACTGTCTGTAACAGTGCCTTAACCACATCACATGGTCTTGCTTCTGTTTAATTGTAACCCTGGATGGTGAACTACACACTTCCAGAGTTTGTGGAGTTCCGGAGAACTCCTCTCCGCGTAGCGGAGCAGAGTTTTTTTCCTCGCTTGCGATCGTCAACGTAAAGTTGATGACAGCGAGCGAGGAAAATAAACCTTCAGCGAGATTTTTCCTCGTTCGCGATCGTCAACATCAAGTTGGCAAGCGCGAGCGTGGAATATAAACTTCCCAGCGAGATTTCTCAATGCGGGTGGTCAGGTTTGTCATTGCGAGTGGTCGTGTATGCTTGTGACTGCTCGCGATGAGAAACTGCTTGTTCACGTTGAGAAAGCTGCTGCTCGAGTAAAAATCTACTCGAGCGGCAGAAAAGGGAAAGAAGGGACCGCTTGCGCTGTGCAAGGTGCCGTTCGCGATTATTGCACAGTGCGGAAAAGCATCCGCACTATGCAATCACAGCGAATGGCATTTTTCTATGAAATGGAGCCCGTCGTGAAGTGAACTCTGAATTTGAATTTGAATTTGAATTGAAAAGTATTTGTTAAGCGCACGTATACCAAGCGGTTTCTTGGCGCTGAGGGATGCAGAACCTGGGAGGCAGAGGTGCAGGGGCTAGGGCTAGGGCGAGAAAGCTTGCAGAAAAAGAAAAGTTTTGAGCGCCTTGCGGAACTAAGGATACGAGGGTGTAGATCTGATAGTGGGAGGGAGGGAGTTCCAGAAAGTGGGGCCAAGAACAGAGAATTTCATGCTTCCCAATTTATTCTTCCTGAATCGAGTTGAGCTAACTATAAATCATGCCCCCGCAATGCACTGCTAATGACGTCACATATTACTTCATTCATGACATGGTCAGTGATATCACTGATGACATCTCAAATGACATCACTGATGACATCACTAATGACATCACTGATGACGTCATCCGGTGACTGTGTATTTCTGCAAAGTTTAAATATATATATATATATATATATATATATATATATATATATATATATATATATATATGCAGATATATATATATATATATATTCACTGAAAAAACCATAGGTTTCACACCAGTTATAGTTAGCTGGAAATTTTACTGGCATAAAACCAATGAAATTCCCACGTTATAGTTAGTTGGACTCACTATAACTTGCGCGTGCAATGCACTGCTGATGACGTCACATATTACATCACTCATGACATGGTCAGTGACATCACTCATGACATCACTGATGACACCATCCTTGTGACAGAGTGACAGACCTCCTTTCACTGTAATGTAACCTTTGAAACACATATTCAAAAATAGAAACAAAAATTTTCAAAAAAATGGACATACCCATACCAGTTACAACAACCAATTCAGTAATTCCACCATCTATATACACATCCACTCATTCACGAACAGTTCTATGTAGTCACTCATACATATACTCACTCATCATATATAGTGATACACCTATATATCCAGTTACACAACGACAATGTTCCAAAAGTTACTCACACACATACTCACACATGCAAATAAACAATTGAACATCCATTTATTTGCATATACAGCTATACACACACTACCACCTTACTTCTAAGAAAACATACACATATTTACTCTGTTAAACAATCACTTATAGAAAAACATAGTTATTTAAACAGGAACTCTTACAATCCCTCACTCTCACATATACTCACTTATATATATCAATATTCACATATACTAGATTAAAACATATGTAGTTACTGATAAAGACACTAGTGAGACAGTCATTCACTCACTAACACACACATATACACACTCATCCACCCATACAGTCCTGCACATATGCTGTCTTCAAAACACATACAGAGAGTCAGTCATTCATGCATCTATGTGCTAAGTAATACCCTCACTAAACCATATAGACACTCATACTGATATTTAAAAAAACATCCAATAACCCATATACATACACATGTAGCTACTCACCAACCCATGCAGCCACTTATACACAAAGTGAAACACTAATACATATATTTAAATATTTAAATATTACTCAATAATATTTATTTTTCAGAAAGACACACATTCACTGGATGGTGTCATCAGTGATGTCATGAGTGATGTCACTGACCATGTCATGAGTGATGTAATATGTGACGTCATCAGCAGTGCATTGCACGCGCAAGTTATAGTGAGTCCAACTAACTATAACGTGGGAATTTCATTGGTTTTATGCCAGTAAAATTTCCAGCTAACTATAACTGGTGTGAAACCTATGGTTTTTTCAGTGAATTTAATAGGTTTTTTAAATGCTAATTCCTAACTATAACTGGTGTGAAACCTATGGTTTTTTCAGTGAATTTCAATGGTTTTTTAATAGCAAATCTTTATAGGTATATAAAGTGAAAAATGTTAAAACGAATTTTATATTGTATAAATATGTTTTTTCTTTTATTTTTAACCCCGGGGCGCTCCCGGGGCGCATACCGGTGAACGCACGGGTAAGCGCAATGTTACGGCGCGCCCCGGGGCGCGTACCGGTGAGCGTCCCGTTAGCGCTATTCTCGCGAACGAAAACAACATCGTGACGTTTCGCTTAACCGCGTGATGCATCATATGACGCACTGCGTAAACGCACCCGGAAGCACGTGAGCGCATACGATCGAGCATCGTCCTGACGCGCTTACGCTACGTGAAAATAAAACTTTTTATTGGTTCATTTCACTTTTGGTTTCCTAATGATGTAAGGCCAGGTCATGTGACCTAAAAATAACACTTTTCATTGGTTCAGAACAGTTTTCTTTTCCAAATGATAAAAGACCCCACCTTTTTTCCTCATTCTACCTTTGTGCTTTGAGAGAGGAAGACCTGCACTTATTTCAGTCGAAAATGGCTACATTAGCTGCAGCTGCTGAAGAGGAGAATGAGGAGGAGGAGGAGAGGAGATTCGTCCCAGAGGACAATATTACATACAAACCTAAAGAGCACATCATCTGGCAGTTTTTTTCAATCCCCAATGACAAGAAAAAAGTAAATGTGCCTAAGGCAACCTGCTTAATATGTCATCAGGAGCTGTCAAGGGGGAATCCCAACAAAAAGTACTCCTTTGGCAACCACACCATGATCAGGCATATGCAACGCAGGCATCCAAATAACTATGCTAGGGCAGAGGTCAGGGAACTGGCCAGAAACCCTGTCCAATCTTTTGCCAGGACCTCCCAAACTAATGATCCCACCCCATCGGGACCGGAAGTTATGGAAATGTGCTCCACCATACAAAGAAAGTTTCACAATTTAAAAATGGTTTGTATTTTTTGTGGCAAAACAATATGTTATGGACAGCAAAGCATCCCACTTATTAACCTTGCTTGGGATAACCACAAGTGCCCAAAGAAACATTGATTTTTTCCGCCTTTTTTTTGCTCCTGTTGAGCCCTTTAGAATTCCCTATTTTTTTTTCTCCCCTTAAAAAATACAAAAAAAATATAAAACTTCAGAAAAGCCAAAAAAAATAAAAAATGTTCCAAAAAACAATAAAAAAATATAAAACAACAAAAAGAATAAAAAAACAGTTCTTTTTAGAACTACCTTTAATTTATAAAAATAAACCTATAGTTTTAAAGAATCTCTGTCAATCTTTTTTCTGCAGGGTACGCGTACCGGTACGCTCCCCGGGGCGCGTACCGGGCGCACCCGAGAGCCAATCAGCTTCCCGTGCGCAAGTCGCGTGGCGCGCCCGGAGCGCTCCCCGGTGCGCGTACCGGGGCGCGGCTATAGATATATAAATTTTTTTGAACCTAAATTACTCAAAATCCTCTGGAGCACATATCTTGAGACATAGCAAAGGCACATCGGGCTACCAGTCCCTACAATTTTGCCAAGTTTGGTGAAAATCCATTCAGCCGTTCGAGCTAAAAGTGCGACCGACCGCCCTATGGAAATGAACATGGGGAAAACACGTTTTGGGACCCCCCTTTTATCTCGGCCCCCGCTTGACGAATCCCCCCCAAACTTTCAGGGAAGGAGCGGAGAGCCGCGAGGCAAAGTCGCTGAAAAATTCAGGCCGATTCCTCAACCGGCGCCAAAGTTATTCCAAATAGAATGTTGCGATTTCCCTATGGAAATCAATCCTAACTATAACTACCTACTGGCAAGGTGTATTGAAGAATACGTGGGTGTGTAAGTGTCTCAATGCATGATTTAGTAGGTGTGTTATTGACTCTATAAGTGAGTGATTAAAAGTGTCTTACTGAATGCATGGGTTAGTGACTAAACTGTGTGAATGTCTATATCAGTCTGTCAGTTGGTGTGTAAGCGGCTGCATGGGTTGGTGAGTAGCTACATGAGTGTCTCTATGGGTTGTCTGAGTATCTGTATGGGTGCCTGAGTGTCTGTGTTGGGAGTGTGACTGTGCATAGATGTGTGAGTGGGTGACCACTGGGTGTCTGGGTTCAAAAGTTCATCTGTGAAAGGCTGTGTGGGCGGGTGGGTGGGTGGGTATGGGTGCATTGGTGAGTCAATGGATATCTCAGTCGTACATGTGTGAGTAACTACATATGTGAAAGGCAGTATATGTGAGTGTTGGGGTATAAAAATGACTATATGTGAGATTGAGTGATTGTGAGAGTGGCTGTATGGATGAGTGCGTGCTTGTATCAGTGATTGAAAAAGAGAGTAAGTATGTGTTAGTATCTGTGTGAATAAGTGAGGTGGTATGTGTGTAACTGCATAGGTGAGTAAATGAGATTTTGATTGATTCTTTGCATGACTGACTGGGTGTGTGAGTAACTCTATGGATGAGTGTGGTGTGTTAGTGTCTGTATAGGTGTATGAGTGAATATGATAGTGCTGCATTGATGACTGGATGCATGTATGAGTGACTGTATGGGCGAATGACTGGATGTGTGTGTAGACCTTGGAATCAGTGAGTGGGTATGTAGTAACTGGTCTTGGTGTGTCTATGGTTTTGAAAATAGAAGACTGTGTTTTAGAGTGGTGTATCAAATGTTATATTAGGGTGTGATGAGGTGCATCACATTATCACAATGATGATGTCATCAGTGATGTCATCAGTGATGTCATTTGAGATGTCACCGGAGATGTCATCAGTGATGTCACTGACCATGTCATGAATGATGTGATATGTGACGTCATTAGCAGTGCATTGCGGGGCTACGAGTTATGGTAAACTCAAATTACGGCTGAATTTCTCTGGTTTTTTACAAGTGAAATGTCCAACTAACTATAACGTCCCTGAAACCTGTGTTTTTTTTTCAGTGAATTGCTAAGCATTTTAAATGCTAATTTCTAACTATAACGTCCCTGAAACCTATGGTTTTTTCAGTGAATTTCGAAGGTTTTTTTAAATGCTAATTTCTAACTATAATGTCCCTGAAACCTATGGTTCTGTCAGTGAATTTCTAAGGTTTTTTAACCCCTACCGCGCTACCGTGTTTTCCCGCTGTGCGCTGATTTTTCAAAATCGCGTTGTTTATGACAAAGCCAGCTCGTCATCCGCGTAGCGCAGGTAACGCCCATGACGAGCTGGCTTTGTCATTAGCGCCGAAGGGGTTAAATGTTAATTTCTAACTATAACGTCCCTGAAACCTGTTTTTTTCAGTGATTTTCAAAGGTTTTTTAAATGCTAATTTCTAACTATAATGTCCCTGAAACCTATGGTTCTTTCAGTGAATTTCTAAGGTTTTTTAAATACAAATTTCTAACAATGCCTTTATAGGTAGGACATGTGCAGAAAGAGGAAGAAAGGCGCAGAAAGAAGCAAGAGAAATGCAGAAAGAAGCAACAGAAGTCCAGAAAGAGGTAGAAAGGTGCAGAAATAAGCAAGAGATGTGCAGAAAGAACCAACATAGGTGCAGAAAGAGGCCTTGTTGCAAAGTCATTCAGTGCCCTGGGCACCCCCCAACTTTCTGCTGACTGGTACTGGAGGTAACTGACTCTGACTAACCACGGGCTCTGCCTAACCAGGACCGGAGCCAGTGCTATGCTGAAAGACACTTAGAATACAGTGAAAACTCCTACATACACCAGGGTACACTATGTGTTGGGGTACCCCTGTGATTGGCATGACCACCCTTGAAAGGCCATAGTACATAATAGCGGTACAAAAGGGGGTGGTGGACCGAGCATCTGAATCAATCAAACACTCACACCCACTCAAAAGATCTGGGTTTAATCCATCACCGTTCTTTAGCCCACTCTGCCACCCCAGTTCAGACATGGCTATATGCAAATCAGTCTGACCCTGTGCCTCATGGGAACAGTCCAGCCTGAACTGCCAAGCCATGCCTTCCCTGGACCGGAAACAAGCTTCGAGGACCGGTTTCTGGCATTCCAGCCGTCTTCAGCCCGGCTTGCTTGGATCCAGTGGCAAAGTGGGCAAGGCATACCCTGCCACACTTATGGCGTCCAAAAGCAGTACAAAAGGGGGTGGTGATGGACGGAGCATCCGAATCAATCAAACACTCACACCCAGTCAAAAAGATCTGGGTTTAATCCATCACCGTTCTTTAGCCCACTCTGCCTCCCCAGTTCAGACATGGCTATATGCAAATCAGTCTGACCCTGTGCCTCATGGGAACAGTCCAGCCCGAACTGCCAAGCCATGCCTTCCCTGGACCGGAAACAAGCTTCCGAGGAACGGTTTCTGGCATTCCAGCCGTCTTCAGCCCGGCTTGCTTGAATCCAGTGACAAAGTGAGCAAGGAACTCACGTCTAAGCAAACCCTGCCACACTTATGGCGGCCAAAAGCGGTACAAAATGGGGTGGTGATTGACGGAGCATCTGAATCAATCAAACACTCACACCCAGTCAAAAGATCTGGGTTTAATCCATCACCGTTCTTTAGCCCACTCTGCCACCCCAGTTCAGACATGGCTATATGCAAATCAGTCTGACCCTGTGCCTCATGGGAACAGTCCAGCCCGAACTGCCAAGCCATGCCTTCCCTGAACCGGAAACAAGCTTCCGAGGACCGGTTTCTGGCATTCCAGCCGTCTTCAGCCCGGCTTGCTTGAATCCAGTGGCAAAGTGAGCAAGGGGCTCAGGTCTGAGCATACCCTGCCACACTTATGGCGGCCAAAAGCGGTACAAAAGGGGGTGGTGATGGACGGAGCATCTGAATCAATCAAACACTCACACCCAGTCAAAAGATCTGGGTTTAATCCATCACCGTTCTTTAGCCCACTCTGCCACCCCAGTTCAGACATGGCTATATGCAAATTAGTCTGACCCTGTGCCTTTGTGTTTGATTGATTCAGATGCTCCGTCCATCACCACCCCCTTTTATAGTACATAATAGGGCTGGGGGATTAAAACTACCTCTAAGTCCATAGCATATAATAGGGCATGGCAGTTAAGAGGCCGCAGCCCTTTTCTGCAATTGCATGTATGCACTGCTAAGCCTGAGGCCAGTTTAAAAGTAGCCCGGTGTGTGCAGAAAGAGGCAAGAGAGGTGCGGAAAGAGGGAAGAAGGGTACAGAATAGAGGCAATAGAGTTGCAGAAAGAAGCAAGAGAGGTGCAGAAAGAAGCAACAGAGGTTCGGAAAAAGGGAACAGGGGTGCAGAAAAAGGGAACAGGTGCCGAAAGAAGCAAGAGCAGTGCAGTAAGAAACAACAGAGGTGCAGAAGGAGGCAAGAGGGGTACAGAAAGAGGCAACAGAAGAGCAGAAACAAGCAAAGGAGCTGCGGAAAGAGGCTTGAGGGATGCAGAGAGAGGCAAGAGAGATACAGAAAGAGGCAAGAGAGGGGCGCAAAGAGGGAAGAAGGGTGCAGAAAGAGGCAAGTGGGGTGCAGAAAGAAGCAAGAAAGGCGTAGAAAGAAGCAAGAGAAGTGCAGAAAGAAAAAACAAAGGTGCAGAAAGAAGCAAGAGAAGTGCAGAAAGAACCAACAGAGTTGCAGAAAGAGATAAGAGGGGTCTAGAAAGAGGGAAGAGTGGTGCAGAAAGAGGGAACAGAGATGTAGAAAGATGGAAGAAGGGTGCAGAAAGAGGCAAGAGAGGTACACAAAGAAGTAAGAGATGTGTAGAAAGAGGGAACAGGGATGCAGAAAGTGACAAGAGAGGTGCAGAAAGAGGAAAGAGAGGTGTAGAAAGAGGGAAGAGAGGTGTAGAAAGAGGGAAGAAGGGTGTAGAAAGATGCAAAAGGGGTGTAGAAAGAAGCAACAGAAGTGCAGAAAAAGGGAAGAAGTTTGCAAAAAGAAGCAAGAGAAGTACAGAAAGAGGCAAGTGAGGTACAGTACGAGCCAAGAGAGATGCAGAAAGAGGGAAGACAAGTGCAGAAAGACACAACAGGTGTGCAGAAAGAAGCAAGACAGGTGCAGAAATAAGCATGGGAAGTGCAGAATGAAGCAAGAGTGGTGCAGAAAGAGGCCAGAGAAGTGCAGAATGAAGCAACAGGGGTGCAGAAGGAGGCAAGAGAACTAAACAAAGAGGCGAGAGAGTTGTGAAAACAGACAAAAGAGGGGCAAAAGAGGCAAGAGATGTACAGAAACAGGAAAGAAGTTTGCAGAAAGAAGCAAGATAAGTACAGAAAGAGGCAAATGAGGTCCAGAAGGAGCCAAGAGTGGTGCAGAAAGAGGGAGGACGAGTACAAAAAGAAACAACAGGTGTGCAGAAATAAGCAAGACAGGTGCAGAAAGAAGCATGGGAAGTGCAGAAGGAGGCAAGAGACAAAGAGGCAAGCGAGTTACAGAAACAGATGAAAGAGGGGCAGATAGAGGGAACAAGGGTGCAGACAGATGCAAGAGAATTGCAGAAAGAGGGAAGAGGGGTGCAGAAAGAGGCAAGAGAAATGCAGAAAGAAGCAAGAGCAGTGCAGAAAGAAGCAACGGAGGTGCAGAAAGAGGCAAGAGAGGTACAGAAAGAGGCAACAGATGTGCAGAAACAGGCAAGTGAGGTACAGAAGGAGGCAAGAGAAATGCAGAAACAAGCAAAATAGATGCAAAAAGAGGCTAGAGGGGTGCAGAAAGAGGCAAGAGAGATACAAAAAGAGGCAAGAGAGGGGCACAAAGAGGGAAGAAGGGTGCAGAAAGAGGCAAGTGGGGTGCAGAAAGAAGCAAGAAAGGCATAGAAAGAAGCAAGAGAAGTGCAGAAAGAACCAACCGAGTTGCAAAAAGAGGTAAGAGGGATGCAGAAAGAGGGAAGAGAGGTGCAAAAAGATGGAAGAGAGGTGTGGAAAGAGGGAGGAAGGGCGCAGAAAGAGGCAAGAGAGGTACAGAAAGAGGTAAGAGATGTATAGAAAGAGGGAATATGGATGCAGAAAGAGGCAAGAGAGGTGCAGAAAGAGGGAAGAAGGGTGTAGAAAGATGCAAAAGGGGTGCAGAAAGAAGCAACAGAAGTGCAGAAAAAGGGAAGAAGTTTGCAGAAAGAAGCAAGAGAAGTACAGTGAGAGGCAAGTAAGGTACAGAAGGAGCCAAGAGAGGTACAGAAAGAGGGAAGACGAGTGTAGAAAGAGACAACAGGTGTGCAGAAAGAAGCAAGACAGGTACAGAAAGAGGCAAGAGAACTGCAGAAAGAAGGAACAGAGGTGCAGAAGGGGGCAGGAGAACTGGACAAAGAGGCAAGAGAGTTGCAAACACAGATGAAAGAGGGGCAGAAAGAGGCAAGAGATGTATAGAAAAAGGAAAGACGTTTGCAGAAAGAAGTAAGATAAGTACAGAAAGAGGCAAATGAGGTACAGAAGGAGCCAAGAGAGGTGCAGAAAGAGGGAGGACGAGTACAAAAAGAGACAACAGGTGTGCAGAATGAAGCAAGACAGGTGCAGAAAGAAGCATGGGAAGTACAGAAGGAGGCAAGAGAACTTGACAAAGAGGCAAACGAGTTACAGAAACAGATGAAAGAGGGGCAGAAAGAGGGAACAAGGGTGCAGACAGAGGCAAGAGATTTGCAGAAAGAGGGAAGAGGGGTGCAGAAAGAGGCAAGAGAAATGCAGAAAGAAGCAAGAGCAGTGTAGAAAGAAGCAATAGAGATGCAGAAAGAGGCAAGAGAGGTACAGAAAGAGGCAACAGATGTGCAGAAACAGGCAAGTGAGGTGTAGAAGGAGGTAAGAGAACTGCAGAAACAAGCAAAAGAGATGCGGAAAGAGGCTAGAGGGGTGCAGAAAGTGGCAAGGGAGATACAAAAAGAGGCAAGAGAGGGGCACAAAGAGGGAAGAAGGGTGCAGAAAGAGGCAAGTGGGGTGCAGAAAGAAGCAAGAAAGGCATAGAAAGAAGCAAGAGAAGTGCAGAAAGAACTAACCGAGTTGCAGAAAGAGGTAAGAGGGGTGCAGAAAGAGGGAAGAGAGGTGCAAAAAGAAAGAAGAGAGGTGTGGAAAGAGGGAGGAAGGGTACAGAAAGAGGCAAGAGAGGTACAGAAAGAGGTAAGAGATGTATAGAAAGAGGGAATATGGATGCAGAAAGAGGCAAGAGAGGTGCAGAAAGAGGGAAGAAGGGTATAGAAAGATGCACAAGGGGTGCAGAAAGAAGCAACAGAAGTGCAGAAAAAGGAAAGAAGTTTGCAGAAAGAAGCAAGAGAAGTACAGTAAGAGGCAAGTGAGGTACAGAAGGAGCCAAGAGAGGTGCAGAAAGCGGGAAGACGAGTGCAGAAAGAGATAACAGGTGTGCCGAAAGAAGCAAGACAGGTGCAGAAAGAAGCATGGGAAGGGAAGAAAGAAGAAACAGAGGTGCAGAAGAAGGCAGGAGAACTGGACAAAGAGGCAATAGAGTTGCAAAAACAGATGAAAGAGGGGCAGAAAGAGGCAAGAGATGTACAGAAAAAGGGAAGAAGTTTGCAGAAAGAAGCAAGAGACGTACAGAAAGAGGCAAATGAGGCACAGAAGGAGCCAAGAGAGGTGCAGAAAGAGGGAAGACGATTGCAGAAAGAGACAACAGGTGTGCAGAAAGAAGCAAGAGAGGTACAGAAAGAGGCAAGAGAACTGCAGAAAGAAGGAACAGAGGTGCAGAAGGAGGCAGGAGAACTGGACAAAGAGGCAAGAGAGTTGCAAAAACAGACGAAAGGGGCAGAAAGAGGTAAGAGATGTACAGAAAAAGGAGAGAAGTTTGCAGAAAGAAGCAAGAGAAGTACAGAAAGAGGCAAATGTGGCACAGAAGGAGCCAAGAGAGGTGCAGAAAGAGGGAAGACGATTGCAGAAAGAGACAACAGGTGAGCAGAAAGAAGCAAGACAGATGCAGAAAGAGGCAAGAGAAGTACAGAAAGAAGGAACAGAGGTGCAGAAGGAGGCAAGAGAACAGTACAAAGAACCAAAAGATGTGCAGAAAGAGGCAAAAGAGGTGCAGAAAGAGGCAGGAGATGTACAATAAAAGGGAAGTAGTTTAAAGAAAGAAGCAAGCGAAGTACAGAAAGAGGCAAGTGAGGTACAGAAGGAGCCAAGAGAGGTGCAGAAAGAGGGAAGACGAGTGCAGAAAGAGACAACAGGTGTGCAGAAAGAAGCCAGACAGGTGCAGAAAGAAGCATAGGAAGTTCAGAATGAAGCAACAGGGGTACAGAAAGAGGCAAAAGTAGTGCAGAAAGAAGCAACAGAGGTACAGAAGGAGGCAAGAGAACTGGACAAAGAGGCAAGAGAGTTGCAGAAACAGACGAAAGAGGGGCAGAAAGAGGGAACAGGGGTGCAGACAGAGGCAAGAGAATTGCAGAAAGAGGGAAGAGGGGTGCAGAGAGAGGCAAGACAAATGCAGAAAGAAGCAAGAGCAGTGCTGAAACAGGCATGTGAGGTACAAAAGGAGGCAAGAGAACTGCAGAAAGAGGCAAGAGTGTTGCAGAAACAGGCAAAAGGGGTGTAGAACGAGGGAACAGGTGTGCAGACAGAGGCAAGAGGGATGCAAAAATTTGCAACAGAGGAGCAGAAAGAAGCAAGAGCAGTGCAGAAAGAATCAACAGAGGTGCAGAAAGAGGCAAGAGAGGTGTAGAAAGAGGCAAGAGATGTGCAGAAACAGGCAAGTGAGGTACAGAAGGACGCAAGAGAACTGCAGAAAGAGGCAAGAGAGTTGCAGAAACAGGCAAAAGGGGTGCAGAACGAGGGAACAGGTGTGTAGACAGGCGCAAGAGGGATGCAGAAATTTGCAACAGAGGAGTGGAAAGAAGCAAGAGCAGTGCAGAAAGAACCAACAGAGGTGCAGAAGAGGCAAGAGGGGTACAGAAAGGGGCACAGCTGAGCCTGCGGTCAATTTAAAAGTAACCCTGTGTGTGCAGAGAGAGGCAAGAGAGGTGTAGAAAGGAGCAAGAGAAGTGCAGAAAGAAGCAAGAAGGGTACAGAAAGAGGCAGGAGGGATGCAGAAAGAACAAAGAGAAGTACAGACAGAAGCAAAAAAAAGTGCAGAAAGAGGCAAGAGGACTTCAGAAAGAGGGAAGAGGAATGCAGAAAGAGGCATGAGGGATGCAAAAAGAAGCAAGAAAGGTGCAGAAAGAAGCAAGAGATGTGCAGAAAGAGGAAAGAGAAGTACTGAAAGAGGCAACAGATGTGCAGAAACTGACAAGTCAGGTGCAGAAGGAAGCATGAGAACTGCAGAAAGAGGCAAGAGAGATGAAGAAACAGGCAAAAGGGGTGCAGAACGAAGGGAACAGGTGGGCAGACAGAGGCAAGAGGGATGCAGAAATTTGCAACAGAGGTGCGGAAAGAAGCAGGAGCAGTGCAGAAAGAACCAACAGATGTGCAGAAAGAGGCAAGAGGGGTACAGAAAGGGGCACTGCTGAGCTTGAGGTCAATTTAAAAGTAGCCCTGTGTGTGCAGAAAGAGGCAACAGAGGTATAGAAAAAAAGCAAGAGAAGTGCAGAAATAGGCAAGTGAGGTGCGGAAAGAAGCAAGAGCAGTGTAGAAAGAAGCAAAAGGGGCATAGAAAGAGGTAAGTGCGTTGCAGAAAGAAGGAAGAGAAGTGCAGAAAGAAAGAAGCAACAGAGGTGCAGAAAGAGGCAAGAGGACTGCAGAAAGAGGGAAGAGGGGTGCAGAAAGAGGCACGAGGAATGCAAAAAGAAGCAAGAAAGGTACAGAAGCAAGAGAAGTGCATACAGAAGCAACAGAGATGCAAAAAGGGGGACATGGGGTGGAGAAAGAGGCAACAGGGATAAGGAAACAAGAGAGGTACAGAAAGAAACAAAAGAAGTGCAGAAAGAAGCAACAGAGGTACTGAAAGAGGCAACATGAGAGCATAAAGGGGGAAGAGGGGTGTAGAAAGAGGCACAAGGGGTGCAGAAAGAAGCAAGAGGGATGCAGAAAAAAAGCAAGAGAGGTGCAGAAAGAAGCAAGAGTAGTATGGAAAGATGCAACAGAGGTGCAGAAAGAGGCAAGAGGGGTGCAAAAAGAGGCACAAGGGGTGCAGAAAGAGGCACGAGTGGTGCGGAAAGAAGCAACATAGGTGTAGAAAGTGGGAAAAGGGGTGGAGAAAGAAAGAAGAGAAGTGCAGAAAGAAACAACAGAGGTGTAGAAAGAGGGACGAAGGATGGAGAAAGAGGCAAGAGGGGTGCAGATCAAAGCAGGAGAGGTGCATAAAGTAACAAAAGAAGTGCAGAAAGAAGGAAAAGAGGTGCAGAAAGAGGCAAGAGGAGTACAGAAAGAGAAGAGGGGTACAGAAAGAGGCACATGGGGTGCAAAAAGAAACAAGAGAGGTACAGAAATACACTAGATAAGTACAGAAAGAAGCAACAGAGATGCAGAATGAGGAAAGAGGGCTAGAGAAAGAGGCAAGAGAAGCACAGAAAGATGCCACAGACATGCAGAAAGGCGGAAGTGGGGTGGAGAAAGAGGCAAGAGGGGTGCAAAAAGAAGGAAGAGAGATACAGAAAGAAACACAAGAAGTGCAGAAAGAAGGAACAGAGTGGACGCGCTTGATGCATTTACAATACTACCAGTATTTTCAGTACTTCAGCCTTGGAGCGCCTGGCAAAGGGCTCCCAGAATTGTGCTTAGCCTAAACTCTTGAAATAGTATTTAAAATAATTTTAAAGGCATTCAAAGCTCAAAATCCTTTTTTAAAAATATGTCTCACCACTTACTTGTCACGTTGTACACCTTGTGTGCTTCCCCGGTCCACCACTGCTTATTCAGTTTGTGTGGAGGAAATTGACGCACACACCTTCTCACTTACTTCCAGAAACAACACAGAGGTCAGCAGACTAGCAGCTGATCAACTTGACTATAAAATACACATGCCTCTTGCAAGGCACAGCGGACACGTTTGATGCTTTTAAGGTAATACTGCCAGTACGGTCGGTACTGCAGCCTTAGAGCGCCTGGCAAAGGGCTCCCAGAATTGTGCTTAGCCTAAACTATTGAAATAGTGTTTTTAATAATTTTAAAGGCATTCGATGCTCAAAATCGCTTTTTAAAAATCTGTCTCACCACTTACTTGTCACGTTGGTCACGTTGTATACCTTGCGTGCTTCCCCGTTCAACCGCTGATTATTCAGTTTGTGTGAAGGGAATTGACGCACACACTGGAAGTGCTTTTCACTCACTTCCGGAACCAACACGGAGGTCAGCAGACTAGCAGCTGATCAACTTGACTATAAAATACACATGCCTCTCGCAACACGCAACAGAAGTGTGGAGTGGGTGCGCCGCTGGTGCCCCAAAGGCAAGCCCATCTGCGCCCGTCCGCACCTGGACCGGGCCCAGGGCCATGACCCCTGGCACTACCAAACTAGCACCACTCGGCATGGCGTTAACCTACACCAGTAAACAACTAAAAGATATTCTCCTTGCTAATAACACGCAGATCTGCCCCCACCTCGACATGGACTCACTAGTCACCCGTGCCACTGCCAGCTGCTCAAACTGCTCGTTCAAATTGGAAACCCACAACAGATCATCAGCCACTCTTATGCATCCCACTTCCACAAATCAGGAATACATTCATTCAGCCCTTATAAACGCACGTTCCCTCCCTAAACACAAATACGAAATATCTGATCTCTTAAAGGACTCAAATCTGGATCTTTTATTTATCACAGAAACCTGGGGTGACCCCTCTTCTGGACCAGACTTATGTACCGTGATGGCTTCTGCTCATGCAGACACAATAGAACTATTAAAAAAGGAGGAGGTTTGGTTATTATTTATCGAGACAAGTACTCAGTCAGGACAGAGACAATTCATTCTACGGTCTGTGAAGCACTCACCTTTTCGATAATGCTCACAAAATCCCAATCCTTTAACCACTTGGCTGCTAAGGGTCCTCGACGAGCTCCATTGACTTTCCATTGAAATCAATGGAAAGTCCATGACGAGTTACCCTTGTCATTAGCGCTGAAGTGGTTAAGGAAACCCTCCTTTACCTCCCACCGCGTTCTCGGTCTGAATTCCTTTCGGCTATGGGCAGCTTATTGGAACCCTTAGCAGGAGAACCCTATTTCACCATCCTGGTAGACTTCAATTTTCACTTAGAGGCTCACGTAAATAAGGACACCTCATCCCTCACAGCAGAGCTAGAGGCAGTAGGCTGCTCACAGTCAGTGGCAAGCCCCACACACTCAGCCAGCCACACGCTTGATAGGCTGTTCTCTAATAACCTGCAAATTTCTCTAAGGAACGTCCTTCCTCTAACCTGGACAGACCACTGCTCAGTTCTGTTCGACATTCAGACAGGGAGAAACACCCCTTTGCGCACTAGTTCCTCCCCCCCTAAGCAGTTTAATGCGTGGAGTAGCATTGACCATCATCTCCTTAAATCACATTTGCTATCCACTCAGCATGACACCACACAAGACCCTGAATTGACTTCCACTAATTACTCAGAATGGCTCCACAACGCTTTCAGTGCTTTAGTGCCACATAAAAATGCTTCCAAAAAACAGTAATGCCTCTTCCGCCTGTTGGTTCTCAGAGGAGCTGAGACTCAAGAAACAACAATGTAGGCATCACGAAAGACGCTGGCGTAGAAATTATGTCACCGCAGAAAAAATCTGCTACAAAGAGGCAATGACCAAGTAAAAAACACCTCATAATCTCTGAGAAAAGCAACTACTACCTTAGACAAATAGAAACTGCCCAAGATTCTGTTAAGCAGTTGTTCCAGGTAGTGGCCAAGCTATCAGGGCCGGAGACAAATTCCTCCAAAGACACCACCCAAACTCATTTGGCCAGTTTCTTCCAACAAAAGGTTAGACAAATATATGCCAACTTCTCAGCCCAAACTAAGGGGCTCATTAGGATGGCGGACGGACCTGCGTCCGTCCGCCACCCTAGAGGAGGAGGGACCGTCCGCAGGGGCAGCGGGGGTCCCTCCAGTGCAATTAGGATGCGACCGCCAGCCTGGCGGTCACATCCTCAATATTTAACATTGAAGCAGCACCCGCCGCAAGGTTAAATATGCATGCTGCCGCTTTGTGCATGAAAATGCAGGGGGGTACCATAGGTACCCCCCAGGGGCACCCCCTTCCCCCCCACTCACCCAAAGAATTCACCGTATGCCTTTCCACGGCAGAGAATCCGCCGCGGAAAGGCATATGTTTTTCGCCATCCTAATATGGCTGGCGGTGTCTGACAGACACCGCCAGCCATGTTAGAGCTTTTCCGCCGCGTTCGGAAGGCGACTGCGGCAGAAAAGCTGCGGACCGATTTTGAGACCCACCGCCATCCTAATTTGGCGGTGGGTCTTTTGTGCCTCCCTAGCCATTTTCCCACATCCTCCGGGCCGGCGGTGGCTTCCGTCGGCCCGAAGGATGCGGGAAAACCGCGATCCTAATCAGCCCCCAAGGCTGGCAATCATACTGACAACCCATTGATGATGAAATCACTCCTACTTTCTCGGAATTTAGCCAGGTCCCACTGGAACAGGGCAATGAACTAATTTCCCCTGTCAAATCTGGATCCCCCAATGACCCTTGCCCTCCTTCTATTTTGAAACTGATCCCTGACTTGATAGGCTCCAACCTAGCAAACATGTGCAATTTGATGTTCCGCACAGGCACTTATCATTCCATTTGGAAAAAGGATAGCATCAAGCCTCTGCTAAAGAAGCATAATCTTGACCCCACAGAGACCAAAAATATAGGCCAATTGCATGTCTCCCATTCCCAGCAAATAAATTTGAAAAAATCAACACACAGCTGGCCCAGTTCATTGATGATAACAACCTACTGGATGACACACAATTTGGCTTCAGAAAGGGCCACGGTACTGAGACAGCCCTCATCAAAGCATCTGATAAATTGAGGATGGTCCTTGACCACGATGGTGCCGTGGTCCTAGTGCTGTTGGATTTATCAGCAGTCTTCAACACGGTCGATCACGCCACCCTGATCGACCGTGTCTCAGCCGTTGGCATCAGACATAGGGCCAAAGCCCTCCTATCCTCTTTTCTATCCAGACAGTCTCAGCTAGTAAGTCTCGGTGACTTCAACTCCCCATCATTTGCCCTCCCGTGTGGTGTGCCGCAAGGATCATCACTGAGTCCGACCTTATTTAACATTTATGTGTCGGACCTGGCAAGGGTCATTAAAGCCCACGGGATGGGTCTAACATCGTACACCGACAACACACAATTGGTGCTTGCAGTACACAATGATGGAGGGACAGTTGCGGCACGCTTTCAAGGAGAAATGTTGCCCATCAGTACTTGGACGGCTAACAATTGCCTTAAATGAAACTCAGACAAGATGGAGGTGATGATCTTTGGCAATCTCTCCTCTGGCTGGTCCCCCACATTGTACCCAGCCAAGTTGGGATCACCTCCGTCCCCCGTCACAATGGTCAGAAACTTGGGTGTTATGTTTGACGACAAGCTGTCTTTCACACACCACGCCAACGCAGTTGTCTCCTCATCCGTCTACATACTCAGGATGATAAAAAAACTTCTACCATTTCTCCCATCAAATGCTGACAGAACTCTTATCAGCACACTGGTAATGTCAAAAGGTGACTACTGTAACGGTCTGCTAATTAATGCCCAGGACAAGGTCCTTAGTAAGCTACAACTGGTGCAGAACGCACCCCCAGGTTTAAGCCGATATCCAAGATAGTGCGACATGTCCACTTGCTGCCCATAAGAAGCTGAACCAAATTCAAGGCGCTATGCATCACATACAAGGCAACCCACAACACTGGACCTGAGTTTCTGAAGAAAGCTCTTTGCTCATACACGCCCAGTAGACCCTTGGACTCTTCAGAAGCCAACCTTCTGACAGAACCAAGAAAGCCTCATGGGGCGATAGGCGATTCACAGTCACCATGGCCAGACTGTGGAGCACGCTCCCCCTTCACATTAAGACCAGTCCTACCCTGCTAGCCTTCAGGAAACATGTAAAAACCTGGCTCTATAACCAATAAGTCACCAGCTCCAGGGCCGTCCCTTTCCTTAGAGTCCGCAGCACCAAGACACCCAAGGGTATTTGCGTGCTTTACAAGTTGCCTAAAATAGATAAATAAAATAAATAAACAGTGGTGCAGAAAGAGGCAGGAGGAGTGCAGAAAGAAGGAAGAGGGGTGCAGAAAGAGGCAAAAGAGGTGCAGAAAGAGGGAAGAAGGAATCAGAAAGAGGCAAGAGGGGAGCAGAAAGAGGGAAGAGGTGTGAAAGAGGCATGAGGGGTGCAGAAAGAAGCAAGAGGGGTACCGAAAGAAGCAAGAGAGGTACAGAAAGAAACAAAAGAAGTGCAGAAAGAAGCAACAGAAATGCAGAAAGAAGCAAGAGAGGTACAGAAAGAAGCAAGAGTGGCTAGTACACCATTAAGACCAATTTAACACCCACATTTAGCAATAAGTAACAGGTGACCATTCTAGGTTTACAAAGGACCTTCCCCCATGCTGTAACATGTGTCGCTGCATTTTGGTAACGTTAGAGCCGTTTGAGCCAGAATCAAGGCTTTTTTTTGTTCAAATCTGCAGATTAGGCAGAAGATGATGAATTATGTGGCTAATGCAGAAAGTGTATAATTGTGCGAAGGTTGGTGCAGCCAGTCACATAATCACAGTGGCCCTGCTCATACCTCTGTCGGGTGCAGAAGTTCATAGTTTAGCTTCCTATGGAAATGAGGAAGACTAAACCTGAGGTTACCTCTCCACATCACAGACTACCATACCATACCATACTATACCATACCACATAATAACTCTGTAACACATAATCTCACTCTACATAATTCCTATGCACTAAATACCACATATTTTCTATCCACATAATTTCACTGCACAACATACAACATAATTCCACTACACACAACCTACATCCACTCCACTCCAAGAAACATTAATAAACATTTTTAGATTTACAGCACTAATAGCTCTAACACTTGCAAATGCGAGACTATTTACATTACAAATGCTTCTTTAACTGGTAGTCATGTTTGCAGAGTGGTGGAGAAAGGGGGCTGGGCCGCCAACCAGTGCTCAGGAATTCCACTGTGTAGGAATTACAGGAGGTACCAGGAGGGATACTTGGGTGCCAAAGTCCCTCAGGAGTAAAGTGGAGTTCATTCCTCAACCAGTACTGTGCCAGGAGGCGCGTTTGCAGAGTGGTGGAGAAACGTGAGCGTGGCTTCCGAAGACCTCTTAGCATTCCCACAGTGTGGGATTTACTGGAGGAAACAGGAGGGGTAGTTAGTCCCTAAGGTCAACCGTGGGGGCCAACTACCCCTCCTATTACCTCCAGTAAGTCCCACACAGCAGGATTGCTAAGTTCTTCTAGCAGTCCATGCCCACTTTCCCCACCACTCTGAAAATGCACTTCCTGGCATTCTCTTGGATGGGGGTTTAAAGTCCCCTTTGCTGCTGGGGGTCCTTAGAGGCCAACTATCCTACCTGGTAACTCCAGTATGCCCCAGATAGTGGGATAGCTGAGAGGTGGACACAGGCTATTCCCCCTTTCTCCCCCACTCTGCAAACGCACCTCCTGGCATGTTCTGGGTTGGGGAATTAAGTCCCCTTGAATCCTTAGGGTCCCTGGGGGCCAACTAGCCCACCAGGTACCTTAAGTAAGCCCCATGCAGCTGGATTGGGGAGAGTGGTCCGAGGCCATGCCCCCTTTTCACACCACTCTGCAAATGCACCTCCTGGCGCACTGCTGCTCAGGAGATGAAGTCCACTTTGGTCCTGAGGTCCTCAAGACACAATGTCCTCGTGGGACCACCTGAGCAGGCCTACGGGGTCAGGGTGTTTCTACCCTGCCCCCTTTTCTTGTTTTTTAATGTTTATTCTAGTGTTTTCTTGCAACTCGGTTACCGAATCACAAGATGGCTGCCAACACATTCTGGTTTGGGGTGCTGACAGACAATCAGAATTAAGCTTCTGCTCGGGAGGATTCGCAAAATCTCCTTGGTGTTCAGATATCGCAACATTTTTTTTTTATTTCTCAGGATCTACTGAACGGATTTACACCATTTAAAGGAAAGCACACTTTCTGGACCAAGACCTATATTTTTGCCAAATTTGGTGTATTTCCTTTCAGCTGTTCTCAAGTTTCCTATGAAAATGAACATGGGGAAAACAAGTTTTGGGACCCCCTTTTTTCTCGGCCCCCGCTTGACGAATCACCTCCAAACTTTCAAGACATGAGCTGACCTGAGCATATCATTAGTTTGGAAAATTTCTCAAAGATTCGTCAAACAGCACCAAAGATATTGGCACCAAAGATATATATATGAATTGATCAAAGCTTGCATATTCCTCTCTAAACAGGTCACCCAAAGGAAGGCGGTGTGCACCTCTGTTGACATACCCTACATCATCCTGCAGCCTGGCGAGCAAGTCCTAATTTGCGACTACCATTACAGGTGGAGAGACAGCAAGTTTGAAGGGCCCTTCAAAGTAATATTTCTTACAGCTGTCAAAGTTGATGGGAAAGGGTCATGGACACACCTCTTGGACATCCGCTTGGACCCATCACCACCAGCACTACCAAAGGAGTCACCATCACAGATTTTTCCAACATGAACTATGAACACTTTGTGGACAGAAGTGACCATGGGGCTTCCCTGGAACTTTGAGAACACTTTGTGGATCGGGGTGCTGTAATACGTAGAACTGTAGCCGAGGTATGATGATTAAGTAGCTTTATTAGATCTTCGGTACAGGATTACATGAATAATTAGGTCTTAAGTACTGAATATAGAAAAGCCCCACCAGGAGCAACTCCCTTGCTGCTCAGCCCAATCTCTCAACTGACATCCATCCACCAGGCATCCATCACATTCTATATCACATCACACATACCAACATTCCACTATTCCTCCACACTGGCTGAGCAGCAAGACAGGTAAAAGGGGAAGATACATAGCACCCAAACCAAGATTCCACAGGTACCCACTGGGCTCCCCCTGGACTTTATGCTGAGTCTTTCATACCCCAACTGAATACGCGAACTAAAGCACAGAGGCACTTTGTTTCACCTGGATTGAAGCGGCATTTCCTGGACTCCATTTCACAACTCACCGCACCCGCTCCGCGGGTGCCGCTTCGCCTCGCTAGGCGCTGGGGCAATTGTTGACGGACTGAGAGCAGGGCACCGGGTGAGTGAGGACAGCGGGGCTGCGAGCGTGCAGGGGACTCCAGTACCCAGGAATCCCTGCAAGACCATCTTCGACCTTCCGGTCCGCTCTCCCTGCTGCCCCGCCCCCCGCCCCTCTGTGGTCTTAAAAACTCCCCTCACCTCTTTTCCTGTGGGACGCGAACTAAAGCACAGAGGCACTTTGTTTCACCTGGATTGAAGCGGCATTTCCTGGACTCCATTTCACAACTCGCCTCGCTAGGCGCTGGGGCAATTGTTGACGGACTGAGAGCAGGGCACCGGGTGAGTGAGGACAGCGGGGCTGCGAGCGTGCAGGGGACTCCAGTACCCAGGAGTCCCTGTAAGACCATCTTCGACCTTCCGGTCCGCTCTCCCTGCTGCCCCGCCCCCGCCCCTCTGTGGTCTTAAAAACTCCCCTCACCTCTTTTCCTGTGGGACGCGAACTAAAGCACAGAGGCACTTTGTTTCACCTGGATTGAAGCGGCATTTCCTGGACTCCATTTCACAACTCGCCTCGCTAGGCGCTGGGGCAATTGTTGACGGACTGAGAGCAGGGCACCGGGTGAGTGAGGACAGCGGGGCTGCGAGCGTGCAGGGGACTCCAGTACCCAGGAGTCCCTGCAAGACCATCTTCGACCTTCCGGTCCGCTCTCCCTGCTGCCCCGCCCCCCGCCTCACACGGCCTCCTACATATTGTCACACCACTCCCGCAGCGCGGGACGCAGCTCGGGCGAAGACCGGGCAAAGAGCGGGCCGTTTGAGGCCGTTCGAGGACTAAGAGGGCTGGGCTGGGCCACCCCCCCTTGTTGGTGCATTATACAGTTTTATTGTTTTGTATTTATTGTTATTTATATATCCTGTATAATGTGCTCACGGGGTAGTCGGAGTAAAACCCTTATGGCTGCGAGTAATTCCAACAGAACCCTGGATGATTTCCTAATCAAAACCAATTTGGCCATTGACGAGGAAATTAGTAAAATGCAGCACAGGGTTTCCTTGGATCTTGAAGCCGCAAAAAGGTTATCTGAGCACTTAGCCACAACAAAAAAATCCTCCCTGGGGAATATTGCTTCTGCCCGTACCCCCGAGCATACAGTAGGTCCTCGGCCTTTGTTAATAACGGCAGCTATCTATCCTGCCCCTTCTTCTACTACCATTTCAATATCTCCCCCTAACCCCCAATCCATTTCAGTGCAACAAAATAAGGATCCTGTCCCACTAACTTGTGTGACAGGCTCCTCCTCTTCTTCCAAAATTAATCCATCCACGAGATCATGCAGTGCCAAGAAAGCAGCAATCTATAAAAAGAAATGCCTTGCTAGGTCTATACATGCACGGAAAAAAGCTAGAATTGCCAGATCACAGTTTTTCAACAGTAGAAGGGCTCTGGGTTCTCTTGGGTTGAAAGACGATAGTTCTAAAATTAATCCCAGCATTTTGGGCGGGGAAGTCGCTCTTGGCTCACATAGCCCGGTGGATGACAATATCTTGATCGCCTCCCCAGGGACGAACATAGCGAATCATCTGGAGGGTCGGCTGAGTGGACCCGTAAACGATAGGGGGGGGTGACGAAGAATTCCTTAAAATAGTTTGGGGCACGTTAAAGCAATTACTTACCCCCTTGGAACTAAGGCTTTCTCGTATAGAGAACAATTTGTTAGAAATGGACAGGACTATAGTCACCCTGGCCAGCCTGAGCTTAAAGGAAATGGAAGCTAAGCTTCCACGTGAAACCGAACCAACCCTTCAGTCTATGGCACCAGAACCCATATCACCACCCCCACAAATACCTCAAAACATCCCTGCGACCCTACCAACACCCAAACCCATACCAAAGCCCCGCACCACTGTTGTAAACCATACTGCACTCACCCCTAGCTCTGTTGCACCAAAATCCAGCTTACAGGCAGAACCCCAACTCATGAGCTGTATCACACCACGCCATAAGGCCAGAACTTGCGAACAACCCACAACGGCAGGCTAGTCGTCCCAATTTTCGTGGAGGGTTTATTGACCTTCCACCGGAAGCTGGGCCTTATGTTATTATATTAGCTGGTGTCCCAGAATTGGACCTGCATTCCCAGGAGAACCATCATTCCTTGAAAAACAAAGTCATTCATTGGCTTAATTCAAACAAACAGCTTCCCGTCCACCAAAGAAGCAGTGTTTTAATGGTACGGAGAGTGCCTTGGATAGGCCCCACACACAAGTCCCTAGCCGGTGACTGTGTTGTGGTATCTTTTGCAGACCCCCACACAGCTCAGCATCTCTGTGCATGGCCATCTTACGAAGCTAATTCCACAATAGTTGTGAGACCTCTTACTTTTTTCTATCCTCCAAGACACCAACCCGCGAAGGAGGGTTTATGGTCAATTGTCCAGAATGCCAGACGGCCAACTCACAGGTTTGACGGTCATAGCCAGCATAACTGGTGGCAGGGGGCACCCACTTCCAACATGTTTGGCTGCCTGGAGGAGGTTGATTGACTTGGGAGGTCTGGTGACATATTGCCTATTATGGACTCTCCTCACTCACGGGGGATTGTCTTATCTACTACTTTAACATCACCTTGTAATGGCTTAATTCCCCCTAAAAATCTAGGTCCAATCTCAGATCCTACTAATATCTTAGTTAACACTGGGCCAGAGGAAATGGGCCTGGCACAGACACCCCATGCCAATGGCACGGATAATCCACTAAGAGTGGCCTCCTGGAACATTGCAGGGTTACGGGGACGCTTGGACAACGACGACTGGGTCAATTTTATCGACTCGTATGATATCGTTGTTTTCCAGGAAACATGGTCAACAGTCCCCTTACATAGGCTGGGTTATCTTAACTTTTCAAAACCTGCTATCCAGAGTCCCAAGGGTAGGGCCTCTGGTGGCCTTACCATTTGGATTAAAAACAATCTGGGCTTTCATGGTAAGGAAATCCTGGTAGAGAGTGCTGACCTCTTATGTATTATCTTGAGCAAAGCCAACACCACGGATCTCCTCTTAGTTGATGTCTATGCCCGTGGCTGTCAGGGTGGGAGAAAACAAACTGTCCTGAATGACCTCGATCGACTTTTCAAGAACTCTAAAGCCGATCAGACTGTCATTGTAGCGGGTGACATGAATACATCTTTTGAGCCCATACTTACCTTGGCAGAGGATGTGGGTTCTGAGGAGGATACAGCCTGGAACATTCCCCCGCTAACCATCACCAAGGGAGTTAGGGGCACTGAGGCAGCTTTACATTGGTTGGGTCTCTCTCTGGAATGGGGTCTTCGGGCTGTTAATGGGCGCACTCGCTCCAACAGCTTAGGGACTAAAACCTTTGACAATGGTCTGAGCTCTAGCCGTATCGACTATATACTGATTAATATCGAATCTTGGTCTATTGTACGAGATATGGTGGTAGAGTCCCGACCAGAGAGTGATCATAACCCTCTTTCCCTTGAGATTTTGGTCCCCGGCTTGGGTGCTCCAGTTATGGGAACTAATTGCTTAACGTCTGATGTAGTTTTATGCGACAACAGACGGCGAGTAAAATGGTCCAGGGTTTTAGTTGACCCAGCGCTTATTTCTAAGATTGAGGAGAAGGTTCTGAGTGTGTGGAGTAGGATGCCACCATTATCCCCCTCTGGTGACGTTGATTCTATAATCACCAATCTCCACGAGGAGTGTTTTCTGGGCCTTAAAAACCTCCTTACTAAACCCTCAAAGCCTGTTATTGCTAAGGTGCACAAAAATGGTACAACAAGAGTTGCAGAGACGCTCACAGCAACTTAATAGCTGCTGTTAAGGCCCGGAATATAGAAGATATTAGGACAGCTAGGCAGCGTTACAAGCATACCCTTTGGGCAGCCAAGCGGGACTGGGTTGATTCTCACTGGCTCGATCTCCTCAGAGCCTGTGAATCCTCTAACCTAACTGAATTTTGGCTGATTGTCAGGCGGGGAAGGGACTCAGTTGCCCAAACTCCCGACAATCATGTCTCAGCTCAGTCTTGGGTGGAATTCTTTTCGGCACAATTTCATGACCCAAGTGTAGCTCAGGACCGAACGACAGCAATTACGCCACTGTGTACCCTACCACAAATAGGAGACAGACTCACATTCCTAGAATCTGATACTGTACATGCCCTTGAGTCTGTACAGTCTGGTAAAGCTCCTGGCCTAGATGCTATTCCTGCAGACCTTTTCAAGCTTAACCCTGACCTATGGGTTCCCTACATTACGCTACTGGCTAACAAGATAGCTGCAGGGGCTGAGATCCCCAAATCTTGGAAGGGGGCGGAAATTCTGCCAGTATATAAAAAAGGTGACCGCTCCATCCCAAATAATTATCGGCCCATTAGTCTGATCGATTCGATCCAGAAAATAGTGTCAAGGATGATTTTAGTAAGAATTCTGGGTTGGATCGAATCAAACAACATACTTTCCCCTATGCAGGCAGGGTTTAGGTTTGGTACCAGCACTATTGATCAGGTCTTCCGTTTTTCACTGCTCTTTTGGAAGGTGGTTTTTTTGGGTGGCGGAGTGCTATACGCCGCATTTGTCGACCTTAAGTCGGCCTTTGATTTAGTCCCAAGGAAGAAGCTATGGGAGGCCCTTAGATTAATGGGCGTTCCTTTAGAGCTATTGAGCTTAGTCCAGCGTCTGCATGAGGATAATTATGCTCAGGTAAGGTGGGGGAGCCAGGGGCAGGTGACCAAAAGCTTCCCTGTACAACGTGGGGTGCGCCAAGGCTGCGTCCTGGCCCCCACCCTGTTCCTTCTGTTTATTAATCAGGTGGCCCAATATTTTAATAATACACAGTCCGATGCACCCACTCTGGGCGGTCTTAAGTACCCCATGTTAATCTTCGCAGACGATACCCTTCTCCTTTCAAAAACAAGAGGTGGGCTTCAGGTAGCCCTGAATAGATTCTCAGAGTTTTGTAAATCAAATGACTTGCAAATAAATGTCGATAAAACCAAATTTATGGTTTTTGGCAAGAAACCCCCCCCAATTGATCTGTCTCCTTAAACGGTGTTCTAATTGAGCAGGTCAAGGTCATGACATACCTAGGTGTGACTCTTGATCACCAACTCAATTGGAACCCCCAATTGGAGACGTCAAAACTTAATTTTAACCAGCTGGCTGGATGTCTGGTTCAAGAACAAAAGAACTCCCTAACAAAGCGTATCACTCCAGCCCTAAAGATCTACGAGGCTAAGGTTATTTCTGCAACCCTATATGGAGCTGAAGTCTGGGGCCACAAGGATCTATCATGCTTGGCCGCTGCGCAGAATAGGTTCCTACGGAACCTGGTAGGTCTTCCGCAGTCTGCACCTATAAAACCTTTGTTATTAGATCTCGGCTGTAGACCTATCAACGAGATGGCGCAGTATCGCTTAGTGGCACTATGGCGTCGTCTCTGGACCACCCCAGAGCTTAATCTTTTCTCTCGTGAATTAGACGAGGTAAAATCACTGTGGGGTGCGCAAAAAATACCTTGGCTTAGGGAAGTCAAAAACATCCTGCACATGATGGGCCTTCCAGAGCTATGGTCCAACCCAGGGGGGTCAATCTTTCCATCAAAACCTGAGTTTAAGGCGCTCTTTTGGGCCTGGAAAAAATCTATTTTAGTAACCCAATCCCTGGATGCAAATTTAACTGGATTATTTCTATTGCATAAGGTTATTCCTTCCCTCGAGCAGTACTGGGATTTGATTTCCAAGGTGTTAGATCGCAAACTATACCATCAGTTCCGCACTGGCACCTTGCCTGTCAATTCCTTTACTGCAAAGTGGGACACGAAGACAGGAAATAAATGCTTCTGGTGTCCCGACCAGGAAGAAAGTGTTGGCCACCTTTTCTTCGGTTGTCCTGTTTACCGATCGCCTAGAAGCAAATGGCTAAACCCCATATGTTCATCCCTGAATTGTAGTGGTCACCGAGATGCACTCACAAAACTACAAGTAATTAGATCAGAAACAGTGGTGGTTTGTGTTGCAACATTTTTGGGATGGGCCTGGCTGATTCGAACTAAGAGACTGAGTACACCCTTGCATTGATTGTTCTACCCAGACGTATTTTTTTTTTTTTTGTATCATGTTCTATAGTTTAATGTGTTTATTAGCAGTATTAATTTATGTGCATGCTGTATTGTACTTTATTTGTACCAGGGAATAACCAGTGGATTTTTATATTGTGAATGGTTGTATATTGTCTTTTATGAATTTTTTATTCGAAATAAAGACTAAATGAACTGAACTGAATACAAATTGTCTTTAGCCCCATGTCATTTTTTTTGGAACTATGTATCACCGTACAGGAACAGATCAAGTTTCAGCCAAGGTCACCAGTTAAAGTGGTCCAGCATGAGTCCCAGGATCTAACACATTTAAAATACAACTTCACCATACACAACAACAGTAACCCACATGCATTACTCAGCGCACTACTACATAACACCTGGTATCAGCACATGACCTCAGTGGGAAGCCAAATATCTACCAACTCCTGCTATGCTTGCTCACTGTTAACCCATGCAGTAGGCACAGATAGACTATACTTGTCTCAGGAGTTACCACCCAGCAAATCCTTGTTCCTCATACACTTGTACCTATGCCGGAAGGGAACCTAACTCCAGCCCAACACTATAACACCACAGGAGGTCACAGTATGACATCATACCCAAAGTTTTTTACATCCTGACAGAGCAGGATGAGATTTAGTCCGAGCTAGACAAGCTAAAAAAAAGGCCAGGCATGGAATTGGAACACAAGGGCTAAAACCAGCCCCTACAAGGGTTTCTTGGAGGTCACCAAGTCCTCACCCCAGTGCAATAATGTGTCCACACAAGTACCAACTTGCGGACCAAGAATTGCCCTTAGTGTAACTTCAGCCATATTTATGAACAACAAGTGGAACCCCCAACGTTCAGTTCACCTGCAGGGCCATCAATTTGAGAAACAGATGTAACAATGGGTTGCATGAGGGTAGGTTGAATGCCACCCTACTGATGCAATGCCAAGACACATGGAACTCAGAGGCAGGTGGGTACACATTGATGGAGGTTAAGTAGAAACTCATAGTGGTAAGGAAACTACCAATGTATTCCCTGTGTTTTAGGGGAAAGGGGATGATACCCATCGGGTGAACAACAGTTGCAGAAGTATAACTATAATAATTATATGCAGTGGGGCACCTCCACCTTGATGGACTATTATTGGCAATGCGGCGACCACGCCTACACCCAGCTCATCCCAGACTAGAGAGGCATCTGCATACTGGTCATCCTCTACACGCCCACCTTGATCAAACCCGGAGAAGATCTTTCCGCACTGCCTCACCACCTCAGGAGCAAAGGCACAGTGCTTCTACATCAAGGATGCAAAAGAAGGTCAGTCAAGTACTTTGGTTAGGACAGATTTGAGGACGTTCCTGAAGAGTTTTATTTCTTTTTTTATCCTCATTAGCCTCTAAAAACACCATTCCATGTGCACTTGTGAATGGAGTATCGTGCCCTTTTGTGCTGGAAGCAGAGGGGAGAGAGGAAAGAAAGGGAGACACCTGCTTCGTCCTTAATGGCCCCCTCGATTGTTTGAAGCGCCGTCTTCCAACTTACACTCTTTAGCCATCACACCCCTGCTCACCCCCAGGAGCCGAAGCACAGAATGGGGAACAGGGGGAGACCAGACAGCCAGACAAGGCAGATAAGGCATAATCATTGGACTTCATTATTCATTGGTTGCTCGCACCACTCTATTAAGCGAGACCGAAAAACATTCTTTTGGAAGGCCTTCATATCCAAACTGGCAACATATTTAATAGAGCTTAACCAATCATGGAACCTGGGAGGGGATATAGCTATCCACTGTTTGGTATTTCTCTACGTGCCAAAAGCATAGAGTAAAAAAGCAGCCTTGCCTTGTTCTCTGTAAAACTTTCAAGAGAATCTGCACATCCAAAAATCCCAGACAAAACGCTTACCTTGATGTCAGTATCCAGCATAGCGGAAAGGGCCCTACTCACATCATTCCAAAATGACTGAATCTCAGTACATTCCACAAACATATGGACATCATCCTCTTTCAGACTACCGCACTTAGGGCAAGCTACGTTTCCTCTTCTCCCAAACTTTGACAACCTCTGTGGCGTCCAATAGGCCCTGTGAATGGAGAAAAGGTGGTTTCTTCTTAGGTGCACAAGTTTTACTATTTTAAACAACATAGACATTGATACTTGCCACTTATTTTCCAGCGAAGACTCTGGCAAGCATCTTCCCCACAGTTACGTTGGCAATATAAAAGCCCCATCTTCCAATTCCACCATCAACCAGTATATTGTTGTGAGCTCCTTTTTTAATACTGCCTCATCCAAAAGTCTGTCTTCCAGTTCGTTTGATCTTCCTATCACCAAACCAGGATCTTGGAACCAACTTTGCATTTGCAGAAATTTATATCTGGACACTTGCTGTCCCGAAAGGTGGTTGCATGTTTACTAGTTTATTAAATGACCCTCTTGTTTAATATCCTTCCTTCTTCTTAGGCCTACCTCCCTCAACAGTCAAGCCAGCGCATCCTTAGTCCAGGTAGGTGAACCTGGTGAATCCCAGATAGGAACATTTGACTATAATAAGGCATTTTGAATACTTTCCTGACCCTATACCAGGTCTCTGCCAGCACTCTCAGGATCTTTAGCCTGACTTTCTTAAAATATATTGGATCTGCGTATTTAAACATGAAGCCAAAACTGCCACCTGGCTCCTGATTTGCCATTAGTCCCAGCAGTCCCCCAATCTTCGATAGTGAGGGTATGTTCAGCAGCATTTCCCCAATTTTTTATCAAAAGGCCCATGAATAAAATAACAGACCAGGTAGTGCTAGGCCCCCTTTCTCCACCCTCCTTCTTAATTTCTTCCAGGCTATTCTGGGACCTTTACTAGCCCAAATGAAGCTGCTGATTAGACCTTGCAGGTTTTTAAGGGCTTCGCTTTCAAAAGGGAGGGGAGTGGTATCAAACAAAAAGGTTAATTTTGGGAGGATCATCATTTTTATTAAGTTTACCCAACCTAATAAAGTGAGCTGAAGATGTTTCCAGGTTTTTAGGAGCCCACTGATCTCTTTTTTTGCCTTCTCAAAGTTAACTTTGGTTAATTTAGAAATGTCTTGTGGAATCATGACCCCTAAATATCTCATTGCCTCCCTATTGGTTTCATCCCCTGCTTCCATATTCCAGACATAACCTCGGTCTTGCTCCTGTTTATCTCATAGCCCAAGATTTTCCAAAAGTCTGTTGTTAATGTTGTAATGCGATTCAAGGTGTTTTGAAGGTTGGTAGTGTAGATAAGGATGTGGTCTGCATATAGGCCCAGTTTCTTACTCCAGCCCTCAAAACAGATAGCAATAATCTCTGAATCCTCTCTAATTTTCCTTGCCAGGGGCTCTATGTATAAATTAAATAGGAGTAGCGATAAGGGACACCCCTGTCTCGTCCCCCTACTGATGAGAACTGGATCTGTCGGGGAGCCATTGATCAATACTCTGACTTTTGGCGCCCTGTAAATGGCTGCCAGTGCTCTACAAAAATTTCAGCCAAGATTAACAGATTTGGCCACTGTCTGTAGGAAGACCCAGTTGACCCGGTCAAAAGCTTTAGTAGCATCTAAAGCTATGAATGCAAGTAGAAGCTCATCAGCGGATGCCAAGTCTATTGAACCTATTAACAAATAGGTCAGCTCTTTCAGTGACCTGCCCCGCATGAACCCCTTTTTATCTGTATGGACCATCCCCGCAATGGGTCCATTTAATCTGTCAGCCAATATCTTTGCGAAGATCTTATAATCGCAGGTTAGCAGAGATATTGGCCGATACAAGTCACAGTTTCAAGGAGAATTTCCTGGCTTCAGAATTAGGGAGATATTAGCATCATTCCATGAGGCCGGCATTTCGGCCATCTTTATGTAGAAATCATTAAAGGTTTTTGCCAAAATAGGTTTCAGTACACAAGCCAGAGCTTTATAGACCTCAAGGGGCAAGCCATCGGGCCAGGAGCTTTTCCCCTCTTTCCTTGTCTCAATACAAGCTCTACTTCCCCCTCCCCAATCTCCCGATTCAGCTGCCTACTCTTCTCTGTTGAAAGGATGGGTTTTGAGCCCTGTCCCAGCCATATTTCGACCTCATCCTGTGTGGGGTTTAAATCTTCTTGGTACACCCTGCTGTAGTACTTATGAAAAGCCTGCTCAATCTCCTTAACGTTGCTTGTAAGGGCACCTGTGTGTTCGCAATTAACCTGGTCAATCCTGTTTCTCACCTGCTCTCTTTGAGCCTTCCAGTCCAGCAGTTTGCTACAACCTTTGCTGTATTCAAAATGAGCAAGTCTGCTGGCCTCCCATTTTTTTCTCACACTTTCCTGTAGAATTACTGCCATATTTTGCCTCCTGGATTTTTTTTAACAGGTTTCCCCGGGCATCTTCATCTATCGTGGAATCAGTCATATCTATCTCCAAGGCCAGTATCTGTACCTCAACTGATGACACTTCTTTGTAATGGCATTGGCTGCATCTTTTTTCAGCAGCCGTCGTCCCTAGTCTTCCCCTCAGAAAACCTTTATAAGCGTCCCAAATAACTTCATGTGGTGCTGACCTCTGATTGAAATGAAAAATCTCTTCTGTCTCCCTAGACAAGGCTGCTATGCCATCCTCTTCCTGCAGAATTGTACGGTCTAGACTACATCTAGTTTGAGGGACTCTCTCATTTGATTTCAGATGTAAAATCACTGCCGAATGGTCCGGCAGATGAACTCCCACATGCTCCACCTTCTGAGTCCACTCTGCCAAATTGCTATCAATGAGGAAGTAATCTATCCTCAACTGATGTTTATATTTCTCATTTTAGAAGGTGAAGCCTTTTTTTTCCGTCCCTCTGTCTCCATATATCACAGAGCCCCAGCTGAACCGTTATTTGCTTAATGAGTGTTGACATTTTTGGATTTACACATGCCCTACTGCGTGAAGTTATATCTGCGTTGAAATCTCCAGCCATGATGATTGGATTGGAAGAGTCTACTAATTCCGCTAATAAGTCTCCTAAAGGGGAAACATCATCTTGATTTGGGCCATAATATCCCACTAAAGAAAAAGCGTGACCCGTAATCTTAGCCTTAACAACTATCCACCTTCCAGCTTTGTCAGAGCTCTGGGCCGCAAAAACCACTTGTGCCCCTCTTTTTGCTAAAATCGACACTCCTTTTGTTACGGCCCTCTGGGATGTGCACGCTGCTTGAGAAATCCAATTTTCGGCCTTAAAAGATCCAGGCCCTCCTTGTCTGATTGGTGGGTCTCCTGTAAAATGAAAATCCGGGCTGAACAATCTTTTAGGTATTGTAGAATTCTGTCCCACCTCCCTCGCACCCTGAGCCCGTTAACATTCCATGAAAGAATTTTTATTGTGATCCCTTTCTTCTCGCCCATCTCTCTTGAAGATTGAAAACCAACACCAAGGCGCCAAAACCCCTAGTCAATACTAAAAAAGCTTTAGAGGCTGTAGAGGATCTCTTTTTTCCTTTTCTCCCACTGCTCCCCACCCTGTGCTCCCCCAGAAACCCCCTCATCATGGAAAACCCTCCCTTGTTGCTACATGGCCCATATCCATATAGGTGTCCTCCAGAGCGTGGTGTTGAAAAAAAATGAAATGTGAAGTATGGCGATGTAATTGAAGTAAGTCTACCCTTAACCTTTTAATAAATGTAATAATTTTAATGAGATCATACCCTTGGAATAAGCGGAAATTATTTTTTCTTGTTATATTTTTTTATTTTATTTTATTTTGTATTGTGTACCCTTTCTTTAATGGTGTGGTAACATTCAGGAGAAATATCTAACCCCCTGGTTGTAAGCTTTTTATAAAATCATCCAGCTTCTCTACAGAGTGGAAGATGTGCATTTTGTTACTTAACATAACCTTTAGAAAAGCAGGAAATCTCAGCTGTACCGAGGCTCCTAACCTTTTTAATGTATCTATCCTTTGCCCCATCTCCCATTGCCTATTATAGGTGGTAGCTGAGACATCTGATCTAATCTTATATCTGACCCCATCAATTGATTTCATCGCCAGGATTCTGAACTGTATTTTCTCTTTCAGAGAGTAAGTAAAAAAATTAACCAAGATTTTCCTGGGTTTAGACCTGTTAGTGTTGAGTGTAAATGGCTCCCTGTGGACGTGTTGTATATCTTTTGCTATCTCCTCTTCTGACTCCTCCAACTGAAGCTTGTCCTTGATCAATTTTACAACATATGATTTAATGTTATCACCCTCTCTCCCTTCGGGCACTTTCAAAATTTTCAGGTTATTTTGTCTTTGGAAAATCTCCAACCTTTCAACTCTATCTGAATTCTCTTTTTCCGCAATCTTTAGTTTGTCTATTTCTGCACGGTTTGCCTGTACAGTTTCCTTCAGCTCTTTGACCTCTTCCTCCAAAGTTGTTGTCCTACTGCTGAGGTCATCTATCTTCCTATCCATTATTTCACAGGCCCTCTTTATCTCCAACTGACTGGACTCTAATATCATTAATTGGTTTTTATTTTCAGCCGATAATACTGCTATGAGCGCTCCAACTGATGAGTCTTCCTTCTCTGGATGTTCAGAATACTGTTCGGAGTCATCAGAAGCAGGGGCTAGGCTTCCTGAACTCCTAGAAGAGAGTTAATTGCCTACGTCGTTATCGGGGTTTGTCAGCCTCATTTCTTCCCCATTGCACGCCCCACCGGAACCCTCTAAGTGGCTTTCAAGAGTTTCTGGCCGTCTCACTACATCATTCCCTTGCCCATTATTCATGCCAGCCATTGTGCTTTCACTCAAAATTAAGATCTTTGGTAAGAATTTAAAATAAGTTTTGAGGGATGGGGTGATTTTAATTTTGGGGTTCTGCGGCCTCTTCTTAAATGACGTCTTCTTGTATTTTGTCTTTGGGTCGGAGGGTATTGATTTCTTAACTGTGGTATGTTGGGTATCAAAAGACTTGCATCCTTCTCTCCAGTTTATCTTGACCCTATCCACCTTTTTACCCCCTCCCCCTCCTTGTATTTCTCCCCCTTCTCTTGATTTACAGAAATATTCCTAGAGTACTACTGACTAGATACCTGGCTGTCTCCCTTTTCCAGGAGGCTTTACTAGGCTTTGAATCACATATCTAGAGACCCCCTCCACAGATGCGCCCGCGCACACCACCTTCCTCCTACCTCTGTTGATGTCAACGTGGGTATCAGCGCTAGTGGAGTCCACCTGAGCAGGCACTGCCTTCGCTTCTTTCTTCCCCCTCCAAACAGCCAACCCGCCTCCGCCCGTAATCTTCCGACAGTCCGCTTTCAACTGACTGCTCACCCTTCTGGGTATGAACACCGAAGGCCACTTCGTTATGGAAGCCTCCTCTACCTCCGATCCTCCGGAAGGGAATCCTAGCCGCTGCCCCACTCCCACTGCGGTGCTCCAGGGCCGCTCAACTCCACACCTGCTCCAACGCCATATTTCAGTGTTGCAATGTTGCCAGAAGGCAGTCTCCGCTTACGCCGAACCGCCTCGCACTACCTCCCGCTTTGCCGGGAGTATCTCACCGCGCTGAAACCTGAATTTGCGGCAGCCGGATATCGGTGAATTTAAACGTACAAAATTAATCTGTGCGCTTTCCAGAGTTAGCCGACATTAGCAGAATGTGGGCATTCTTATTTCCTGCAGTAGACTCGGCTTTCTTACTTCGATTACATCAAAAGTTCCCGAACGCTCTGGGAGCTCTCCCACGACCCTCTACTCGCCGACCGCCATGTTTTCCTCCACCAATTTTTTGTTCCTGAAGAGTTTTGGCTTTGCACTGATGCGCAAATAGGTGTAGGAGGGTCAATCCCCTTCTTCACCGTGCAAACCAATGCCAACGTCTGGTGACTGCAGATCACCAGGTGGGCACTGCTGAAAATGAACACCACTGGAGGTTCCCTCAACACACTAAAATAGAGGTGCGTACCATTGGCCTCATGGTGATGCAGGATCGGTATGTGTTAGACTTAATGACCACAATGGAAGGGAGCATATGTGCCAAGATAAGTACATCATGCTTTACCATCATCCCCATGGACGACCTGGACAATGGCACACTGTCAATCGCCATCCAAGCACCATGCTACAACAGGTCATGGATAAAGAAAGAAGTGCCTTAAACATGTTATATCAATTTTGACTTGTAGAGCGCTTAATACCTGCAGGTGTCTAAGCGCTTCAAGAAGATCCACAAAAGTTCCAAGGAAGAGTTGTATCACAGAGGGGAGTGTTATGCCCAGGCTTCTGTAAATAATAGGGTCTTCCTGAATGGAAGGAGGCAGCTTTCAGAGCAAAGCTGACCAGGTAGCCTGTTCCAACGTTGTGGCATAAGGGCCGAGAAGGCTCGGCCGCCTTTAGTGGTGTAGTTGAATTGTGGACATTTTAGAAGGCCCTCCGTGGAGGACATTAGTGAGCGACAGGGGGCATATTTCTCCAGGCGTCCCTTGATGTACTTAGGTGCCTGTCCAAACAGGGCCTTGTGTGTAATGCAGAGGCCTTTGAATCTGGCCCTCTGCGTGATGGGTAGCCAGTGCAGTTATTGCAGTAGGGGTGATGCCGAGTGCGCCTAGGTAGCTTGAAAATCAACCTGGCAGCATCATTCATCACCACCTGGAGTTTGCCCAGCATTGAGTCCGGTAGTCCAATGTAGAGCGAGTTCCCGTAGTCAAGCCGGACCAGGATCAGGGCGGCCACCACTGTCCTCATGGTTGAGAATGAGAGGATGGGGGCGAGTCTCCTCCACTGCCTATTAGGCTCACACAACTTCCAAACACAGTGGTGACTTGATTGGCCAGTGAAAGTGTTGCATCTATTTTGATTCCCAAACTTTTCACCACCAGAGCTGGGGCTGGAGTTTCACCCAGCTCGTGCGGCCAGTAATGGGAGTTCCAGGGGTTGCTATATTGGTGACGGCTAGCACCTCTGTTTTGTCCGGATTGATCTTGAGTGAATTGGCTGTCATCCAGTTTACCACAAATCGTAGTATGTCTTTCACCCAGGTGTGGGCTTGTGAGGTGTTATCTATTTGTAGAATGATTTGCGTGCCGTCCGCATAGTTGAATACCTGACAGTTCATCAAGGCAAAATACTTTATCAAAGGTCTGAGGTATATGTTAAACAGGAGAGGAGACAGTGGCGACCCTTGTGGACACCCAGTCCCCCATCTGAATTTTTGGGGTGCGTTCTGTCAGGAAAGAAGTAATCCATTGGAGGATTGACCCTCCAATACCAATGTATTTTATTCTTTCCAGGAGTTGTGAATGGTTGACCGTGTCGAACGCTGCCGACAGGTCTAGGACGACTCGGACACATGGCTTCTTGTTGTCTGCTGTGATCCTGATTTCATCAAGTACAGACAACATCACCAACTCCGTACTGTGGTGAGCCCTGATGCCAGCCTGCCTATCTCTAAGTAGGTGATGGTCCTCCATGAACCTGGAAAGGGTTTGCAGGACATGTTATTCCATGATTTTGGCCAGGAAAGGGAGTTGAGATATGGGTCTGTAGTTTTTCATAATAAAAGTGTCAGCTCCTTTCTTGCGTAGGGGGATTATTCTTGCTTCTTTGAAATACCTGGGGACCTTCCCAGTTTCCAGCGAGAGGTTAATCAAAGCGAAGATTTCTCCCTCAATCGCTGGGGGAGCAAGTTTAAAGATCCTAGGTGGACAAGGATCAGTGGGTGAGCCAGATTTGATTTTGGTTCGATGCGTCGCATGGTCTCTAGATCGAGAGTTTGAAAGGAAGAGATCAACTCTACCCTATTTTCCTGTGTCTCCACCTCTTCATTGAGGAGTTGCTTGAAGGGGGATTTGTCAACGTCAGACAGGATATCTTGAACTTTATCAGAGAAGTAGGATAAGAATTTACTACATTGTTCCTGGCTGGAAGGCGCATCCAGCGACTGTTTTTGACTCAGTTCCTTGAGTATTTTAAATGTTTCTTTTTGTTTGTTAGTTGCCACCAAAATCCTATTTTCATAATATTCGGCCTTCCTGAAAAGAAGCAATTTTTTATAAGTGGAGAATTTTGCCCTGTAATCTGCGAGGGCCTGTGGCTCATAAGCTTTACGCCACTTTCTTTCGTGGTGGCAAAGCGTGCGATTCAGAGCTCTCCGTGAACCAAGGCGCACCCTTGCCCTTGTTTCCGGTTTTTATTTTCTTGACTGGGGCTAATTTATTAATGACAGTTGATAGCTGGCTGGAGATGGATTCAGTCTACTCTTCACTATCAACTGTCACTGGTCTCCTTATAGGGTTTTCTCAAAGGGTGCTCTCTAAGCTGGGGCCCTCAATGTTATTTCAAACTTCGTACTGGTTTCCAGTCAGAGATAGAATGGTTCATCGGCTGGTTTGCCTGGCTACCAAGGTGGATCGCAGGCCTATGCAAGGCCTTGTTGGCAGTGGGTATAATCTTGCTCTTGCTGTGCTGTACCCTGCAACTAATATGTGCCTGCATGAAGAAGGCTACTCTGAAAATAGGAGGAATACATCTGGCTAGGATACCCAAAGTGAAGGGAAACACGCACACCACAAGCTGGAAACAGGGAGGGGAGGTGCGGCTTGAAAGCCATCGATGGTGGACGCATAAGTCTGTTGCTCTGCACCGGCCTGTTCAATATCCTGCGATATCCGAGCCCCGCCTGCTGGCCTTGACACAGAGCATGTCTCCAATTGAGGAAAGCAATGAGAGGCGAGAGGGCACAGCCAGTGCTCAGGAGGAAGACTGATTTTCTGGGTCCTGGGGGTCTGGTGCACGTGGTGACACTTCCACGGCTGTAGGAGCTCTGGGACTAATATTGTATACCCCCTCTCAAATAAGGAGCCATATTGGGATGGTGTTAACTGGGGGCTCCCGGTTGCCATTTTCAGAGAACCGTACTTCATCAGGATGGGCAACACCAGGGCGAAGACAACAGGAGCATCTCCTGATCCGAAGAATGTCAGACTTGAACAGAAACAAGAGAGTCTGGGATCAGCAACCCTAGGGGACCCGATGCAGCAACAGTTAACAAAAATACACTCTGCACTTGCTGACACTAATGCCACCCTACACCAGCATATTAGTACCGTGTCGGTGGGGCTGGGACTGCTTAGAGCAGTACGCCATAAGCTAGTGGAGAGGGTGAAAGTAGCAAAGCCTTGCTCACCAGCCTACACCCGGCGTAACAGGTCCTACGGTACTAGGCCCTGGTCCGTACGTTCAAGAAAAGGGGGAGAAGCGGCCGTGAGGAGTCCGCAACGCATATCATGCCCTTTGCTTACCCTGGGCATGGCAAAGCATCTGGTGAAGTGGTATTATAGCACATTGTCTGGGGTGGCCCGCAATCCTTTATTAAAACCTGCAGACAGTGGAAAGTATATTGAGCTTTCAGATCCAGAATGGAGTAGAATTCTAACATATCCTAAGAAGGTCTCACGAAATACGAGGGTGAAATGCATGCAGTTTAATTATGTACACATGACCTACATGACGTCCCATAGACTCCAAGCCGCCTTTGACAGCGAAGTTCATATCTACGCAAGGTGAAACTAAAGCGACGGTGACTTTGTACACGACTTGGGCCTGTTCCACATTGCGCTTGTTCTGGGACAAGGTATTGATGGTTGTGTGGGCGACACTAGGGCATACACTTGACTCCATGGTCGAAGTTTGTCTCCTGGGGCTTTTCCCCTGACCATCCACACGGAAGGTGGGAAACAGGTTTATTGATCTTGCCTTGGTCCTTGGCAGGAGGATAGCAATGGCCTGGAAGACCGTTGGTGGGCCCTTGATGGGGGCTTGGAAACGAGATGTGGCTTACTGGACAGATGTGGAGGGACGAGTCTTGATTAGAGAGGAGTTGAAGGGCTGAAAAAGCATTCTATGGCAGAGCAGTGGAAGGAGGTCCTAGAGTCTTGGGAGCATGCAGAACGTGATCATAGGGAGAATGAGGCGAATAGTGATTGGGATCAGTCACATGAGGAGTGTATTCCTGCAGCTGGGAAGCCTAGTATGAAAGACGACCCCGCTGAGAAGCTGCAGAGCAGGGAGGATACTGGGGTAGAGAGTTGTACATATGCAACTGAATGGGAGTGGGTGACACACGCCCACATAACTTACCTCATGCTTGCCTGAAATACAGAGGAAGCAGCCCATGGGCCAGCAGCCTGGTGGGGAGAGACCTGGACCTTCCCCACCCATATGTCGAGTACCCCACACTATTTCTGGATTCATGCACTATTTGGATCTCCCTGCATAAGGTAGTTGATAGTTGTTTTTTGTTATGTATCAATCAGAAGGCATCCCCTCAAAGGCTCCTTCCTAAGCTGGGTTAGATTACTGTGAAAGTCATAAAATACATAAAGATTGAGTAGTGCATCGCATTGATACAGCCCTTACTGGTGGCACCACAGTCACTGTCACTGATTATAGCTATTACACTACGCAACATGTTACTTGTGGATTCTTGGCAAAAGGTGTTAGAGAGTTTGGATGTATATGATTTGGCCTGTGTGAGCCTCATATTAGCATATTACGCAGTATTCCAAATGGTGTCCTGTGCAATGCTGAAACTTTGCTTATCTAACTGCTCTTCCAGCAAATGCCAATAAATACATGTATGGAAAAAAAAGTTGGTTACAGGGAACCCTCACACGCAAGACACAGACGTAAACAGCCATGGTAGTAGTTGATAACTCAACTAGAGGGGGGAATGTTAACATTGGATCAATTTATAAAAAAGGCCCCACTACTAGGAGTCCAGCACACAACTGAGCAACTGTAGCCTGCGCTACCAACACCCAAATTCACAATAAAACACTTGTTACAGTTTCAGAATCACTCTTTAACAGATCAACATAATACAGCTACCCTCTGTCCACCCTGTGTGCGTCCCGTGATGGAAACAACAGATTCGGGTCAGCCTCAACAACAAGTGGAAGATTGCAACAAAAACAGACCAACGGCAGACCATGATAGCCGCACCTCACTGCTATGTTCCTCTAGTTAAATTTTGTATGATGATTTAGAAGGGTGTGCACATTCAACTCCTGCACCTGCCGCTGTTGGATACAAACTGCAAGGCAGATCAGATACTGGATAAATGTGGAGAGGTGCACCACCAGACTGTCTTTTCCAATTATAAAAGACTGACCACATTTCTTTAAGTTTTGAATTCCTTTATTTTAATGACATCATAAACATGTGCTCCAGCCAGCGCATTTCGTTCAATGGAGATTGAACTTCATCAGGTCTTATGATTTATGTGGACAGTAATAATCCAAAGTAGGATGTGGTAGTTGATCCACGACTTTGTAGCACAATGCAAACTGCTATGATATCCTAGTATTCTGTAAGTATGGAATAATATCAAGCAAAGTCCTTTCGATGTGTCATGCTTGGGCTCCCTGATAAGGGCCCGGCAGTTGTACCTCGAGTAAAAATCGTCAGCGTCTAATCACAGGACCAGATGGTAGACAGAAGTGGAAGATTGCAGCAGTAAATCACATACGTTCCAAGTATGTAATACATGAGAAGCGAGTCAGATGCACACACTCATAAACACAAACAAAGGCTCAGCAGAGGGCCTGAATTCAGAGCAAGGACATGATACCAGAGCAACCGAACAGTTGCATTCATCAGATAAAGCCCAAGCAATGTCTAATAGTAAGCATCATCCTAGATTACATACACACGATACACCTGGACTTCTGGACAACCTCAGAATCTGACCTCCAGTTGGTATTTAAGGGTGAGAATGCAGCATTCCCTCCACTTCTTAGCTGTAAGCGGTGGCCCAGGTCTGTTTCATATGCACTTCTTACTTTGGCATCATGCACTGGCATTAACTCCAAACCAGTGTGATACAGATTTGAGATTAATCTGTCCCTTTCATTATCTGAGATAAGCAGATTCAGCGGTGTGAAGTTATCAGGCTCTAGTTGATAGCACGTTCTGGAGTCTGGCTAATACAAAATGGTCAAGTGTGGGGAATCTGCAAAGCAATTATTTTCTGTGCACAAGTAAATGTTACCCCCCAGAAAGGCATCCCCAAATGTACATAGTCAATACAACCGCAGTGTGCGCTTTCCCCGTGGTTCCGATGTGATATGCATCTAGGGGTTATCTATCAAGGGAATTAAGGATGCGTACTGCTCAGTGCTCCCTGTGCCTCGCAGCAGCTTCCTCAGGCCCAGCAGGTAGGTGACACTGTTTGAATGTCGTCTTTAGCTTATGGCAACTCTGCAGGTAGGAGCCACCGTAATGGTACTTGTACAGTCAAGTCAGCCTCAGGTTTGGCACATGGTATTCTGGCATGTGGGTGATGCCAATGCCATGCATTGCTGCATTGTGCCTCTAGGTAGTACAGCTTCATGTTTGGGACTCCAAACCCAACTTTTTCATATGGAAGGACCAAGGTGTCCCACTCAATTCGCAGTTTCCGTCCTACCCAGATTATCCGCATCAGCTGCGTGAGCAGTTGTGTAAAGAATGCATTAGTGAGGGGTATAAGGAAATTATTGAAAAGATACAGTAACTGTGGTAATACTACCGTTTTTAATATGGCTATCCGGCCTGCCATAGACAGCGGCAATCCAATCCACCGGTTTATTTTAGGGTTTAGTTTACCTAGTATCGAGCCATAGTTTAATCATAATATTTGCTCTTTGTTCTTTTGCAGAGGGATCCCTAGGTAACGGGTCTCTGTGTCACACCATGTCAGGGGAAACCCTTTGCATGTGTAATCTTGTATGGTTGTTAGAGGAAATGCAACAGATTTTTTGCCAATTGATATGAAATCCCAATAGTTACCCGAACTTTGTGATTTCATGTAGCAGAGGCGTCAGATTTTCAGGGGGTGCTTGACATATAATATAATGTCATCCACATATAGTGACACAAGTACTGGACCCGATTTAAACTGCAACCCCCCTGTGCAGATTATTTTTTTTATGTAGCTGCCTCACCAGAGGGTCCATTGCTATAATAAACAGGAGCAGTGACAGTGGACAGCCTTGCCTAGTACCCTGTGTTATGTTAAGTGAACAGGTTGTTGTGCAGTTCACGCTGATGCACGCGGGGGGTTGGGTATACAGTAGGGTAATAAGTGATATAAATCACGGTCGGCAGCCCAATTTGCGCAGCACGACCTGAATAAAGGGCCAAACAAACTAATCAAAGGCCTTCTCTGCATCTAGTAGTGACACCACCGCTGGCACTGTAGGCCCTATTCTCTGTAGAATTGCAAAAAACTTGCGGAAATGTAATGCATTGGACCTGTGTGGGATAAACCCAGACTGTGTTTGTGATGTTATTTGTTCTAGTAGTAGCCCAAGTCTGGTCGCCGCCATTTTAGCCAGTATTTTTGTATCAAAATTTAACAGTGATTACGGTCTGTAGGAACCGAAGTGTAAGGGATCCTTTCCAGGTTTGAGAAGTAGGTGGAGTACCCCCTCCTGTAGCAACTCAGCATATACTTCCAGTGAGTGCGGTGCCAATAGCTCTTTATGGGTCTTATAGATAGAAGCACTAGTGAACCCATCAGATCCTTGGGCTTTATTCCCATCCATAAATTCTATAGCTTGCTTGAGCTCCTCAGTGGTCAAGGGCTGACTAGCGATTGTTGCTGCGCAGATGACAGCCATACCATTGCTATTTCTTCCAGGTAGCTGGTAATGTTGCCATCTCCTTCCATGCACCTAGTAGTGTACATGTTAGTGTAGTATCTAAGCAATTCTTGCTTAATTCCGAATGTGTCGGCTATACATTCATCCTGTGCCCCACGCAAGCTGGGTATATATGACTGTCTGCATTGGGGTTGTAGCAATCATGCTACTGTGCGTCCTGGTCTCTCCTCCTTGCCATACCTCCTAGCTGGGGCATATTTACCCAGAAAGTGAGCTTCTCTCTGCTGCTTCCTGGTACTCCATCTTCAAGGCCGCCCTCCTAGGCAAATAATCTAGAGCTGTCCTACCAGCCTTACCTTGGTCCAGCAATGAGAGCTCTCCCTCTAATCTGGTGAGTATACATCTGTATCCCTGCACCCTTGGAAATGCATAGCCCCCTTATGTACACTTCAAATGCCTCCCATAGTGTGGCCTGCGTCAATACTGACCCAACGTTGTTCTCAAAATATTCCGTTATCGCCTGTCTAAGTACACCCCTGAAGACTGAAATCAAACAGTGCCCTTTCTGGAAATTGCCACTGTCTCTCAATACCCCCGGCCCGAGTATGCACATAAACAAGACCACATGGGAGTGGTCAGACAACGTGCGGGGTAGATGCTTGATATCTCGCAACCAGGTGGTCATGGTACAGTACAGTAACCAGTAGTCTAATCTTGTTCATGTGTTGTACTGGGCTGTGTGATGCGTGTAAGCAAGTTCAGTGGGGTGCAGCAGATGCCACCCATCATGTAGTATATAGTGTTCACACATGTCTGTCAGCGCCATGCGGGAGTGGAGTTAAGTAATTGGGACTTTTGCTGTGCTGTCAAGTTTTGGATCAAGCATTATGTTCAGGTCTACCCCTATTAAAATATGATCAGCATCTAGTAGAGCAATTTGTGTCTGCAAATTCTGAAAAAATTCAGGGACGTCTACATTGGCTGCATACACAGTGGCTAGCAATATGTGGTGTCCCAACATCAGCCCCAATATCAATAGATAACGTCCTTCTGGGTCTGCAACTGTCCTTAAATACTGGAAGGGCAATGTTTTGCATATTAAAATGGCTACCCCAAGAGAGTTTGAACTGTAGCTAGCAAAAAACCTATAGTTTCCCCACGTGGAAGCAAATGAGGATGAATGTGTAGGCACCAAGTGTGTTTCCTGCAGGGACATCACATCTACTGTGTGCCTGCCCATGTATTGTAAGACTTGCCTGCATTTCTGTGAGTTGTTGAGCCCCCTAATGTTCCAAGACGTGAACGCTATGTCTGCAAATGCTTTAATATTAGCCGACATCATCGTGCACTGCAAACAGATGTATCACCCTGAAATGGAATGTTTCTTGACACTTTTGCAACCCTAGCCAGGAAATACCCCATTCCCTATTTAGAACGAACTTTTAAACCTCCTGCCCCTCCCCCACCCAGGCCGAGTGGCTGTCCACCCAACACTACCCGATATCAGCAAAAAGAACAATTGTTTAACTTTTCAATGCCAACCATGGCTAACAATTCTCCATAAGGTGAAAATCACTGGGGGTGTGGCATCACCACATCAGCCCCCGCATCTTGAAATATGAACCATTTCAGTTTTTCCATGCTTTTAACAGCATCTGCACTACAATGCAGTATACGCAACTCCTTGTCCCGATGTAAAGTATTGCACCTTTATTGTCTGCAGGCCAGTCATATCGGCCTGCACTTATCCAGTCGAGCACAAGTCCATACTGGCGCTAGAGTGGATTTCCGGCAGCAACCCTCCAGGGGACTCTCACCGATTGTTTAGCTGAGTTTCTGCAAAGGTCTTGCAAAAGTTTCGAACATCTGTGTGGTTGTCAAAAATGCGCACTTCCCCATTTACGTCCACCCGCAGCTGGGTAAAGCATTCTGTATCATAGACCAAGATTGCGTAGCATTGCCTTAACTTCTCTATATTTACGTCGAGTCTCCTGCATCAGTATAGTGAAGTCTGAGAATAAGGATGGTGTAGATCCCTGCCAGGGTAATGGATCTTTTTCCCTCGCCAATCTCAGGGCGGTGTCCTGAAGTTTAACAGCCTCATAATTATGGGTCGGGCAGGAGGCCCGGGTTAGGATGCTGTCCCAGTGATTGATGAGCCCTTTCTACAATGAAAGTAGGAGTGAAGGACTCTGAGCCGAACAGTTCCATTAGCAATCACCCAACAAACTGGTCCATGCATCTACTATTCGTAGACTCAGGTACCCCAAGAATGCATAAGTTGCTACTCCTTCCTCTCGCTTCCAGGTCTTCACTCTTCATAGCTAGCATCTTGACTTGTTTCTCCAGTTTTTCCACCCTTTTTGCCATTTGAGCCATCCTGTCGTCCAGGTTTGACACTCTGCTCTCCGCCACATCTAGTCTCTGCTCATGGCTGTCCAGTCGCTCGTGCATTTTGTCTAGTCTCTTGTAAAGTGCATCAAATCTACCATCTAGTGGCTTGAAGCCACTGCGCAGTTCTTTCAGAAGCGCTTCTGCACTCGACTACCCACCTCCCTGCCTAGTCCTGAGGCAGCGTCCTCAACCACTACAGCACCTTATGGCATCGCCTTTTATTTTACATCGTTGAAGGGCAGCTGATGCAAGTTGAATTTCAGCAGTCAACTGTACAAGATGTGGCTGCTATTCTCAGCCGTTACTGTTTAATTAAACTTAAACTGTCCCTGATTGTCAAGCCTCTCTGTTCTCTTTTTTGATAGTCAAACCCTGCTTACAACAAGTGTTTTTTTTACATAGGTGTTCCAGAGGCAACACTGCATTAGGGCACAGGAAAGCCATGTTCAGTAGCACTAGCACACAGCTATGTTTGAGTCTGCATCAATAAATGCAGAAAAATGTGCAGAAAATGTATTTTCTTGATTTGTTCCCAATGTAAATTTGCATTTGTGGCAATACTGTGCTACAACCCAATTGATCACTCAACGTTTTACTATAAACTTACTGACTGAAGCCATGATTGTGAATTGGATTGGTAAATATATGGTCAAAAGAGCTGACTTACTGCAACATATTTAATTTCGGCTCATTAATTCCCTAACAACCCTCAGAAAGACTTTCCATTGGTAATTCCTCAAGCTAACAGAGCTGTCTCAGAAGTTAGCATTATTTTTATAGCTTCTTGTATTACTGCTGCATCTTCAAGGAATGCATCTTCAAGGATTTTTTTTTATAATGGTGTGGAGTGGAAAAATTGTGGTTAACCTGATGAGCTGACTTTGTTCCACTTTTCACAGTTACCACTTAGCTCATAATCGGGGCAAATCTAAATGAGAGCCTTAGTAAGACATTTATGGCCACATGTATGACCATTTCTTTTTGTTAGTCTCTAAATGCATTTTTTTGCGACTCGCAATTAGAGACTCGCAAAATTAAATGTACTAATGTGTTTCAGACACATTAGCAATTCTCCATGGGTTCACCATGGACCTGCCTCATCAATTTTCATGAGGTACGTCACAATTTGCGACCCATTGGTAATCAGCAATAACACAGAGATGCTGGCCTGCTGGGGACAGCGACCACCATGCCTGTGTTTGCTTTTAAATAAGACACCTTTTTTTGATATATGCAGTAGGTTTTCCTTAAAGGAAACCGGGATACATTTCAAAAAGAAAAATGAAACGTTTCTGTTTCATTTTTTAAGAGTAGGAAGTGGCTTGTGGGACCAGGGCCTGGCCTTAAAAAGTGTTTTTGCTGCCAGTCACAAAGGGGACGGGATCCCGTGGGGACCCCTTTCCAATTGCGACTGACTTATCACCTACTTGAAGTAGGCGGTAAACTCTGATTCTTTTGCGACTGCATTCCGGTCACAAAATAATCCCCCGGAAACTTGCTATAAGGAAGGGACGCCCTTGGCACGCCTCTTTCTGATAGCGTTCCACAAATGCTATTTTGCGACTCGGGAGTAGGTTACCGACTTGCAAAATAGGGTTTGTACATAGTTACATTTATTTTAACAGTCGCAAACAGCCCGATGGGCCATTTGCGACCGGTAAAATGTGTTGTACATCTGGTCCATAATGACATTCAAGAGGGTGGGAGATAACATTTAACACAGTTTATGTGCTTTGCTCAAATTGACCCCGCACACTTAAACAGTAAATTTTACAATATCATTAATGTTATTCACAATGTTCCAATATCTTTGGGGTGGTAATAGGACAACTCATCTTAGGCAATTAGAGGCACGTTGGATTTGCAGATTGAGATCGGTGACCCAGGGTTTGAACATAAATAATGAATTTCACCATTTTTTGTAGACATCTGTGTCCTTAATAACTACCTCCTGGTTATTCACATTTGAGATCATAAATCTGCAAAAAACTATCTGTGATCACTTATTTGTAAGCTGAATCCTTGATTACATATCCGTGTACGATTCTATTGATGTCACAATCCTCTAATGAGATCTATATCCTGCCAGTTTTCAACAGACCTGAAACTGTCATGAGGAGTATAAGAAAGAGCAATTAAAATATAAAAAATTGAATTATCACTGCTATGGTGTAGTAGTTGATATTAGGAATTCGCTTTGAGGCATGGTTCAGGATGTATTTATTGTTCTTTCTCATCTCGTGCTGACATGCCTCTTGTTATCACTTTCTTCGCTACATGTAAGCCTAAAGACGAATAAAAAGCCTATTTAGAAATAAATTATATATATGTGTTGAGTGGTCTACCTGAGATAAGATCATTTGCCTTGTGAATCACTCAATCACTCAACACCCTTTCCACCATTTAATCCATCAATGTATGGATAATATTGGTGACACAAGAGTGACAATGGCTATAATATATAAACACTGGCAATAATAAGCCGATCTAGTAATTTGGATTGGGTTGGGTCTAAGCATGAGCGCAAAATCCGCTCCGATCGCGGATTTTGCGGATTTTCGGTAAATTCGCGGTCCGCGAACTCTCGCGAATTTACCGAAAATCCGCAATCCGCGAGCGGCGGATTCCGCGGTCAAAAGTTCAAAGCCTAATTTACGATGGCGCCGGCAAGCTGCCAGCGCCATCCTCAAATAGCTACTTAATTAGCTTCAACAGGAAGCTCTAATAGATAAGATAAAGCAGGGGCTCGAGCGCCTGCTTTATTTTATCAGTTGGAGCTTCCTGTTGAAGCTAATTAAGTAACTTTTTCAGGATGGCGCTGGCAGCTTGCCGGCGCCATCGTAAATTAGGCTTTGAACTTTTGTTGGGGAAAAACGGTGGTGTCAAACGGTGGTGTCCTCTTGAATAAATATGAAGGGCAGGGTTCATTCTGGCACGACGGTCCTGGCACAAAAAATAAACCTCAACAGGAAACACTTGCAGATATCAATAAAGCATGTGCCCTAGTTGAAGCTTAAATTCAGTGACTCATTCATCAGCCCAAAAACAATTGTGAGCGTTGTGGAGGCTGGGCAGGTGTGCCTTCTTCCCAAATATACCATTGAAAATCCGCTGTGATGCAGGCCAGAGGCATTTGCATCTTTGACTTTCACGAGCGCTATCCCCGTGCTGCTCTGATCGGTCTCTGACCTTTTAGGGTGCCTTCTTCCCAAATATAGTATAATATACCATCGAAAATCCGCTGTGATGCAGGCCAGAGGCATTTGCATCTTTGACTTTCACGAGCGCTATCCCCGTGCTGCTCTGATCGGTCTCTGACCTTTTAGGGTGCCTTCTTCCCAAATATACTATAATATACCATCGAAAATCCGCTGTGATGCAGGCCAGAGGCATTTGCATCTTTGACTTTCACGAGCGCTATCCCCGTGCTGTTCCTGTGACCAGGAGCTTCTGTCTCTTAATCTGCTGCTCTGATCGGTCTCTGACCTTTTATACACACAAGAGGCATGTGCGCTCGCATGGAAGCCCCGTCCGTTTGGCCCCGCCCACACACTCGAGGAAGCCCCGCCCCCAAATCCGCCGATCCGCAAAATCCGCGGATTTTGCGGATCCACGATCCGTGAATCCGCAAATTCGTGAATCGTGGATCCGCAAAATCCGCCCATGCTTAGTTGGGTCAATGTCCTCCGTTTGCGCACTAAGAAATACATTAGACCTGCATATTGTACCATAAGTATTGGCCTTTGACCAGCTAAAGATGGCGGCCAATATCGAGTGGGCTTATTTTGCGTGTATACCTGACCATCATTCCACCTATTGTTAGAGCGCGTTGGACTTTTTTGAATTTTATATTCTCACATCTACGTTATCCTGTTGATACACACTGTTGGGTTAATGCCTTCGGTTTGTGCATTAGGAAACACATTTGACCAGCTTATCGCATTATAAGTATTGGCTTTTGACCATGTAAAGATGGCGGTCAATATCGAGTGGGCTTGTTTTGCATCTATGCCTAACTATCATCCCACCTATTTTTAGAACGCGTGAACTTGTTTGAATTCGATATAATCATATTTACGTTGTTCTGGTGATATACGTTGTATCCTATAATGTGAGTATCGTTTAGCAAATTAAGATTACTCTTCGCAAAAGAATAAATGAATAAACCTAACGCCGAGCGATATATGTAGAATAGGTCACAGACAAATCGTTAAGACCGTTTATCATTAAAATATTATAGTATTATTTTGATTATTTGTCCTTTGTAACTGAGATTTGATAAATATTGTCTGTTCACGCCTTATATCTTGACCATTCCAAGATGGCGGATCTCTTTTTTAGTGTAGACGTCATCTTTGTACGACCTATCTTGCACTAATTACCAATTAACTTTACTAATTGATGGTTGATGAGAGTTCAAGATAGTATAAATACCCTTACCTTGGATAACTCATTGAACCAGACGACCGCATGCTTTACGGAACGCCGATACTCTACTTGCGGTGAGTGACCTGTTTGGGTGTGTTACGGGTTGGCCTTTATTTCTGATATAGGGTCTTGACTTATGTTTGCATTAGTAGTTAAAAGTTTGTTGGCTGGGCTATGTAATCAGACCCTTGTTGGAGGCAATAGCCTGGTATATGTTGAGGAAGTTTCTTGAGTTAGCCAGCGCACTCCTTTTTCGAGTCTTGACACTACTTCTCAAGATGGCGACGGGGTTTCGTTTTTTGTTTCAATCGGCATACGGAGGGTTGCTGGAACTATTATGCTATGAAAAAAATTTCTTAGCCAAGTATAAAAGCATCATACGACGAAACTCTCTCTTTACTAGAACTGAGTATAATTGAAGATAGATTTTACATCATCATGCAGTTAATGAACCGTATATTATGACTGTTGCTGTTCTCTTATTTTTAAATATAATATGATAGCGTTCGCTTACAGTGTGGCTTTCTCTTTTAAAAAGGAGACTGTTTGTTAAATGGGCCTTCTGTACTTCTCTCTTTATAAGATTATTTTTATTGTGTTATCCATGCCACACTAGTAGATCTATGATGATGTTATATTTCCCAGATAAACTCTCAAAAATATTTTATTTATTCTTTCTTCTTTCTGTAGGCTCTCCCTAAAACTTTAATCTTCTCAAAAAATATATACTGAAACTTGATTGACTTCGAGATCACGATAATCCTTAGACATATTGAAGTAAGTGATTTAATTGATCATCCCCTATTAAATAAATTATTACCACACAAATGGCATTAAATAGGTTGGTCAAAGTGTATCTACCTAGGATAAGTGTTACCAATGATGACCTTTTTGAACTCATAAAATCTTTTGAAGAGAGAAGCGTAATTTTGATTGTTCATAAATATGATCATGATGCATGAAAAAAGTTCAACTAATTGTTAAAGCGTGCTATAACTACTTTATAAATGACTAAGATTGTACTATCCTTTCACAGAATATTTATACCTCGAGCTTGAAGACCATTGTGAAGCATCATTAAATAGAGAATTCTAAATAAGGTATACAATGATTGAAAATTTAAAAAAAACTATAGAAGGAGATAAAGGTTATTGTGGTGCATTTTTCTTAAATACAATTGACTAGAAAAGCTTACAAGATGCAGATTAACTGTTACTTGTTGGTGTGCAAATCTCATGTCATCTCATGCATGAAAAAGTTTGATGATTTGTATAGCGTAAATCTATGTGAAAGACAACTATTCCCTTTTTTCCTTTCAACAATATGTATTCTCCCTGATGAAAAGAAGTGTTATATCCAAAGCAGGTCTTTGTCTAATGCCTGTCATAATGTCTGGTGTTCAGATGAAATTACTAATTGAATGATAACATTGTGTAGATGAATTGTGAATAGGTCTATGCTATTCATATGTAAATATGTTGTTTTTATGTTTTGTATTTTTTAATGTAGCCCTGAAGAAGTCCGGTCACGGACGAAACGCGTTGGCTATTGATCTTAAAAGTTTCTTGAGAATAAAGAATTTTGTACTGAAGAAAACCTGACTTTGGAATTCTTGGGAGAATGACTGAAAAGATATTGGAACATTGTGAATAACATTAATGATATTGTAAAATTTACTGTTTAAGTGTGCGGGGTCAATTTGAGCAAACTTTGATTTGTAAAACAAGTTTCTTGTTTTTCGAAAATTGGGATCTAGGGGATTGTATCCCAGACTACCTGCACCTAGACATACACATACACTAGGGATTTTGTCACCAGTGCGGGCATAGTAGCCTTAATCCCCTGTTCTGGCTTGATTTTTACAGTTTATGTGCTTGTTTGTTTTTATTTTCCTTCTGTGCTGGGCACCATTCACCATCTTACATGAAAGTGTATGCACTGTGGAGCACGATGTATATGTTTCTCTGCACCTACATGTTCTCTTTTGTATTTATTTGGTCTGACGGGTTACGCAGTACGAGATATAATGGCCTTAAAGAGGGTTGAAGGTGACATTTAAAATACTTTGTGTGTTTTTCACATTTGCCTTCTCTGCTGGGCACCATTCACTGTCTTACATAGAAGTGTACACCTTTGCTGCAGTTTCTGCACGAGTGGATTCCAGAGACTGCTTGCCCAGGATATTTACCTTGAAGGGGACCGGAGGAGCTGCGTGTTGTGAAGCCAGGCAGGCAGGTAGAGAAACGCTGCAGGGACTCGCTCTCCCAGGAGTCCCTGCTTGACCTGCCACACCTGGTTTGCGCTCCCTGCCCGCCACGCCCACGGCGCGGCACAAGTGCTATTCATTTGCAACGCCCTACTGATGCGCGGGAGTGCGCGGGAGCAAGCCGGGCTAAGCCCGGGCAAAGGGCGGGCCGTCTGTGGCCGTCCGGGGACGATGAGGGACGGGACGGGCTATCCCCCTAAGAACTGTACTTCGGTGGCCTTTTGACTTTGACTTTGGGTATGTGGACTGCTTGTACTATCATCCCTGTGTAGCCGTAGCAGTTGTATTACCATCCATACCCACTATCTTAAACTTGCAGGCTTTCTTTCTCCCACAATATGTCAACAAGGTCTGGGAAGAGCTTGAGAGGGGGAGGTGGCAGTGTGAGTGGAACCATGGACCAGTTCATCACTCGCGCAGTTACGCTGATAGAGAATGAGATTGCATTAACAGAGCGCTGCCTTTCCCGGGATTCGCTCTGCACAAACGTTCCTCCTTGGGTCCCTTGGCATTGATCCCCTCCCCTATGCATGTTGCTATTCCCTTGCTTAATGACTGTCCAGGCCCAGATGAACAATTGGTTAGTACTGTTAGAGCTAGCCTAAACAGATTATACTCCATAGCTCAGGGCGGGGCTAAAATTTCTGTTCCATCCCTAGGACCTGCCGATTCTCCCTGCCCCTCAGATGTCTTGTCTCTGCCCAACACTCACGAGATCGCTACTCCCCAGCCTGTGCTGACTATGCTGGTAGGAGAAGGAGCGGCACCTACCAAAAGGAAACGCATTGCTAGCCCTCGCAAGGGTAGTTGTTCTAAACCCAATAAGAAACTAAGGAAGAATTGTAGCAGGGGCGGTGGAGTAATAAAGAGAATGGGGGCTGGAGGCAAACAACCTGGTACCTTTTTGGGAGGTGGGATTACCCGTACTCTGGGTGATCAACTAGATGGTGCTTTGCAAACCCCCCCTACTGTAGGTGCGTTAGCAGAAACTACACTTCTTACTCAGATTGAACAATTAATGACATGTTTAATTCTCCCTGTGACAGAAAGATTGAAAGGCCTGAGTGAACGTTTGGATAGATTCGAGCAGGCTTCCTTGGATAACTTCTTTTCCCTGAAATCTTTAATTAAATTCCATACTAAAATAAGGGAGGATGGGATGGCAGGGGGCCTAACGTCTAGGGCTACAACCCCAGAGGTCACCTACCATCCTACCCCAGTAGGGTTAGCCGAAGGGCCGACTAAGGTAAACGCAAATACATCAAAGGCACACCTGGCTGTCTCTTCAGGGTCCTCCCCAGGGGAAGGGACAGAGGTCGCGGATACTCCAGTGCACCCGAAAACCCCTAGGAAAAACAGCAAAGTGGTCACTAAGGCCAAAAAGCCTACCCACCCTATAGTTGAGTGTCCAGCTAAGAACAGGACTCCCGCCCACAGTAAGAAAGATGGAATAACTGGATTTGGCACCCAGAATATAGCCACAAAAGGCCACTCTATAGTTGAGTGTCCAGCTAAGAACAGGTCACCCGCCCATAGTAAGAAAGATGGAATAACTGGATCTGGCAACCAGAATGTAGCCCCAAAAGGTCCGCAAGATGGAGAAAAGGCCAAAAATGTACGCCAACACATTAATTTACCACCTGACTGCCAGCCGTTTGTTGTTTTTTTAACGGGGGTACCTCTGCTCTTTCAAGGCAAGCAGGAATCCTATAATGAATTGAAAAATAAAACACTCTTTTGGCTTAAGGAAAATAGACCCTTACCTAACTTTTTGGATGGTCGGGTTATGCATGTGAGAAGGGTTAGCTGGGTAGGCACTAGGCCCAAAGATCTAAAAGGAGACTGTATCTTGGTAAACTTTAAAGACCCTAGGGCAACTAGCTTTATTTGTAATTATGAATCCAGTGGTGGTCACACTGGAATTGGCACTTGTGATCTTAGTTACTTTTATCCACGTCCAATAAATTCTTGGGCAAGTAACTGGCTATATGGGGAGAGAAAGAGAGGTGGACATCCATTTTATGATCCTGCACCTTTTTGTCTGATGCAACAGAACACGGGCCCTAGCTCCCACTGGCCATCGTGGGGCTATTGACCTGTTGACCGCAATCTGATTAGAACCCCACTCGTCCACACCAAACCAGCCACGAGTAATGGTACGATTAGCTCTGTGAATGTGGCCCCTTCTGACCCACACGAAACCCCTACCCTTCCTTCCCCTGGTCCTTTACTCACGTCTGTTCCCGCTGGCCTATGTCTGATTAAATCTAACACAACTGTACTGGCGGAGGCAGCAATAAAGGAACCTAGTCCTGAACCCAGCTCGAGTATGCCCCGATATCTAGATGAACAGCTGGCAAGTAACAATGAGTTAAGAATTGTCAGTTGGAATGTAGCGGGCCTTTCCCGCAACTTAGAGTCACCAGAGTGGAATTCCTTTATCGAGTCCTTCGGGATATGTATCCTGCAGGAGACTTGGTGCCTGGAACCACACCACAAGGTTGGGTACACAACTTACTTTGTGCCCGCTACTGTCTCTTCCTCAGGTAGGGGTCGTCCCTCGGGTGGCCTACTTGTTTGGGTGAGTATCTCACTGGGCTGCCAGATTAGGCATATAGGGCTAGATGTAGGTAAATCATATTTACCAACTCTTAAATACCGAATTTTACCGATTCGGTATTTAAGAGTCGGTAAATATGAAGGTGGGAGATGTAGGAAAATCCAGATGTTCAATTACCGAATCGGTAATATTCGGTAATTACAGATTCGGTAATTACCGAATCCGTATTTCCTATTGATTCCTATGGGCTTCACAGCCCATAGGAATCAATGGAAAATACCGATTCGGTAATTACCGAATCGGTAAGTACCGAATTCTGCAAGGGTGCAGGGGGTGTCACTTTGACACCCTCTGGCACCCCGAAAATTTACATGTGCGCCATGTGGCACACAGACATGCCCTAAGGGCATGTCTGTCTGTTACATGGCATAGGTGTGCATGCACACATGTGCATGCACACCTGAATTCGGTATTTTAACACCCAATTGGATTGGGTTGTAAAATACCGAATTTGTAGGGCCTTTGGGACTCTGAAGAGTCCCACCTACATCTCAGATTTACCGAATTGGTAAAAATACCGATTTGGTATTTTACAGAATCAGTAAATTTACCGAATCGGTAAATTTACCGATTCTGTAAAAATATGCCCCTACATACCGAAAAGCCATTTACCGGTCGGTAACGGCCGAAATCGGCCATTACCGACCGGTAAAAGCCTACCTAAATCTGGCCCATAGATACTAGGTCTCCCGATCTGCAGAGAATTATTATGAGAGGGCCCCATATGGGCCGTACCCTGGAAATTCTCAATATATATGTAAGAGGCCCCAAAGGAGGCTTGGCATCCCCGACTCTAGCGGCCCTCGAGGACGAACTTAGAACTTGTAGCCCTAGCGGTTATCTCTTGCTTGCCGGCGACTTTAACTGCTCTTATGAGCCCGTGGCAGCAGATGATATCTTGGGTACCCTCGAAGAGGATGCCAGGAGAGGAATTCCTCCTCTAACCGTAGCACCAATTAAGCGGTGGTCCAATATGGCGTTACAATTAAATGCCCTCACATTAGAATTTGGACTAAGAGCAACCAATGGGAGAACAGTCTCTGATCCTGATGGCGCTCACACGTTCAACAGGATTGACCATTCATCCAGAATTGATTACATCTTACTGGATTTCAAGCTCTGGACATTCCTGCTGGACATGGTAGTTCAGCCATCTGTGGACAGTGACCACAACCCATTAATCTTATCCCTAACCAACCTATGGAGGGCTGACAAAGACAGCCAGGCGCCTCAAGTTTTGAGGTCGACAAATCTTGTCTCCCCCGCGAACTGCGGGAGGCGCCTAAAATGGGCTAAGGTTGTCATTGATGAGGAGAAGGTCTCAAAAATAGGGTCAACCATGGTTGGGACCACAAACAGGTTGCAATCTACCAATATGAATTTCGAGGAGATAGCTTCTCTCCTTTGCCTTACCACCAAAACTTTGGGGGATCTCTTTATCATAGATAGTCGAGGGGATGGAGCACGCAAGCAGGGGCGACTTAAGGGCAACCCAGGATGGTATTCTACATCCTGTAGGAAAGCAAAAAAGGACTTAATTAATGCAGTTAAAACCAAGGAGCCTGGGGCGATTGGAATTGCTAGGAAGAGGTATAGGACTGCAATTAGTGAAGCTAGGAAGGGGTGGGAAAACCAGTTTTGGTGTGACTTGAAAGTAGCAAGCGCAGCGAGAGATCCTAGGGCCTTTTGGAACTTAGTGAGATCTAAGAATAGACCCACTGACTCACTTATAACTTGCAACATTACTGAGGGGTTATGGTTGGAGCATTTTGCCCGCCTTTACACTGCTATTGTGGAAGATGGGCCAGTTCCACTTGAACCCTTTGAACTCCCAGTGCCGGGTACCTATGGGTTGAGGGAGGGCATGGCATTTACTGCCAAGGAGGTAGAGAATGCCATTCAAACCCTTGTACCCAAAAAAGCTGCAGGACCGGATGGTATACCGGGGGACCTGCTCCGCCTTAACCTGTCGGAATGGGGAACCCTCATTGCCACCATGCTTAATGCTACCTATCATGGTGCCCCATTCCCCAAATCTTGGATGGGCGCTGAGGTCATCCCGATTTTTAAAAAAGGGAATCGGGACGACCCAGCTAACTATCGTCCCATAAGTTTAATCGACTCAACACAGAAAGTCGCAGGGAAGGTGGTCCTTGGGAGGGTGATCCAGTGGGCGGAGGAAAATAAGATCTTGTCCGATTTTCAAGCTGGTTTTAGGTCCGGCATGGGGACTATTGAGCAGTCATTTCGCCTGCTGATGCTATACTGGAAGGTGGTGGTACTGGGCAAAGGTAGTTTGTATCTCGCTTTTATCGATTTGCGAACCGCCTTTGACCTAGTGCCCCAGGACCTCCTATGGAGGGTATTGCATGAATTGGGAATGCCTCCGTACCTATTATCACTAATAATGAAGCTCCACTTAGGGAACTTCACCCAGGTACGGTGAGGCAACCAGGGCCAAAAAACCGAACGGATCCTAGTAAACAGAGGAGTTCGGCAGGGGTGCGTCCTTGCCCCCACTCTGTTCTCATTATATGTCAACGGAGTGGTGGACCATCTTTTAAAAACTCCAGCTGACGCACCATCCCTGGCGGGGAGAAGAATTCCCACCTTATTATTTGCAGACGATACCCTTTTAATTTCTAAATCCCCGGTTGGACTACAGACCTTACTGGACAATTTCCAATCCTTTTCTGAGACTAGGGGGCTAAAGATCAACACAGGAAAAACTAAATATCTGGTCTTAAATCCCCCCAAAAAACTTGGCCGACCTCCTGCCCTAAATATGGTACCTCTGCATAGAGTCCAGGAGTTTGACTATCTTGGTATCCGCCTTTCTGACACTATGAGGTGGAATAGTCACCTCCAAAAAATGTTACTTAGCCATAAAAGGGTGGTGGGGGCTCTCCGTAACCCCTTCGATGCTGATGACGGAGCGGTTCCGCCATCAGCATCGGTTGGGCTGTGCTGATGACGGAACCGTTCCGTCATTAGTACAGCCAGCGCTCCCCCCCCTGTGCAGTGATCTTGTTTTTTTTTGCAGGGGTGGCAGCGGAAGACTTTCCGCTGCCACCCCCTGGCCCCCCCACGCTTCCTGGTGACGTCAGCGCGCACAGCGTCCAGGAACAAGGTTGGTGTTTGCTGCTCCGGTGGGGCGGGGGGGGGGCGTTTTTCGGTGCCTTGAGGCATCGGGGGGGAGGAAACTGTGTTTCCTCTCCCCTGATGTCCCAATGCAGGGCATTCCTGGTGCATGATCGCGCACAGCGTCGCGATCGTGCACCAGGAATGCCCCACTAGACACCAGGGATTGTTGTTTTTGCCGCAATTGGGTGTAGGAAGCGACCCCTTGGGCAAGGGTCGCTTCCTTAGGGGGCTATAATTATTCTCAGACTTTTCTGCCCCCCCTCTGGGGCAGATCGGCCTTTTTTTTGGCCGATCTGCACCCAGGGGGGGGGGGGGGCAGAAAAGCCCACTAGACACCAGGGATTGATATTTGGCCATATTTGTTTGTCGAGGAAGCGACCCCTTGGGCAAGGGTCGCTTCCTTTTTGAGGCATGAATATTTTCAGACTTTTCTGCCCCCCCTGGGGCAGATCGGCCGTTTTGTTTGGCCGATCTGCACCCAGGGTGGGCAGAAAAGCCCACTAGACACCAGGGATTGATTTTTATTTATAAAGGAAGCGACCCCTTGGGCAAGGGTCGCTTCCTTAGGGGGATAAAATATTTTTCAGACTTTTCTGCCCCCCCTGGGGCAGATCGGCCGTTTTTTCGGCCGATCTGCTCCCAGGGGGAGCAGAAAAGCCCACTAGTCACCAGGGATTTGTTTTTTATTTGAAAAGGAAGCGACCCCTTGGGGAAGGGTCGCTTCCTAGTGGCCCTAATATTTTTTTAGACAGATCGGCCGTTTTTTTGGGCCGCATCTGGACCCAGGGGGGGCAGAAAAGCCCACTAGACACCAGGGATTGATTTATATTTATAAAGGAAGCGACCCCTTGGGCAAGGGTCGCTTCCTTAGGGGGATGTAATATTTTTCAGACTTTTCTGCCCCCCCTGAGGCAGATCGGCGTTTTTTTTGGCTGATCTGCACCCAGGGGGGGGGCAGAAAAGCCCACTAGTCACCAGGGATTTGTTTGGATTTGAAAAGGAAGCGACCCCTTGGGGAAGAGTCGCTTCCTAGTGGCCCTAATTTTTTTATAGACTTTTCTGCCCCCCCTGGGGGCAGATTGGCTGTTTTTTTTTACCGTTTCTGGACCCAGGGGGGGCGAATAGAAAAGCCCACTAGACTCCAGGGTTATTTTTTTTATAGGGAGCGACCCCTTGGCCAAGGGTTGCTTCCTTGGGCCCATTTGTTTTCAGTATGTTCTGCCGTGTCTTTATTAGGCCTCTCTGCCCTCCGTAGGGTTGCTTCCAGGGGGCCCACGTTTATAATGATTTATAATCTTCCCCCCTTGGGGACAGACACCCCATTTGTGACATACCCTGTGACATAGCCTGTTGTAATGTGTGTTGTTTGTGTTTCTTCTAATGTGTATTGTTTTTTTTCTCTTTAGATTGTTGCAGTGTGCGGTTCTGTTACTGGTGGTTCTGTTGTTCTGCTGTTTCTGTAGTTGCATGTGTTTGGTGAGAGACCTTTTTTTTGTTCAATTGTAATGTAATTGTTTATTTTGCAAAGTGTGTAGTAATACGAGTATGTTTTGTTTCTGTTTGTTGTGATTGTAAAACATGTTTTGCATTTGTTTTTGATGTGTCCTTCTGTAGATGTAAGTTTTTTTTTCTTCTTACTAGTGGGATATCGTTGCCTATTTGCTGTGTCTTTGCAGAGTAGGTGCTGGTGAGTGTAGTTGTGTCTTGTAAGTGAATTGTATATTTTTTCTAAATATAGTTTTTTGTGAAAAAGTCTTACATTTTTTATCTTACTTTGCGCAGTGTTGGGGTTGTTGAGTTGTTTGTGCAGACTCCTTTATTTGTAAGGATAATGGCTAGCCGCCGGATTACTGCTCAGCAAGTTGTTGGAATGCTTTTTGATTCTTCCTCTGACCATGGTCCAGAGTCTGACTCTGATTCTGAGCCAGAGGTGGGAGGTGAAGATTCAGGTAGTGAGTTTTCTCTACACATGGCTTCATCTGATGATGAAGACACTTTGAGTGCTGATGAAGCTACTTATGGTGTGGATGATGTGCCTGTGGTTGGGGAGGACATTGCTGTGGTTACAGTTTGGGAGGACATTGTTGTGCCTGTGGTTGCGGAGGACATTGCTGTGCCAATAGTGCGGCAAGAGACATCTGGGCTGCAGCCTGGGGCTGCTAGACTTCCAGTTGGTGTAGTGAGACAAGAGGCAGCTGGGCGGCGGCCTGCGGCTGCAAGACTTGACGATGAAAGTTCTGACCTCTGGGTTGCACCAGGCATGGTGCAGCCGGCATTGCTTGAATTTACTGGTGTACCAGGGTGTAGGGTGAACACTGAAAACTTTTTGCCTATTGATTTTTTCAAGTTGTTTATGGATGATGTGTTTTTGGCAGAGATTGTAGAGCAGACTAATTTGTATGCTGAAATGTTTTTGAGGGTGAACAGTGCCAGCCTTAAGCCCCACGCTAGAGCTACCCGGTTGACTCCCACAAATTTGGAGGAGATGAAAAAGTTTTTGGGTTTGCTTAGGAAACCATCAATGGCTTCATATTGGTCTACTAGTCCCTTGATGGCAACAGCTATATTTCCGGCAGTCATGAGTCGTGATAGGTATTTGCTTCTGCTGCGGATGATGCATTTTGTTGACAATAGTCTTGCTTTGCCATGAGATCACCCTGATTGTGACCGTCTTTTCAAGATTCGGCCTGTCATTGATCATTTGGTTGATCGATTTTCTGAGATCTTTTATCCTGGGAAAGAAATTGCAGTGGATGAGTCTTTGCTGTTGTTCAAGGGCCGCTTGGTATTTCGGCAATACATTCCTAGTAAGAGGGCACGCTATGGAATCAAACTGTATATGCTGTGTGACAGTGAGACTGGATATGTCTCTAATTTCAGGGTGTACACTGGTAAGGAATCCAGGATTAACCCCCCTGGTTGTCCGTCGACTTTTGGAGTGACTGAGAAAATTGTGTGGGAACTTGGTCGTGGATTGTTTAACAAAGGCCATCATTTGTATGTCGATAACTTCTACACTGGTGTGCGGTTGTTCAGGGAATTGGCCAAAGTGGACACTGTTGCTTGTGGCACAATCCGCTCACACCGTAAAGGTTTCCCAAAAGAACTTGTTTGTCGAAAGCTTGCTCGGGGACAGTGCAGTGCATTGCGTTGTGAGGAGCTTCTAGCTATGAAGTTTTCAGACAGGAGAGATGTCTACATGTTGACTACAATACATGATGAAAGCACTGAACCGCGGACTGTTTGGGGTCAGGTTGCAGAAGTGCGCAAACCTGTGTGCATACTGGACTACAATAAGTACATGGGTGGTGTTGACAGAGTTGATCAGAGGTTGGAATCGTATGCTGCTCTTCGTAAGGCTTACATTTGGTACAGGAAGTTGGCTATCCATCTTTTCCACTTGGCAACCTTTAATGCTTTTATTGTGTTCCAGAAATCTTATCCCCAGTCAAAGATGACTTTTGTAAAGTTTCAGGAGTCTGTAATAGGCAGCCTTGTTTTAGTGGAACAGGCAAGTGTTCCTAGAGTTGGAGTGGTGGAGGATGTTGCCAGATTGAAAGATCGCCACTTTCCTGATACAATTCCTCCTACAACCTCAAAAGACTTTCCCAGTCGGAGATGTAGAGTCTGTTGGCGAAGAGGTTTGCGGAAGGAGGTTCGCATGTACTGCCCCGACTGCCCTTCAAACCCCGGGCTGTGTGTACCTGCTTGTTTTAGATTGTACCACACGAAAAAAAGAATTTTTGGGAGTATCAATGAGTGGTAAAGTGAACTGGTTGGTCTTTATTCTGTAAAACTTATTGTTCAGTTTGTAAGTTTGTATTTGTGTAGTCTTTTTAGATTTAGTTGTCGAGTTAGTAGATTTGTATCAATTTGCAATTTGTTTTTGTTTCTCTTTTATTTAAAAAAAAACTAAAGTATGATGTTGGTTTGCATGTAGTGTCCATTGTCTGACTGTGTGCATGGTTTAGCACTTGGCTGCCGGTGTCTGTGGACTGGTGCTTGTCTGGCGGTGTCTGCGGACTGGTGCTTGACTGGCGGTGTGCGTGGTCTGGTGTTTGGTTGGCGGTGTGCGTGCTCTTGCGCTTGCCTGGTGTTGTGTTTGGATTTGTCTTTGGCTGGTGGGGCTCGTGGAGTGGTGCTTGGCTGGCGGTGTGTGTGGAGTTGTGCTTGGCTGGTGGTGTGTGTTGAGTGGCGCTTAGCTGGTCGTGTGTGTGGAGTGGCGCTTGGCTGGTGGTGTGCGTGGAGTGGTACTTGGCTGTCTGTGCACGGAGTAGTGCTTGGCTGGTGTTGTGTTTGTGGAGTGGCGCTTGGCTGGTAGTGTGTGTGGAGGGGCGCTTGGCTGGTGGTGTGCATGGAGTGGTACTTGGCTGTCTGTGCACGGAGTGGTGTTTGGCTGGCGGTGTGCATGGTCTGGTGCTTGGATGGTGGTGTGGGTGGACTGGCGCTCGGCAGGCGGTGTGTGAGTAGTTACTTTCTGTTGGTCACTACACACACTGCTAGTTGAGTGACACTCCACACAGTCCATCATTTTGTGTAGTTGCAGTGTCAGAAATGTGGGTGTGTGAAAGTGATGGGCCCTTGAATGGCGCTGTTTGCTGGTGTGAGTGTTGAAATGTGATGGGTCCGCGGCTGGCGGTGTGAATGTTTTGTATGTGTCACGCGTACGAAAGGTGTATGAATGGCCTGTAAAGAGGTTGGTGCCTTGACGTGGCTTTACAGCTCACGAGCTGTGAGTCAGTGGTTCAGTTTATCATACTTTCAATTATACACGATGTATTTCATTTTTGTGAAATTACTTGCGTATACAATTGTATGTACTGAATCATCACTCACCCTCGTGCCAAATCCAACCAGTATGTGTGTGTGCTTGCGGATTAGATGGGTGTGCAGTAATAATAGTTTTTTTTCTCTTTCTGCAGTAGGGTGTACCTTGTCCCTTATTGTGATTGTTGTTATGTGTTGCTTTTCCATTCGGATGGTGTCAATGGTCTGGTTTGTATCAGGTATGAAAGGTGCGTGAATGGCCTGTAAAACGGTTGGTGCCTTGTCGTGGCCATTACAGCTCACAAGTTGCGAGTCACTGGTTCAGTTGTTATGCATTTATTTATTGACAGAGCATTTCATTTTTTTGAAATATCTTGTTAATAAAATTTTATGTACTGAACCATCACTCGCCCTCGTGCCAAATCCAACCTGTATGTGTGTGTCTTTGAGGAATAGATAGCCGTGCTTGAATGTTTTACTTTTGAGTAACTCTGTTAAGGTGTGGTATCATTTTACTCGGGAGAACAAGGGGAACGCTGGGTGCTAGGACATTTTTGCCGGCACGGCGATCCCACGCCAAAAAGTTTGGAAAAGTGCTATTTTTACCTAATTGTAAGGTTTGCAAGGAGTTCTGGGTAGGAAAACATTGGGGGACCCACGCATGCCATACCTCCCTGGACTCCCCCAGGTGTCTAGTTTTCAGAACTGTTTGGGTTTGCTACTTTGCAAAGAATACCTCCGAGCCCCGGGCCACAAACTCAGGTGCCCCCCCCCAAAAATCAAAGTTATATTGTTTCAGGATATTTTGAATTCACCACCGTACGATTTGGACCTTTTCCTGTTGCAGCCACTATGGCTACCCACGCAAGTGAGGTACCGTTTTTATCGGGAGACCTGGGGGCACGCTGGGTGGGTGGTAATTTGTGTGAGCCCAGTGATGCCATGCTTTGCCACACTAAAACGTGTGAAAAAATTGATTTTTTCCAGCTAAAAATGAGGTTTGCAAGGGATTCTGGGTAAAGGAACGTTGGAGGATCCACGCAAGCCATACCTCCTTGGAAGCCCCCGGGTATCTACTTTTCAGAAATGTGTGGGTTTGGTAGGTTTCCATAGATGGCTGTCTCGCACAGGGCCAGAAACCCAGATAACCCCTTTTGCAAAAGCTGGTGAATTTGACAATGGTGACAATGTCAAGTCCACTAGCTTTTGCAAGAGGGGTTACCTGGGTTTTTGGCCCCGTGCGAGACAGCCATTTAGGGAAACCTACTAAACCCACACATTTCTGAAAAGTAGACACCCGGGGGCTTCCAAGGAGGTATGGCTTGCGTGGATCCTCCAACGTTCCTTTACCCAGAATCCCTTGCAAACCTCATTTTTAGCTGGAAAAAATCAATGTTTTCACACGTTTTAGTGTGGGAAAGCGTGGCATCACTGGGCTCACACAAATTACCTCCCACCCAGCGTTCCCCAAGGTCTCCCGATAAAAATAGTACCTCACTTGCGTGGGTAGGCATAGTGGCTGCTTTAGGAAAAGGCCCAATTCTTACTGTGGAGACCAAAAAATTTCCTTTAGCCAAACAATCTTATTTTTTGAGGGGGTCACCTGCGCTTTTGGCCCGGGGCTTGGCGGGCATCTTTGCAAACTACCAAACCCAAACAGTTCTGAGAATTAGACACCCGGGGGAGTCCAGGGAGGTATGGCATGCGTGGGTCCCCCAATGTTTTCCTACCCAGAAACCCCTGCAAACCTTAAATTTTGGTCAAAAAACCCACTTTTCCGTACTTTTTTGGGTGGGATCTCGCTGCCGGCACAAATGTCCTACCACCCAGCGTTTCCCTTGTTCTCCCGAGTAAAATGATACCTCACTTGTGTGGGTGGGCCCAAGGCATGTGACTTAGGCTGGGGGGCTTAATTTGTAAAACTTAAATACTACTAAATACTACTTTTTTCAAAATTCATTTTTGGCGTGTTCAGCTTTGGGGCACCCACACAAGTGAGGTATCCTTTTACTTGGGAGAACAAGGGGAACGCTGGGTGCTAGGACATTTTTGCCGGCACGGCGATCCCACGCCAAAAAGGTTTGAAAAGTGCAATTTTTACCTAATTTTAAGGTTTGCAAGGAGTTCTGGGTAGGAAAACATTGGGGGACCCACGCATGCCATACCTCCCTGGACTCTCCCGGGTGTCTAGTTTTCAGAACTGTTTGGGTTTGCTACTTTCCAAAGAATACCACCCAGCCCTGGGCCAAAAACTCAGGTGCCCCCCCCAAAAAAATCAAAGTTATATTGCTTCAGGGTATTTTGAATTCACCACCGTGTGATTTGGACCTTTTCCTGTTGCAGCCACTATGGCTACCAACGCAAGTGAGGTACCGTTTTTATCGGGAGACCTGGGGGCACGCTGGGTGGGAGGTAATTTGTGTGAGCCCAGTGATGCCACGCTTTCCCACACTAAAACGTGTGAAAAATTGATTTTTTCCAGCTAAAAATGAGGTTTGCAAGGGATTCTGGGTAAAGGAACGTTGGAGGATCCACGCAAGCCATACCTCCTTGGAAGCCCCCGGGTGTCTACTTTTCAGAAATGTGTGGGTTTGGTAGGTTTCCATAGATGGCTGTCTCGCACGGGGCCAGAAACCCAGGTAACCCTTCTTGCAAAAGCTGGTGAATTTGACAATGGTGACAATGTCAAGTCCACTAGCTTTTGCAAGAGGGGTTACCTGGGTTTTTGGCCCCGTGCGAGACAGCCATCTAGGGAAACCTACCAAACCCACACATTTCTGAAAAGTAGACACCCGGGGGCTTCCAAGGAGGTATGGCTTGCGTGGATCCTCCAATGTTCCTTTACCCAGAATCCCTTGCAAACCTCATTTTTAGCTGGAATAAATCAATGTTTTCACACGTTTTAGTGTGGGAAAGCGTGGCATCACTGGGCTCACACAAATTACCTCCCACCCAGCGTTCCCCAAGGTCTCCCGATAAAAATGGTACCTCACTTGCGTGGGTAGGCATAGTGGCTGCTTTAGGAAAAGGCCCAATTCTTACTGTGGAGACCAAAAAATTTCCTTTAGCCAAACAATCTTATTTTTTGAAGGGGTCACCTGAGCTTTTGGCCCGGGGCTTGGCGGGCATCTTTGCAAACTACCAAACCCAAACAGTTCTGAGAACTAGACACCCGGGGGAGTCCAGGGAGGTATGGCATGCGTGGGTCCCCCAATGTTTTCCTACCCAGAAACCCCTGCAAACCTTAAATTTTGGTCAAAAAACCCACTTTTCCGTACTTTTTTGGGTGGGATCTCGGTGCCGGCACAAATGTCCTACCACCCAGCGTTTCCCTTGTTCTCCCGAGTAAAATGATACCTCACTTGTGTGGGTGGGCCCAAGGCATGTGACTCAGGCTGGGGGGCTTAATTTGTAAAACTTAAATACTACTAAATACTACTTTTTTCAAAATTCATTTTTGGCGTGTTCTGCTTTGGGGCACCCACACAAGTGAGGTATCCTTTTACTCGGGAGAACAAGGGGAACGCTGGGTGGTAGGACATTTTTGCCGGCACGGCGATCCCACGCCAAAAAATTTGGAAAAGTGATATTTTTACCTAATTTTAAGGTTTGCAAGGAGTTCTGGGTAGGAAAACATTGGGGGACCCACGCATGCCATACCTCCCTGGACTCCCCCGGGTGTCTAGTTTTCAGAACTGTTTGGGTTTGCTACTTTGCAAAGAATACCACCGAGCCCCGGGCCACAAACTCAGATGCCCCCCCCCAAAATCAAGGTAGTTTTGCAATAGGGTAATGTAAATTCACCACCGTACGATTTGAACCGTTTCCTGTTGCAGCCACTATGTCTATCCACGCAAGTGAGGTACCATTCTTTTCAGGAGACCTAGGGGAACGCTGGGTGGGTGGAATTTTGTGGATCCACGCAGATTCCAGAACTTTCCACCACAGAAATGTGAAGAAAATTTGTTTTTTTTGTCAAATTTTTAGGTTTGCAAGGGATTCTGGTTAACAAAACCTGGGGGTAGGCAGACCAGTCACCCCATCCTGTATTCCCCTGGGTGTCTAGTTTTCAAAAATGTATAGTTTTGCTAGGTTTCCCTAGGTGCTGGCAGAGCTACGGCGCAAAAACAAAAGGTAGTCTTTTTGTCCAAAACGTGCTAAATTTCACTGGGAAATCGAGGTGCGACCATGCTGCGTTTTGCGCTGTTTCATGTCGCAGCCACTATGCCTACCCACGCAAGTGAGGTATCATTTTTTTCGGGAGACCTTGGGGCACACTGGGTGGGTGGAAATTTGTTGATCCACACAGATTCAAGAACTTTCCACCACAGAAATGTGAGGAAAATGTTTTTTTTTGTCAGATTTTTATGTTTGCAAGGGATTCTGGTTAACAAAACCTGGGGGTAGGCAGACGAGTCACCCCATCCTAAATTCCCCTGGGTGTCTAGTTTTCAAAAATGTATAGTTTTGCTAGGTTTCCCTAGGTGCTGGCAGAGCTACGGCGCAAAAACAAAAGGTAGTCTTTTTGTCCAAAACGTGCTAAATTTCACTGGGAAATCGAGGTGCGACCATGCTGCGTTTTGCGCTGTTTCATGTCGCAGCCACTATGCCTACCCACGCAAGTGAGGTACCATTTTTTTCGGGAGACCTTGGGGCACACTGGGTGGGTGGAAATTTGTTGATCCACACAGATTCCAGAACTTTCCACCACAGAAATGTGAGGAAAATGTTTTTTTTTTGTCAAATTTTTATGTTTGCAAGGGATTCTGGGTAACAAAACCTGGGGGTAGGCAGACGAGTCACCCCATCCTAAATTCCCCTGGGTGTCTAGTTTTCAAAAATGTATAGGTTTGCTAGGTTTCCCTAGGTGCTGGCAGAGCTACGGCGCAAAAACAAAAGGTAGTCTTTTTGTCCAAAACGTGCTAAATTTCACTGGGAAATTGAGGTGCGACCATGCTGCGTTTTGCGCTGTTTCATGTCGCAGCCACTATGCCTACCCACGCAAGTGAGGTACCATTTTTTTTGGGAGACCTGGGGGCACGCTGGATGGGTGGAAATTTGTTGATCCACGCAGATTCCAGAACTTTCCACCACAGAAATGTGAGGAAAATGTGTTTTTTTTGTCAAAATTTTATGTTTGCCAGGGATTCTGGGTAACAAAACCTGGGGGTAGGCAGACGAGTCACCCCATCCTGAATTACCCTGGGTGTCTAGTTTTCAAAAATGTATAGGTTTGCTAGGTTTCCCTAGGTGCGAGCAGAGCTACGGCACAAAAACAAAAGGTAGTCTTTTTGTCCAAAACGTGCTAAATTTCACTGGGAAATTGAGGTGCGACCATGCTGCGTTTTGCGCTGTTTCATGTCGCAGCCACTATGCCTACCCACGCAAGTGAGGTACCATTTTTTTTGGGAGACCTGGGGGCACGCTGGGTGGGTGGAAATTTGTTGATCCACGCAGATTCCAGAACTTTCCACCACAGAAATGTGAGGAAAATGTGTTTTTTTTGTCAAATTTTTATGTTTGCAAGGGATTCTGGGTAACAAAACCTGGGGGTAGGCAGACGAGTCACCCCATCCTGAATTTCCCTGGGTGTCTAGTTTTCAAAAATGTATAGGTTTGCTAGGTTTCCCTAGGTGCTGGCAGAGCTACGGCGCAAAAACAAAAGGTAGTCTTTTTGTCCAAAACGTGCTAAATTTCACTGGGAAATTGAGGTGCGACCATGCTGCGTTTTGCGCTGTTTCATGTCGCAGCCACTATGCCTACCCACGCAAGTGAGGTACCAGTTTTTTTCGGGAGACCTGGGGGCTCGCTGGGTGGGTGGAAATTTGTTGATCCACGCAGATTTCAGAACTTTCCACCACAGAAATGTGATGAAAATGTGTTTTTTTTGTAAAATGTTTAGGTTTGCAAGGGATTCTGGGTAACAAAACCTGGGGGTAGGCAGACGAGTCACCCCATCCTGAATTCCCCTGGGTGTCTAGTTTTAAAAAATGTATAGGTTTGCTAGGTTTCCCTAGGTGCCGGCTGAGCTAGGGCTCAAAAACAAAAGGTAGTCTCTTTGTCCAAAGAGCGCATGATTTCACTGGGAAATTGAGGTGCGACCACGTTGCATTTTGTGCCGTTTCCTGTCGTAGGCACAAAACCGACCCACACAAGTGAGGTACCGTTTTTATTGGGAGACCTAGAGGAACGCTGGGTGTGTGGAAATTTGTTGATCCACGCAGATTCCAGAACTTTCCACCACAGGAATGTGAGGAAAATGTGTTTTTTTTGTCAAAATCTTAGCTTTGCAAGGAATTCTGGGTAACAAAACCTGGTGGTAGGCAGTCGAGTCACCCCATCCTGAATTCCCCTGGGTGTCTACTTTTCAAAAATGTATAGGTTTGCTAGGTTTCCCTAGGTGCCGGCAGAGCTAGGGTGCAAAAACTACAGGTAGGCACTTTGCCAAAAAAGGGTCAATTTGTAACTGCAAAATTTAGGTGTGACCACGTTGCATTTTGCGCCGTTTCCTGTCGCAGGCACAAGGCCGACCCACACAAGTGAGGTACCGTTTTTATCGGGACACTTGGGGTAATTCAGATTTGTAAATCAACTGTTATTACCAATTGAGCTTTCATGCATTTCTCCCTTTCAATGAAAGACATTGTGTAAAAAAAAAATCTTTTTCAAAAAGGACTAATAGTTCTCATGCTAGTATGAGTATTCCCAATTTTGAAAATGTGCAATTATATACTGTTTCTGAACTCTATAATTTGTACCCAATTCAGAAATACATAGGTGTCTTTCATACAGATTATTCCATGTATACATTTTCCAAGACAAAGTGCTCTATACCCAGTAAATGAAAAAATACCATTGCAAGTTGCTGCTCAGTTTTTGGTTCTGGGCTCGTCGGGTTCTTGGTGAAACTACAAGTCCTATATATCCCCACAACCAGGAAGGTCTAACGGATGTAACGGTATATTGCTTTCCAAGAGCTGTCAAAATTAGAAAAAGTTATAGGTGAAAACGTTGAGACAAAAGGATGTTTTTTTCAACAAATTTTCAATTATTCCAATATCTAACTGTTAGTTTCTATAACGAAACCTTCATGGAGTTAGACAAATGACCCCTTTCTGAATTCAGAATTTTGTCTACTTTTCGAAAATGTAAAGCTTTCCAGGATCCATTATTGCTTTCAAACTCATTTCTACCATTAACTGGAAGGAGGTGGAAAGCTCTAAAAATAGCAAAAATAGGCTATGTGCCAGAAAAATGCCAAAACTGAGTGAAAAATTTCGGTTCTCTGACAAAAGACTGTCATTCCCTAAAAGCTGAGAAAATGGAGATTTCAGCCCCACAAACCCTTTTTTGATACCATTTTCAGGGAAAAACCCAGAGGCTTTCATTTGCAGCCAGTTTTTCCCATTTTTCTGAAAAAAACAAAACAATCACTATATTTTGGTTAATTTCTGGGACCCCTCCAAAGAAATCCACAAACCCTGGGCGCCTTTGGAATCCACATGATGTTGGAAGAAAAGGACGCAAATTTGACGTGGATACCTTATGTGGTCAAAAAGTTACAAGGGCCTAAGTGCGCACTACTCCAAAACGCCAAAAAAAGCCTTAGCACAGGAGGGGAAAAGGCCTAGCAGCGAAGGGGTTAAGGAACAGAGGTTATCTTCTTTTAAACCTATTGCCCCGGTACTAGATATCTATATGGCAAGAGGTGTTAGCGCAGCACTTTACGGGCAGAGCTTTGGGGAGCTCAGAATATAGACCAATTATCCTGCTGAGAGAACAAATTCCTGAAGGATCTTATGTCTCTTCCCAATAGCACTCCCACCCTTCCACTGTTTATGGATATGGGCTGTCGTCCTATTAAAGACTTAGCCCGACTAAGACCCCTTCTTCTTTGGGCTTGCATATGGAGGGTTCCTGAACTTGGTAGCTACGCAGAGGAGTTGAAGGAAATATTATCCACGCCTGGTTGGTCAAAAATAAGGTGGCTAGTGGATGTAAAGAATTTGCTAGAAGAGCTGGGCCTTGGTGTGGCGTGGCACACTAGGTCCGCTCTTCCGAAGGAGGCTTTGAAAAGAGTGTACTGGAACTGGGTAACAAACAAGAGAAATACCGACCCCAATCTATGTAAATCCTCCAATGATTTTTTATTGGTAAAAGAAGTAGCCCAGCGGGAACCGTATCTCGACATTATCTCAAAACCCAGAGATAGGGCCTTATATTTTAAATTTAGACTAGGTGTCCTTCCTGTGGGCGAATTGACGGCACGTTGGAAAATTCCGATGCAAACGGTTCCTTATTGCTGCTTTTGCCCTACTAGGATTAAGTCAGTCTCTCACCTTTTATTTGAATGCCCCGCTTACAAAGCGCCCCGAAATAGATAGTTGAAACCACTGTGCAAAGATTTGGGTACTAGAGACCACAGTGTGGCTATGCGAATCCTAAAAACCGATACGCGGCCCCTGTTTGCATGTGGTATGGCGAAGTTTCTAAGTTGGGCATGGTTAATTAGGTCAAAAAGGCTTTTGCACATTGTTTAATTCAGGTCATTTTGCCTGACCGTTTTTTAGATAATTTATTATTGCTTTTTTAAATTGTATCTTACTTGTTATTTCTAAATGTAATGTATGCCACGCTCTTATTCTTTTATCATCATTGTAATATGTATGCATTGCTTTTTAAGATATTTTGCATATCGAAATAAAGCCAATTTGACTGACTGACTGATAGAAGTGTATGGAATGTAGAGCATGATGTATATAGGCCCGATTCACAAAAGTAATCTGAGACAAAATCCTAACTTTACAATTTACGGTATTCACAAAAGGCATTTAGGAGTAGTAAAGTTACTAACTTAATTACTCCTAAATGCCTTTTGTGAAAACCAGTGGGGGCTGGTGACATTTCAAAGTGGTGGGCAATAAAAGTTGGGGATGAATGCCATGTTGCAAAAAAAAACTAGTGAGACGGTTGTCATAAAGGGAGGTTCAGTAGGGAGGGAGGACTCCCCAGAAATTTTTGAAAAAAGGAGTAGACAAATGGTGCCTTTTAAAGCACATTTGAGCTATTATGAAGGTTTATAAAGCAATTGTGAATCCATAGCCTTGAAATATTTAATCACTAGAAACCTGCCCCATATATTACTGCTTTACTGCACAATGTCATAGGTAAACTTGTTCTAGAGGTGATGTGTCAGTTACATTTCACAAAAAGGATATCCTGTTTTAACTAAATCAGTATCTCCCACTTGCAACTCTCTCCATGCTCAAACTAGAAACAGTAATTATGGTCTCTCAGATTCTCAGCTACTCAATGCTAAAAACAAAACTATGGCTTTCTGGATATTACTGTAACATATACATATGATGCAATCGCTGCCCTTCATTTCTGTGCAACTACAATAGTTTACGTTCTATTTTTACTAGGCACTCTATACTGCCTAGTTGAAAAAAAATAAAATAAAACATTTCCTTTCCTAGAGTTTACAGCCTGTCCTAATCCCTTAGATAACGATTACCACCACTTTCATTCCCATCAATTACAATTAGCCATCCATCACCAGCCCCGTGTATATGTCATGCCAAATCGTTTGCATTTATTGCTCGCATTTTAAAGGAGTTTGAGAAGGAAAACCTGTGCTACTCTACACAATATTGCTGCGAGGGGACGAAGTCCTAATCATTCTAGCTCCAGTTGACCCAATACATAATTCAGAAAGTAAAACTTTACTTTTCTCAGCAAAAACACTTAATGACGGCCCACAATGCCAGGATTATTGTAGGCTGCCAGTCCTCTTCAAACCCTGGGCAGTAGGGCCCAAATGAGGCTTGCCCCCCTCACCCGTGTCTGAGCAACAACAGTTACCCAGGCCGGCCTGTCCATTAGTCTCCTGGTCTGGGCATATCTCCCTGCCCCATGCAGTCTCAGACCGCACTGTTTTATACCAGCCCTGCCACCAGTGGAGCTGCTCTCTGTGCTCTTAATGAGGACCAAACAGTAGACCCTGGCATGAACCAACCCAAATACAACAAACTAAAATAGGCCTGGGCCCGCTAGCCATTATTTTTTGTTTCCTTACTCTGCTGACTCATTCAAAGCCATGTAGGACGTCCACGAGTTATAGTCACCACACGAACCTGTAGTGCTGTGTACAAGGACAACGCTAGCCCTGTCAGCAGACTGCAGTAAATCATGTGTCTAAACACTCAGACACACACCGGAGCCAAAATTGATTCCAAATATCTTGTGGGAAGTCTCTCTCACCACACATGGTTAGTCTGCTCAGATTCATTTTATTGCCTTCCCACCTGGAATCAGTCTACCACAGCCTTTCCCAACTCCTCACAGGGTGGTCCTACCCCACCCTGTGACGTGTTGGGAAAGGGTGGGGTTACAATGCTCTCCACTCCCTGATTGACATGGACGCCCAGGGCTAACTTTACCTCCACGGCATCAGGGGGTGGAGACTAGGCCTTGACCCTCGGCCTTTGCCGAGCTGATGACCTCACAGGCCTCAGGGCTAAGAGATTATCAGCCTGGCAAATACTAAAACTTGGAGCCCGCCCAGGGGGAGCAACGTAATCACTGAATGACGTGTGTGTGTGTGTTTTTTTTTATATCGATCACAGCAACAACGTGGTGAGTGGGTCACACAGTGTCCCCAATTCTAGCAACTTTCAAATGTGTATTTCATTTTAAAATTAAAACGGATTTAGCACTGCTATGGATTGAATGTTTTTTTAGTGTTATTGTAAAGGGGGCGGAGCCCCGGCACCCATACACAGAAACCACCCCTGGAAGTCATAGGTAGGATTTTGTCTCAGATTACTTTTGTGAATTTGGCTCTATGTCTCTAGGCCCCTCCCTACGTGTTCTTTTTTATATTTATCTGTTCTGACAGCTTACACAGTACGAAATATAATGGCTTTAAAGAGCGTTAAAGATGAAATTTAACCTATTCTGTTTTTTTTATTTGTCTTCTGTGATGGGCACCATTCACCATCTCACATAGAAGTGTACGCACTGTGGACCTGGTGCATTTGTTTCTCGGCAGCTACATGTTCTTTTTTATATTTATTTGTTCTGACGGGTTACGCAGTAAGAGATATATTGGCATTAAAGATGGTTAAAGTTGACATTTAACATACTCTGTGTTTTTCACATCTGCCTTCTGGCTGGGCACCATTCACCGTCTTACATAGAAGTGCATAGACTGTAGAGCATGATGTGTATGTCTCTAGGCACCTACCTGTTCATTTTGATATTTATCTGTTCCGACCGGTCACGCTCCTCTCAGAACACAGCGAAAGCCTAAAAGCACGGAATATTCTCGCTATGCAAATGAGACTTTTAACATAACAAAACTAATTATCCAAACCACTGGAGGGATACAATGAAGTGCACGTTGTGCTGGCGGCGTGCTGGCTATGCCTTTGTGAAGCCGCTATAAAGTAATATGCAGCCACAATGGGAGCACACCGCAGTGACAGGGGAAACGAATGCACAGATTGATAACTCAGTGACGAATTCACAAGACTGCTGTTCTGCTTTCCAGCTTGCCACCACTGTAATGACGCTGTTGTGAAGCTAACATGTAATCATTGCATTCGTAAGACGGGCCAGGGGGCTCACGCCAGCCTCTTGCAATAAATCCGATCAGGCCTGTTTGCTGCTTGGAGGGAGGGAGGAGAGGTCAATCTGAGTTCAAACTTATTACACTGACGAAATGTAGTGTAATTCAAAGGATTCCTTCAGCCATAAAACGAGGCCTGATAATTATGTTGTTCATTTTTAATTTATAAACAAATGTGCAAAGGAAAGAGAACGGCATAAACTGTACACAATGATTTATACAAATAGACGCTTAGGTTGTACTGAGCAAAGTCAGGCCAGAAAGGTAGCATGCTGGCTGGGAAGGTCAAAGGCAAACAAACAAGGGCCCAGCCTAGAGTTTATCCTTAGTTTATTGTATGCAAACGAAGGCATGCACATACTATAACAGGTGCACACATATGCAGGCCTTGATTCACACCAATAGTCATCAAAGTACACAAAATTCAACCTTTATTGTGGCACTAAAACAGAGTCCCATAGATGGAGGGACCTGTGCATACAGACCAACAAAGAAACCATCACATGTGCACTTGCACCCAAGAGACCATCAGGACCCCTTTCACCTTGACACCCTATAGATGCATGCATAGGCAAAAGAATTGCAGGAACGCATACTATCCCAGCCAACATGCACATGGGCATAAATGGGAGACTGGTGGATGCATAAAGGCATGGGAGGCTGGCCGTTTGCCATGCTCTATGTATGTTGTTGTGTGGGGTTGATCCAGTATGTGAATGATCCTGCAACAGAGCAATCACTGAACGGAGTTCACCCAAAGGTTTCCTATGTATTATTTTATTTGTGTGTAATGATTTGTGTTTCTTACAAATGTCGGTAACGAGCTAATGTTTCTCTATGCCTGTCTAAACAGAAATATAATATTCAATTCAAAAGATTAAAAACATCAAAAATCATGGAAAAAATTATCAGATCGTGCTAGTTTGGGTGACCGCATGACACAGTACACGTGAGAGTGAAACACAAAGTGCCTTGCACATATGTAGACTTTAATTGCAGTCTTCCTGAGCAATCTGAATTGTTTAATTGCATGTGTCTGTTATAAACGGAAAGAATATTTGGTGTTTCATACATTGAATATATTGTACCATGCATGGCACTTGCCAGTGTGTTCAATAAATAGCAGGATTTTTAGTCAACGATAAAGCCCAAACCACAGTTAATGTTAGGCTCTGTTACGCCCCCATATATTTAGGTCTGGGTGGCAGTTTGTGGAATGTTGATTCTCATATTGCCAGTATGTATCTACATGCCGTGCTTTTGACACACCTTTTACGTATGCAGTGAGAACACCATGTTTTATTGGGGTAAGTAGTGAATGCGTGCCCCAGCTTGATGTCCTGTCATGCTTTTAAGCCATTCTTGAATTGCGTCTTTTGAGCATCGTTTTACTTCTCACTTGCTCAAATCACACACCGAGATTCGATGGAGTGGAAGAGAGAACATGTGAAAACAAACATGTCAGAGTGAAGTTAGGTGCTGTGCGAACATTTACATAAACGCCACGCTCAAATATTCACCCTTGGAGTCTGCGTTTTACTTCCTTAGCCCGGCTGTGATTGTGTAGATCATCATGGTGTGTTCAACCATGCGTGTGTTACTTGGTGTGTGCATTAAGATGCGCATTTATTTCGAGGTCTAATTGTGATGTACCATTTAAATATTCGTCTGCGCTTATTTGCTGTACGTTTCTAATTAAGCATTTGAATAACACATAAATTGCGAGTTTGTGTGCACATAGCTCGTGTGTTTGTGAGTGTGTTTATCTGTGCACACGAGTTCGTGTTTGTTCCTGTAGCTGTGGGTTTATCTTTTTGTGTGCACGTGCGTCTATGTTTATATTGATTTGTGCGTGTGTTTTTCCATATCTGTATATATTCTTAGTGTGCCCGAGAATGCTCACCAAGGATGGCACGACTACCGCACCTGTGTTTGTATTCATCCTTGGGTGTGCATCTTTGTGCCTGTGAATTAATATTTGTGCTTTTGCACATGACTCTTCTTAAAATATTTTACATTCTAGGCTGCGGAGGCCCGCCATATTATGAGCTACACATACTGCCAGAAACCGGCGCATGGGTCCCTGCCTCAGCTTACCGGTCAGTCCAATGAATCACAAAAGTGCTAGTACCAATGACTGCTTGCAAAATATGTTATTAGTCCGACGCCAGCTCTCCTTGGAAAAGTGTGGGTCCCGACTTGGACCAATACGGCTGCCCGAGGCCACCAACGGTGGCCACTCAGGAGGGCAGCCCTCTAGTAACAGAGGGCTTCCCCCGCCTCCCCCCTTCTCCTCCCCCGGGAGACAGGAGGAGTCTCCTAGGGGTCGTGGGGCGTGACGTCACGTCCGGTGCAGCAGGCAGGGCGAGGGGTACTTAAGTCCCTCTCGCCATTTTGCCTGCCTCTTTGTTGCAACGGACGCGCCGCGGTGGCCTCGTGGGGACACGCAATCTCCCACCCTACCGCTCACCCTGCGTGTCGGCATGGAGGGATATGGCAAGAACTTTTTAATATTTTTATTTCTCATTGCAGGTGGAGTTACAGGGCGATCTGGAAGCATATAGGTGCAGAGAGTGTACCTCAGTGCGGCACATAGGGGTGCCAGAGCCTAACACCAGGGGCCTCATGGGAGGTTCCTGGAACCTGTGTCGGCGCCCCAGTAGTCCTTCGGGCGGTTGTGGGCCTGTGCAACCGGGGGCTTGCCTAGCTACGCTCCGCCCCGTAAGCGGCGTGAGTACAAAAGAGAAAGGGTCAGGTGACCCAGGAGGGTTACCAAAAGGAGCAGCACATAGGTGGTTCGCAACAGTGCTGCCTGGCTCATCAGGCGGGCAGGTGGCGAGAATGCGGCCTGCCCTTGGATTGCCCGTAAGCTAACCCACAATGATTACATAATGTTGTATGTAATAAACCTGCAACAGCTTTTCCCAAGTTAACACCGTTTCTAGTGTGTTATTTGCGGGATGCATGATATGAGGGGTGGGGGCCGGTTGCCATGATGTTACTATGAGCACTGTTTTCGCCCACAGCCCGCCCCAGCATACTGCGCAGCCTCACCCTCATTACTAAATAGGCGCCGTGATAAGCGTGGCTCAAATCCACCCGAGTGACTTACCGCACTCACCTATAGTTACCCAATAATAAGTCAGCCGGACTGTGTAGAAGAATAAACAAGGCAATTTTATTAGGCCACAAACTCCCATATGAGAGGGCCTCATCCGACCTCACCCCTAAGAGTTCGCCGAGAGGACTGACTCATCTCATCACAGCAATACATTATAACATGGTACAGCAGAATAAAACACGCCCATACTGGAAAAATACTAGACCCCAAAGAGGGCGAACAATGGTCTCACACAAGAGGCATCCACACCTGCAGTAGCAACATTTGTTATCTGCCCCCAAGGCCACGGAGCCGAGCCTAAGCATCTCCAGCACATGAGAACAGTTTGATAAGGGGTTTTGCTATTAGTTTTGGTCACAGTTAGCCAAGAAACAAAAACTGCTGACATTCGGAATATTCCTATTCCTGCGGGAGGGGGTGAGCAAGTGCGACTCGCACGCAGAGGGAAGCACTCCAAAATGGTGGCACACAGGCTAAGCTAAGAGAACTGAACTAATGTCATACGCATAAATGAATAACGAAGAAAAGGATATAAACGTAAATGCATAAATGAATATATCATTAGTTAGACACATTATGCTAACTCATAAGCGTAATATATGCAGTGGGTGGGGCATCGAAAACTGAAACCTATCAGACCCTCCTTTTAGCATAATGTGGCTAACATGAGTGCAGCCTTTATTAGCCAAAAGAAGGGTCTTTACACAACGTGCTAAGGGACAGGGCAATATACTATTCAAAAATATCATCATCAATAAGCATCAACCAGTGTATATCGTGGAGCTCAACATCGTTGGAAACAGGATATTGGCGTGTTGGTCTTTTAGAAACTCGTATATTGCTGGCACACATGGAACAACAAGGGGGCAGGCAATAAACACATAGGAAATAAGTCAGTAATAAACCCACAACTCCTACAACCCCCATCAAAATGTTCCAACCCCAAGAAGAGAAAATGCCCCACAACCATGTCTGTAGTGACCAAGTGCCGGTGTCCTGATGGAATTCAGCCGCTAACCTATGAAGTTTCTGTACAGCTAAATTAACCGTCGGGGCAGAGTCAGGGATGTACACACAACAAGACGTCCCGATGACGCGACAGGCTCCACCCCTATCTGCAAGGATGACGTCAAGCACCATCCGGTTCTGAATTGTAAATAATCTCATAGCCTGCATCTCAACCGTCATATTGTCTGCAATATCAGCCTCCGTATTCACTACCTTTTCCATCACCCTCGACAGTCTCCTAATAGCTCTACAGTTAAAAATGGGCCCCCAGCAAGGGCAGTGAACCCTTTGAAAAATCTGTCCATTGCTGTAAGGAAGTATCCGTCTGATCTACGTCTTCAACTTGGAGAGCCCTCCTTTTACGCTGCCCAGGCATTATAGCAAACCGTCGATGAGTCTTATGATAGTCCCAGGGTGCTACATAAACAGGGGTAAGTAAATAAGCCAAATAGCAAATCCCACCCCATCCCTCAGGCAACCACAAATATCCAGTGTCCCCACACACAAAGTAGATGTTCGGGGGAGTAACTAAGGAAGGACTAAGGGGTAGACGAATCGAGGCAGTGACATTACAGGAACTGTTTCCAACCTTTATGGGACCTTTCCCCTGTATACAGAAAAATGGTGAAGGCCCAACAACCGCCAAGGGTACCAAGGAGTGACCACTACTATTTGTCAAAGGAGGGTGCCTATAAGTCAGAGAGGAGTTCAACTGTAGGAAACTTTCCCTTACTTTATCAGTTTCATTGGGTATCATAAAGCGTCCTACTTTCCTTGAACATGTCTCTATAAATGTCTGATCGAAGCGTCCGTCAGTAAACAACCGTCCAAGACAAGAGGGGGGCATAGGGCGTACACGCATCGTCAAAGTCGACCCAGTACCAGGCAATCGAGCGTCCAAGAAATCAGGCTGTTGAAAATATTTCACCATACCTATCAAGGTGTACCAACCCACACAGCTATTTACAGGCGTTAGAGGAAGCGCCAGCAACCTATCTTTCTTATATGCGGCTGAAGGGAGCAACCCACAAACCCAACAATCTGTCACATTATACACAGCATGAGCATGCTGTACAGTCTTGATAAAAACATTATCTCAATAGCCCTTATGCATACATTGTTCCCCATAATCAACAGTAACCATATTATGTTCAGGTAGGACAGAAGGAGTAGGGATAAACTCATGGACAGGGTAGGCTTCATCCAGGAAGAACAGTATCCCAAGAATTATCAAAAATATAATGATGAATATCACAATAACCACTATTTTTCCTTTTCTGGGCAGAGCATGCCATGGTGAATCTGGTTCTGGTCTACGAGGAGCTGCAAAAGGCTGCTCCTCCTCTGGGATAGGACGGCCTGTGTCCGTTAAAGCCTCACAGGCAGGCTTCTATTGTTCATTCCCTAATCCCTCGACGGAGTCGCACAACTGCAGCAACTCAGGAGCACTAAACCTGGGCCCAAACGCAATCCTAGTGTCCCATTTGACAAAGTCTCGATAGCGCACCAGGGCTCTTACCAGCAGTTTATCCCCACCACTAAGCTATCCTCTCCAGCATTGTCCACGCCTATTCCCTATCTCAGCCCTTCTTCCAGTGCTCAGTTTTTCCTCCTCTCTTTTCTGGGCCGCAGCTTATAACGGGTGCTCCCTCGCACTTCAGGATCTGTGAACAGAATGGGGAGGTCAATAGCAGGAGATGTATCCTCCGATGTTTGCTCACTGTGATCAGGAGAGGCCTCACCACTTGCAATCAGAGCCGGCCTCTTTTCACTTTCATTTGGCTCCTCACCCCTCAATGAAGCATCCGAGAAGGGGACATACCGAGGAACCGTCTCAAACTCGTGATCAGCAACACCGCCTCTCACCTATTCGTCATATGGCAGTGGTAGAGGGACGCGTTTTACATGCGATGCATGCTTCCACGCCTTGCGGCCCTCAACCCGAAGTGCGGTGCAGGTGGTAAGGAGCACTTGCCTCGACTCCGACCACCTGGGTTCCAAGCAGGACTTCCGTTGGTACTTCTTCACGACGACCCAGTCCCCGGGTTGTATGCTGTGGCCTGGCCCCTCCGGCAGCGGCGTCAGGGTGTCTGCTACCTGCTGATGAATAGAACGGAGATCTTTAGTCAAAGCATACAGGTAATCTATCAACAAAGGATATTCAATTTCCGAGAAACATTTAGGTCTAGGGACACCCCACACGTTGGCTGGTCTACCGAATATAACCTCGTGGGGGGAAGCACCTGTCTTGAAATTAACTGTCACTCTAGTGGAAAGCAAAGCCAGGGGAAGTGCATCTGGCCAGCGTAACCCTGTACTCTCCTGTATCTTGGCCATTTTGAGTTTTAAGGTGCCATTGAATCTCTCAACCAGACCCGCAGCCTGAGGGTGTTGTGCTGCGTGGAACTTTTGAGAGATTTGCAATCCTTTACAGATCTGCTTCATTAATTCAGCATTAAAAGACGTGCCGTTATCACTCCAGATCACCCAGGGCAAGCCGTATCTCGAAAAGTACTCTTTAATCAGCATCTTAGCTGTTGAGATGGCTGTACAATCTTTAGTTGAAAAAGCCTCCACCCACCTACTAAATGAGCATACCACCACTAGGACGTATTTGAGGTTGTTAACCCTCTCCATCTCAATATAGTCCAACTGTATTACTTCAAAAGGGAAAGATGGAGGGGCAAAATTGCCAACTGGAACAGGTGTTCCCTTCCCAGGATTATGTCTTAAACAAACCATGCACTGCTGCACTAAATGTATTGCCACCTTGGAAATGTTATTATTGCTCCACACTGGGTCTAACAATTTGCATATTCCCCTAGTACTAATATGAGCTGGCCAGTGGGCCATTGTCACCACTGGGAGGACATATGCATCCGGGAGTAGCCATCATCTTTTATCTGACACATCCGTCCAACACTCATCCGAGTCCAACCTCCCCTCACCATCCTTCCATGTTCTCAACTCGTCCTCAGTTGCTTTTTCTTGTATGTTCCGCACACTTTGTACAGTATTTGCGAACATATTAACGTCCGGTACCCACCTAGCTGGCCCTGCCACAAACATTCGTGGGAGTTTTGTCCTTGCCGTTTCCTTAGCTGTTTGATCTGCAAATGTATTTCCCTGTCCTACGTCATCTACCACGGCTTTGTGTGCACTACACTTGATCACAGCCAGTCGTTTAGGAAGTGTCAAAGCTGTCAATAGTTGTAATATCAATGGGCCATTCTGAATCTTTTGTCCGTGTGATGTCAAAAAAAACCTTTCTGCCCACAGTCGCCCATAACTATGAGCCACTCCGAAGGCGTATTGGCTGTCAGTGTAAATATTCAAGTCCAGTCCTTCACTCAGTTCACACGCTCGCATCAATGCTATTATTTCTGCAGCTTGGGCTGAGTGGTACGGGACCCTAGAAGTCTCCACCACCTTTTTCAATGTTGTGACTGCATATGCTGCAGTTGAGGTACCATCTGCAAGTTTAAAACAGGAACCATCAACATACAGCTCCCCATCGGGATCATCAAAGGGGGTGTCCGTTAAGTCTATCCTTCCCTTCGTCTCCTCCTCTGTCCGAAACAAACAATCATGGACTTCATCGTAGCCGGGTTCAAAGTGGTGCATCTTTTGATCGTAACATGGGGTGCAAATAATGTCATCTCATAACCAGTAAGACGAGCACTAGTTAAATGCTGCGTCTGCGTCCTGTTCAATAAAATGTCCACAGCATGCGGTACCATTACTGTGAGAGCTGGACCCAGCACGAGCCCTGCCGATTGTCTAATTGAAACCGCAGCAGCCGCTGTAGCCCTTAGACAGCTCGGCAGCGCTCTTGCCACATTGTCAAGCATAGCGGAAAAATAAGCACAGGGTCTCTGTTTCCCTCCAAAACATTGAGTTAGGACAGACAGCGCGCAACCGTCTGCCTCGTGTACATAAAGCACAAAAGGCTTCTGGTAATCAGGTGTTCCCAAAACAGGTGCAGAGCATAAAGCAGTTTTTAGTAACTCAAACGCTTCTTGACATGCTGGAGTCCAAGGTAGGGGTTTGCGCACCTCTTTAGTAGTCAGATACAGAAGGGGTTTTGTTAGTAAGGCGTAATTAGGTATCCACTGGAGACAATACGAGGTTATGCCCAAAAACGCGCGCACCTCTCGCTGCGTGTTAGGTACAGCCATGTTAGTTATCGCCTTAATGCGCTCCGGTGTCAGCCTCCTCCCCTCCTTCGATAGGAGATGACCTAAGTAGGTAACCTCCTGTCGACAGTATTGGAATTTAGGAAGGTACACCTTGTGTCCTTTGTGAGCCAAATGGTGCAACAATTTAACAATGGACTCTCGACACCCCTCCTCGGTGTCTGATGCTATGAGAATATCATCTACATATTGCAATAAAACATTACCCTTCGGAAGTTCCAAATCATCCAATTGCGCCTTCAAAGCCTGACTATAAATGCTGGGACTTTCTGTATAACCTTGGGGAATTCTACAAAATCTAAAACTTCGGCCAGCCAATGAGAATCCGAATAGGTAACGGCTATCTGGGTGCACAGGGATACTAAAGAACGCATTCTTCAAATCCAGAACAGAGAAATATTTGGCAGAGGGAGGAATCATTGTCAAGATCGTGGTAATATCAGAGACCACCAGATATTGGGGCTCAACCACCTTGTTAATGTGGCGTAAATCAATCACAAATCGGTAGACATCAGGTGTACCATCACTGGCATCGGTGGAGGGCCTTTTAAGGATCGGAAGAATAGGACTATTACAACTGTTAGAGTCCGTCTCCTCCACTACCCCTGACCGGATCAAGTCCTGTATTATTTGTAACAAAGCCTTCTCTCCATCCCTGGATATCTTATACTGGGGTATCTGAGGCAGTCGGGCTCCCACCTTAACCTTGATGGACACAGGGGCAATATCCATTTTTCCCACATCGGTATCACTACTAGCCCACAGACTCTCGGGAATCCCCTTAAACTCAGCCGTGAGGGGCTCATCTTTTGAAAAGCACTGTTGCGCATGCCCGACGGTAGGACCCAACGTGAGGTACACACCGTCTGGAGAACAGTAAATGGTAGCATTCAATCTTTTCAGTAAATCCAAACCCAGCAAATTCTCACCACAATTCGATGTCAGAAGGAAAGGGGAATCAACAGTGAAAGGACCAATCGTAAGAGCAAGAGGCTTAGAAATGGGGCTAATCACCGGAGTACCTGAGAACCCTACGGAGATATTATTCTTGCCAGACAGAGCCGCCCCTGGGACCTGAGAACGTGCCACCGAACTTTTCATAGCACCCGTATCCACTAAAAATTTCTGAGGGGACCCCAACAAATCTGCAGTCACGTAGGGTCCTCGTTGATCAATATCCACAGAAACCGGTCCCATGCTCTGTCCTACGCTGTCCTAGTTATAAGAGAATCCAGTCAGGTCGTCCATAGTATATGCATCATTGAAGTACTGTCTATCTCTACCATTGTCACCCTCTGTTTGAAAGTGTTGTCGATCCCTGTCTACATCAAAGTAATTCCCCCCCCCGGTCGCCTGCCTCCATCAGACTGTCTATCATCCCTACGAAATTCACCCCGACCTCGTCCCCTGCCTTGTCCGGCGGTGGACCGAAGTTCCGGACAATCTCTCCACCAGTGCCCCTCCTTTTTGCAGATGGCACATTGATTCTGCCCCAGACGCTCTCTTTTCTCTCCCCTTCCGTAACTACTTCCGCCTCGACCAGCTACCATAGGTGGGGCTCCACGTCCCCGACCCTTTGCCACCTGCTGCAGTAACACTCTTGTCTTTAAATCCTTGGCCTTCTTTTCTTGTCTGTCTTTATTCTCATTCTCCCTATGTTCATAATACTGAGCCATACTCAGAATACCAGAGGGGGTGGATGTCGTCCACGTACTCTCTGACGCCTGCAATCGAGCTGATATTTCCGGTAACAGATTTGTTGCGAATCTATTAACGAAAAGTCGCAGGCCTCCATCTTGGGAGATATCCTGACCACTGAAATCCATGAAAGTCTCTTCAAAACGAGTGAAAAAATCTGAAACCGCCTCATCCTTTTTCTGTCTACATGCAGTCAACTTATCCCAATCTACTTTCTTAGGAGGAATAAGGGAGTGCATATATTTTATTATGCGTCCTGGTAACGCTAAAATCTCAGCCTTCGGCTACTCCCCTGGCTTTCGCTCCTTGTCCCAATCCATAAGTTCCTCCCAGGTACCACCCAGCTCTTCTGCATGGTCCGTACCCTTTACCTGTCTCCACACATCCACCGGAACCAGTAACCCAAAAAACAATTCTATATCTGCTAAGGTCATGACTGTCGAGGAAGCTGCTTCTGTTAACTCTTTGTAATAAGCAGTCGGATTTTTTCTCGAGTCGGGCAACTGAGCCTTCAGTGCTAATACCTCGCTCCGTTTCCAAGGCGTATATACCCATTGTTCTTGGAAATGAGCATCGACACGAGCTCGGGTGACATTATTAGTTACCGGGTCTAACACTTCAGGTACTTCAGGGTGGAAAATAGGGTGCACCTCTTGCATTGGATGTACCCCAGGGAAACAGGGCTCTCCCGCCGACGGCAACTCATTTCTATACTCCAACAAGGACCTCAAACTGCGTAACACATCCTTCATTCCAGTGTTAGCCCTATAGGCTCTGTTCTTAATGTCATGAAGAATCGCCGGTGCCTCTCCACCATATCCCTGTTACCACAACGCTCTCAATGTCGTCGACATATGCCATAAAGCATGCTGTTGCATCAAAGGCTCGTAATCTTTCATTGTGGACCAAATGTCTTCGAGTGAGTAAATATTATTCCTGGCCCACTGACAGGCTTGATTAGCCACCACCGTCTTTTCATCCAACCCAACAGCAGAACGCCTAAGCAACTTTCGTACCTGAGTAAACAGCCCACTTCCCGTCCCTCGAGTCGGGGTCAGCAATGCACCCTGAGGGGTAGTACTCAGCAATGCACCCTGAGGGGTAGTACTGGCAGAAACAGTGGGAAGTGCAGAGGAAATCACAGAAGGGGCAGGTGAGCTTGTCACAAAGAGAGAGACCAAGGGCGTAGGCAATGAAGAGGTGACAGAAGACAGAGCCTGTTCAACAACAGAGGGAGCGGGGGTGCCGGACAAGGGATGAGCACCCGTTTGGGGAACTGAAACCACCGCCGGGGAAGCGGAATCCGTCAGCACTGGATACAATGACTGTGGGGCATACGGGGGAGGGGGCGAGCATTCAAAATGTCCTCCATCTCATCTTGTTCTTCCTCTCTCACTACATAACATTTATTATCCTGTAACCTGTCGAGTCTATCTGCGCGCTCAATCCGCTGCTCATTCTCTTTCTTAGTGTGTTCTCTCGCCTTCTGCGCCATTGTCTGTGTCGCTCTCTTCTGAGCCACCTTTTCCTCCCTCAGCTGTCGTTCCTTTACCTCCTTCTGCCACATCCTCAAGGAATCGAACATACTCTGACGACTGCGCCTGGCAAACAATCTGTCTTTTAAATAGTCTAATTTTTCTCAGTCGAAAGAACCAGTCAAAGGCCACTGCAAATCCTCATTTCCCTTTGTATATCTATGCCACAAAGTAGTAAACAAGATCGGAGTCAATCCATGTTTAACGTACATCTCGAAATTTGGGGAGCCCTCCACCGGGGCGGGTTGGCTCTCGGCCAATCTAGTGTCCGAGGCGCCGCAGCAGCACCCGAGACACGGCAATTTACTGAAATACGGCATCTTCACTCACGCAATCACACACACCAACGCAAAAACTCACACTCACCCACTTAACAAATCACACAATCACTACTAAATACACACACCCAGGTTCACGCCCCCTATGTGTCAAATCCCTGCCAAAACACGTGTTACCAAAATGGGACAAGGCCCGTCGACCAAGTCCTGGGGAACCTGGACTCTACCGCAGACCGAACAACACACCCGCTGTTCCGAGATTGGGGAACACATCCGCCACCCGGGCAACACTACAGACCGCTGCGCACTACACTGCGTGAGATCCGGGACTCGTTCCCAGCGAACCGCCACCCTAGGGGTTCGGGTAAGTCCCAGAATCCTTCCGCAGCGAACCACGCCTCGACCGCAGTATCACCCGGTCGGATGACTACAAACCAACGTCCACCCAACCTCCGTCAAGTCTGTCAGAGCACCACTCGCACTCTGAGTTCCCCGGAGCACGCTAGCCCCAGGAGCACACCAGCTCCTCCAATCACTAGAGACACACCGGTCTCGGAGACACACCGGTCTCTTGGAGCACTCCAGCTCCCTCAATCAACAGTCGGACCACTCACCTTCCGTACGCGGTACCGACCTCTACCGTTCTCCACCACCGGCTGCCAGGACCAACACGGTCAGCTCCAAAGTTCCGCCTTCCGGACTCCGGCGCAGGATCATGAACCGGGACCTCTCCCGATCAGCAGGGTGGGGCAGCGCTGCGAGAACAAAGCTCGGCATCAAAGTGGGTACCCAGACCCACCGTGCTGACCAGAGGGTCCCCGGCCTTCTGCTACCCACTTACGGGTGAGAAAGATCCTTATCGCGGAGTACCTGTTCGGGCGCCATCTGATAAGCGTGGCTCAAATCCACCAGAGTGACTTACCGCACTCACCTATAGTTACCCAATAATAAGTCAGCCGGACAGTGTAGAAGAATAAACAAGGCAATTTTATTAGGCCACAAACTCCCATATGAGAGGGCCCCGTCCGACCTCACCCCTAAGAGTGTGCCGAGAGGACTGACTCATCTCATCACAGCAATACATTATAACATGGTACAGCAGAATAAAACACGCCCACACTGGAAAAATACTAGACCCCAGAGAGGGCGAACAATGGTCTCACACAAGAGGCATCCACACCTGCAGTAGCAACATTTGTTATCTGCCCACAAGGCCACGGAGCCGAGCCTCAGCATCTCCAGCACATGAGAACAGTTTGATAAGGGGTTTTGCTATTAGTTTCGGTCACAGTTAGCCAAGAAACAAAAACTGCTGACATTCGGAATATTCCTATTCCTACGGGAGGGGGTGAGCAAGTGCGACTCGCACGCAGAGGGAAGCACTCCAAAATGGTGGCACACAGGCTAAGCTAAGAGAACTGAACTAATGTCATACACATAAATGAATACCGAAGAAAAGGATATAAACGTAAATGCATAAATGAATATATCATTAGTTAGACACATTATGCTAACTCATAAGCGTAATATATGCAGTGGGCGGGGCATCGAAAACTGAAACCTATCAGCCGTAAACAGAAGAAGCAAGCAGAGTGTGGCGCAGCAGGCCTCAGGTAAATTAAAACTAAAAGGCAGTCTTAGTATTGTGTAGCCTGCGGTTCTGGTGTTTCGTCTCACTACGTTCGGTTCAGTCTGCTAATATAGGGCAGTACGGTCCCTGCTGCAGTCAGGCAGAAGCCATGATGGTAAGATGGTTGCCAGGGGCAGTACTCTTTCTGCAACATGTATGGAATAACCTTTTTTAGGTTTCGCCCTGGCGTTGCAACTGCGTAGCAGTTGCTCCGCCCAGGGCGAAATCTCATGATCCTACATATGGGCTTTGGTTCCGCCTCTGTCTTCCATTGGCTAGCTCCATAAATGGAGGCTAGCTATTGGAAGAGATTGGCTGTCAATCAAGCTTTCCTGTGAAAACGCGATTCGGGGGCGTTTCTCTGTCTTTTTTTAAGTCCCACCCCTTTGTCCTGGGCCGCGCTGTGATTGGCTGCCGGCCCGGGACACCCCCGTGACGTCATTCCCCGGGCCGCGCTGTGATTGGCTGGCCGGCCCAGGACCTGACTTGTCTAACAAAATGTTGCCCATTGACATAACGCCATTTTGTTAGGAAATATCACATCGAATACTAATTATATTTCTATTGTTTTCATGGAGTCTAAAACTTTCTTCAATAAACGTGCTGGTTGAATCGAATCTGGAAGTTTAATCGTGATTTGAATACTCTGATTAGATGTTCGCTATCTGTTTAATAAATATGTCACTTTCAGTTGTCGTTTTCCAAACAGGTTCTCTGCTAGGGCTTGAACTCTTACTCTTCTCCGCAGTGTTTGAAGTAACTTTGTAAGTTTGAAATGGACAAACCATAGCCGATGGCACGTTTTATGATCAGTGCACGGTGCATCCATGCAGCTGGGGAGGCAAGCGGAGCCGCGGGAGGACCCGTGGTGGTGTGTGTGGGACCGTTGTCCGTGCAGCGAGATGACAAGAGGATGGGACATTTCATAGGTTTTTTTTTCTCTCTGAATACTGTGAGAGCTTCGGAAGAACATTCATCTGTTTTGTGTGTGATACGAGGTCACGTAATATTCAGTATTTTATACAACCTGTCTCTGGCCGTTTTTCCAGTCACATTACTGTGTGTGGAAGAGACAGCAGCAGGGCGAGCACGGGCATTTGGCAAGATTTGCGATTGAGAATTAATGACAGAACGAATGAAAGAGCCAATTTAGAGATCCTCCGAAAAAGCGATGCAAAGGAGAGAGAAGAAAAGTCGCGAAGATGGAGTAGGAAATACAGTGGGAAAGGGGTCAGGAGAACGGAGAAAAGAAAAGAGAAATTGAGGCTGATTGAAACTAAGGAACCGTAAAAGAAGCAAGAACAAAAGAAACAAGTAAAGAGATGAAATCGGAAGAAGGATTGAAGAATCGCAGAGGCGGGACAGCTGCTCCGAAGTTACGAACGTAGGTACGAGAGGGAGCGAGAGATAGTGATACACACGGATATTCAAGAATGGCAGAAAAATATAAGAGCGTATGCATAAGAACTAGAAGTAGAAAACAGTCACAAGCACGAACAGAGAAAGGGAAAGAAAGGATGGAAAGGGACGTGCTTAAATAGACTCTGAACAGAAGATCTTCCGAGAGTAAAGTCTGAATCGAAGAGGAACGTGGTTTTTGCGTTGGAGTGGACGCTGCGCACGGGGAAGAGTTGCCATCGAAGGGGTGAAGAAGGTTCGGGAATGGGCCGCGGTGCTTGAGCATTGGCACCGCTGGCCCACAGATGGAGCACCCGCTGTCCGCCACCACTCTGGCAGCACGCGGCACACAAGCATGGAACACACCCGCGACACAGATGAAACCAACACACGCATCAAACACGCAGGCCAAGCTACAGTGCACACGCCCCTGACAGACAGTACACACTCTACCAAAACACACGCAGCGATACACAAATATACATCCATATTTTTAACACACTGCCCAGCAAACATCTCAATACTAGCACCCCGTCGAAGCCACAGACCTTTGGAAACACACACAAAACAGAACATATATGCACTCGTATCCAAACCTACAGTCACAAATGCATACCAGAGAAACACATACATTCATACACTACCCATCAATATTAATGTGAAAACACCACTACATACACACAACTCGGAGAAGACACGGGACTGGGAAACTACACATAGCACCTACACAAATATGTGCACACATATCCATGACCACACACTCGCACACACTCCCCAGACAAGCACATGCTCGCCATATAAAGAAACACACTTAGGAGTACGCGCACACTACCGTCAAACACACCACAACACACGCACTTTGGGGAGAAGACAAAAGACTACGTAAACAAACACACACATCTACATGCAAACATACGTATCCACGTCCACAATTACCTAAATTCACACGTACTAGACTAACACGTACACACCACATATACAAACGCACATCGAAAAATGCATTTTACTCCACCCATCAAAAGTTCATGTACGTCGCAAAACATATTCACTCACAGAAGACAACACTCACAGAATTATAACATATTTACATGTATATTCAGTGTTCATAAACTCACAATAACTTGAAACACGTAAATACATTATATCCAAACACACATAAGACTATGCACACACATACACACAATCTATTAACTTTATATGCAAACATACCACAACACACACTCGCCTCTAGGAGAAGACACTGGTCGACGGAGATGCACAGGACACAGTTGGAGTCATGTAAAACTACCGCAAGTTGATTTAAGACTCACACAACCCACACACACTATTCACACACACACACACACACACACACTGCACATCAGTCTCTGAGTCTGTTTCTATGAACCCCCGGCACTGCCAAGCATATACATTGCACAGGACCCTGGGTGACCTAGCGCAAAGCTAAGATTTAAGAGTGTTCAAAGCACTGAAAGAATCTTGCGGGTATGTCAAAAAGGACTGCACAACTATTTTTTAATATAAACACATATCCGCATAAGTTTCGGGTCTGTTCAGGGCACTTGTCAGTTTCAAAAACTCAATTTAAAATTATGATTTCAAATAGGCTTTGTTGTGACAATGCATTTAATATATTCGGTTCCGGTTAATTACACTCGGGTGTTCTTTGAATGCTTGTATCTAAAGAGTGGTAATGGGAAAGCTGTTTAGCATGCAATAAAATGCTGTCCGGATCGAAGTCCCAGAGGTATAACTTTGTACATATTTGAAGTATATTGATCACAGGTTATTTTTGTTGCCGTGATGAAGTTCCGACAGACAGGTAGAGTCACTACGTTTGCAAGACTGGTGGCGAATTCTGATGCGGAATAGTTTTTATTTACTTTATGTAGGTGTTTTGTGTAGCTCCCACGGTGCTGCCCGGCTGCATCAGTGCGCTAGCCATGGAAGATGCAGCGAAGGGGAGTGAAGTGCCGGAGCCCGAACACTGACTTTGGTGATCAAGCGGCAAATTTCAAATCAAATGCGCACCCGGGGGCAGTTGGCCCAGAGATCACAATTGAATTTAAAACACCTATGCATCGGGTTTCAGTTCTCGCTAGTGCTTCTCTTCTGATGTGTTAGACCTGGCATCATTGGCATGAGTCTCTCCTCCATTTTTTCTGTTTGCCTCCTCTGTTTACGATGTTTTTTCTGGTATATTGCTTTGGGCACTGTGCCACTGCTGATCAGTGCCACAGTGCAAGTGCTCCCTATGTGAAATTGCTGTATTGATTGACTTCCATGTTTGGCTTATTTGGTTTACTGTCAGTCCCTAGTAGAGTGCACCAGGAGTGCCAGGGCTTGTAAATACAAATGCTGCTAGTGGGCTTGCAGCACGTGTTGTGCCACCCACAAGAGCGGCCTAGTAAAAGTATGTCTGAAGGTCTACCATTGCTAGACCACGTGCAGTCTGACTGTCACGAGGACTGCGCAAGTACACCTACTTGCCAGTCCCTAAACCTTCCCTTAACTTCATGTTAGTCACCCCTATGGTAGGCCCAAGGGCAGGGTGCATTGTAAGCATAAGGTAGGACAAGCCTGACAAGGTTGGCATGTCCTGATAGTGAATTACAGCCATATTCGTTTTTCACTATTGTAAGGTAACCTGCTCTCCATCAGTTAGAATCGGCTGCAAGGATTATTAATGCTATAATCCTAGCGGGCTCGGGGAGCATGGTGCAATGTCGAGTTTGGTATCCCTGAACTCAGGGTTTAACCGCATGCGTGCGGGCGGAATTCCGCTCGCACGCTGAGAATTTGTAAAGCGCATGTTACATGACGAGCTGGGCTCGTCATGAGCGTGCGAGGAGGCTACCTCATGAGGAGCCCAGCTCGTCATGAGCGTCGAAGGGGTTAATAACGCATCCGTTTGGGTGGATGGTTTTTAGACTCCGTGTTTGAAAATAGCACTTTTAGAAAGTAGCTATTTTCTTGTCTAACTGTCTACCGGTCTCTGCTGGTTCTGGTGTGCGTGTGACAGGAGCTGGGTGGCTCCAGAGGTCTGAATGAGTCAGTGTGGGATGAGTGGGGCATTTGCATTGAGAGTAGGGGAAGAGTAGCTCCTGATAGCCTGCCCTGCCTGATACAATGCTGGCTCCGCCCCCCTGCCAGGCGACTGATGACTCTGTGCCTGCCAGGGACTTTCCTGGCCCCACCTCCTGCCGGGCAACTGATGGCCCTGCCCCTGCCAGTAACAATGCTGGCTCCGCTCCTGCTGGGTGGCTGAGGACTCTGCCCTGCACAGTGAATAGGCCAGGTGCCTAGGCCTGGCAACACCCACAACAAACCCAAGATGGGGGGGAATTCCCCTGCATGGACAAAGGGATCAAAGCCAAAAAGGGGTATAAGAGAAGGACCCCTGAACCAAGAATTTAGATCACTTCTGACAAGGAAACCTGAACCAAGGACAAGAAGCCTGCTGATCCAAGGACTGTCTACCCCTTCTGCCAGAGTGCTGTTTGTTGGGGGAATCCTGCAGTTGCTTCTTTATTTTTGCCAAGGAACCAGGAGAGAGTAACTGAGTGTGTACTCTCAAACTTGCTAAGAAAATCTCCAAGGGCTGGAAGAAGTGCCAGCCTCCTGTTGAAGTCACAGGGTCAAATGACTTCATTTATTTGCTGAAAGTGCTTGTTGCTGGAAACCTGAAAATCCAGCACCTCTGAAGAATCCAGCAATCTCGACGCCGACGGACGTCGCCGAATCCAGCTCGACATCGTGAGTAACGGCTCCAGTGTCCCGCACCTTCGACGCCGGCCGCCGGGCCCGATCGACGCCAGTAGCGACGCCAGTGAGTAGCGAGTTCGGCTCCAGCTCCAAGTGACCCTGTGTCGACGCCGCCGCTGATCGCATCGACGCCGAGCCCTCTCGACGCCGTGAGCGCTGCTCACTCTTGCAACATCGACATCGACGACGCCTTATCCTGCTTCATCCCGTGAGCGCTGCTCCCGCCTGACTTCGGTCAACGCCGCTGCAGATCGCCCTGACTCCGAGGCCCGATCGACGCCGAAGACGCGACGCCGGACATCTCGACGCCGCTGATCATCGAGTGCTTCACTTTTCCAAGGTACTGTGTTGTTGGGGTCTGTGCGACTCCGGGCTCGACGTAGCACTCCTCGCGGTCGACGCCGAACCTTTGGATTAACTTTGCCTCGCCGTCGTGTGACTCCCGTGTGGGTTACATTGTTGTCAAGAACTGTGTTTTAGAGAAGAAGAGTTGCTTTTGATACTAAAGACTTTTGTGCTAAGAAGAAACCGTGCTTGAACTATTATTTTTCCTTCCAAGAGTATTTATTAAGATTGTGGTATATTTTTGTCGTTATTTGGTCTTGTGCTAAGCCTTATATAAAAATCCTTATTTTTATAATACTACTGTGTCGTGTCCATTTGTAGTGTATTCACTTTATTACTGTATGTGGTCATAAATGCTTAACGCACTGCCTCTGAGATTAGCCTGTCTGCTTTGCCAAGCTACCAAGGGGGTGAGCAGGGGTTATCTAAGTGTGTGATCCCCTTGCCCTGACTAGAAAAGGTGTGTCCCTATTTGTCAGAAGTGTATACCTCTGCCAACTAGAGACAGCCGCTTCTAACATTGGTGGGTCAGCGGTGAGGATTTGAACTTTGCATTTATGACCCATGTGCAGTGATTAGTGTGCGCTACATAGTGAAAGCAGACCATAGCGCAGCCACAATCTGTTTTGGTTGGATATCCTATTTTTGTTCTCCGCTTTCCTGAAGCTTGATTTTTGAAACTGCCAGTTTTTGACCATGAGTGATGCCGGAGTCACTACCCCTGTTGTTGTTGTGGAGGAATTTGATAGGAGTAAGATAAAGGATTACAAGTTACAGGATCTGAAATCCTTTTGCAAGCAATTTTAAGTTCCTACCACAGGCTGCAAAAACAAACCAGAATTTCTCAAAGCATTGCAGGCCTGGTTAGAGGCCAGAGATCCCTCTGATCCGGTGGTGGTACCGACAGGGGAAGGGGAGGAGGAGGTGCCAGTGAATGGGCCCACATCCCCTCCTGGCAGCAGTGTTTCCTCCAAAGGTCTTTCTCCTGAAGAAAGAGAAGAAAGGGCGAAGGAGCGAGTATACAACATGGAAATGGCAAAACTTAAGATAAATGGGCAGTTGGAGATAGAGAATGCAAGAGGCAGGAGAGAAGCTGATCTGGAGATCAAAAGGTTGGAGTTTGAAAGAGAGAAGTTAGCTTTTGAGCGTGATACCAGGTTGAGGGAGTTGGAGCTCAAAGCTAAAGAGTTAGAATTGAATCCCTCTGGTGGCAGCATCCCATCTGTGCCTGCAGAAAGTAGGTTTTATTTTCCCAAAGATGTGATCAAAGATTTCCAGAAGAATGAGGATATTGGTCAATGGTTTAAAGCATATGCGTTAGCATTGTTGGCCCACCGGGTCCCTGAGAAGGATTGGGGAGCGGGGTTGTGGGGTCGCTTTGTGAATGAGGGAAGAGATACCCTGTTAGACATGCCTGTTGAGGATAGGATGTCTTATACTCATATGAAAGATGCTTTAATGTTAAGGTATGGCCTAACCCCAGAAAAGTACAGACAGGCCTTTAGAGAATGTAAGAAATTGCCTGGTACGACGTGGGTGGAATATGTGTCATATTTTTGCAGAGCCATGGATGGTTGGGTAAAGGGCAGCAAAGTGGAAAGTTATGATGCTCTTTATGATTTGTTTGCTTGGGAGCACTTGTGTAATAACTGTTTGCCAGAGCTGCGCCAGCACCTTATTGATAGCAAGCTATCTAATCCTAGAAAACTTGCTGAGGATGCGGACCGCTGGGTCAGTACCAGGGTCCACAAGGGTCCAGTGGGAGACTCAGCCAAAGGTGGGCAGGGTCCCCAGCAGAAGAGTGGGGGGACAAGGGTAAACAGAGGGAGTTCCAGAAAGGGCCCCAAAGTAATCCCCAAGGGAAACAAGGGAAGGGTTCCCAGCCTCCCCCTGTAAAGAAATCAGAGGCCCCGCCAGGTAAACCTGGTCATAGGGGCCCAATGACCTGCTTCGCTTGTAAGCAGGTGGGACACCGTTTTTATGATCCTCAATGTCCCTTGAAGAATTCTGGTGCACCACCCAGTGCACCACCCCGTCAGTTGGCGAGTGTAGCCCTGGGAGGGGAGGAGATGGTTGCCCATGGTGGGGAGGGTCCCGCAGAGATGTCCCTGGTCTCTCTAGGAGACATGGAATTGGTCCCTCCACCCCCTCTGCCTAGTAACACTAAGAAATATAGGCAGTGGGTGACCATTAATGGCCATAGAGTGGAAGCTCTCGGAGACACCGGAGCGAGTGTGACAGCTGTCAAGTGTCACTTGGTGTCCAGAGAGCAGGTTGTTCCCCACGCATTCTACCCTGTGATAGCTGCTGACAACTCCCAGAGAGAGTGTGAGGTAGCTCAGGTTCCCTTTGAATGGGGGGGAGTTTCAGGTACTCTTCAAGTTGCTGTAAGGCCCGCCATGCCTGTTGATTGTCTCCTGGGCAATGATTTGGAAGACTCCCCTTGGGCTAAGGTGGAGAGGGAGACACATTTGAAAATGTTGGGTGTACCAGAGTGGGTGTGTGCAACCACTCGATCCATGACAGCAAGTAAGGGTGTTGATGGGGTTCTGGAGCCTGAAAGTATGGCCCAGGACCCAGCTGTGTAGAGAAGAGGCAGGGGGCGCGGGAAACCGTCCCCCGTAGTTCCCGTGGTCCAGGAGGAGGCAGACCTTGAGGGGTATGCCCTGGAACCCACAGGTGAACAAGTTGCTGAACTGGGAGACCTGCCCGAGCTGACCCACTGGCAGCAGGATGGTGGTCCCTCCAGGGAAGAATTTTGTGCAGAACAGAAAGTGTGCCCTTCTCTTGTGGGTATGAGGCAGCAGGCCTCAGCCCAGACAACAGGTGATCAGTCAGGGTCACATTTGGTCTACTGGGAGAACGATCTCCTGTATAGCGAGCCTAAGGCTGCTGAGCCTGGGTCAACCCGTGTGCTGGTGGTACCCCAGCGCTTCAGAGCCTTCCTACTGAGTTTGGCTCATGACGTTCCGTTAGCTGGACATCTGGGGCAGGACAAGACCTATGACAGGCTTGTCACCCATTTTTATTGGCCTCAGATGAGAAGGGATACAGATATCCATTGCAAGACCTGTCAAACTTGCCAGGCAAGTGGGAAAAGCGGGCGGAAGCAGAAGGCTCCCCTCCAACCTTTTCCCGTGGTCAGTACCCCCTTTGACCGGGTGGGGATTGACATTGTTGGGCCCCTGGACCCCAAGACAGCCCTGGGCAACAGGTTCATCCTGGTCTTGGTGGACCATGCCACACGGTACCCGGAAGCCATCCCTCTCAGAACAGTGACGGCCCCCGTGGTGGGACGGGCGCTGATGGGTGTTTTCTCCCGAATGGGGTTCCCCAGAGAGGTTGTGTCAGACCGGGGCACCAACTTCATTTCCAACTATATGAAGTCTCTGTGGAAGGAGTGTGGGGTAACCTACAAGTTCACCACTCCTTACCACCCTCAAGGTAATGGGTTGGTTGAAAGATTCAACCGTACCCTTAAAGGCATGATTATGGGTCTTGAAGAACCAATGAGGCGTAAATGGGATGTCCTCTTGCCATGCCTGTTGTTTGCTTACCGTGAGGTGCCACAGAAGTCTCTAGGGTTCAGCCCCTTTGAGCTGTTGTATGGACACCCGGTAAGAGGACCTTTGAGTCTGGTCAAAGAAGGCTGGGAGCAATCTCCCAGGAAACCTCCCCAGGATGTATACAGCTACATGCTGGCCTTTAGGAACCAGACTAGGTGCTTCAGAGATCTTGCTCAGGCAAATCTGGAGGCCAGCCAGGAAGAGATTAAGTGGTGGTACGACCAGAAGGCCACTCTGGTAGGGCTTCAGCCTGGACAGGAAGTTTGGGTCATGTCCCCTGTGGAACCTTGTGCGCTCAAGGACAGGTGGACTGGAACATTTGAGGTTGTGGGGAAAAAGAGCGATGTCACCTACATGGTGGACTTGAAGTCTCCCAGGAACCCCTTGCGGGTCCTGCATGTCAACCGTTTGAAGCCCCACTTAGAAAGGTCCGAAGTGGGCATGCTCCTAGCTACAGATGCTGGAATGGAGGAGGAGAGTGAGCCTCTTCCTGACCTCCTGTATGCAAAAGAGCAAGATGGGTCAGTGGATGGTGTTGTCCTCTCTGACACACTGACCCCTGAACAGCAGCAGGATTGTCGCCAATTGTTGGGACAATTCCCTGATCTGTTTTCCTTGATTCCTGGTGTCACTCAGTGGTGTGTCCATGATATGGACACTGGGGACAGCACTCCTGTGAAGCACAAGGCTTACAGAGTGACTGACAAGGTCAGAGCATACATCAAGGAGGAGGTCTCCAAAATGTTTGCCTTAGGGGTGGTTGAGTCCTCTAGCAGTCCTTGGGCCAGCCCAGTGGTATTGGTCCCAAAGGCTGCAGCGCCTGGTGCTTCACCGGAACTTCGGTTCTGTGTGGATTACCGAGGACTCAATTCAGTCACCAAGACTGACGCGCACCCCATCCCCAGAGCTGATGAGCTCATAGATCGGTTAGGGGCTGCCCGGTACCTTAGTACGTTTGATCTAACGTCTGGGTACTGGCAGATCGCCTTGACTGATGGGGCAAAAGAGAGGTCAGCATTCTCCACACCAGATGGGCACTACCAGTTCCGGGTTATGCCCTTTGGGATGAAGAATGCCCCTGCCACCTTCCAGAGGTTGGTCAACGAGGTCTTGGCTGGACTGGAGGATTTCAGTGCCGCCTACCTGGACGACATCGCAGTGTTCAGCGCCAGCTGGGAGGAACACTTGCGCCACCTCCAGGAAGTGTTGTTGGCCCTGCGCAGAGCAGGCCTCACAATCAAAGCCAGTAAGTGCCAGATTGGGCAGGGTTCAGTGGTGTACTTGGGGCACCAAGTAGGGAGCAGCAAGGTGGCCCCCCTGCAACCCAAGATTGATACCATCCTGGCATGGGCACCGCCCAAAACCCAGACTCAGGTGAGAGCCTTCTTGGGTCTCACGGGTTATTACAGGAGGTTCGTCAAGGATTATGGTAACATTGTGCACCCCTTGACTTCGCTGACTTCCAGGAAGCAGCCAAGACTTGTGATCTGGACTACAGGGAATGGACTTCACGGTGGAACACCGCCCTGGCACAGATCACGCCAATGCTGATGGTCTGTCCAGATTTTTCCGCCTTAGTGATGAGGACTCCCTAGGGTAAGGGTAGTTCTCCCCACATTTCAGCTGGAGGGGTCACGTGTTAGACCTGGCATCATTGGCATGAGTCTCTCCTCCATTTTTTCTGTTTGCCTCCTCTGTTTACGATGTTTTTGCTGGTATATTGCTTTGGGCACTGTGCCACTGCTGATCAGTGCCACAGTGCAAGTGCTCCCTATGTGAAATTGCTGTATTGATTGACTTCCATGTTTGGCTTATTTGGTTTACTGTCAGTCCCTAGTAGAGTGCACCAGGAGTGCCAGGGCTTGTAAATACAAATGCTGCTAGTGGGCTTGCAGCACGTGTTGTGCCACCCACAAGAGCGGCCTAGTAAAAGTATGTCTGAAGGTCTACCATTGCTAGACCACGTGCAGTCTGACTGTCACGAGGACTGCGCAAGTACACCTACTTGCCAGTCTCTAAACCTTCTCTTAACTTCATGTTAGTCACCCCTATGGTAGGCCCAAGGGCAGGGTGCATTGTAAGCATAAGGTAGGACAAGCCTGACAAGGTTGGCATGTCCTGATAGTGAATTACAGCCATATTCGTTTTTCACTCTTATAAGGTAACCTGCTCTCCATCAGTTAGAATGGGCTGCCAGGATTATTAATGCTATAATCCTAGCGGGCTCGGGGAGCATAGTGCAATGTTGAGTTTGGTATCCCTGAACTCAGGGTTTAATAACGCATCCGTTTGGGTGGATGGTTTTTAGACTCCGTGTTTTAAAATAGCACTTTTAGAAAGTAGCTATTTTCTTGTCTAACTGTCTACCGGTCTCTGCTGGTTCTGGTGTGCGTGTGACAGGAGCTGGGTGGCTCCAGAGGTCTGAATGAGTCAGTGTGGGATGAGTGGGGCATTTGCATTGAGAGTAGGGGAAGAGTAGCTCCTGGTAGCCTGCCCTGCCTGATACAATGCTGGCTCCGCCCCCTGCCAGGCGACTGATGACTCTGTGCCTGCCAGGGACTTTCCTGGCCCCACCTCCTGCCAGGCAACTGATGGCCCTGCCCCTGCCAGTAACAATGCTGGCTCCGCTCCTGCTGGGCGGCTGAGGACTCTGCCCTGCACAGTGAATAGGCCAGGTGCCTAGGCCTGGCAACACCCACAACAAACCCAAGATGGGGGGGAATTCCCCTGCATGGACAAAGGGATCAAAGCCAAAAAGGGGTATAAGAGAAGGACCCCTGAACCAAGAATTTAGATCACTTCTGACAAGGAAACCTGAACCAAGGACAAGAAGCCTGCTGATCCAAGGACTGTCTACCCCTTCTGCCAGAGTGCTGTTTGTTGGGGGAATCCTGCAGTTGCTTCTTTATTTTTGCCAAGGAACCAGGAGAGAGGAACTGAGTGTGTACTCTCAAACTTGCTAAGAAAATCTCCAAGGGCTGGAAGAAGTGCCAGCCTCCTGTTGAAGTCACAGGGTCAAAGGACTTCATTTATTTGCTGAAAGTGCTTGTTGCTGGAAACCTGAAAATCCAGCACCTCTGAAGAATCCAGCAATCTCGACGCCGACGGACGTCGCCGAATCCAGCTCGACATCGTGAGTAACGGCTCCAGTGTCCCGCACCTTCGCCGCCGGCCGCCGAGCCCGATCGACGCCAGTAGCAACGCCAGTGAGTAGCGAGTTCGGCTCCAGCTCCAAGTGACCCTGTGTGGACGCCGCCGCTGATCGCATCGACGCCGAGCCCTCTCGACGCCGTGAGCGCTGCTCACTCTTGCAACATCGACATCGACGACGACGTATCCTGCTTCATCCCGTGAGCGCTGCTCCCGCCTGACTTCGGTCAACACCGCTGCAGATCGCCCCGACTCCGAGGCCCGATCGACGCCGAAGACGCGACGCCGGACATCTCGACGCCGCTGATCATCGAGTGCTTCACTTTTCCAAGGTACTGTGTTGTTGGGGTCTGTGCGACTCCGGGCTCGACGTAGCGCTCCTCGCGGTCGACGCCGAACCTTTGGATTAACTTTGCCTCGACGTCGTGTGACTCCCGTGTGGGTTACATTGTTGCCAAGAACTGTGTTTTAGAGAAGAAGAGTTGCTTTTGATACTAAAGACTTTTGTGCTAAGAAGAAACCGTGCTTGAACTATTATTTTTCCTTCCAAGAGTATTTATTAAGATTGTGGTATATTTTTGTCGTTATTTGGTCTTGTGCTAAGCCTTATATAAAAATCCTTATTTTTATAATACTACTGTGTCGTGTCCATTTGTAGTGTATTCACTTTATTACTGTATGTGGTCATAAATGCTTAACGCACTGCCTCTGAGATAAGCCTGTCTGCTTTGCCAAGCTACCAAGGGGGTGAGCAGGGGTTATCTAAGTGTGTGATCCCCTTGCCCTGACTAGAAAAGGTGTGTCCCTATTTGTCAGAAGTGTATACCTCTGCCAACTAGAGACAGCCGCTTCTAACATGATGATATTTACTTAATACAATATTATAACTTATGCAGAATGTTTAAAACAAGATTCAGGAGAAAGGCTGATTGAAACTAAGGAACCGTAAAAGAAGCAAGAACAAAAGAAACAAGTAAAGAGATGAAATCGGAAGAAGGATTGAAGAATCGCAGAGGCGGGACAGCTGCTCCGAAGTTACGAACGTAGGTAGGAGAGGGAGCGAGAGATAGTGATACACACGGATATTCAAGAATGGCAGAAAAATATAAGAGCGTATGCATAAGAACTAGAAGTAGAAAACAGTCACAAGCACGAACAGAGAAAGGGAAAGAAAGGATGGAAAGGGACGTGCTTAAATAGACTCTGAACAGAAGATCTTCCGAGAGTAAAGTCTGAATCGAAGAGGAACGTGGTTTTTGCGTTGGAGTGGACGCTGCGCACGGGGAAGAGTTGCCATCGAAGGGGTGAAAAAGGTTCGGGAATGGGCCGCGGTGCTTGAGCATTGGCACCGCTGGCCCACAGATGGAGCACCCGCTGTCCGCCACCACTCTGGCAGCACGCGGCACACAAGCATGGAACACACCCGCGGCACAGATGAAACCAACACACGCATCAAACACGCAGGCCAAGCTACAGTGCACACGCCCCTGACAGACAGTGCACACTCTACCAAAACACACGCAGCGATACACAAATATACATCCATATTTTTAACACACTGCCCAGCAAACATCTCAATACTAGCACCCCGTCGAAGCCACAGACCTTTGGAAACACACACAATATAGAACATATATGCACTTGTATCCAAACCTACAGTCACAAACGCATACCAGAGAAACACATACATTCATACACTACCCATCAATATTAATGTGAAAACACCACTACATACACACAACTCGGAGAAGACACGGGACTGGGAAACTACACATAGCACCTACACAAATATGTGCACACATATCCATGACCACACACTCGCACACACTCCCCAGACAAGCACATGCTCGCCATATAAAGAAACACACTTAGGAGTACGCGCACACTACCGTCAAACACACCACAACACACGCACTTTGGGGAGAAGACAAAAGACTACGTAAACAAACACACACATCTACATGCAAACATACATATCCACGTCCACAATTACCTAAATTCACACGTACTAGACTAACACGTACACACCACATATACAAACGCACATCGAAAAATGCATTTTACTCCACCCATCAAAAGTTCATGTACGTCGCAAAACATATGCACTCACAGAAGACAACACTCACAGAATTATAACATATGTACATGTATATTCAGTGTTCATAAACTCACAATAACTTGAAACACGTAAATACATTATATCCAAACACACATAAGACTATGCACACACATACACACAATCTATTAACTTTATATGCAAACATACCACAACACACACTCGCCACTAGGAGAAGACACTGGTCGACGGAGACGCACAGGACACAGTTGGAGTCATGTAAAACTACCGCAAGTTGATTTAAGACTCACACATCCCACACACACTATTCACACACACACACACACACTGCACATCAGTCTCTGAGTCTGTTTCTATGGACCCCCGCCACTGCCAAGCATATACATTGCACAGGACCCTGGGTGACCTAGCGCAAAGCTAAGATTTAACAGTGTTCAAAGCACTGAAAGAATCTTGCGGGTATGTCAAAAAGGACTGCACAACTATTTTTTAATATAAACACGTATCCGCATAAGTTTCGGGTCTGTTCAGGGCACTTGTCAGTTTCAAAAACTCAATTTAAAATTATGATTTCAAATAGGCTTTGTTGTGATAATGCATTTAATATAATATATTCGGTTCCGGTTAATTACACTCGGGTGTTCTTTGAATGCTTGTATCTAAAGAGTGGTAATGGGAAAGCTGTTTAGCATGGCCCAGAGATCACAATTGAATTTAAAACACCTATGCATAGGGTTTCAGTTCTCGCTAGTGCTTCTCTTCTGATGATATTTACTTAATACAATATTATAACTTATGCAGAATGTTTAAAACAAGATTCACAGGAGAAAGGATGTGAAAATAGAACCGTTGAACCCAGATGTTGCCTTACGGCCATACATCGTGAAGTCCAATTGACCCCCGATTGGAAATGTTTTTCCTACACAAGGTCTTAACAGCAAGGGTGTGTGTGACGGAGATCTATGAAAGTGTAGACGGGAAAAGCTATCGGCGGTATTTTACTTATTTTACTTCTTCTTTCCGTGTTGAATGAAAAACCCTCTGAGATCGGAGGCACAATATGCTGCGAACTGGAAGCTCCGCAGAGTTTGCTTCTGACAAATGAAGATTCAGCCGTCACCTTTTACTGCCACTCAAATACTACTCACAGACCTATCAGTACCGCTGAGAAGTTTAAATACCGCCGGCAGCGCTCTTTGCGTGACGCTGCCCCTCAGAGCTGGGGATGGCGAAGGTAGACAAATTCGAGATCAGATTCTTAAAAAAGATATGCTTTTATTAAAGAGCAAAGAACAAGATATTTATCCAAATGCATCTTAAGATTAGTTTCAATGACATTAGAAGTGAGACAGCACTGCCGGTGTCTGTCATCATGATAAAGTTACAGATCGCGGAAAACAACTTTATTCTTAATCAATAAGGGGGAGCGGAGCGGGGCCGCACTCTGTCCAGGACTCGGGAGTTAGAAACGCGCTCTATCAGTGGCGCCTGCAGTTTACCCTTCTCGCTGTGCTTGGTTATTCGGTATTATATACCCTTCTTTCTATCGCCTTCTATATCCCTTCATCTTGCCTTTCGCTCTCTCCTTCCTTACTTCCATACTTCATCCTCTTGGCCCCCACATCCTTTATCCAGTCTCCCCGTCCTGTGCCATGCTTTCTTTCCCCTTCATTCTTCCTTCCTCCTCGCCCCTCTCTCTAACACCTCTTTTTATCTCTTTCATCTCCACCTGTTGCTCCTTCCCTTTAGTCTCATCTTTCCCGTCCTTTCCATCGCACAGCTTTCCTTCTACCCTGTCCATTTCTTCTCCCCAAACCACAATCCACTCCTCCATCCCGTTCCTTTCTTACTTCCTCCCTAGGCACTTTCTTTCCTTCCTCTTCTTTTTTCCACATCCCTCTCCCCATCACCTCTTCCTACACTCATGAACTCAAACCTACTCTACCCTCCCCTTCATCATCATTTGAGGGAACAAGCGCACATGCCAGGAGGTGAAGGTTCCTAAAACCTTCAATAAACAGCCCCCTCTCTTTTTAGGTTTCGACCTGGCGAAAAGCTGCGCTAGCAGCGATTCGCGCAGGCGAAATCTCATGTCTTACAGTGTGGCGGGGAATCTGCCCCTCTGTTCCATTGGCTAGCTCCATAAATGGAGGCTAGCCATTGGAACAGAGATCTGTCCGTCAATTGCGGAGCAGATTCGGGGGCGTTCCGGCCATTTTTACTCATCCTGCCCCTTCTGATAACGTCATGTGGCCGTGGGCGGGGTTTATTTTTTTTCTCCTCCATGTTTGTTTTGGCCATTCCGGGGCCGACCGCCGCCGGAGGAAGTCCAGGTCTAGGTGAGTGCTGGCTGTTCCCGCCGCCCCCCCGCCCCCCCTCCCGCTGTCCGTGCTCCGCCCCCCTCCCGCTGTCTGTGACCGACCATCTGTTTGTGTTTTAAGGCCCTGCAATAGCCCGAACATGATACTAGCCTGCTCTAAAACATTGTCATGTATGTTACCCTACCACTTCATATTTTTCTCTCCTCCTTGAGGGGGCGGTCACCTCAAAAATAATGACTCGGAGGAGGACATGAAACAAGCCTAATCTCTTCCTCATCTTCTTTCCCACTCCTTCCGCCTCCTTAGCCCTCCTCTGCCCGTCTTCTCTTCAGTCTGCCAGCCAACTACGCACCTTCCAATTCACTTTCCCTTTAGTATCAGGCCTCTCGCTTCAGCTTCTCTTCCACCCAGCAGAGCCCTGCCACCTCCCGCCTTCGCCCCAAAGCCGTGCCGAGAACCCCACATCACCTTTGCCTCGGTCTCCATCTCTATTCATCATATAAAATATGGTATCGTTCTGTTGCCACAGCAACCGCAACTATCGAATCACAGCTAGGAATCCTCTTCCTTTATAACATGAACCAATAGAAAACCAGCACGGTCTCAGAACCATGGCTTTCTTTTACGGCGCAGAGCTAAATGAGACTACCGGAAGTGACATGTATGATATACTGTATGCCCCGGGTGGCACACATCAGCGGAAGTACACAACTAGGAGTGCAGGAAGGGGCTACCGGAAGCTATTCTCTCGTGACGAAATGTACAGGCCGGGTGGCTTTTGTCAGCGGAAGTTTATTGACCGGCACCGGTGCTAGGGGGTCTTCCAGCTGGCCCAGGCCCGGGTGCCTGCTCGTGATAGAGGCAGGCAGAATTCATCCAATGAAGAGACAAAAGTCCGTTGGGAGACGAAAGGCGGGACTCATAGCAGGTACTTACTGTCCAGGGATACTCTGTCTGGAAGGAAGCAGGCGTCTTGTCCGTGCATTACACATTAACAACGGGAAGCCACGGGCTCCTTCTCCGGACTTAATTGCGACAGGCTCGACCTGGTCACTGACTGTAGGGAGTGGCATGGAGTACTGTCCCCGCCACGGCTAGGGTGTACTTATTAGGGCCAGAGAACAACCCGGTGAGAGTAGCAACGACAGTCATTCTCCGGACCACATGAGGACGCAGTAGAACGTCACATGTGTGCTCTTTCAGAGTGAAAGCCAGTACAGCTTCTGGATTGCTGTTTTTTCAGAGCAGATTATTTCCATTAGAGTACCCATCTGCTGGCGATCCATCCGCTTTTTAATCTGGCCGAGTACAATATACCAGGAATACCACCCTTAAACCAGGGAAAGCATTATGTTAGGGTAAGCATTATTATAAAATGCCACGTGGCTCGGAGTAAAGAGTCTTCTACATATTATCTGTCATCTTTTTAGCCCCGCGGGCGGCTATTTAATGAACCCTATTCTCTCTGCATTGAAGATTTCACACACCTTTACAGCCCTGGTGTTCGCCGAAAGGCTGCGCAGCGCTGCGGGGCTCTGTGTGGGTGTGTGAGGCGGGGCTCACAGTATGTGGGGGGGCTCTGTGTGGGTGTGTGGGGGCTCTGTGTGGGTGTGTGGGGGGGCTCTGTGTGGGTGTGTGGGGGGGCTCTGTGTAGGTGTGTGGGGGGGCTCTGTGTGGGTATGTGTGGGAGGCTCTGTGTGGGTGTGTGTGGGGAGGCTGTGTGTGTGTTTAGGTGGGGCTCTGTGTGGGGGGCTCTCTGTGGGTGTGTGTGTGGCATTTGCGAGATATTGCCATTGTAAATAACAATGCCATTTATTTATCTGTTTTCAAAACCAATACATAAATAAAAATTTTGTCATTTACAATGCCAATAGCTCTAACTTTTGCAAAGGCGAAACCGTTGCATTGTAAATGCTTGTTTTAATATAGTACTTAGCGACTTAGTTGTGGGACTTCATAGTACTTTAAAAGCTGACTGGGTGGTGCTCATTTTATTGACTTAAAAATTAAGGCATAGAATGAAAGAATCTTTTGCTGTATTCAAATCTTTGCTACTGGGCACTAACCCACTGAGCTATATCACTGATGTCCTAGCTTGAAATTTTAGCCAGTGTAGAAGTGCAAGCGTCTTAATTATTTCTGGCAGCATTTTCCTGTTGCCGTTTTTTATACTCGGAGTCAGCTGTGTGGTAGCTAGCATTGTTACGGGCACTGTTATGTGAGAATCTACTGGAATGTGATTTATTTTCAAAATAGACAGAGGAAAGCACTATGCTTAAAAAAGCATGTTTAATGAATTTGAGAGGAACAGGCTGGTGTTGTGGATTGAAATTTGTGCGGCACTATAGAGTGATAGAGAGACATTCTTGTCATGGGAATGTTATTGGAAGGGATATTATTAATGTATTATAACAACATACCTGTATCTTGTACAGGATCAGCAGACCTGCAGCATGTGTTAGCATTTGCGCTTTTAGTATGTCTCTGTTAGAGGCATCTGTTTAAGCAATGCCGGCTCACTGGCCAGGGTGTGGGGGGGGGGGGTGCAAATCATAATATAAAAGTTGATAGTACAACGTGTCTCCAGGGTAACTGAGATCTCCTTTATTCAATCACTACACTTGGTGCATTTCTTCCTTCTTCCTCCCTTCGTTCCTTATTTTTTTTATTCCTGCTCCTTTCATCCCTTCTTTAATTTCTGTCTTTCTTATCCTCAACCCTTCCTTCTGCTTTTCTTTTTCCTTCCTTTCTTCTTTCTAGTCATCCATCACACATTGTTTGCTACCTGTTTCCCTCTATCCCTTCATTTCTTCCTTTCACATTCTTTTTTCCTCCTTTCATCCAGTACTCATTTATTTCCTCACTGCAGACCAGTACTCCCCTTCCTGCCTGCATTTGTTGCTGCCTTCTTTAATATATTTCTTCCTTCGTCCCTTCCTTTCTTTTAAACAGCACAGTACAAGCACATTCTCTTTAAGTGGCAAAGCTGCCTCAAGTACTAAAATGAGCTTCACAAAGCTGCATTTTGATCTTTACACACATTCACTTTTAAGTTGCTATAGGCTCCTCATATTTTATATTATGGTATATTGATTAGTATAGCGCACTAATCACCCAAGAGGGTATCCAGGTGCTTGGGCTGGTGTGCAGGTGTGAGGTACTCGAGGTGCTTATGTGAAGAGCCAGGGCTTCAGCTTCTTGCGGAACTCAAGAAATGAGGAGGTGGCTCTGATGTGTTGAGACTTGTGGATGTGGGTAGACCCAATAATGGAAGTGGGTGGAGCCACTGCAGGTAGTGCGTCGAACCGGGGAAGCGGGTGTGGCCACCCACAAAAATGTGAGCACCTGTACTTAATATTTTACAAATTAAGCACTGGAGTGAACTAATGGGGCTAGACTCAGCCTCCTGCTCTCCTATGTGCCTAGGAGACACCTAGCAAGAGCATCAGGTTTTTGCTCTAACCTAGTTTCCCTAATCACTTTCTTAAATATACTCTGAACCCATTTACTTGCTGTACTTCGCTCTCTTATTATCCCTTCTTGGTCCTTCACTTCTGCTATCTGGTAAAACATGTGCTGGTGTTTTTTATTGTATCTCATGTGTGATATCTATGAGCCTCTCTAATCTAATTCACTTTTTTACATTTTACTGTTAAATGTAAAGCACCCACATAATTCATAGTGCATGAGTGCTATGGAAAGCATTTACTTGTTTTATCATGATTTTGGCATAATGTTATTGTTTACGAATATTCTGAGCCCTTAGAAATTAAAAAAACACATTTTCTACAGGAAAAAAGTGTAGTTAGTCTTTTAAGACACACTAACATAGTGCTCACTGGTACTGAAGGGAACTAATGTGTGCATGGATGTGTTCATTGTGAAAGGATGGCATTCTGTAAATCATGGGGAAGTCAGCCAATGGCTGAAGTGGGCTAATACATTGCCCCTTAATGCATGCTGGAGTGGGTGAAATTTACATGTGAATGACACCCACCACAGACTAATGGGTGACGCCTGGCTGGTTTTAAGCAACTATGTTGTACACATACTTTTAGTCAAATCAAAAGGCTTTAGCTAACATAAAGTCAATCAAGCAGGCATTGATGCAATTCTATTGCCGGAAAGAAAGAAAGAAAGAAAGAAAGAAAGAAAGAAAGAAAGAAAGAAAGAAAGAAAGAAAGAGAAGAGAGGAGAAGGACAGAAAGATGATGGAAGAAACAAGAAGAAGAAGATAAGAGCTGGAAAGGAAAGAAAGAAGAAGACGAAAGAAAAGGAAAGAAGAGTAGCAAAGAAAGAAGGAAAGGAAAGACGGGGGAAACAAAGAAAGAGGAGGAAGGACAGAAAGAAAGAGAAGGAAGGACAAAAGAAGCAGGCAATGCTGAAAGAAGGAGGAAGAAAGAAAGAAAGAAAGAAAGAAGAAAGAAAGAAAGAAAGAAAGAAAGAAAGAAAGAAAGAAAGAAAGAAAGAAAGAAAGAAAGAAAGAAAAAAAGAAAGAAAAAAAATATTAAGAGGAAAAGAAAGAACAAGATAAGAAAATGAAATAGTAAAGAGAGAAGGAAAGAAAGAAGGCAAGAAGGAAAACAGAAAGAAGGTAAGAAAAAAGAAAGAAGGCAAAAAAGGAAGTAAAAAGATAAATGAAAGAAGGCAACAAAGAAAGAAAGAAGGAAAGAAAAAGAAAGAGAGAAGGATGGAAGGAAGGAAATACATCAGAACACAAAGAAGAAGACAAAGAAACAAGTAAAATGAGGAAAACTTAACACAGAACAGTTTAAAATGAACACAATATGGTATGCTGTGAAATAGCTGTAGTCAGAAAAGCAAAACACTCCAAAAACAAATTTGCAACAGCATTGGCAGGAGAAGGGATTTGCTAAAGATGGAATGTGTATAAGAAACGTCCTGCTAGCACATCCGGCTCTAAACACAAATACAGTAATTCGCATACATCACACTAAAGAAATTATAAAGTAAAAACAAAAACACTGGCACGGAAGGAACTAGATTGTGTGCAGGTGTGTTTCTTCTGCAAGAGCAAAGTGCAGTGACTGACAGTGAAGTGAACCAGTGCGTTAAGTAGGCTGACCCACTGCCACATGTTATATGCTGTAGTGGGCGGAAGCTAAATGTCGCAGCAACAGGCCAATAGATGAAGAGAGGTGGCAAAAAAGCGCCTATATGTAAGTATGATATACAGAGTTTAGTAAATTTGAAAGGTCATGGCTAACGCCAGACCTAGAGCTCAACATCCTCAATAGTAGACAATACCTTTAGTATGGTTCCTTGCGGAGCTGAATCTTTTTTTAGAATCACATAATGCTATATATATGTTTTTGGGGTGTTTTTAGCAGTTTTTATAGTGCAAAGTCGACCCAAAGGTATTGGAAAACATGAGCACCAGTTACTTTACACAAGGAAACATTAATTTTTAGGTCTACCCTAGGCAGAGCATGCGCAGTCTCTTAAAGACATTCCATATCTAGACTATGGGCCTTAAGCACCGCCCTTCTTTCTAATTGGCTGCTTTAACTGTCCTTCGTAAATGGCTGCTTTTTATTGGTTAACATGGTCAGTAGTCCCTCTTTTTTTACTTTTGTAACCTCCCATATGGACTGCCCCAGTTACATGTGGCCTTACTCATCATGTTATTTATTACTTTCTATATATATTTATTTATTTATTTAAACATTTGTATAGCGCGGCTGACACCTTGCAGGTTCCTGGCGCTTAGCAAATACTCAAAACTAAGGGGGGGCTGGCGGAGGGGAGCAACTAAGGGTTAGGGATTTTAAGGGAATAGCCAGGTTTTGATATGTTTCCGAAAGGGGAGGAGTTGTGGGATTTGACGGATTTCGAGAGGCATAGTGTTCCACAGCTTAGCCGCTGCGACTCGGAAAGATCTGCCCCCCATCCTGACCTTGTTGTATCTGGGAACAGTTACCAGGCAGGCAGAGGCAGAGCGTAGGGTTCTGGTGGGGACATACCAAGTAAACATGGCCTGCAGAGGTTTGGGTCCAACTCCGTGTAGCGCTTTAAAAACGAGGCAGAGAGTCTTGAACGCCACTCGTTGCCTGAGTGGAAGCCAGTGTAGCTCGGCTAAGGCCGCTGTGGCTGAGGATCTTCTGGTCCAACCAAGAACTAACTTGGCTGCGGCCGACTGAACTCTTTGGAGTCGGTCCAGTAGAGCAACTGGGGACTCAAGTAGCAGCGAGTTGCAGTAGTCCAGGCGGCTGAGAATGGTGCACCTGACTATCTGCTCCCGGGCTTGTTCTGGGAGGAGTGGCATAATTTTGCGCAGGGAACGCAGGAGAGCTGAGCAGGTTCCCACAGTTTTTGCAACTTGAGTTTCTGTGCTCAGTTTATTATTCAGTATGGCCCCAAGGTTGCGGACTGACGTGAGTGGCAAGGGTTTTTCAGGTGTTTCCGGAGGCCAGAAATCGCAGGGGAACTGGCGAGGTATTCGGCTTCCCGCGCAATACAGCACCTCTGTTTTAGAGGAGTTGAACTGCAAGGAGTTCTTATGCAACCACCCAGCCGTCTCCCTTAAGCAGTCATGAAAGGCTGCAAGGGGGATAGAGTCTTCTCCCTCCCAGGAGAGGATGAGCTGGGTGTCATCCGCATAATTAATTGTTTTGAGTCCGTGGGCCTTTATTAACGTGATCAGGGGTTTTAGATACACGTTAAAAAGGATGGGGCTGATGGAGGAGCCCTGGGGGACCCCGTGGGGGACAGGGGAGAAGGTGGATTGAAAAGGGGGGAGGGACACAGCCTGCCTCCTGTCCCGTAGATAGGAGTGGAACCATAGCAAGGCTGTGCCCTCCACCCCAGCCTCACAGAGTCTCTCCAACAGAATCCCATGGTTAACCGTATCAAATGCGGCAGACAGGTCCAGTAGGATCAAGGCTACTGCCTGGCCCCTGTCTGCCCGCATACGAAGGTCCTCCATGGTTGTTAGGACAGCTGTTTCAGTCCCGTGGGCAGGGCGAAAACCAAATTGGAACTCGTCCAGAATTTGATTTTGCTCCAGATGGGCGGAGAGACAGGCGCTTACCCAACGTTCGGCAATCTTTGCCGGGAATGGCAAGAGAGAGATAGGCCGATAATTGGATAAACACTCAGGGTTTAAGGACGGTTTTTTTAATAGCGGGGAGATTAGAGCCTGCTTCCAAGTAGCTGGCACTGATCCGCAATGTAAGGATTGGTTGCAGATTTTACGGAGAGTGACAAAAAGGTCAGAGCAAAAGCTCTTCCAGATTTTTGGGGGCAACGGATCAAGAGGGGAGCCTGAGGTGATCCCGAGCGTCAGCCCCTCAAATTCAGTTTCAGAAATGGGGGGGAACTCCCATAGCTTTTCATTAGGGCGCTGATCTGAGTGTACAACTATAACCCTCGACTGTCCTAGCCCACCTGGTTATATTGCTCCGCTAGTTCTCACTCCGCTAGCTGAGTTCCCTTTCATTATGCAGAAGGAACTGACCAAGATCACGGACCGAGTTAAATCCGGTTCATTGGTGGATCCATGCCCGCCGGAAGTATTTAAGCTAGCTCTCCCGGGCATGGAAGAAGAAGTCTTGCATTTACTGAATACTTCTCTCCACACAGGACAGGTCCCTTTAGCATTTAAGGAGGCTCGATTGATCCCTTTGTTGAAGAAACCTGGTTCGGACACTAAGTGTCTAAAGAACTTCCGTCCTATTTCCCAGTTGCCTTTTCTGGCTAAAGTAATCGAGCAGCATGTGCTGGTATCGCTCTCTAAACATCTTGACAGTAATAACCTGTTGGAGGCCAATCAGGCAGGGTTCCGTGCTAATCATAGCACGGAACTAGTCATGCTATCGATTCTGGATGAATTGAGGAGTCGGGCTGATACTAAAACACCTAGCGCCCTGGTACTATTAGATCTCTCCGCGGCGTTTGACACCGTGTGTCATGAACAACTTTTGTCGCGGTTGAGGTCTTTTGGTATCAGAGGTACAGCCCTGGCTTGGCTTGCATCATTCCTGCAGGGCAGGACACAAAGAGTCCAACTGGGGGACATGCTTTCCACCTCCGCGCCTATTACCTGCGGGGTCCCACAGGGTTCTGCTTTGTCGCCCCTGCTCTTTAACATCTATCTGCAGCCTTTGATTGCCCTCCTGAATAGGATGGACTGTCTAGTCTATAACTACGCTGATGACACCCAGATCATTATCCGGCTTGAGGAAGGGCCAGGAGCGTCTACCAGGCTACAGGACATACTTAAAGCCACGGTTAATTGGATGTCTAAAAACTCCCTAAAAATTAACCCGGAGAAGACGGAAGTGTTGCCCATTTCCATCACGGGCAACCCCTGGAACGAGAGTTTCTGGCCGGTAGAGCTGGGTGTACCACCGAAACCAGCGGTAGCAGTCAAAAGTTTGGGTCTGCACCTGGATGGGAAACTATCCATGGAAAAACAGGTTACGTCTGTAGTAGGAACCTGCATTGGTTTAATGCGGCAACTGAGGAAAATATCGGCACTGCTATCGTTCTCTACCCTGAAACAGGTGGTTTCAGCGACCATCTTGGCCAGATTGGACTATGGAAACTCCCCGTACATAGGGCTACCCCAGCGGTTGCTGGATAAGCTACAGGGGGTTATGAACGACGCGGCCAGGTTGATCTATAAGAAACCCAGGATGACCCACTCATCCCCGCTGATGCAGGAGCTTCATTGGCTCCCAATTCGGCAGAGAGTAGTTTTCAAGGGACTGTGCATAGTGCATAAGACGCTGTACGGAAATGCACCAAAATACCTTAAGTCCAGAATTTCACTCTATACACCGAGCAGGACTTTACGCTCTTCGGATGCTTCTCTTCTATCCCAACCCCGATTTAGACTGGCCACGGTGGGGGGACGTGCTTTCTCTAAAACACTCCCGGCTCTGTGGAATAAATTGACCCCAGATCTAAGGAAGGAGCGCAATTTGTTGACTTTTAGGAAAAAGCTAAAAACTGTTTTATTCAAACAGGCATGGAGCAGCCACTAAGCGCCCACCAAGATCAAGTAAGATGCTCAGCCCCACTGGTTAATTTGGACAACCAGCGCTTAGAGGCCCCGGTGGCTATAACGCGCGATACAAATCAAATAAATAAATAAATAAATCTGGTCACTGGTACAGGCCCTTGCTATGTTAGGGTCGCAAGAAGGAGGGGAGGAATTCAGGTTGTGGATGATGGTTTCAATTTTGTTTTTGAAAAAAGACGCAAGGTTATCACAGAGGGCTTGTGTGGGAGGAGTAGTTATTGTGGCACATTCAGGGTGGGTGAGGTTTTTGAGAATCTGAAAGATACTTTTTGAGCTATTGTTAGCGTTGGTAATTGTGGTACAGAAGTAGTTGGCTTTACTCTGGACCATTGCAGCTTTATATACCTGGAGGTGGTGTTTCCAGAGTGCTTTATTAGTGTCAGAGTAGCCATGTCTCCATTTCCTCTCTGATTGTCTGCAGGCTAGTTTGAGCGTTTTCAGAGAGTCGTTAAACCAGGGAGCTGGAGCTCTGCTCTTAGCCTTACATTGTTTCTGGGGGACGAGGGAGTCTGAAGTAGAGGAAATTATTGAACAGAAGGCTTTATAATTGTTTTCAACCGAGTTAGTGGGGGTGAAACTGTTATCCACATTAAATACAGTGCCAGCCGCTCTGAGTTTATCAAGGGCTTTCCAATCCCTATACAAAAAGTCGGAGGTTGTACAGTGTGGAGGCCTTTTAGCTCTGTCGCAGAAAATGTGGAATTTAATAAGTGCATGATCGGTCCAGCACATGGGCAGGATGTCACACAGCTGTGCTAACTGAGGGGAGGCAAAGATTAAATCCAATTGGTGCCCAGCTGTGTGGGTGGGTTTGTTGACCAATTGTGAGAGTCCTACACCATCACAGGATAGTAGTAGGTTGTTTAGTGCACTGTCCAGGCTTCCATTGGGCCAGAGATTAAAATCTCCTAAAATGATCAGTTTGTGGTGGGAAGTGGCCATGTTGGTAAAAGTGGTGAGCAGCGATTGTTGCTGTTGGGTATTAAAGGCCCCCGGGGGGCGATAGCAGATAATGGCCGTGACGGTGTCTCCATGATGACATTTTATAGAGAGGCCAAGGAGTTCCGTCCCGGCAACTGGGTCAATGTCTAGTGTGCCAACCGACCAGGATGCTCGGAAAATGGCACCCACTCCTCCACCACGGCCCTTAGGCCTGGGGAGATGCAGTATTTTATAATCTTGAGGGCACGCCAGATCGAGATCAATATTGCAGTCAGCAGTGGTCCATGTCTCTGTAAGGAACAGTACGTCAAGGTGATATGTGTCAATGAGCAATTGAATTTCATTGGCGTGTTTGGGTAGTGACCTGACATTGAGTAGGCCACAAGTGAATAGACCCTGGCTGGTGAAGTCATGTAGGGGGTAGGCGGTATCGAGGAATGACAGGTTGCCCTCGTGCGCAAAGTCTCGAAGATGGAAAAGAGACTCGCGGGTTAGTGGTGTAAGAGGGGCAGCAGCTAGCGGTGAAACCAAAGCCAGGGGGGGTGCCACAGGCACGTCCGAGGCGCGGACGAGCGCAGACGAGCTTGCCTTAAGCGCGCCTTCGGCGCGCATTCGTCGCGCCCGCTGCGCTCGTCCGCTGCGCTTCCGGTTGGAACTCATGTTTTATAGTGTGCGAGAGTAGCGAGGAGGGGGCGTGGCCAACCGAGGTGGGCGTGTCCCTCGAGCTGGAGAATGGCGGCAAGACGCGAGATCAGGGCAGAGACAGCAAGTAGTCTGCTTCCCACCGCTGACCAAGGTAATGACAAGAATGTGCAAATTAGGCTTTCTTTAAAAACACAATAGCAGTTTTACAAGAATTAACAAGTTTAAAAAAGGTTGCTCCCGGCTGCTTTGCCTCAGGAGTATTCACAAGTTCTAAATGAAGCGCTAGCGATCAGCGCGGGTTATATACAGTCCTGGGAGGGGGGCGTGGCCAACCGAGGTGGGCGTGTCCCTCGAGCTGGAGAATGGCGGCAAGACGCGAGATCAGGGCAGAGACAGCAAGTAGTCTGCTTCCCACCGCTGACCAAGGTAATGACAAGAATGTGCAAATTAGGCTTTCTTTAAAAACACAATAGCAGTTTTACAAGAATTAACAAGTTTAAAAAAGGTTGCTCCCGGCTGCTTTGCCTCAGGAGTATTCACAAGTTCTAAATGAAGCGCTAGCGATCAGCGCGGGTTATATACAGTCCTGGGAGGGGGGCGTGGCCAACCGAGGTGGGCGTGTCCCTCGAGCTGGAGAATGGCGGCAAGACGCGAGATCAGGGCAGAGACAGCAGGTAGTCTGCTTCCCACCGCTGACCAAGGTAATGACAAGAATGTGCAAATTAGGCTTTCTTAAAAACACAATAGCAGTTTTACAAGAATTAACAAGTTTAAAAAAGGTTGCTCCCGGCTGCTTTGCCTCAGGAGTATTCACAAGTTCTAAATGAAGCGCTAGCGATCAGCGCGGGTTATATACAGTCCTGGGAGGGGGGCGTGGCCAACCGAGGTGGGCGTGTCCCTCGACACGCCCACGAGCACCCTTTTTTTTCTTTTTGCTTGTTTAGGCTCAGGAACTCACTTTTGGGCATGCCTCCTCCCACTCCTCGTTATTCTGAACAGTGGCTCTTCATATTTGCTAATGCTCACTCCCCCTCTTTGGCTGCAGGTGCTTCCTCATCCCTCCTGATTGTTTTATGTCACCAGAAAGCACTTCTAGCACGGCACCTTGCAACGCTGCGCTTTATCTTTAAATATAGTTGCAGCTCCTTTTTTGTATTTACTAAGGGCACCTATTTGGGTGAGTGAGCGTTCCTGCCTCGCTTCAGGCTTCATGAAGCTCAGCAGGTGTGAAGCGGACACCTTGTCGGTAAAAGAATACATGTCGCTGCTGCTTTAATACCCCAGACAGAGCACAGCGCTCGTGTATCCGTGTTCCACCAATCATGTATGCATGTGGTGATTATTCATTTTGGCATACATGATAATAACACTTGAAAAAGCTATAATACAGCACTATGCTGCATCATTTTACACCGCTTAACAATGGCGGTGACTGATTGTTCTTTAACATTGAGTCCTTTGTTAGTGTTCCTCACTTTCAGCCTACATATGCACATTACTATCATCAGGAAATACATTCAACTACCATGGTGGCCAAAGATCCAGGGCCTGCGTGGGACTGGGAAACCGCATATTCCGTCCAGAAATACCAAGTGAGCTTCCTTTTCCTTCTATTCACTGGGACATTATGGTTAGTTTAATTGGCTGCTGTTTGATTCTTGCTGCCTTGCTTGTTTGTGCCATCAATATTATGCAGCTTTTTTTCACATTTCCAGCTTTGACCTACATTGATAGGACCTATTGAAAAATAGATCGCTCTTTGAAGTAGGGCTCTCGGTGAAATCGTACTAAACACTAGAAAGGGGCTCAGAAGTAGATTGTTAAACCGGTTCTCTTTAAAACAAAATGTTTAATTTGCTTGTATGTAATCGGTGCAGCTGTGCATGGCTCTATTGTCTTCTGGATGTTTCTTCAGACAAATCATAGTTTGCTTTTTCATCTGCAGTGCTTTGCATAAAAAATATATGTATTACACATTAAATTTTTCATGTTCATGATGTCCCTGATGAAGGAATTATGCAGAACTAAAAGCTTGTGTCGCAGCGCAGCCTTCCAAGTCTAAGGTGCTAATGAGACGGCAGCTGCAAAGAGCTATTTGGCAGCAACCCTGACTTTGGTGCAGGCTACGTTATACTCAATAAGTTACGATATAAAGCTTCCCTTATTAATCAGGCATAATACATGCTAAATGTGTGGTAAAGTATTAAAATTAACCCTGGGCGAAGAACTACGCTCCGTTCGCGGAGCTCGCGGAGTTTCGGCAACTCCGCGTTCAGCGGAGAACGCGTAGCTGTTGATTACTCCGCGATCCGGTGCGTAGCATACTTCTCGCGCGCTGAATAACATTATCGCGTGCGCGGCAATGGCTTACCTTGGTTCTGCGTTCGCTTTTTCCCGGTCGCGTGTGCCACCATGTTTGTAAACCCTCCCACACAATCCCGTGCGACTGTGCGAACGCGATAACGTCATTTGGATGCGCGATAGCGTCATAAGGACGCGCCAGGATGCTTGTTGGTAAGATCGAGTTGCCGAACACGCAGAAACTGCAATCTTGCACAGAATAACTCGCGAGCATGTTAAAACCATAATAAATTACCATTTTGGTTAGCAAAAAAAGTGAAAAACCCCTTAAAGTTGTACCTTTGGCTGTATTTTTTGGGGGAAGGAATCCTCTTTTTGTTTCTACTCTTTTTTTGAAGAGTAAGGAGGAAGGGCCCTTGAGTTTACAACTTCCTGTTCCTGTCCACCAGGCTCCTCCCAGTGCTTTGTCCATGTGGTGCTCACTTTCATTTGGATTTTGAGCTGGAAGGATCACTTTCTGTGTGTGTTGGCTGCATTACTGCTTTTTCTTGGATTTATTGAGGAATTTTGGATTTGGAATTCTCTTTTTCAAGTAAGTTTGAGTAATGTATGAGTGAGTATGATGTAGACTTGTGTTTGTTTGATTTGAGATTTTTTTTAACTACAGTATTCAATCCTGGATTTAAATTATTGATGGAGGCCTGTACTTTTATGAGGTCCCAACTTGTATTTTTTTTTTTTATTTCATCCAGGCTACATAGAGAGGTACCCATGGGTCCAATCATGTTTCTGTGGTCTGTGTTTAAATTTTTATTTTTTATTCCAGTTTGTAAACAAACATCATGGATGGCATTGGATTATGGTCATTATGCAATAGCAATGTCTGTTGTGGAATTTCTGTTTGTGTAATTTAAATGTTTTTATTTTTTTTAAGCCAATAGCTGACCCTAGTACTCCATGTAGTTAGTGTGTAGGCATGCTTGAGTTCATTGTATTAACTTTCTGTGGTTGGCCTGGCCATGTGTTGGCGGCCATTTTATGTTTCCAGCCACTTTGCTCTTGCCATAGGCCTCCAACCTTGTGGCCTACTCTGCCAGTAGGCCATAGGTACTACTCATAGGGTCATGAAAGTTAATCAAATGTTTTTGTGGTGTACCCTTAATTTTAAAATCATGGATGGCTTGGATTGATTTAGAAAATCTTATTTTTATGTGTGGGGTATTTCAGGTTTTGGGTGTGTTTAACTAATCTGTCAATTTCTGCCATTAGGTAACCCTAGGAATACAGCTTGGGTAGTTTTGGTAACTTCGCACAGTGTGAGAACGTGACCTTACATTTTTTGTCTTGTTCGCGCGCTCAATGTACTTGCTCGGGAACGCGATAACGACGTTTTATTCCATTCGCGCTGCCGAACACGCCGATTTTGCAATCTCGCGAACAATATGTCTCGAGTTGCATAAAAGTTTCTCGAAAATGTTGAATGTGTTTCTTGTGCTACAAAAAGTCCTCATTTCTGTTGTCATTTGGTTGTAGTTTTCTCTTTTTGGAGCATGGTTGGACCACTTCCAGTTTCTGTCCTCTATGTAATGATTTCTTGTTTATGGGTGGGGTGACCAATTTGGGCGGTGGTGTGTCCATTTTGTGAAGCAAAGCATTGTCCCTTTGCCATAGGCATTTATTGTCTGTCTTCTCTTTCTTTTCATGTTGTTGTGGGTGGCCAGGCCATGTGGTGGGGGCCATTTTGTGTGTACTTCCTTTGTGATGATTTTGCCATGTTGTTGTTGGTGGCCAGGCCATTTGGTGGCGGCCATTTTGTGTATGCTTCCTTTGTGATTTTGCCATGTTGTTGTTGGTGGCCAGGCCATGTGGTGGAGGCCATTTTGTGTATACATCCTTTGTGATTTTTCCATGTTGTTGTTGGTGGCCAGGCCCTATGGTGGCGGACATTTTGTGTGTCCTTCCTTTGTGCTTTTGCCATAGGCATCCAAGGTTTTTGACTATTCTGGCAGTAGGGCAGAGGTACTACTACTCATAGCCATAGGTGCATTAAAGTTAATCAACTCTTTTTGTGGTGTATCTTTAATTTGTACATCGTGTATGGCTTTGGATTGCTTCAAATTTTTTTTTTTTATGTGGGTACTTTTCAGCTTTTGGGTGTGTGTAACTAATATGGCACTCCCTGCCAGTAGGTAACCTTAGGAATACAGCTCGCGTACTTTTGGTAACTTCGCACAGTGTGGACACGCGACATTACATTTTTTGTCTTGTTCGCGCGCTCAATGTACTTGCTCGGGAACGCGATAACGACGTTTTATTCCATTCGCGCTGCCGAACACGCCGATTTTGCAATCTCGCGAACAATATGACCCGAGTAGCATAAAAGTTTCTTGAAAATGTTGAATGTGTTTCTTGTGCTACAAAAAGTCCTCATTTATGTTGTCATTTGGTTGTACTTTTCTCTTTTTGGAGCATGGACCACTTCCAGTTTCTGTCCTCTGTGATGATTTCTTGTTTATGGGTGGGGTGACCAATTTGGGCGGTGGTGTGTCCATTTTGTGAAGCAAAGCATTGTCCCTTTGCCATAGGCATTTATTGTCTGTCTTCTCTTTCTTTTCATGTTGTTGTGGATGGCCAGGCCATGTGGTGGCGGCCATTTTGTAGGTACTTCCTTCGTGCATTTATCATTGGCCTCCCAGCTTTTGGTCTGATCTGACAGTAGGCCAGAGTCCCAGAGGTAGTAGTTAGCGGGGGTGCTTTATGTAGCTCTTTCCATTCGGTCTATTCAATTAACATCATTAGGGCATGTGTGTATGGCATTGCATTCCCAAATGTGTTGTCTGGGCAGGGGTGTAGGTAACTTTTTGTGTGTTTAATAATTTTATGCCTTTGGATGTGTTTTTGCGGTGTAGGTTTACAACCTCTTAGCCATGGGGTATTTTATTTTTATTCCTTGCATTAACCTGTCATGTCTAGCAGGCATCCTCCTTTTTCTGTCCATATTATATAGGCCTGCTTGACTTTATTGGTTCTTTCTGGACTTCATGTGGCTGGGAGCTGTGGTGCTGGTAGTATTAGTCTTCTGTTTTGTCTTTTATACATTGGCCTGTGTGTCTTTCAATTGTTAATGTTGGCTTACTGCTTGTTTGACTGATGTTGTTCTGCCTTCTTTGCTTGTAGGTGCACAAAAAAAGACTGAGGAGGTGCTGGTTGTTTCCATCCATCGCCCGTTCTACTGCCAGACGGACGTCCATTAGTTGTACGCCACGTGTGGTGTGTGACTCATCTGACCAGACATCTCTGCAATTTGTGCTGCTGTGTGCTGACATCAGAAGAAGATGGGCCCTAAGAAAGCTACCAGGTCCTCCACCACCAAGAAAGTTGCTGAGAAGAAGGAACAGAAGAAGGAAGTGTCACTTAAGTCTGGTATGGACCCCAAAACCTTTTTTGGGACCCCAAAAGGTACGCCTGCAGCAGCGGTGTCCGGGGTGCAAGCTGGGGCCAGCACATCCGCATTAGTGGGGGCAAGCCACCAACCCAGGGCCAAGCACATGATGAGGGTCGAAGAGGTAGCCAGCCTAATGTTTGGAAGCAGTGATACTGAGCCTGAACTAAACTTATCGCTGTCTCAAAGTAGTACACAATCCACGCAAGATGGAAGTGCTCAACAACCACCGCCAGCAGTAGATGTTCAACAACCACAACCACCGCCCGCAATAGGAGTTGTTCAACCACAACCACTTCCCGCAACAGTTGTTGAACAACCACAACCACCGCCCGCAATTGGAGTTGTTCAACAACAACAACAACCAAATCCCACAATAGTAGTTGATGAAGAACCACAGCCCGCAATAGTACTTCCTGAAGAACAACAACCACCATCTCCGCACGCAATAGTAGTAGTTGTTCCTCCCGAAGTCGGGGCAGTTCAGGAAGTAGAGCCTCATTCCGAGCAAGAAGAAGAGGAAGCCACTTCTGGAGGTGATCTATTGTCTTACAATTCACCAAGGGAAAGGAGGGTTAGTGCATCGAGTTCTTCGCCAAGCATCCCTTCCGATGACCTTGATAAGGATTGGCAGCCACAACTATCTGAGCATTCAAAAGAGAGACATCCCAAGACCAGGCTAGGAAAAAGGAAGTTTCCAGCAAGGCTTGAACTTATGGAGGCCGATGTAGGTGAGCAGGATACTGCTGGTGATAAATACGGGTCTGACACTGTCATCATCACGAGCGTTATTCCTGGTGCAGAGGATGTAGAGACCAACATTTTCACCCTATCCAGAAAGGCTGCCATTAGTGATGAGCAGGTAGCACGCATAACTCCTACACACTCAACACCCAAAGTAACACCAGCTCCCATTTTTTCATCAGCGAAGGCCCGGCAGCATCCGACATCCAGCACAAGCGCCACTTCAACAGAAGGAGGTAGTGGCAGTACTAGGACTGAGCTGTCACATAGGGAAATTCAACAAAAATCCTCCAGTCCATCCGGCATTGGAAGTGGGTCCTCCTCTTCCTATGGCAGGAGACAAAAGTTTACCTCCCCAGTGTGGGACTTCTTTACGGTTCACCCAGGTCAGGAGAACATTGCTGTATGCACCATTTGTCATGTCAATGTTAGTCGTGGTAAGATTGGTACACACTATGGTACTGGAGGCCAAACGACCCATTTGAAAAAAACACACTTAATCAGGTGGGAGAACCACCTTGCAAGCTTAAAAAATGTGAGCACTGGTGTTAGTGGGGATACAGTACTGCAAGGTCCACTCATGGTTGACCGGGAGGTAGAAGAAGAGGGAGACGATGACCTTCTATCGGGGAGTGGTACACAAATGAGCCCTGTCGCCAGCACTGGAGTGGTAAAGTCCACATCCTCCGCATCAGCAACTTCTCAGTGGCACCAGAGTCAGCCGGAGACACCAAGGAGTGCAAAGTCTGCGATGCAAGGTGGTCCGTCTAGCATAACTGAAAGAAATACAAAGCAGCGTACCATTACTCGCATGTTTAGGCAGGAGGGAAAGTACGAGCGGAACCACCCAATAGCACGTTTGTACAATGCGAAACTTGCAAAAATGTTGGCACTGGACCTTCTCCCATTTTCATTTGTTGAGGCTGTGGGATTTCGGGAATTAGTGGCAACCCTCTGCCCAAAATGGAACGTTCCCAGTCGCTACTATTTTGCCAGAGTTGCTGTTCCAGCACTACACCACGACGTGCTGGAATTGATTGGGAAAGCCTTACAACAGAGTGTTGTCCATTGTATCCACCTGACAACAGACATGTGGAGCAGTTGCGATGCTACAGATTACATGTGCATCACCGCACACTGGATCTCTTTTGCAGGTGTTAAAGACAAGTTAACTTCAGGCCTTGACGTTGCTGGGATTTTTAATGATACTCGCAGACATGCAACTGTAGCCATGTTTGCTATGGAGAAAAGTCATACTGCTGAAAACATTTTGTCTGAGTTTAACACCAAGGTCTTTGAATGGCTGCAACCAAGAGGCCTTAAGATTGGTTTTGTTGCCACCGACAATGGCAGTAATGTAGTGAAGGCAATGAGAGAAGGACATTATTTCAGGGTACCCTGTTTGGCACACTGCATTAACTTAGTCGTGCAAGACTTTCTGAAAACTGAAGCCAAAGTCAGCAACATACTGACCATCTGCAGAAGAATATGCACGCATTTTAACCATTCTTTTAAAGCACGGAAGCTGCTACGGGTCATTCAGCGTGAGCATAATTTGCCAGTCAAAGCACTGATCCAGGAGGTCCCAACACGTTGGAACTCTACTTATTTCATGCTTGAGCGTCTCTTTGAGCAGTACATACCACTGAATGCTTATGTCATGTCAAGAAGATTAGGGGATCCTACTGTTAATCTTAAAGCCCTGACCGTTGAGATGTGGCAGTGGGACCTCATTAAATGCTTCACAGAGATGCTACTACCTTTTGAGGTCTTCACACGTGCAGTTAGCAGGGAGGACTGTACTATGGACCAAGCCATCCCATTGTTGTACATGCTTGAGCAACAGCTGAAGGAGGTCTGTGAAACATACGAAGGTGACGAAGAAAAAGTTGATGCATATACCTTGGCCAAGGCCTTAGCCAACCGCTTATCTCTAAACACAAGGCTTCAAATGATTGTGTCAGGTCAACATTACATAACTGTAACAATGTTGGATCCACGGTACAAATTATTTGTCAGCAGTAGCGCAGTAATTCCTTTTTCAGATGGGGATGTTGCCAAGTACAAAACTTCCATAGCTGCGGAAGCTAGTGATTTAGAAACTGAACGGCTGTTACTTAAAGGCCTGCCGGTGCCAGCCCAGGCCAGTCAAAGTACTCCTGAGGCAAGTTCTTCAGAGCATGAGAGCAGTGCGGCTGCTTCCCAGCAGGCACCAACAGTACCAAAAGCAGCACCTACACGATCTGATTCAGCAGACACAACCAAAAGCATAACTGCTTTTTTTCTACAGAAAGGGATGGGTAAGTCTGTTGCTGTTGCAAAGGGGAAAGAGGACCAGCAAAGCCGAGCCCCAATGAACACTGAGCGGATGGTTCAGGCCTATCTGGATGACACAACAGAGGTGTTCATGGAGCAAAGCCCATTGGTCTATTGGTATGAAAGAAGGAGACAGTGGCCAGTGCTGAGCAGGCTGGCGATAAAGTATCTGGCTTGTCCTGTAGCCAGTGTCTCTTCTGAGCGGGTTTTCAGTGCTGCTGGTGCCATTGTGACATCGAAAAGGACTAGTCTCTCCCCCAAAAGCGTGGAGAGGCTGACAATGATAAAAATGAATCAACACTTCATACCACCAGACTATAAAGTACGTGAATCAGAGCAGGATGAAGAAAGCGAGTCCGAAGACATCATCACTACTGGGTTACATGACCTACTTCTGTCCGAACCCCCAGAGTTTGAGGACGAGCTCCTCTTCCCTGACAACTAGGCTTTTAAATTGTTACTTTCTCCCTTCCTTTATTTGTGTTATTTTCTTATTAACAATGGCTTTCTGGTGCAAAACTGCAAATAAAAACCACAACCAAATCCATCCCCACCACTGATTCTTTTTATGTACCTACTGGAGTTGCACGCCTGTGCATTTATTTTCACTGTATCTTTTTATTTACCTACTGGAGTTGCACGCCTGTGCATTTGTTGACTGCACTCCTCAGAGTCTTGCTCCATCTTCTTGACTCCCACTCAAGTCAATACAATTCCATCTTGCCAGCCATACATTTGATGTTGTAGATGGAGTATAGTACAATAATGTAGCCTCTAACAGTCCCTCCATAACAAGTGAACCGTACAGTCATGACTACAGCCATCCTCTATTTCATTTGAAATCTGCAACTCATCACAGTCTTACTCTTAAGGCTACCACCTCTGTATGCAGGCATTCATAGACTACTCTTCAGTGTCAAAACTTGAGCAGGCATCCACAACTGAAGTCAACTTGTTGTGACTCGTCATTACTTTTAAAAGGCTCGGCACTCGGCAGCATCTGTGATCAATCATCTGACAGTGAAAGACAAGAGCAAGACAGGTATATTAAATGAATGATGCAATGCATTGCATTGGATGTTTAGCTGACTCTGAACAAATGTGCATGGAATTGAAGTATACTAGTAACTTCAGACTCACGTGATAGCCAATTTTTCCATGTTATTTAATAATATAAATTATTTACGCACTTGTGTTCCTACTACTACAGGTGCAGTCAGGACTTAATGTATCGTAGTCACTCACTACAGACTGAGTTGCTGTTGCTGTTGGACTAGACGTGCCACACCTGATAATGATGGTGACACCACCATATCTTTGCAAGCTGTCAGGCAGTTGGATCTGAGCTGATTGATGTACGATGTTTCTTGGAGTGGAATACAAGGTAAATACAAATAAGAGGCACAGCACAGTAGACCCAGGCTACTTCATGTGTGTGCACTGTGCAGTGGTAGAGTACAATAGTGGTATGATTGATGACTGAGAATGACGCATTGATTTTGTTGATTAATTTTGAAAACGCTAGGTTGCTTTTTTATGCCCCTTTCTCTGGCTCAGTCAAATTTTTAGGGAAATGCAGTTTGTGTTACGGGCGACCCTGTGTCGGGGCGTGGGTCTGTTCTGTGCTGGCTCCTGTCTTTTCTTGTACTTCTAGATTAATAATGATGTGCAACTAGTAGACTTATACATAACATATTGTATCAAAGCCGCCTCAGTCTGAAAGTCCTCTCTTACGACTACTCCGCTTGTATTTTTTTTTTGATCTTCACTGTATTACAAATACACTTTGTTTAGGTCATTCACATTCTTTTGTATTTGCCTTTTCTTTTCCAATCCACACAGGCTGGACGTTTTTCACCCACTGCTATTATGAGCATCAACTCACCCTTACCACTAATCCTCATCATCAAGCAATTGGATGGCGGGAAACCAAGAATGATATTCAGCGTGTCCTTTTCCTACGTATTCCTTACATTCATTGGCTAGTGGATCATCAACATCATAAATCATCGTCTTCATTGTTTTGCTTTTGTTGTCTCCATGCGTACTGTTTTTCTTTCTCAAACCTTTCCCAAACCCCCGTACCCATCCACTCAACAAACCCTAACCCTCTTCCCCCGGGCTGCGTGGTTTCATTGAGGTGTGATGTTTGTTACATTAAATACACACCAACAATTTGATCACGCGCTTGCTGGGGCAGATGTGGTGAAAGCAACAATAGTGAAATTTCAACAAGGCATGGCCAGGATCTTCTTCTGCTTCCCAACTCAAGCTCTGTGTATAATGCCAAATAATTTACCATTACCATCAAACAACGAATACATCTAATTGGCGTCATTGTTTGGGTTTAAGTTTACAGCATTATGATTTAGAAAAGTTTGACGTTGACGTGAGTAGTACTACAACTACAGTTGAACTTCTTATCTTCTCTTGCACTTATTTTCCAGTCCCAAAAGCATTGTTTTGTTTCAGTTTAGCAGTTGCAATATTGTTTTGGATCAGTGATGTAATGAGTGTACTTCTACCCCCACGTTGTCTATCACGCAAATGACTGCCTCTTTCTTTTTGTCTCAAAATGCTACTGGCAGGGTCTGTCTACTACTACTATCACAGAAGTTCAGAACCACAGATTTTTCTCCATTGTCTTGGGAAACAAATGCAGCCCTTGCAGTGCCACACTTCATCATCAATCATCATCAGCAATCACAGGTAAGATAAGTTTGCTGTGAGGTGTATAACGCAAGACAGACTGGTAGTTCTTCTATACTACAAATATAACTCGGTGAGGGTTGACCTCATCTATCTGTCTGCATGTTAAAGATGTGGCCAATATATTTTTTTATTCGAAAGCACTGTCCGCTGACCTGCATGGCCAATTAAACCTTGCGATGTTGCACAACGTACATTATTTGGTGAAACAGTCCCCCCTCCACCCCCCCAACAAACACAAATGAACTTCAAATGTTTTCTTTTGAAAATAACTTTGTGTCTCATTTATTTTACCATAATATAAAGAAAGATGATACAAAAATAAAATATATATGAAATCTCACCCCACAGCTGTCCCTACCCTCCCCTAACCCCAACCAAATTTCCAAGTTCAATGTAAACCCCAACACCCAATTCCCACCCACCAACAAAAGGATTGAAAAAGGGGCAAACAAACAGGGTCCATCTCAAAGCCGGCGGGCTTTCAAGTGTTTGTCCACAATGAGCTTCACCCGCTCCTCCATTTCATCCTCGAGCCTCGCTACCCTGAGGAGAATCTTTTTTGAAAATCACGGCACTTACACTGGCATGCATGTTGTGGGGTGGCGGCCGATAATGAAAAAATCCGGCGGCGGGCGGCTGCCTGACCACGGCGACGTACTCCTGCAGGCTTGGGGGCCGGGGCATTGGAAGAGGCAGCAGCTGCTGCCGCCGCCTCCTCCTCCTCCTCGGCCTGAGCCACCAGCCGGCGGTAGGCCTCAGCGATGGCCTGCAGTTTCCGCTGCCGGGCCCGGACTGCCAACTCCTTTCTTGTTGGTTTTGAAGGAGTAACTATAAAGAAAGAGACAGAATTGTTGTAATCCAAAATCCCAGCAAATTAATAACACAAAATGTATTCAACACATAGTGACACAGTACAGTAGCACTAGCAAGCAAGCTGAGTACAAAAAATTGTGTTGCATCTACGGCCTATATAATTAATTTGTTGGACTTTTTGGCACGGCATTTTAGCCTGCCCTATTAGCATGGGTGTACTTCAACGGTCACACACATACGAACAACTGTCTTTTTCATATCTCGTTTTATATCATATACTCTGCTTCCAGGAACAGTCTCAAACTAACATTAATTAACAGGGGGCAGCTAGTAGTAAATGTCTAGTAGAGACTATCATTCTTTATATCGCGCAACAAACCTTAGGTGGTTTGTGTTTCACCAGCAACGACCCATACATCCAGTCGTCCCCTCCTTCCCTTGCCTTTGGGTTTGACCAAAACACCGCTGCAGAGACTATACTAGCCACCGATATTGGGTGTGTCTCCCAACCACGCAGGCAGCTGTGTTTTCCCCTTTCCATGCTTCCACAACAACCCATGCATCCGACTGCTATCAGCCACCTGCATTGCTGTTTCCAAAGTATCCTTCTATATTAGATGAATGGTGCTTTTTCCTTGCTCCTTTCATCATACTTAAAACCGATCTCCTTAGTGTTGTTAATCCATCGCGGTCATGTTGTGGATAAGACTTAGTCTGCCACCAACCTTTCACAGCTGAGTTGTAGTCAGATAGAAGAGGCCTGTTATTTTATCAATTCTCGCCGGTGGTAATGCTAAGCATGGTAAATTCGCTAATGACAAATAAAGGTGGCGTCATATACTGTCCAGTAGAACTTCAAGTTCGAGTACAGTAAGGAAGTTTTCCCCTCCCACCAAGTAATGCGGATCACTATTGAATGTAACTTACCATCGCCCACCGCTGTTGGATCCTCCCCCACTGCTGCTGGTGCTGGTGTAGGTGCCTCTGGTCCTCCTGTCCCCTCCGGGATCGCCTCTGCTGACGCTGCGCCGCTGTCCCCGTCGGCACTGGTGGATGGTACCGGTTCTGCACCTATAAAAATAAGTACACCTTTTTAGATGGATGCACAGCCCCCATTGTACTTGTTCACCAAGAATGGAGTTCTGCAAAACAGTTAAGTACAACGTAATCAGTAGTAGTCCACATTGCATAGTACAGCAGAGTCATTTGTTATGGTATGGTACCCAAGCTCATCTCATCTGCTAATCTAGTCCTTGGAAATTTGAACTGAACCATGTAACCTTTGTACATCAATGTATACAGTTTTGCGCATGCTACCTCGCAGCTTGTTGCGCAGTACGAGAAGACGCCTTTGAGGCCACATAATTGTTCAATGCATACACCTGAAGAGGTTGGAAAATAAAAAGGCCCGTATTTACTTTTTTATGTGGATTGTGGAATCGAGTTTGCTTAAAGGTTACACCTTTTTTTAGCATGACTGGAAAAAACTTGCATAAATGTATTTCATACTGTCTAACGTGCACCACTTTTGTCATTATTTTTCGGCAGATGAGAAGATTTCCTTCTACGAAGCAGAGATTTCCAGAGCTTACCAAAAAGAGGCATATGTAACCAGTATACGTTCAATGGTGAGGGGTCTCTGACATTTCCCACATTTCCCTATCGTGCACTATTAGCTGTACAAATGTAGATTACTTTATTCAGCCTTTTTTAACTCTGGATTTTTTCTGGTGGGCCCCTTGACGTATTTCACTGAACAACTTAAAAACATTGATGTTACTTAGTTACTTCTAACAAAATAAAGCTTTTGAAGTACCACATTGACTCTGAAGTATATTTTCAGTGTCTGTTGTCTTGTAGACTTACACGAGTGAGTGAGCAAAAGGGGGTTACTTAGGTTATGGATTGTGTAATAAAAAAGCATTGGGCATCTTGGTATTGGGGTTCAGGAGTGGGATAATTGAATAATTGACCAATGACTGAGCCCATATAGGTTGGGGTTTCAGTGAATTGTGGGTTCCTCAGAGTTCTGTGACTGAGGTGTAAGTAAGGTCCAACCTGCCTATCACCAACATCCAATGTTCTGGTGCATACATAGTTATGTATGTGACTGCATAGAAGAATACCCACAAGAGTAGTAGTGGTATACTAATGTTTACAAAATACTAGACCAACATCTGGATGCATACTTGGTTGGTGTCAATTGGCAAAGCAGAGACATTACAGAGGAAAAAGCATAAGACAGGAGTGGACCCTGTGCCTACAGCTATTCTATCACAGATTTTTTGAAAAGATTAATACCTTAACTAAAGAGTGGGCAACAGGGCAAGCTTACCTACAGACAGTCTAATACTAGTAGTAGCACAGAGAGTCATAGCAGAGGCTCTTTGAAGGAACAGAAAGGCAGGGACAGATACCCAAAATTTTGAAAACATAATGAAAATCAAAAAAGCATTTGTCAAAATATATTTAGGAAGGAAATGTCATTAATCGGTTGGAAAAAAAAGCTCCGTTAGAAAGTTAGGGAAATATCATTGTTCCAAAAGAAAGCACTGTTGGACTTACTGGGGACAGCAGCAGGATCCTCAGTAGAGGAGCTCTGTGCCTGTGGTTCACCCGCCGACTCGGTCCCAGCCTTCTGCTTGCCCCTGGGTTCTGTGGTTCATGTAAGAAATAATAAAGAAAGAGAAAAACATTGAGTGCTGTGAAACATAGACATCATTTCAAAAACCACTGCTAGAACATTAAAAGAAACAAACATTGATCTACCATGACTACTGCCTTGCAGGATTCACTGACTGTATACTTGGAGTAAACAACTCAAATGTTCCATAAACATTCTGCTTGCAGATTACTAAGTAACACAGAGGCAGTAACACCTGAACAACACCACCGATTCAAGAATGGGGTAAGCAATTATCTGTAAGTAGGCATTTCTTTTTTCTTTTTCCCAGCAAAATGCATAGATAGTTCGGCTACTGACAGAATGCTACTGCTGCTAAGCCTACCCACTCACTAAACAAACTACATCAGTTCTATGGAGGGCTGAGGAAGGGGCAGCTCTAGGCTCATGGTGGTCCTGGGCATGGAGCGTAGGTAGGGGGCCCCGGAAGAGGAGGTCGGGGCGGAGCACGGAGGCCAGTGAAGTGGGGGGAGTCAGGGTGTTTGGAAGTGGAACAGAGCCGGAGGCACCAAATCCCTGCAAGGGGCCGCCACGCAAATATGTATCCATCCATCCTCAGAGGATTATTAAATTAAGGATATATATTGATGTGGTGGCCCCTGGCGTTTGGTGGCCCTGTGCAGTTGCACAGCTTGCACATGCGAAAGCCGGCCCTGGCTGAGGTAAAGTAACTTTAGCATTCATTGCCAGAGGAGGATTCATGCAGAAGAGAAGGCCGTGAAAAAAATGATACAATATGCAAACTACGTACAATTATCCATCCACCGCTATTTCACTGACGGACAAAGGAAGGACAAGACTCTATTAATAGCATTAACTAACTTCAGTTCTCTACAATAAAGAAAATATCACATCAATAAACAGCAAAAGCTAGCGCCAAGTTGAAACAACACGCAAGAGTCAGTGAAGAAGAGCAGCACAGACCAGTGTCATACAATTACAGTAGATATAACGGAATACATCGGAAATGTAACTAGGAGCACCACTCATCGCGTTACTTATTCAGCCAAGATTTAGAAAGATACAATAACAATACTTATACTACAATAGAGATATATATATATGTATATATATATATATACATATATATATACATATATATATACATATATATATACAATTATACACACATTTTTTTTTTGGGTAGCCACTCACCAAGACCCACGACCTCGACACCAAGCAGGTCCAAGAGGTCCTGCTCCCGGTCCAAAATGTCTGCCCAGCGGTGGGTCAGCTGATGGTGGGTACGCCGGATACCGGAGCAGCGGAAGACTGCCCGGCGCACCTTCGCCCACCGCCGGAGACGCTCTTCAATCTGGTAGCCGGAGCCGGGCCTGCCGCCTGCTGCCAAGGTCAAGGGGAGGTGGCGCTGGAGAAAAAAGACCAGGGCAGCCAGCTCCTTCTCCCCAAAAAGTTGGCGGGCCGTCACCCCTGAGGGGCGCATTCTGACGCAAGGCAGCCGGGTTTTTTTGGGCACAGGCGCCTTGCCCTTTGAGCCGCCGATGCTGCTGGCGCCCTTCACCATGGTTCTGGGTGGAGGGGAGAAGAAAAGTTCAAGACAAAAAGGTAGGGGAAAGAAGAAGCAAGGTAAAAGAAGGAAGTAAAATAAAACAATAGAAAAGTTGAAAAAAAGTTGTAAAAGTAGAAATAAAATGAAAAATATAAACCTAGGCACAGAGAGAGATAGGTAATAACTAAAGAAAGTTTGAAAAAGTGGGTAAAAAGATCAGGATTGAAGAGATATCAGCTAGATGCTAAAGTAGGCCCAAAACCATAGCCAGAGTGTGAAATCCAAGATGGCTGCGCCCGTCGCGACCACGTGGGTAGGTTCGCGCGATATTTAGCGCGATCACGCACTTTTGTAGTGCGAACGAGAAGATGAGTTCCCGAACATGTCTTGCACAACGCGAACACGTGACTTGTGACCCGGAACAGGAAATAAGGGAACGCAAGCGGGCGGGACAAACCTCTTGGGTAACTTAGCGCGCTAGCCATCCCGAGCATGCAGGCAGCGCCCCGAACACGCGCACCGCGCTCCCGAAGACGAAAAACGGCGCACGAACGGGTCTAGCAAGCAACTACGCATGTCCGCCGAGCTACGCGTAGCTCGCGGAGTGCAAGTGCGTCTTCGCGTAGCTCCGCGGAGTGCGGCTCCGCAAACTACGCCCAGGGTTAATTAAAATGGCTGCAGTTGATTTACGATTGTTTTTGTTTCCGGCGATCTTCAGCTTCATCCATCACTTCCTTTCCACATGCAGTACCCAAATCATCACTCCACTGCAAACAAAAATAAAAAACGTCATTCACAACGCCAATAGCTCTAACTTTAACAAATGTGAGATCAATTGTATTGCAAGTGTTTGTTTTATTTTTTAGTAGGCACAGGAAGATTAAGAGATTTGCCCAGAATCACAAAATGTTGAGCTGACCCCAAGACTTGGAACTGGTTCCCTAGATCCAAATTCCACAGCTCTGGCCATTACGCCACATTCTCTCTATACATATAGTATCATTCTCTTAAGTTAAATGCAGAACACTGTCTTTATCCTGCACAAACACTTCTGCAGACAAAAGACGTGTAGTTCTGAAAAATGGTTTACATTATCATGAAATCAGTAGAAGCAAAACCATCTCAATTCTTTAGTTTATTGCCACACACTTTCAGCCTGAACAAACATTAGCTCTCGACCTGGTTTGGGGCATGCATCTTTCAAATACCAACTTTGTCTCAGAAAAACGAATTGCAAAGCAGCTGATAGACGATTTCTGTTCCTGACGCTGCTCTCTTGAATTGCATCAAGATAGACTTGGATCCCTTCCTTACTGCCTGATGAAATGTGTTTGATGTATGTGGTGCAGCAAAGGTTGCTTGGGCCCTAATGCAAGTGCCTAATATAGCCCCGCTGTGATCTCTGGTTGAGCAGTAAAAACATCCATAATTAGGTGCAGTGGACCGCTCAGGACCCTGGGCCCGGTTTCACTGCACAGATAGATAGCTATGTGTCTGATGCAGTATGACCGGCCATGACTGCAGGGTCTTTTTCAAGAGCTGTTGGATCTCTGAGACACTCTGCTTGATCTAGCTCTCGTGTAGCGCAATAAGCTTAAATCGGAAATTGACAGATTGCTCACTTAAATCCAAATTAGCGTAGAAGCAGCAAGCAATTCTGTGCCCCACATGGGAGTGAGTGGTAAGCACTACATAAATGCTGCAATACAATACAACACAATACAAAACAATACATTGAGTATATTAGTGCTTCCACATCCACAGGCAATGTGCAGCAGTTTCTATGGAAGGTGCATCTTCTATTGCCACACTACTTTTGATTGTCAAACAAAAGCAAACTATAATTATCTTTACTCCACTGGCATGTGAACTATAGAGAAACTGGGAAAGCTGGGGAATCGGACCAGCCCTAAGTATGCACCCTACATGAGTCTGAAGAAGCAATGACACAATAAGTACACCTTATCACCATATAATTATATTTGCTGTTGCTAATTATCCAAATGAAACAGGTGATGGAGCGAGATGCTGAATGAAATTTTGTTCAAACTCGTAAAGTTAAAACTTCCATGAAACTGTAACCGTATTAACAAGCATGAGATGAAAAGTATTAACCAACTTAGTTTTAAAATGCATTTACACACAGAAACATGAGGGACTAACTTATGTGCTCAATGTTGCAATTGCAAGTGCGTGGAAAAATAATAAACTAACCTTGTCTATTGTCTTTGTCAGTATTAAAATGCGGCAGTTTAACTAATGGCATGTGCTTATTTGTGTGCTTATGTTATGTCTTTTCTGTGGCAAAAGCTTGTGGAGAATCCTGTGGCCTAAAAGAAGAAGGTAGATATAAAATGCAGCTTTGTGTGCACAGCTAGGTAACATAAATTAACGGGTTGATAAATAGCAAAGGGGGTGGGTAACAGAATGGGTCTCAATACTCTAATTAATTAATGTTTTGTGTTTGTTTGAATAATAGTTTCTGAGAGAGAGAGAGAGAGGCCTAAGGCCTGTAAAAGATGGCGTTTAGAATCCTGTCCAGAGAAGAGCCTTGCACAGAAGTGGAAACTTTTACCACATCAACAGTTTTGTCAGAAAAATGCAGTTAAATAAGTTGTGCTAAACGTGCTCTTGGAGAGACAGATTCGGGACAGGAAATGGCAAGATTGCCGAGCCAAGGAAGTCAAGAACTGTAACTCGAGTGAAATGTTTCATTTTCGAGAAAGCAAAATGACACGAAAGCAAAGGACAATAGAGCTTAAGAAAAGCTGATCTAGGTTTGAAAAACGGTGATGACGCATTATGAACTGACATAAGTCAACCAATGAGAGTTCTGGATAGCAAAGAAAAGTGAACAATTTTGAGGAGATTAGCTAGTTAGAAAGGTATAAAACCTGGCCCCATGGGCAGGAGGGCGCTTCTCGCTTTCCGATTCCTGAAGGGCGTGACGTGCTGTTGGACTCTTTGGCGCACGTAAGGACAGCAGTCTTTAATGACTATTCTTTTTAGGTGGAGCGAGTTTTAGACAGGGAAATAGAATTTTGAGTATGGAAACTGTTATTTGATTTAATTCATGCTAACTGATTTGCCTTTGAAATGTCAGTCTAATAAGTCTATTCTTTAATAAAATGTTGTTTTCATTTTGCTAATAAAATAAAGATTCTTAATAAAAATGCTCTTTCTTTGAATAATAAAGTAAATAAAAATTAGATTTTGAAATGACAAGCTGGTCTTGTTTATTCATGGTCTAGTTACCATCAGTTGATCCATTTACCTTAGTGACTTAATTAAAATGTTATATGTTTAAAACCATGGTAAGAAATGATAAACTGCAGTTGTATATAAATATGTAAATAGTTTTGTGAATAGTTCTGATTAATTAGGTCACAAGATTCAGTCGCTCAAAAATTGTCTCGTTGGTTTATGGGCCTTGGTAAGTGATTCATGATTAATGGTGAGTATTGTGGAGATAGGTAGCGTTTGTGAGACAGTTTTTCATTAGGAGCGCTGAATCAATAACTTGGTAGCAGAGTTACGGTTACTATGGTAACGGACATGCTACATGGTAATTACATAGTATTAATGACTAAAACATGTTAAGTTTGTCTAGTTGTTATATGTAGTCGATAGGGTTTTTCCAGCAGTGTGAAAATTCCTGGCTTGCCGGCAAAAGTGTAGTGTAACAGGTGAAGTTGCACTGTGCATTTGTTCTGTTTCAAAGTAGTGGTATTGTCATATATCACTAGTGTTGTGGACGTACAGCACAAGTTTAGGGATTTAGGTGTGTAAGGTAGAATGTATAGTGAGGATTGTCTATGAAATCGTAGCTTTCGAGTATAGGGACAGAGAGTAGTAGAATTTATCCAAGCTTGAGTGAAGGGTAAGGAAGCGTCGTCTATCTTACTGGCGAGTGAGGATTTCCATGGTGGGTTAAAGTCCTACCGAGATTTATGTATGCATGCTTAAAGTTTCTTCCGTTTGAATGTGCGTAAATGATTTTGTAATATCCGATCGAGTGAAACTTTGAATTGTCACTTTATGTGCATTCAGAGGGAAACAAGTTCGTTATTACTTGTTAGAAGGGTAGAGTAGCCTTACTTTATCAACGAATTTGAATATTCTGTGAGAATAGCGTCGTCTATTTCACATAAAAGAATACTTGAATAACTGAAAAAGCTATCACTTTATTTTAGCAAAACAGACAAATGGTTTGTTTTTGTGGAGTTAACTGAATTCCATTGAAAAGATTTGTAAAAATGGCGCTGTGAAAATATTTTGTAAAGGAGGTGTCATTGTCAGAGCGGAGCGAGGACAGAGAAGCTGCAGCGGCAGTATACGTCACTAGTGTTGCGCTGTGATTGGCTAGCATACCTCACAGTATTCACGCACTGATTGGCTCATGTGACTAGACAGGCATGCAGCTGATTGGCTTATCCTGTAAAGCAGTAATTCTATTGGTTGAGCAGAATACGGACGAAGCTTAACCTGATTGGCTTGTTGGTGAGTTTCGCACACAGATTGGTTGATTTTACGAAACAATAATTTCCTGGTTGAAAATAGTTACGATCTTTTTCGAAGTAAGCGGAATTGTTTAAAAACATGGATTATTATTACATGAAAGAGGAAAAGAAGCTTTCATGGTTTCAGAAATTGAAAAATATATTGAAACCTGACAAGAAAATTGAAACGCGAGGCAGAAGATTACTTCATAAGTACAAAACACCCGCAGCTTATATGTTAGGTGAATATGGTTATCATACTTGCCTTTGGATGGAGAATTGGATGGAATATACCTAAAATGATGGTGTATTAGCATGGCTGGAAGATGGGTCATTTAACATTAAGGTTTGAAAAACTTAAGAGAAAAAATGATGACTCTTGTACCGAAGCCTAGACCTACTCAATTTGAGGCTTTAGCTGAATGGGAGGATGAGATGTTTGAATTGGAACGAGAAAGTAGAGGTGTAACAAAAGGTACTAGACTAGACATAAATAGGGAAACTCATGAGGATAGAATGCGTCGATGGAGACGTGCAGACATGTGTGATGGTCTGTATCCTGCAAGATTTGGTGAGGCTACTGGTCAAAAGAATGCCCAAAAGAAAAATAATAATGATGAAGAAAATGATTCAGAAGATGCGGTTTTAGAAGAGATTTATATTACAAAACAGAAACCGCCACCTTACCAACCAGTTTGTTCATGGTCTTCCCCGAGAATTCCTCCAGGAACTTCTCCAAGTGCTCCTGTTAGAGAAATTATTGATGAGACACCACCCAGACTAAATTTGAATATTGCAAAAACTCCAGAAAGAGTAGAAACAAGAACTAATTCTAGTATATCAGGAGAAAATAGAAATTATGCTGAACCCCCAGTTCAGAGAAATGAAACCCCAAGAAATGTAATGAGAACAGAAAGATGTGAGGAAATACCAAATACCTCAGAATATTTTCGATGAAAAGATGAATTAATACAGCAGTTAACTAAAAGCATGGAAGCAGTAACAGTACCAGTAACGATTGGACCTGTTCTTCCAGTATTTGATGAAAGGGAAGTTAGACATTAAGCTTTAACTGTTCCATTAAATGCGGAAATTCAGAAAGTGGCTGAAAAATTTTACTCAGATTTATCTGAGATTCACCGAGAGAAAACAATGATGCCTGGTTTAACTTTTAATCAAAGTTTGACAAATAAAACTCCAACTGGTGCAGAATCTGATTCTGGAACTCCAGAAAAGAGCATAAATAAAATAGATTTAACGCATACCCCACAAACCCCGGAATTTAAATTACTTGATGTTGCAAAACTGAAAGCAGATTTGGAGGAATTGATTATTGGCACAATTGGACCTGACAGATTGAAGCTATATCAGGATGATGAATTATTGTTTATTTGTAAACGCATACAATGGAAAACAAAAACCAAGTATGACCAATTAGAGGAAATGACTGCTGAATTAGAAGTTGATTTGAGTAGACAGAAACATTTGCAGAAACATTACATAGTGGATTTCTCTGAAAAAGACATTGAAAACATGAATACCACAGGAAGAATTACTCATATAAAAGATTTAATTGTGTTTCTAAAAAGATTAGGTGAATTAAGTAAATGGAGAGTAAAATGGACACAGAAAAGAGAGGAAGAAAGAAGAGAAAGAGGGGAAGTAGCAAATGAGTTTCCAATGAGAGAAATAGCAGGAGGTGGGTATGTGCATGTTCCATGGACAAGACAGGACATTTTACTGTTTACAAATGATTTTCCTCGGCTGAGAGAAAAACCTGTGGAATGGTATCGACAGGTAGACAGATTTGTTAAGGTTTCAAAAGTTATGTGGATTGATCTTGATGGATTCTTTGACATTGTTGTCCCATCGGATCTTTGGACAGAATGTAAAATTTCTATAGATTGCCCCAAAGAACCTACCAGAGATAGAGTAACAGGTGCTCCTTCAGCAGATGTTATGAATCTGTACGATAAGGTAATTGTGTGGTTGAAAAACAAGATTCCCCCAAAAGAAGTTGATTGGGTTAAAATAGACAGAACAAATCAAGAGCCAAAAGAATCAGTACATTCATTTTATGAAAGATTACTGCTGGTATTTAAACAATACAGTGGTTATGAAAAATTGAGTGAGAAAGATATGAGCCACTTCATATACAGATTTGTTTATGGCTTAAGACCTGAAATTGGTGAAATGATCAGATCTGGAATAGTTGGCTGGCAATCGCTTTTAGTTGATGACATTTTGAGAAAAGCAAAATATTGTAGTGATAAAATAGATGCTAAACAAAAGAAGCTAAAAGAAAAAGCTATTTGGGCACAGGTAAAAGTGGCCGAACAACAAATTGCAACATTAGAAAATAAAAATGTTCATCAGTATCAAGGTAAATTTAAAGGTAATTTTAATAAGCCGAAATTGATGGGAAATATTGAAGAGTTAAAGCAGAAACTCCCATGTTTTAATTGCGGCGAAATTGGACACTGGAAGCGCGAATGTAAAAATCCGCCCAGAAATTTTAAAAATGCATCATTAAATCTACAGATGCAGAATGAGATAAATCAGCAGCAACAGCTACATCAACAGGTAGTGAATCAGCAAAGTCAGATTCCACAACCGCCACTTCCAAACTGTGTGAATGTGCAGAGATACAGTACAGAAACAGGATTCTGCGGAGGTGAACAGGTAAACAGACTGCAAAGAGTGAATGTGTCAAATGTTTCTCAACAATATTGGATGAAAGAAAATGGAGGGAGTGATTCTGAGGATTACTTATGACGGTGCCTGAGAGAGGAAGAAGAGTATGTGCTTGGAGCCACTCTTGAGGTAGATCAGTCTTGTCCATTTGTAAATGGTAAAGTGAATGATGTAGAAATCACTTTTCTAGTGAACACAGGTGCTACCCGTTCTACAGTTAGATCAGTGGAAATAGAAAACCTGCCTCTCTCTGGGGACACAATCCAAGTAATTGGCGTACCAGAAGTAAAACACAGCATTTGACAAGTAACAGGCTAACCAAATATGAGAAAGTTATTCTGGGACCAGATAACGTTTTTATTGCGAGATGTGTGAATTTAAATCCTTCCACATTATTGCCTGATGGTACTGTAACAGAAATCAGAAATCAGAAATGAAAATGATATTGATCATGAATGCTTGGATGTTTTAGAATATTGCACTAAACCTAGGCAGGACATTAAAGATGTCCCATTACCTGAATCAGATTTTGTTTATTTTGTTGATGGTTCATGTTTAAGAACAAATGAAGGTGTTCTGAGCGCAGCATACTCTGTCTGCACAGTTGCAGATGTAGTTGAAGCCTCTTGTCTCAAAGGAATTCGTTCAGCTCAAGTAGCAGAATTGATTGCTTTGATTTGTGCATGTGAAAGAGCAAAAGAGTTAAAAGTTACCATAGTGACTGATAGTCAGTATGGATATGGCGTAGTCCATGACTATGGCCAGCTCTGGTCTCAAACAGGTTATTTAACTTCTGCGGGAACTCCAACTAGGAATGCAAAATTGATCAAAAGATTGATCGATGGTATTCAGCTACCAGAGAAAATTGCTGTCGTGAAATGTACAGCGCATAAAAAAGGAGACTATTACATGACAAAAGGAAATGCATATGCTGATGAAATTGCGAAATTCTGTGCAAAGAATAATATGTCCATTAATCGGGAAAAAGACAATGAACATGTTTTGAACTCACTTATGCTAACATCTGTAGTTGAGACCTGGCAAGGAGTAAAAGATCTACAAGATGAGGCAGATGATGAGGAAAAAGACACATGGTTAAAAGCAGGTTGCAGGCAGCGAGAAGAAGATGAAATTTGGGTTTACAAAGATGACAGACCAGTAATGCCTGATAGCATGATTGCTGACATGGCACGAATGCTTTTTGGTCCAGGACATTTGGGAAGAGATTCAATGATCAGGTTGTTTAGGCAAACATGGTACAATCCAAAATTTAGACTGATTGCAGAATCTTTTTGTCGGAGATGCTTGATCTGCCAGCAGATCAATCCAAACCGAAAAACAGTTGTGAGCATGGGAACCATAGGACGGGAGTGTGGTCCTTTTACCAGATTACAGCTTGATTTCTTTGACATGCCACCCCACAATAAATGGAGATACGTCTTAGTGATAATCTGTCTGTTTTCGAGATGGGTGGAAGCATTCCCAACACGTCACGATGATTCAGTTACTGTGGCGAAATTGCTTTTAAGAGAAATCATATCTAGGTATGGATTTCCGGTGATGGTCGAGACTGATCGTGGCACACATTTTGAAAACAGATTGTTACAATTTGTGAAGCACTGGACATAAAACAAAAGCTACACTGTGCTTACAGACCAGAAGCATCAGGTGTTGTTGAACAAGTGAATGGCACGATAAACAATAGGATAGCTAAAATGTGTCTAGCTAAAGGAATGAAGTGGACAGACGCACTTCCACTTGTTTTGATGTCTTTGATAAGTACTCCAGATAGAAAAATGGGTTTATGTCCACATGAGATACTCATGTGCAGAGTCATGAGACAAGCATTTGTTCCAGTTGACAAACTATTGAGTATTAATGATAGCGTCATATTGGAATACTGCGAGAACTTGTCTGACGTGGCGACTTCTGTGTTCCATCAGGTGGGAACTGAAGTGTTGACAAAAGAAAAGGAACAAGCTCATGATCTCTTACCCGGAGACTGGGTAAGGACAAAAGTACACTGAAGAAGAAACTGCCTAGTACCCAGGTGGCAAAAGGCAAGACAGGTGATACTTGTCACAACAAATGCAGTGAAGTGTAAAGGTTTGAAGAGATGGATTCATGCTAGTCACACCATTCGAGTGCCACCACCTGAAAATCCTGACAAAGGTGACACTACAGCTGATTCAGATTCTGAAGAAGAACCTGAAAGAAATCCAGATCCTGAAGATCGACAAGAAAGTCGACATCTGGAAGATTCAAATGCGAATGAGGCATTGAATGAAGAAATTGAAGAGGTTGTGATACAAGACTCTGAAAATGATGAAGATCTGCTAGAAAAAGAAGCAGAAAAGGAGTCTGAACAAGGAGTGTTTCAAGATCAGGAGAGTATTGAAAAGCAGATTGGAAGCTCTGGAAGAAGGGACGAAAATTCTGAAACTGGTGGATTGGAAGTAATTGAAGAAGAAGAAGAAGACGAATTACCAAGTACCAGCTATAAGGATGATGTTCCTAACAGAGTGAAGCTGCCGAGTAAAGAAGTACCTGAATCTAGAGCTGAAATCACAGACAGTGAAACTGATGAAAGTGATGATGAATCCAAAGTGAAAAGATCAAGGAAAAGAGCTTGGAGAGTGGAGTGTAATCTAACTGAGCCAAAGAAGAAATTATCAAGAAAAGGAGATAATTGGCCAAATGAAAATGAGTGCCTAAAATTCAAATTAGTGGACAGATCAAAGGAGCAAGTTAATGAGGTGTCAAGTCTGAAAAGAGACTCAGATAAGAAAAATCAAGCAGGAAAGAAAATTTAAGTAATTAGCAGTAGGGCAAAGAGGGTGATAAAGCCTAATCAGAAATATAAGTCACCTGAATGGACCTACATTATTATACCACCAGTAGTGGAAGTGAATAGCAGCAGTCAAGAGGATTTAGATGACACAAGTCATAATGATTGAATTTGTTTTGATTCAAGGTTGAAATTTGTTTTTGGCACAAGGCCGAAGAAACTGTGTTAGGTGACACAAGGTCGAAGAAATTGTGTTAGCCGGAAAAACACATTGATGTAAGACGTAAGGTCGAAGAAAAGCTGTTAGAAAGTAGGTTTTTCTTTAAAAAAAAAAAAAAAAAGTAAAAACAGGGGGGTCTATATTTCAAAAATCACTAAATAGATTACTAGATTTATTTTTAATTTTTAATTTTTGATTTTTTTTGTAAGGCTCTTGTTTTTAGAGTAAAGATGCCTTCTACTAATAACAATTCGAGATGTTCTATCTTAAGAAGATGTTGCAAAATGTCTTCTATTTGTGTGATCTTATTCATTTTGGTTTGGTTAATTTTAGCTGTCATTTTTCCTTTTGGAATTGACAAAGAATTGCACAAAACTAATATGACGAGTAAAGTTGTGGCTAAACAAGATAACCATGGTGCAGTAGGCAAAACTAACAGAATCATTGAACACAAGCCAGAGATCCACCAAGATAGATCTGTTGGTGATTTTTCTAGTGATACCTTTTCAAGACTTTTATCTGAATATGTTAAGGTGATGAATGTGAAAGATTGTTACATTTGTGTGAAACTACCTGCTTCTGTTTCGGAAGGGGTAACCTATAATATGCTTCCTCTTACTTATGGCATCACATGTAGTGTAATAGCTAGTTTGTTTTATCGGACAGGTCGTTTAGAGTATTATTACTCTAACTATGACCAGATTTTTGCTAATTTAAAAGTTGACAATAGCCTGAATAAACTGAAACATGCTAAACAGATGAGGGAATTTTTCATAGTAACTAATGAACTTACTTATGAATATGCTTTTAGAAAAAATCTAACATGCAAGTTGAGGTCGGAAAAAAAATCTTTCTTAAACATGGTTGAAGAGAGAAGGGCAATTTACAAACAAAACGAGATGCTGAAACAAACCAAATCTAAGTTTTGGCAGATTGAGGATGAAAAACTCAATGGTAGAACCGAGAATGTTGCTATTCATATAGATAAACCTGTTAGTGGGAAGCTTTGTATTAGAAGAGATAACACATTGTTCGACAATTACTTTGTAGGTGCTAGTCAATGTGAAGATACTTATCAAATCATAGGTGGATGGGGATTCAAAGGTGGAAAAGATCCAATATTTCCTGGAATTTATTTTGTGTGTGGAAGAAAGCTTATTACAATCTCCCAGACCACTGGTATGGGACTTGCTACGTTGGTTTAGTTTTTCCAATTTTTTTTCATGTAGATAGAAATGCAAAAGGTTCATTTGAAATTAGCAATCATCTGAGCAGATTCAGAAGGGAAAGCTTTTCAGAAATTTTGGGTGACATATTTGGTGCAGTAATACCTATGGTGGGTATAACCCTGAATGCAATCAAAATCAGAAAAATGCCTACAATCTTTGATAGGTTGTCAACTGATACTGCTAGTAGAATTCAATGAGTAAATACAGAACTTATTGCCATGAGAACGATGGTAATGCAGAACCGTCTTGCTCTAGACATTCTGCTAGCTAAAGAGGGAGGAGTCTGTGGAATTTTGCATGTCCAACATTGCTGCACTTATATCCCAGACAAGAGCCAAAACATAGAATTGTATATCAAGAATATTACTGAATTACATGCTGAGATCGAACCTATAGAAGATGAAGATTTTTCAGAACGTTTGAGCAAAAGATTTGCAGCAATCAAAAACTGGTTTCAAGAGATTGGTAGTTCAATTTTAGGCAAAATACTGTGTCCTTTATTAGTTATAGTCTTTGTGATACTTTTGTTAAAAAATTGTTGCATGTTACACAAGAGAAAGAAATATCTTAGGGAAAAGAAAAGAATTTACAAACTCAGAAAGGAACAGGTAAAAGAAATAGAATTAGAAGAGTTCCGTAGATCCCAATATGAGAGTTATAAGCAAACAGCAGAATCAAAAGTTTAGAAACACTAATACTGTGAATGTCCAAAACATGTTCAAGGGTTAAAAAAAATTGCTAAAAATTTTGGGTGTAGTTTGGTGATTTTGAAATCACCAGATGAGGGATTTGATGGAGCGAGATGCTGAATAAAATTTCGTTCAAACTCGCAAAATTAAAACTTCCATAAAACTATAACCATATTAACAAGCATGAGATGAAAAGTATTAACAAACTTAGTTTTAAAATGTATTTACACACAGAAACACGAGGGACTAACTTATGTGCTCAGTGTTGCAATTGCAAGTGCGTGGAAAAATAATAAACTAACCTTGTCTATTGTCTTTGTCAGTATTAAAATGTGGCTGTTTAACTAATGGCATGTGCTTATTTGTGTGCTTATGTTATGTCTTTTCTGTGGCAAAAGCTTGTGGAGAATCCTGTGGCCTAAAAGAAGAAGGTAGATATAAAATGCAGCTTTGTGTGCACAGCTAGGTAACATAAATTAACGGGATAATAAATAGCAAAGAGGGTGGGTAACAGAATGGTTCTCAATACTCGAATTAATTAATGTTTTGTGTTTGTTTGAATAATAGTTTCCGAGAGAGAGAGGCCTAAGGCCTGTAAAAGATGGCGTTTATAATCTTGTCCAGAGAAGAGCTTTGCACAGAAGTGGAAACTTTTACCACATCGACAGTTTTGTCAGAAAAATGCAGTTAAATAAGTTGTGCTAAACGTGCTCTTGGGGGACAGATTCAAGGACAGGAAACGGCAAGATTGCCAAGCCAAGGAAGTCACGAACTGTAACTCGAGTGAAATGTTTCATTTTCGAGGAAGCAAAATGACACGAAAGCAAAGGACAATAGAGCTGAAGAAAAGCTCGATCTAGGTTTGAAAAACGGTGATGACACATTATGAACTGACATAAGTCAACCAATGAGAGTTCTGGATGCAAAGAAAAGTGAACAATTTTGAGGAGATTAGCTAGTTAGAAAGGTATAAAACCTGGCCCCATGGGCAGGAGGGCGCTTCTCGCTTTTCGATTCCTGAAGGACGTGACGTGCTGTTGGACTCTTTGGCGCACGTAAGGACAGCAGTCTATAATGACTATTCTTTTTAGGTGGAGCGAGTTTTAGACAGGGAAATAGAATTTTGAGTATGGAAACTGTTATTTGATTTAATTCATGCTAACTGATTTGCCTTTGAAATGTCAGTCTAATAAGTCTATTCTTTAATAAAATGTTGCTTTCATTTTGCTAATAAAATAAAGATTCTTAATAAAAATGCTCTTTCTTTGAATATTAAAGTAAATAAAAATTAGATTTTGAAATGACAAGCTGGTCTTGCTTATTCATGTTCTAGTTACCATCAGTTGATCCATTTACCTTAGTGACTTAATTAAAATGTTATATGTTTAAAACCATGGTAAGTAATGATAAACTGCAGTTGTATATAAATATGTAAATAGTTTTGTGAATAGTTCTGAATAATTAGGTCACTTGATTCAGTCGCTCAAAAATTGTCTCATTGGTTTATGGGCCTTGGTAAGTGATTCATGATTAAAGGTGAGTATTGTGGAGATAGGTAGCGTTTGTGAGACAGTTTTTCATTAGGAGCGCTGGATCACAGGCATTTGTTAAAACATAAACAAATATTCACAGAAAGTGCATGTGCTAAGCAGGAAATTGGTGAAACATTTAACAGATATATCTGATAGAAAACACTTTTGATTGAGTCCTTAACATGGCAAGTTTCATGTTCATATTGCCAATCTGCTCATTTATGAAGAAAGCATAGAAATGGGTTTTGTACTGTTGATAAAATTATCAAAACTCTCCATCACAGAAACAACAAAAATAAACCAAAGTATTTTGATAAGGAAATTGTTCATAGATGCCTGTTTATGAGCCCATTCACCAACTGCACTTTGTAGTATGTTTATTTGTACTACAGTAGAACTATTCATGTAGTATTAAATGCAATGTGCAAATCTACTTGCGGAGACCTCCACACCCACCTCTCCTATATTTCTATGTGGAGTTCTCTGTCCGGTAGCAAATGTAGGTATATGAGTTAGCAGAAAATGTGGGAGAAGCCTGGGGAAATAAATGGAGAAAGGGGATACTTATTCCTAGATGGGAGGGGATTGAGGAGAAGTAATGAGGGGTTTAGGAAGGTTCAAGGAGGGTTTAGGGAGATGTATGCAAATACGAGCACTGACCCAGAAAACAACAAACTCACTACTGTAAGAAATTGGGTTGTAGGTTGAATGGGGGGAGATCCCAGTTCAAGCAACAGCCACAATTTCTGTCAGGGTGAACCACAGAAGTCACTAAATAATAATGTGCTTTACTATCTGGTAGCTTGGCATGAAAAGTAGTCAGGGTTGACTTAGAGGCAATGTGTAAAATTTTTGAGTTTAACTCATTGGATTCATACAGTGTTTGGCTGTACAACTTGGTGGAACCCTAGCCGGCTCTCCGTGTTTTGGTTTAAATTGCAGCGCAATGGGATGAAGCGCGAACAAGACTGCACGCTGATATCGTGACGAATCAGTGTTAACACGGATTAAAATGGCAATATGAAGGAGTGCATCTCTCACCCCCCCAATATTCATTGCATGAACTGTTCGTCTCAAAGTTGGGAGTTTGCACCCATGATGAAAAGGATGAAAAATGTTCAGATAAAATATTAAAAGAATGGTCTGATGTAAGTAAGTGGCTAATGCACAGAGATCACAATGAGTGGCTCAGAAATCGGGTCTCCCATCATGATGGATGTTTATGGACAAGAGCAAATGCAAAAGAAGGAATAATGGACTTTACCATCAAAATGAACTTATTTTATGTACTTTGTAATTTATTATTGATTTCGGGCAGCGCGGGATTAAATCGGGTTCAATTTCCATAAATATCATATTAAGAACGACATGGGATCTCCGGCTTTGATCCAGGGATTGTGTATTTAGAGTAATGTGGGATATTGCATTTTGGGTAATGTAGTCGAGATTACGTGAACAATGTTAAATGTAGAGAGTGAAAAGCAAGAAGTTAGCCCGTTGTTGAGCTTTATTCAGAAGGTGGGAGAAGTAAGTAATCACCTGGCTATGACTAATGAGGGCGTAGCTTGTATATAAACGGTTAGTTCCAGGGAGTGATGCAGTTAATTAAACATGCGGGCCTCGGCAACAGGGCCGGACTGGGAACTGAAAGCAGCCCTGGTAAATTTTGACAGACCAGCCCCTGTCCGACGAGTGGCGAGCGAGCGCAGCGAGCGAGGCCGACCACCACTAGGTGGGTTTGGAGGGGTTCTCCCCCCACGAAAATTTTGAAAAAAGACAGACCAAAATGGTGAATTTTACAGCAAGTTTTTCTTTACATATTCAATTGTATCAACTTTCAAAGCACAGTAAATAGTACATGATGACCTTAAAGAGCACCAGTTTACCCACCCAGTCATATGTACCCATAGTCATTTTTTGAGAGAGCACCAAAATAGACACAAGTAGTGAATCAGAGAGAATTAAGTAAAAGTGAGACCAGTCCCCACATGGTATGTAGCGAGCAAGCCCAGTAAGCAACCACTACTAGGGGGCATTTTGGGGGGTTGTCCCCCCCAAGAACATTTTAGAGATAGACAGGCCAAAACAAAGCATTTTTCAACACATTTTTCATTACATATTAGATTGTATTAACTTTTAAAGCATAGTAAATGATTACCTTATGGAGCACCAGGATACCCAGTTATAAGTCAGAGACATTCCTACAGAGCCTCCAGGTCACTGAGGCCAGAAACTATGGAAATAGCACACATAAGCACACAGGCCAGAAAGCATGAACAATTCCCACAAAGGCACCCAGGCCAGTGGCACTAGAACATTTTTCAGAGTGTGGGTGCTGCCATCAATGTTGTCTGTACATCACTGAAGTCATGGGATTGTGAAAAATTCAAGAATTACACAAATAACAAGGGTAGCAATTCAGCCCTGCCTATTCCGGGACATATACAACTTAAAAGTATATGCCAAACCATTTAAATACACTGCACACAGCACTCTGCCTTATGGAAAGGGCTTGCACTAGTGGTGACATCCTGGTGACATATGTAGTAAAAGGGAATATTTTTAGGCCTGGAAAAAGGGTCCTTTCGCCAGGTCAAAATGGCAGTTTTACAACTGCACAGGAAGACTGCAATGACACGCCCTGGCCTTGACACATGTTTAAATAGGCAACTTACGTGGGTGGCACAATAAGTGTTGCACGACCACTAGCAGCATTTAATTTACAATCCCTGGGTACTTGTAGAGCCACATTTCCAGGGACTTACAAGTAAATTAAATGTGCCCATTCGGTGTAAGCCAATTTTACCACGTTTAAAGGAAAGAGCACAATCACTTTAGCACTGGTTAGCGGTGGTAAGGTTCACTGAGCCCTAAGAGCCAACAAAAATGGCCTCTTTTGATGTAATAAAGCAGATCAAACAGGAATTTAATTTCACGCAGATCAGGCTGCATGGGACTTTACACATCGATTCATCCATGGTAAATGGTAAATCAGTTGTGAAGTGACTTCACAACTGGTTTACTAATTACCGTGGATTGATGAGTTTTGTGTTGTGTACACCGTGTATGAGTTGCGCCAATTTGATGCCCTATTTAGCAGAGGCTCTGACAGCTGACATTGTGCACCACTTGCCTGCTCTGAAAATTAGCCGCAATGTCACGGTGTAAATTTGAGGCAAATCCCCCCTCACAGAGGAGCTGCAGCAACAGCCCAGGATTTCCCACATTCTGTGCGCTCCACCAGTGATGCACCACAAAGCCTTAAGCACCATGAGCAATGGGTTAGCTCCCTGCGGGCCGGCCGCCAGCCACAGACCAGGCCGGCAGCACTGTGGCTGACATACACCTACCAGCCAGCGGCTAAATCCACATCAGGGGTCACACCCACGGCGAGCGAGAGGGCTCAAAAGACCACATGGGGTGGTCATTGTCTGCCCCCCAATGTGGCCTAGAGAGGAGGAGATAGACAGAGAGATAGATAGAAGGGTGGGCGCAAAGGTGCAAGGAATGGATGGGTGGATGTATTGAGGTATGGATGGATGGGTGGCTTGATTGATAGATGGATTAGGTAGGTAGTCATGTAGGAAGATAGATAGACAGATGAAGAGACTCCAGCACCACCAACAAAATGTAACTTTAAATGTGGATAGACACTAACGTTTACATTTAAATGTAGATAGACAGACAGAAAGACAGGCTGACTGACTCCGTATAATACATAGCATGGAAATGACCATATATGCATACAACAGAGTATATTGAAGAAAGAATGTGTGAAATCAATATTAAGGTAGAATCAAAAAAAAGAGGGAGTAAACAAAGTTAAATGGAGTAAAATCAGGTCTCGACAAATCAATGCATAGTAGTGTTACTAGAGAGACAACACAGATCACACGAACTGAGAGGGAGGCACGCAGGACGTCTTTATGGAGGTAACTGGGAAAAGATGCGCTCCTAAACAGTCAGACCCCTGCGTTTAAAAACCGACTAACTGGTGTTTTCCGTGAGCACTTCATTCCAAGCAGTGAGTGTGACTCAAGCAAGACACATCATCACATTTAATTAAGGTCATCAAACATATGCCCTTAAAACTACAACTAGAGTAGTCCTCCTTGTGGCCTGTTTGGCGTGAACGCGTGTGCCTTGAGCACCCGCACCACCCCCAAGGTTTTGGTGAAGCGATAAGAAACAGTGTTTTTGGCATTTTGCTCCGTTTTATGCCTTTTTGTTCTCACTTCTCAGGCCCCATTCAAAGTGAGGATAATGGACTCTGCTTCCTTTGCCCTCACGAAACAACTTCAGCTGTAACTGCTGTGCGTGTCACTCGTCTGGTGATCATCAGACCCAGGTTCTGAGTAGTGTACAGACATGGATGGGCGCAGACTGCCTTGCCTTTGGCGCCCCTTCAGTACTTCAAAATTTAAAACAGGAAGAAATTTGTCCAAGATAAGAGGCTATCTTCCAACTGACTTCCAATTACCACTCACTCCAAATTCCCTCCCCATTCTAAATTCCAAAAATCAACCCACATTCATTCTCACTTTCCCTTTTCCAGTTAGGCAACATTCCAACGACAACTCAACTAAAACCTACAATTAACCATCATAAAAAAGAAGTGGTTTGGCTCTTGTTTATGCACAGATCAAGATTTAGAGCTCAGGCAGGGCTGGACTGGAAGATGTTTAAACCAGCTCCAAACAACAGGGGGTCAGAACTGTAATTGGAATATGCGGCAACGTGCAGGTCATAGGAGCCCGTCCTGCTCTGAAAGCAGCCATCTAGCCTGTAGTCTATTTGGAAAATGACAGTGGTTCTGTGTTCAGCTCAGCCCGGGCTCAGAATGTTATCCTACAGGGCAAGTGTGCTTATGAGCACAGTCTGTTCCCTCTAATCTGAGGGTGTGAGTGGTCACCTATACTGTGCTTTTAATCCGCGCAGTGAGCCTGGGGAAGCGCAAACCACACTGGATGCTCTGACTGATAACCATAAATTACTTCATTAGTCCCTATGTAGTGCAAAGCGGTGATAAAATCTGATAGTGTATTTTTTATCAGCTAAGTAGTGCACAAGGCCTACATAGTTGATTGGGGAAATAGAGAAGTGGCTCCCAGGGACCATTTGTTTGTAGGGATGTGACCAGAAGAGGAAGCTACAGCATATATGTACTGCCAGGGCAGCTTTAGTTGGTGATTCTACATTTAGATATGCAAATAGGGTGAATGTGAACACCTGGAGTGAAACACATTCCTGATTCAGCAGGACAGCATCCCCAAATGCCTTTAATGGAGTCCAAGCTAGTTGCCAGTTTTCAATTAGTAGTGAATACAGTATGGCAACAATCCAAGCCCAAGCCTCATTAGAATGCGCGAATATGAAGCTGCGTCCTGCTCCAAGTCCGACCTCATACCCTAGAGCCAGGAGGCCAGGCCCGCAAGTCAGCCACCACTTCCCCGAACAGTCGCCGGTAGCTTCCTATGGACAGCCTCGAACTCAGAGGGTAGCTTACATCTGTGGATGTGCCTGGAGTCCACAAGAGATAAAAAGAGGCACTCTTTGGTGAAAAGGATGAGGATTTTGGACTGAAATGCCTTACTAAAACCCCACAGTAAGGCCGTGTAAGGTGCAGGGTGCTCTAAAACATGTACAACACCTTTTACCGTAGACTCCCAATGGGAGTTTAATTCAAAAGAAGCCATAATGTTGTTTATTTGGGAGCAAAAAATGCTAATTTGCCATTGCTTGTGGTTCAATTCGCAGACTGCCCATATTTATCCAGTGAGGGGAGGGTTGGGGGGGTTTAGGAGTCAAGTGGCCCGTCTAGTGCTGTCTTGAAGGCACAGTCCGACACCCTACGACCATCTTCACAACCCCCATATGCAGACAGTCCGGTCTCAGCCAGTGGGCCCCACACCCTTCTGCTGTGAACTGTCATCATATTACAGACATAAACATGCTGTAAAATGTGTCCCATCGTTTTACTAGTACATTGAGTTAGCTCAGTGTGTTGAGTGTCTGCGGCAGGAATCTGTGCCTAACCTGCAGATTTCGGACGAGGCCGGCCTTCATTCCCCCAAAATGAGCCCCTGCACTGAGTTGTCTAAGTTCACCCTGTTTTTTTTTTGTTTTTTTTTGTAAATATTTTTTTATTGCAGGAAGTAAATACTATTACAGCATTGGCACCTGTATCTTATTCTAAAACAGTGTAGGCGGTATCTACACAAACTCTATACACGGCCATTCAGCCCACAACCCGGGGGTCGGGCGGCATGTGCCATACTTTTGCAGTGTGTAACCCTCCATTCTCGTAGTACATCACAGGTAGTAGAATAAGTCTCTTCTGCTTTGTCAAAACACCCCGAACAAAGTACCCTCCCTCCCTCCGCCTGTCTCACCCCCCAGAGGAATAAAGTGTTGTTCATCATGATGCATTATTTTAGCGCTTGATGGTCGCGAATGCCGCTCCACTTCCTCTAACCCCCACCCTCCACCCCTCTCGTCATCGGTAGTCTTGTGCCCGATTATCATGTGATATATACGCCGTAGTTCTCCATAGTTGACGCCGTTCGGCAATGGCATGGTATTGGGATCCAGGCTGTCCCTCATCCGTACTGTCTGAGTCAGTATGTGCGTTATGGTCGCGCAGGGCCTGCACTATCGTTTCCCAAGCTTGCGCCGCTTCTAGTGCCCGTTCATCTCGTCGCCACCTTGCCTGCTGGAATCTCAGCGTGCTCTCACTCCCCGCCCACTTGAGTAGTTCATTGCGCCATTTAGTGCCCGACAGACCAACCCGCGCCTTCCAGTGTCTGGTGATTTCCCGTTTGGCCAGTAGCAATCCTAAGTCGATGAATTTGCTAGTAATTTTATTTTTAGGGGTGTGTGGAAACCAGTGTAGAATCCCCACAGCCGCCTCCATTTGCAGCGATCTTCCAGTCACTTCGGTCAGCGTGTCTCCTACAGTCGACCAATAAGAGGTCAGCATAGAACAGGACCACAGCATGTGTAAAAGGTCCGCCTTGGTTGTCCTACATCTAGGGCAGTCTGCCGCCTCCAGGCCGAAGTATTGCTGTAGCTTCTCCGGGGTCAGATAGGCTCTATGCAATACATAGAAGTGGACCAACTGGAATCGTGCATTCCTCGTTCCCTTCCAGATCCTCAGCAGCAGCTGGGACCACGTGGACTCTGGAATTTCCTTCCCTATATCAGTCTCCCATCTGACTTTGAGGACTGTTAGGGGGGTCAACCTCTCATCCACCATTCTGGAGTATAAGCACGACACTGCTTTAATTGTCCCCGCGGACATCATGACATATTGGCATGTCGCTAAGAGCTGTGGTTCCTCGTGACCAGTTCTCCAGTGAGCTTGGAGCGCTCTTGTGACCGCCGCATGGATCAAAAAGTCACCTCGAGGGACGTCGTAGCGGTCCAAAAGTGCCTGGAAGGGCAGCAATGTACCATCCTCGTAGAGGTTACCTACTGTCTGCACACCTATGTCTTCCCAAGCACTCTGTCGAGACCAGTCTCCGCCATGGGGCAATGCAGTGAGCATTCCCAGCGGGATCTCCGGGGCATAGGGTCGCGGTCTGCCCAGTTTGCGATGTACGCGGTTCCAGCAGGAACGTATGGTGCGTTCCTCCTGAGTGAGGTTTCTCAATTCTAGTCTCTGTTGCAGCGCAATATACGATAAAACATGTCTGGGTATGCCACTGCCCCTTGACTCCTCCGGGCCTCGAAACTCACGCGCGACCTCCTGGGTGTAGAACTGTAGCTGGGCTGCTAAATAATACGTCTCAAAGTCAGGTGCTGCCAACCCCACTTCCGCTCTCGGTCTCAGCAAGGTCCGAAGCGCCACTCTACGGCGGCCCGAGCCCCACAGGAACGACACTATCATGGAGTCCAGGCCCTGGAAGATAGATCCGGAAATCCATATCGGGAGTGTCCGGAAGTAGTACAGTAGTCGGGGTAGTGCCACCATCTTTAACAGCGCTATACGCCCTGCCACCGATAGGGGTAGAGTAGACCAAAAGGACATGCTACCCTTGAGTGCCCGGATGCCCCTGGATATATTACCCTCTAGAATGCCAGCAGGGCGATGGTAGACATGCACCCCCAGGTACTTAAAGCAAGCCGGTTCCCATCTTATTTCTCTGTGAATGTCCGGTTGGGGGCTATCTTGGCGGACCGGATATAGGCAGGTCTTAGCCCAATTCACCTGGAGTCCCGATACCTCACCAAAAGTCGTGAGCACCGATTCTGCTCCGGTCAAGGCCGTGCTAGCGTCCTCAAGGAAAAGTAGTAGGTCGTCAGCATATAGGGAGATGTATTGGTGGCCCAACGGAGATTGCAATCCCTTATAGTGGGCCCCTGTACGGATCGAGATAGCTAGCGGCTCTACCGCTAGGGCGAATAGCAACGGGGATAACGAGCAACCTTGTCTCGTGCCCCGTTCTACTGGGTATTGCTGAGATATCAGCGGGCCCGATTTCACTCTGGCCACCGCCGAGGCGTACAGCACTTTGGTCCATCTCAGGAATCCCTCACCCAGACCGAACCTCTCAAGGACCCTGTGGAGATAAATCCATTCTAGGCTGTCGAAGGCCTTCTCCAGGTCTATCGAGAGGATCATAGGATCGGGAGCATCCTCGTGATCTTCCTCCAAGAGTCTAAACAATCGTCGGATGTTCATCGTTGTCTTGCGTTTGGGGATGAAGCCCGCCTGGTCGGTATGTACTAGGGAGCCCATGTGTTCCAGCAGTCGCCCGGCCAGTATGCTGCTCAAGATCTTGTAGTCGACCGTGAGCATTGAGAGCGGTCTATAAGAGGCTGGTTCTGCGCCCTCCCGACCAGGTTTAAGGAGCGGTACCACCAGAGCCTCCCGCATCGAGCTCGGTAGTCGTCCCAAAGACTTCGCCTCTTTGTATACCTGCAGGAGTTTGGGGGCCAGGATGTCTATGTATGCGGAATAAAACTCCACAGGCAGGCCGTCCAGGCCCGGCGTTTTATTACGTGCCATTTTTTTAATCGTGCCTTTGATCTCTCCCAGCTCCACGTCTCGTCCCAGGCCTTTCGCCTGTTCCGAATCTAGAGTGGGGATCGGCAGTTCCCTCAGGAAGGTGTCCGCCGGGGAAGTGTCCGGCGATAACCGACTACGGTATAGCCCCTTGTAGTAGTTCCAGAAGCAATTAAGGATCTCGGGTGGAGTGTAAATCTCCTCATTCTCTTCAGTCCTCATCGCCACAATGGGCGAGGTGCGTTTAGCAGGGTTAGCAAGCCAAGCGAGCAGCGCACTCGATTTGTCACCTTCCGCCAGCGATCTAGTCAGGTAAGTCTTGTAGTCATAGCTACGTAGCCGCTCAACCTCTACCGCCACCGCCTCTTCAGCCGCTAGGATCTGCTGTTGGAGCTCCAGTCGGCCAGGGCGGGAGAGTTCTAGGTCGCGGAGGACTCGATCAGCTCTGGCCAGGACCTCCAGGAGCACGCGGCGCACACCAACCTTTTGCGTTATACAATAGCCTCTAATCACTACCTTAAAGGCGTCCCACTCCGTGGCTCTCTCCGTTGTCGTGCCCTCGTTGATTTCAAAGTATCTCGCGATCCTATCCTCCAGGTCCCCGCGGAACACCTGGTCCTCCAGCAGCTCCGGCCGCAGTTTCCAGGTAGGCACACAAGGGGCCCCTTGGAGCCACCGGAGGTCAATCAATAATGGATTGTGGTCGGAGATCGTCCTCGTCAGATATTCAGACCGCACTGCCGAGGCAGCCACCTCTATCGACCCCAACAGTCCGTCCAACCGCACATGCAATTCGTGCATGCCAGAGAAGTGGGAGTAATCCCGAGTGTGCGGGTGGTGCGCTCGCCAAATGTCCGTCAGTCCCCACTGAGTCTGCCAATTCAATCTACCCTTTGCCATCCCATACGTCGGGGAGTCCGGGAGGGGAGGATGAGATCTATCCAGGGCAACGTCGAGCACCGAATTAAAGTCACCGCCTAGCAGGATGGGTCCCGATAAGTAGCGAGCTAAGGAGCCCGACAGCGTATTTAGGAAGGCGAGTTGGTCCGTGTTAGGCGCGTAAATGCAGCAAATATTCAAATCTCTGCCCCCTAGTTTCCCTGCCAGCGCGACATATCTCCCCTCTGGGTCTATAGTATGATTGTCAACCTGCAAGGGTATCCCCCGCCTTTATCCAGATCAGCGCGCCTCTCGCGTAAGCTGAGTAGGTGGTGCAGTATACCTGTCCTCGCCATCTACGCTGTAGCACAAGTCCCTCAGTTTTGGTGAGATGTGTTTCTTGTAGCAGCGCAATCTGCACTCCTCTGCGCACTAGATAAGCATGGACCTTATGTCGTCTGGACATGGTGTGCAGGCCCCGCACATTCCAGGTGATACATTTCAGATTTGTTAAGTCAGCCATTATCCCATATCGCGTTTTCCTGTCTCTCTGAGCACATCACAGTCATGTGTAAGTTCCCACCGAAACCTGTACCGATGACGAGTCCCCCCCTTATCAACTGTAACTCAACTTGTAAACATGAACCCCCTTCCAACCCCCCAGAACATGTTCCAAATAGTACCATCCAGTCCCCATCCAAACTGTATTCTCCCAAGCCTCCTCTCCTACTAACCTATCGGTAGCCACCGTAGGCGTGCCTTAAGGGCAATGTGGGGGGCCGAGCGTCGACGCGGGGTCCCACTGCTACCCGCATTGCGGCCGAGCTCAACAGCATTAGAGTGTATAGAAAGGAGTCCCCGCGACCCCCCCCGCAAACAATGAATTAACAATTCCCCTTCATGAATCCCATCGTTCCCCCGCATCCGCCCCCTCCCTCAGTCCTCCAACCAGAACCGGCTCACCCGAAAGCTTCATTGTTCATCCAGTAGTCCTTCTGCCGTCTCAGGGGTGACCACCGGGAGCCTCACGCTGTCCGTTTCAGAGCCCTCCGTGTCCGATGGCCCCCACTCTCCCCTGGTTCCGATTGAGCAGTTCCATGGTCTACCTGAGGGCCAGATATGGAAGAGACCATCTCCAGCGCACCACGCCGCTCCGCCGCAGTCTCCACCGTGGAGGGTCGAGTTGTCCTGCCCCTGCGGTGTCTGAACCTCTTAGGTTTCCGCTGTAGTATGTCCTCCATCGTGGCTTGAGATGGGGTTCCGAAGCCATCCTTGCCCGCCCTGTATAATTCCAACCAACTGCATACATCATCTAGGGTGTCAAAGAACTTGGTGGAGTCATCTACAATGATGCGGAGTCGCGCCGGGAATAGTAGGGAGTACTGGATGCCCTCTGCCCGTAGTTCTCGCTTGACAGCCAGGAAGGATGACCGACGTCTCTGCGTCTCGTAGGTATAGTCCGGAAAAATATTTACTCGGCTGTTGTCCACCTGATAAGGGCCCTTCTGTCTGGCAGCCTGCAATAAGAAGTCCCTGTCTCGAAAATGAAGCAACCGCGCCACCACTGGGCGGAGAGGTCAGCCCTGTAGAGGCGGTTTGGCCGGCACTCTATGGGCCCTTCCCAATGTGTAGAAGGGGGACAACCCCTCCTGCGGCACCGTCGTCCGCAGCCAATTTTCCAGGTATGTCACCATGTCCCCCCCTTCAATTTTTTCGGGAAGGCCAACTATGCGAATGTTATTTCTCCTGTTTCGTCCTTCCGCGTCCTCCGCCCGTTTCTCCAGTGCTTCTATGCGGGTTAGAGCGTCCTTCATCGTTGCGTCCAAAGCTTTTTGCGCTGGTTCCAAGTGTCGCATCGACCCCTCAACTTCCTTCACCCTGTTGGACAGCTTGCCATGATCCGCCCGGAGCAGACCCAAGCCCGTCGCAACCTGCGCAATGTCTTCTCGGAGGGCCGATCTGGTCTCCGTGATCGCCAGTAGGATTTTATCCAGTTGCTCCTGAATGTGTGGACCCCCTGGACTTTCCGCGTGCAGTCGCTCTTCGTTGTCCGGCGGTTCTACGTCCGACGCGGTCTGGGTGCCGCCCTTGGGCCCTCTCGGTTTTCCCATGTCGTGCGGTGTTTTCAGCACAGTTGGAGCAGAAGCAGGGGCGAGCAAGGTCGGGTCGATTCCACCGCGGTGCAGCCTCCAGAAGCGGCTCCTCCTCCCAGCTCGTTCCTCCGCGGTCCCTAGGGATCTCCCCGAGGCCACCAGGTCTTCAGGCGGTGGTCAGGTTGTTCGCTCGACAGTGGGCCAGATCAGGGCCCGGGACCATTGGCAAGAGCTCCGCTTGACCACAAACTGCAGGCCAAACGTGCGCACTCAGCTTCTGCAGTGAGGGCAGTCAGGCCCCAGATGAGCGTGGCTCAGGCCCCGGGAGCAGCGAGCCACCACAGTTCTCCGGGGCAGTCTCTCTGTCTCTCGGCCTTTCCTGAAGTCCCCGCAGCCGCGCGGCAACCAGGTCACTCCACAGAGCTCAGCAGTGACCCCCCGTCTGCAAGTCCGGGGTCAGTGCTAGAGCGACGGGCCGCGCCCTTAGACGCCTCACTTCAGCGGTCAATTCGCCTCTGCTTTCCCTACACAACCCCTCCGCTCCGACGGTTGGGCTCACATCAGGGTCCTCCGCTGCTACCGCAGTTCCTCCGGTGGACGCACCTCAGCCCTGCGTCATGGCGCCCAGCGCTGCAGCCACATCGCGGTGGGGGGTCGCAAGGGTGTCCCAGATTTTCCCCGTCGCCACTCCAGCGCTACTCACTTAACTCCAAGCTGGGCGCCAGTGTCCACGCCGCTGGCCTCCGCGACAGCCTCCGCTCGGCGGCGGGCAGATCACTCCGCTCCTCCCCCACTCCGCTCCAACTCAGTGGGTCTCGGCCACAGGGTGTCGGTGTCTCCCCGCGGGGATCGCCAGGGGACAGGTCGCAGGGCGCTGCTTCAGCGTGGAAGGGAACGCTTGGCTCGTCGGGGATTCCGTGTTCCCTGGGGCTCCGGTCGTTCTCAGCTCCGAGGCGATGCAGGAGGAGCCGGCGCCATCTTGGGCTCCGCCTCGCGATCTCCGCTTTTCGTCGTTTCCCCCAGTTCTGAGACCGCCGCGGGTCACTATTTACAGGAGGGGGTGATCAGGTCCCCGAGTGAATTCTTTCGGGGTATAGATGTCCCGGGGACCCCCTCTGCAGCAGGATTAATGAGAGCCCGGCCGTGGAGCTGAGACGCTAGGCGACCTCCGCCATCGGCGCTCAAGCCACGCCCCCGTCTAAGTTCACCCTGTTGCAAACCTTTATAAAGATCATGTCACTGGCCTCACAGACAGACTGATTAAAAAACAAACCTCTGATTCCGGTTTAGATTACTTTAATTTGTTTCAGTAGAGATTAATTTGACCAACTTGAAAAGTTCAAATGGACATGGCTCTGTTCAGAGAATGGGTAATAGAAAGCAATGACTGCATATGAAACAAGACTCTGACCGCGTGAATCTTCAATTTTACCACCAAAGAATAGTTTATATTCTCAAAGCTCTTTGGATTGCATACCACTATTTTCCAAGAGGACACTATGCTATCACCGAACTGTACAATTGGTAATAACAAAACCTGAGGGTTTCTGCCAGAGACGCTAAAGTTACTGGAACAGGTTTTCATTGAGCACAAAGGGAGGAAAAACTATGGCATAGAAACCAGACCAAAATAGACTCTGTACCCTGATACTTATAAAATCTGTTCGCAAACTGGTTGGAAGACCATGAATTAATCTGGATCACTGAACCGTGGCAGCAGATTTTCCCAGCTCTTTGCAGAGCTCAGTCCCGTTATCGGGAATTTATTACAAACATTTATACACAGGCAAGAGCCGAGCCATTTTTCAAGCTAATTATTACCCCAAAAACGTAGAATAGAACACGCAGTTAGAAATCACACTTTTAAAGGGATACAATATCTTATTAGAGAAGACAGTCCCCTCCAAGTGAACATGTCAAAAACAAAATGGCAAAAACAAGATAACTCATCAGTATGATCTGGTGTGTGTGTATAAATGCTGGTATCTATTGTTCTGTTCAATGCAATATGCACAAGAAAAAATAGAAAAACAAGCATCGAACCGGCCTGCTATGTGGGCAAAGTCAAGAAATATACATTCGGGTAGTCAATCATCAAAGAGCATCTCAACAGTACCGATAATGCTCACTGTGTTCCTGAGCACTGGAAAGTGCATGATGCATGATTTCTGTTTGACGCGAGAGATTGGCTTGAGCTTGAACCAAAAGAATTTAAAGTATTGCATATCCGGTCATGGAGGTATGACCGAACCTCAGCCGTCCGCCCTGAGCCTGGTTACCATAGCTGCCAAGGTTTTAGATTGCTATGTGTGACATTTTCATTATTTCAGTGTTACTGTGAGTGACATTTCAACGACTATGAGTGACACTTTCTCTCAAGCTTAAGTCAAGTAATAAAGATGATAGAAGCATATATATATATATATCAGAAATTACACCCATTTCACCAAAGAGAAACTTTAACAAGATATTAATATTACTGCAAAGCAGCGGGTATGGATGGGCACTACCCTAGTCAGTGGTGGCTGTTGACATTTGAAAGTAGTAGGACGATTCAGCACCAGCAGGATTCGGGGTCATGGCTAACTCATACATGCCAATAGACCTGATTCGGGAAGGGGACCCCCAATTTTTCAAGCCAAAAACTACTATTTTAGGAACAGAGACAATATCAACTGCTGTGTTTACAGTAGGCCGGCCAATTGTCATTTGATGGGCCCAGGTAGTTACACCTACAAGCATATATGCATTCTCTGAATATTGTCAGTATTATGAAGTGTCAGGTTGTTCATAAAAGCATCAAACATGGCCCAAATGGTGGTACATGTGAGACACCACTTTTCATCAGCTGGCAAAAATCATTCCACAATTGTGCCTTTCAACACTATTAAGGAGCAAAATAGTTCTGCAAATGGATATACACTGGATATATTTCATTCAAAAGCAAACAATTAGCCCCAGTATAATATATAGCAGTAATAAGAAAGAGGTTGAAACAAATAAAGATGTTGGAGTGTGCGGTACATATCTTACACAGGAGATGATTTATGTTTGTCCAGTCACACGAAGTAAGAAACCTAATTTTCTCTGTTTGTCTGTTGGTGAATATAATTGTGAATTAGTTCAAAACAGGAATGTGAGCACTGGGAGGTTTAGTTATTGTAGAAACAGAAATGCTACTGGCAGTGTTAACTGGGCTCCCAATCTTTCATTTGAGCAGCGCAACAATCATTTTAATTAAATGCTCAGCACATTGGCCCAGCAGCAAATGACAAGCCACATGCAAGAACCCAGGGCATTCAAAGAATTGTTCGGGGAGACTGGGGCTGCATTTAAGCTCTTCTCTTGGCAATGGTTGTCACAAATGTGTACCGAAATACGCTTAACTCTAATAACAATGTACCCTCCCCTCCTACATGCAATCTACCTCACGTTTTTTTTTCCCTGTAGCATTCTGCATACACAAGCACCCAAGAGTAGCAAGAGCCGAAGATAGCCACGCTCCACGCAGTAATCCTGCCATGTTTTATATCTTCAGTCATTTCCACCACCTATCCAATTCTTCTGTTTAAGTAGTAACAGAAACAAAGACATGTAAATAACTGTCTATTGAATGATCTTTAAAGCCAGAGTGACTGGCACGTCAGCAACTCATTCTGCAAAGCAGCAATCCACCTTAGAGTTCGGTCCAGGCTGCCGGCTTCCTCAATGAGTCCTGGCAGGCTGACTCTCAGAGTCCGTTACTACTTTTTGGCCCCGGCCCGGTTTCGTGACCGCAGCCCTGCTCGGCAAGCAGGGAAATGGAAACGCGAAAAACAAACTTTTTATTTACTTAAACAGAAGAATTGGATAGGTGATGGAAATGACTGAAGATATAAAACATGGCAGAATTACTGCGTGGAGGGTGGCTATCTTCGGCTCTTGCTACTCTTGGGTGCTTGTGTATGCAGAATGCTACAGGGAAAAAAAACGTGAGGTAGATTGCATGTAGGAGGGGAGGGTACATTGAAATTAGAGTTAAGCGTATTTCGGTACACATATGTGACAACCATTGCCAAGAGAAGAGCTTAAATGCAGCCCCAGTCTCCCCGAACAATTCTTTGAATGCCCTGGGTTCTTGCATGTGGCCTGTCATTTGCTGCTGGGCCAATGTGCTGAGCATTTAATTAAAATGATTGTTGCGCTGCTCATAAGAAAAGATTGGGAGCCCAGTTAACACTGCCAGTAGCATTTCTGTTTCTACAATAGCTAAACCTCCCAGTGCTCCCATTCCTGTTTTGAACTAGTTCACAATTATATTCACCAACAGACAAACAGAGAAAATTAGGTTTCTTACTTCGTGTGACTGGACAAACATAAATCATCTCCTGTGTAAGATATGTACCGCACACTCCAACATCTTTATTTGTTTCAACCTCTTTCTTACTGCTATATATTATACTGGGGCTAATTGTTTGCTTTTGAATGAAATATATCCAGTGTATAGCTATTTGCAGAACTATTTTGCTCCTTAATGGTGATGAAAGGCGCAATTGTGGAATGATTTTTACCAGCTGATGAAAAGTGGTGTCTCACATGTACCACCATTTGGGCCATGTTTGATGCTTTTATGAACAACCTGACACTTCATAATACTGACAATATTCAGAGAATGCATATATGCTTGTAGGTGTAACTACCTGGGCCCATCAAATACCAATTGGCCGGCCTACTGTAAACACAGCAGTTGATATTGTCTCTGTTCCTAAAATAGTAGTTTTTGGCTTGAAAAATTGGGGGTCCCCTTCCCGAATCAGGTCTATTGGCATGTATGAGTTAGCCATGACCCCGAATCCTGCTGCTGCTGAATCGTCCCACTACTTTCAAATGTCAACAGCCACCACTGACTAGGGACGTGCACATCCATACCCGGTGCTTTGCAGTAATATTAATATCTTGTTAAAGTTTCTCTTTGGTGAAATGAGTGTAATTTCTGATATATATATATATATGCTTCCATCATCTTTATTACTTGACTTAAGCTTGCGAGAAAGTGTCACTCATAGTCGTTGAAATGTCACTCACAGTAACACTGAAATAATGAAAATGTCACACATAGCAATCTAAAACCTTGGCAGCTATGGTAACCAGGCTCAGGGCGGACGGCGGAGGCTCGGTCATACCTCCATGACCGGACATGCAATACTTTAAATTCTTTTGGTTCAAGCTCAAGCCAATCTCTCGCGTCAAACAGAAATCATGCATCATGCAATTTCCAGTGCTCAGGAACACAGTGAGCATTATCGGTACTGTTGAGATGCTCTTTGATGATTGACTACCCGAATGTATATTTCTTGACTTTGCCCACATAGCAGGCCGGTTCGATGCTTGTTTATCTATTTTTTCTTGTGCATATTGCATTGAACATAACAATAGATACCATCAGTTATACACACACACCAGATCATACTGATGAGTTATCTTGTTTTTGCCATTTTGTTTTTGACATGTTTGCTTGGAGGGGACTGTCTTCTCTAATGAAATATATTGTATCCCTTTAAAAGTGTGATTTCTAACTGCGTGTTCTATTCTACGTTTTTGGGGTAATATTTAGCTTGAAAAATGGCTCTGCTCTTGCCGGTGTATAAATGTTTGTAATAAATTCCCGATAACGGGACTGAGCTCTGCAAAGAGCTGGGAAAATCTGCTGCCACGGTTCAGTGATCCAGATTAATTCATGGTCTTCCAACCAGTTTGCGAACAGATTTTATAAGTATCAGGGTACAGAGACTATTTTGGTCTGGTTTCTATGCCATAGTTTTTCCTCCCTTCGTGCTCAATGAAAACCTGTTCCAGTAACTTTAGCGTCTCTGGCAGAAACCCTCAGGTTTTGTTGTTACCAATTGTACAGTTCGGTGATAGCATAGTGTCCTCTTGGAAAATAGTGGTATGCAATCCAAAGAGCTTTGAGAATATAAAATATTCTTTGTTGGTAAAATTGAAGATTCACGCTGTCAGGGTCTTGTTTCATATGCAGTCATTGCTTTCTATTACCCATTCTCTGAACAGAGCCATGTCCATTTGAACTTTTAGAGTTGGTCAAATTAATCTCTACTGAAACAAATTAAGAAAATCTAAACCAGAATCAGAGGGAACCTGTCCCCACATGCTCAAACAACATGCTCTCATTCAGTGGCGTCACTAGGGGGGTACGGGGGGTGCGGACCGCACCGGGTGTCACCCCATCTGGGGGTGACACCAATCTACAAAGTAAACACTGACTACGACGGACAGACTACCGAAGCGAGCGCACCAGTCACACCACCCCGGCCTGATCGCACGTCGTGTGCCTGTCGGGTCACAGTCAGTCACACAAACCAGGCCAGGGAAGGGTTTGCATTGCAATTCTGTGTGACGATTCGAAACCGAAGCCGAACCGAACCCAGTTGCATTACCAAATACCAGGCAGGCAATAGCATGAGCAGCGTTGTTGTTTGTTTCAGTTAATTTCCATTCCCAGCAGCAGTTTGGGTCCCAGGGCCGTCAATCTTAGCCTACTAACAAATTACGTGACGGCCCTGGGACAGGACAGCCCCCGCGCGCTGTGCGCAGTGTGCAACCTTAGCTCTGACGCGTCACCGCGGTCACGCGCCCGCCAGGGAGAGTGCGTGCGCGGTGGTGCGTCGTGTCATGATGAAAGAACAATTAAATACGACGACACGACATCAGAGAGACCGTCGGGCCCGACTCGTCTCGCACTATCTTTTGCTGTGTCTCTCGAGTCGACTCTCCCTGCCCTGACCCTTCAAATTTGGAACGGTGAGACGAGACTGCTGTTGTCACAGAAATAGTATCATTTTAATTTATATATATGAATAATACTGTAACTGTCTGACTGCATAGTACTACTAGTAAGTTAAAAATGTGGCAGCGCAGTGGCACACAATGAAAATAAACACGGCCCCCCCGCCCTGAGAGGGCCCTCTTCGGGCGGGTCACGGGTGCACCACCAGCCAGGCTCAAGCTGGCTTTCTTCTAGTATGCCCAGCCCACCACCACACATGCCCTTGTCGAGGCAGCCCGGCCCCAGCCCATCCCACCCTCCAGCGCTTCCAGTGCCTGCTTTATTGCCAAATTTGCAAAGTCATTCATTGCATATTATATCCATCCAGTCGGCCGGTTTCGAGGATTTAACCCTTCAAAGGCAGGGATGGGTTTTTAATGAGCTGCTGGCTGCGTGCCTGCCTATTAGGGTCTCGGGAAAGGTTGGAAGCAGCGGACAGTATTGCAGGTGTGTTAATAGACACAATTCAATCTGTGAATACAGTGATTATTATTTGACAGGCACTGTTGTGCAGGCCTCGAGTGGGAACATACAATTTCATGTCTTTTTTTGGATATATAATACCAACCAAGGCCAAGAGCTCTGCCTAGAAGTTAGAACCGAGCATGACGCCGGCCGCAGCTGCTGGACAATGACAGCCTGCTCCTGCTGCAGTGCTGCCTGATCGCGCCGACACCGGCAGTGACGCACGCCATAATTCTATTAGGCATTGAAAGGCTCGTACCTCCATCTCTAAAACACGGATCCCTGTGCGTCCTGAGACAGTCCAACCCCTGTACTGAGTCGAGAACAAAGGAGCAAGGTGACAGACGATCTCCATAGGAAAATACCCCTTGTTCAGGCCTCAGTGCGTGAAAATGGAAATATTGAATTGCAGGCACAGGGCACTCACTAGAGTACCTGAGAAGTGCCGGTGCTCTCCCATTAAATATATGTTACAGCAGTGCTGCTGAGAGGTGCAGATACTCTACCCTTCACATTAAGGAAGTGCAGGCACGCAGTACCGGGCAGTATCTTCCCATTTAAAGCACTTCCTGACTCTAACCACTTCACCGAGCCCCTAGAGAAGACTCCACCGAGTCCATCCCCCTGCCTTCTATTTATTCCCTGCGTAGCATGCCCCCCAGAGATGACCTCTGCCTTCTACTCTCGGCACAGCACTGCCCAGAAAAGAAGACGCCTTGCCTTCTACTGCCTGCATAGAGTCCCCCCCCAGAGATGACCTCTTGCCATCTACGCCTTGCATGGCATGGTGTGCCCAATGGGGGTGATGCTCTACAGAAAGACTATCAGATTTTGTGCACTTGATCCTCTTCAGATTAACGCAGTGGGCGTGCGTGGAGAAATATACCTGGCTGGGTGGGAATATAACGATGCTCTCCAGTTGACAAAAAGGGCACCTTGGCACTGGCAGATCTTTCGAGTGAGTGTTGCCTGCGCGGTAATGGCATTTTGTTTGCTTTGATACTTGCACAAATGCCACCATTGCCTACGAACGTAACGTTTGTTCTTGTGCTCGAGTGTCTACCATATATTGCAGTATTATACGTACCTCTTCTAATTATACTTTGTTTTCTCTAGAGCAGACTTCTCTTTAAAATAGTTTATTGCAGGGGATTAGACTGTAGACACCTGGCGCAGAGAGATCTTTGTTTACCCAACAAATTCCAAAGCATGGTAGCTGTAAGATAACTTTGGTAGTGAATACACTTGCTGGCGAGATCTGTGTGCAGTCTAGTTACAGGCCGGCCTCACTAATACAAAATATAAAGAGACAGAGTTAAATGTGATGTCCCAGCTGCAAAGTGAAGCACGCACCATGCAGGTCACAGATTTGTATTTTATATAAGAAGCTCAGTTAGTTACTGCTTTCATTGCAGACATTCTTGAGTGAGATAGGTCTCAGGTTACCACCTTGTAATATACCTGCTTAATGAATTATGAACCATCTTTAAGGAATTGCATGGATGGTAACTGCAAGGTATAAGTTTAGAAACAGTGCTTTTTGCTCAGTATTTCATTATTCAAATGTTTTACAAAAGTGTTCCTTTAGTAATAAAGAGACACATTAGTAGTAATTGCTTTTATACACTTTTTTTAGTTTAATTACTCATGTAGATAATTCATCTAGCATTCAGTCAGTGGATGTGAAGCTCTTACATTCAGGGATTGGAAAATTCAAAACCTGCCTTCAGTCATCTTTTAAGGACTTGTGTAACCTGCACACATGACATGTCACTTTTTCCTCCTGTAATGCACCGTGTGCAACCTCATGTATTTTGTTTGCTCACAATTGTCACTTTTGCCTCTTGTAACTTAACGTTTGCTTTTGTAATTTGTTCACTTGTAATTTTCTCCTTATGTTTCATTACTGTTCCTATTGTGAAGCGCTCTGACGCCTTTGGGTAAAGTCTGCGCTATATAAAAACGCATAAATAAATAGAAGACCAGAAGACCCTGTCCGGCCCGCCCTTCCAGCCTCCTAGGCTAGTCCTGACCCGGGCGGTGCATTGTGCTTGCAGTTGCACCCGGCCGGCTGCATGATTCATTGCTCAAGGCAGGCAGGGAGCAGGCCAGGCCTTTCCTTGAACTCGCCGTCACTTCACTTGCAGATGGTTCACTTCACAGTTAGTTCACTTCATACGTATACTATGAAGTGAACTGCTTAAGTTTGGCTGAAATATGCCTGCTTTGCTGGCCGGTCTTCATCCTGCTGCCTTATTCTCCATCCTGGCAGTGGCAGCTTTGAAAGATGAGAGAGGGACAGAAAAAAAAGGTAGAGAAGGAGAGGTGTAGTAAGAAAGAAGTAAGACCGTGAGAGAGGTGAAGGGAAGAGTGGTAATTTTTAGGACAACACTCTGGAAATTGTTCCGACCAGCGCCACTGGCCTGTTTAATGTTAACATAAATTAAAAAAGACAGTAACATATTTTCTATGTAACTCTTAGTTCTTAACTTCTTCCAATCTTTTACCTCCGACCTTGTTGAATTAAATATTTCTTCTATGGCCTTTATAAATATAGGAACTAAATTTACAAACGTTACTAAGGATTCTGTATGGTCCCGTTATTTGCCATCTGTGTCCACTGGCGGACTCGGAACGGAGGAGGTCCATGCGGTAAGTCGTGAGGGGGTGACACCATGAGTTACCCGCACCGGGTGACACCAACCCTAGTGACGCCACTGCTCTCATTTGTTTTTTAATCAGTCTGTCTGTGAGGCCAGTGACATGATCTTTATAAAGGTTTGCAACAGGGTGAACTTAGACAACTCAGTGCAGGGGCTCATTTTGGGGGAATGAAGGCCGGCCTCGTCCGAAATCCGCAGGTTAGGCACAGATTCCTGCTGCAGACACTCAACACACTGAGCTATCTCAATGTACTAGTAAAACGATGGGACACATTTTACAGCATGTTTATGTCTGTAATATGATGACAGTTCACAGCAGAAGGGTGTGGGGCCCACTGGCTGAGACCGGACTGTCTGCATATGGGGGTTGTGAAGATGGTCGTAGGGTGTCGGACTGTGCCTTTAAGAAAGCACTAGACGGGCCACTTGACTCCTAAACCCCCCCAACCCTCCCCTCACTGGATAAATATGGGCACTCTGCGAATTGAACCACAAGCAATGGCAAATTAGCATTTTTTGCTCCCAAATAAACAACATTATGGCTTCTTTTGAATTAAACTCCCATTGGGAGTCTACGGTAAAAGGTGTTGTACATGTTTTAGAGCACCCTGCACCTTACACGGCCTTACTGTGGGGTTTTAGTAAGGCATTTCAGTCCAAAATCCTCATCCTTTTCACCAAAGAGTGCCTCTTTTTATCTCTTGTGGACTCCAGGCACATCCACAGATGTAAGCTACCCTCTGAGTTCGAGGCTGTCCATAGGAAGCTACCGGCGACTGTTCGGGGAAGTGGTGGCTGCACTGGCGGGCCTGGCCTCCTGGCTCTAGGGTATGAGGTCGGACTTGGAGCAGGACGCAGATTCGTATTCGCTCATTCTAATGAGGCTTGGGCTTGGATTGTTGCCATACTGTACTCACTACTAATTTACTAATTGAAAACTGGCAACTAGCTTGGACTCCATTAAAGGCATTTGGGGATGCTTTCCTGCTGAATCAGGAATGTGTTTCACTCCAGGTGTTCACATTCACCCTATTTGCATATCTAAATGTAGAATCACCAACTAAAGCTGCCCTGGCAGTACATATATGCTGTAGCTTCCCCTTCTGGTCACATCCCTACAAACAAATGGTCCCTGGGAGCCACTTCTCTATTTCCCCAATCAACTATGTAGGCCTTGTGCACTACTTAGCTGATAAAAAATACACTATAAGATTTTATCACCGCTTTGCACTACATAGGGACTAATGAAGTAATTTATGGCTATCAGTCAGAGCATCCAGTGTGGTTTGCGCTTCCCCAGGCTCACTGCGCGGATTAAAAGCACAGTATAGGTGACCACTCACACCCTCAGATTAGAGGGAACTGACTGTGCTCGTAAGCACACTTCGCCTGTAGGATAACATTCTGAGCCCGGGCTGAGCTGAAGACAGAACCACTGTCATTTTCCAAATAGACTACAGGCTAGATGGCTGCTTTCAAAGCAGGATGGGCTCCTATGACCTGCACATAGCCGCATATTCCAATTACAGTTGTGACCCCCTGTTGTTTGGAGCTGGTTTAAACATCTTCCAGTCCAGCCCTGCCTGAGCTCTAAATCTTGATCTGTGCATAAACAAGAGCCAAACCACTTCATTTTTATGATGAGAATTTTAGGTTTAAGTTGAGTTGTCGTTGGATTGTTGCCTAACTGGAAAAGGGAAAGTGAGAACGAATATGGGTTGATTTTTGGAATTTAGAATGGGGAGGGAATTTGGGGTGAGTGGTAATTGGAAGTCAGTTGGAAGATAGCCTCTTATCTTGCACAAATTTCTTCCTGTTTTAAATTTTGAAGTACTGAAGGGGCGCCAAAGGCAAGGCTGTCTGCGTACATCCATGTCTGTACACTACTCAGAACCTGGGTCTGATGATCACCAGACGAGTGACATGCACAGCAGTTACAGCTGAAGTTGTTTCGTGAGGGCAAAGGAAGCAGAGTCCATTATCCTCACTTTGAATGGGGCCTGAGAAGTGAGAACAAAAAGGGATAAAACGGAGCGAAATGCCAAAAACACAATTTCTTATCGCTTTACCAAAACCCTGGGGGTGGTGCGGGTGCTCAAGGCACACGCGTTCACGCCAAACAGGCCACAAGGAGGACTACTCTAGTTGTAGTTTTAAGGGCATATGTTTGATGACCTTAATTAAATGTGATGATGTGTCTTGCTTGAGTCACACTCACAGCTTGGAATGAAGTGCTCACGGAAAACACCAGTTAGTCGTTTTTTAAACGCAGGGGTCTGACTGTTTAGGAGCGCATCTTTTCCCAGTTACCTCCATAAAGACGTCCTGCGTGCCTCCCTCTCTGTTCGTGTGATCTGTGTTGTCTCTCTAGTAACACTACTATGCATTGATTTGTCGAGACCTGATTTTACTCTGTTTAACTTTGTTTACTCCCTCTTTTTTTTGATTCTACCTTAATATTGATTTCACACATTCTTTCTTCAATATACTCTGTTGTCTGCATATAAGGTCATTTCCATGCTATGTATTATACGGAGTCAGTCAGCCTGTCTTTCTGTCTGTCTATCTACATTTAAATGTAAACGTTAGTGTCTATCCACATTTAAAGTTACATTTTATTGGTGGTGCTGGAGTCTCTTCATATGTCTATTTATCTTCCTACATGACTACCTACCTAATCCATCTATCAATCAAGCCACCCATCCATCCATACCTCAATACATCCACCCATCCATTCCTTGCACCTTTGCGCCCACCCTTCTATCTATCTCTCTGTCTATCTCCTCCTCTCTAGGCCACATTGGGGGGCAGACAATGACCACCCCATGTGGTCTTTTGAGCCCTCTCGCTCGCCGTGGGTGTGACCCCTGATGTGGATTTAGCCGCTGGCTGGTAGGTGTATGTCAGCCACAGTGCGGCCGGCCTGGTCTGTGGGTGGCGGCCGGCCCGCAGGGAGCTAACCCATTGCTCATGGTGCTTAAGGCTTTGTGGGGCATCACTGGTGGAGCGCACAGAATGTGGGAAATCCTGGGCTGTTGCTGCAGCTCCTCTGTGAGGGGGGATTTGCCTCAAATTTACACCGTGACATTGCGGCTAATTTTCAGAGCAGGCAAGTGGTGCACAATGTCAGCTGTCAGAGCCTCTGCTAAATAGGGCATCAAATTGGCGCAACTCATACAGGGTGTACACAACACAAAACACATCAATCCACGGTAATTGGTAAATCAGTTGTGAAGTCACTTCACAACTGATTTACCATTTACCATGGATGAATCGATGTGTAAAGTCCCATGCAGCCTGATCTGCGTGAAATTAAATTCCTGTTTGATCTGCTTTATTACATCAAAAGAGGCCATTTTTGTTGGCTCTTAGGGCTCAGTGAACCTTACCACCGCTAACCAGTGCTAAAGTGATTGTGCTCTTTCCTTTAAACGTGGTAAAATTGGCTTACACCGAATGGGCAAATTTAATTTACTTGTAAGTCCCTGGAAATGTGGCTCTACAAGTACCCAGGGATTGTAAATTAAATGCTGCAAGGTGGTCGTGCAACACTTATTGTGCCACCCACGTAAGTTGCCTATTTAAACATGTGTCAAGGCCAGGGCCTGTCATTACAGTCTTCCTGTGCAGTTGTAAAACTGCCATTTTGACCTGGCGAAAGGAACCTTTTTCCAGGCCTAAAAATATTCCCTTTTACTACATATGTCACCAGGATGTCACCACTAGTGCAAGCCCTTTCCATAAGGCAGAGTGCTGCGTGCAGTGTATTTAAATGGTTTAGCATATACTTTTAAGTTCTATATGTCCCGGAATAGGCAGGGCTGAATTGCTACCCTTGTTATTTGTGTAATTCTTGAATTTTTCACAATCCCATGACTTCAGTGATGTACAGACATCATTGATGGCAGCACCCACACTCTGAAAAATGTTCTAGTGCCACTGGCCTGGGTGCCTTTGTGGGAATTGTTCATGCTTTCTGGCCTGGGTGCTTATGTGTGCTATTTCCATAGTTTCTGGCCTCAGTGACCTGGAGGCTCTGTAGGAATGTCTGTGACTTATAACTGGGTATCCTGGTGCTCCATAAGGTAATCATTTACTATGCTTTAAAAGTTAATACAATCTAATATGTAATGAAAAATGTGTTAAAAAATGCTTTGTTTTGGCCTTTCTATCTCTAAAATTTTCTTGGGGGTGGACAACCCCCCAAACGCCCCCTAGTAGTGGTTGCTTACTGCGCTTGCTCGCTACATACCATGTAGGGACTGGTCTCACTTTTACTTAATTCTCTCTGATTCACTACATGTGTCTATTTTGGTGCTCTCTCAAAAAATGACTATGGGTACATATGACTGGGTGGGTAACCTGGTGCTCTTATGTTATGTTAAGGCCATATTTTTAGAGCGCACGGCTGCCCAAAGGGGCGTCCCGGCGCTTTGGCAAAAGAGGCCTGAGATCTACAAACACAAAGGGAACAGCACTGTTATCACAAAATTTACACAGAAAAGAGGAGAGTCTTCAACTCTTTCCTGAAAACCAGGAGGTTCGTAGCTTTGCGTAGAGGGAGAGGAAGCTCATTCCAACAGCGGGCTGCCACAAATTGAAAGGCTCGTTCTCCCATCCGGACCCGCTTAGCCGGGGGCACCTCCAATTTAGCCAAATCGGCAGATCGTAACACCCTCCGCGGCACATAGAAAGCAATCCGCTTCCTAATATAGTTGGGACCGATGGAATGAAGGGCTTTGAAGGCCAGCGTAAGAATCTTAAATCTGATTCTCTTGGAGATAGGCAGCCAATGCAGCCTATTCAGAAGTAGTTGAGCGCTGGCTCTCCTTGGCAAGCCGAAGATTGCTCTGGCCGCCGAGTTTTGGACAATTTGCAGTCTGGCCAAAAGATACTTGGGCAGACCTGCAAAGAGCGCATTAGCGTAATCTAACCTAGATCCCACTAACGCCTGGACTACTGTCTTCCGGTATTGTAGAGACAGTAGAGGAAGAAAGTTCCTCAACATCTTGAGGATGCCAAAACATTTCCCGGATATCCCCATAATATGGGGGCTAAAGGAAAGAGCATCATCAAACATCACTCCCAGATTTTTCACTTGGGAAGATGATTGCTCAGGGGGAAATATATCCTGGGGCCACCAGGTCTTCCAGTCCGGATCAGGAGTACAGCCGAAGAACAGCAACTCAGATTTATCTGAGTTGCACTTCAGGCTGTGTCTCAGAAACCACGCAAATACTGCGCTCAAACAACCCTTAATCCTGTCGCCGTCAAAAGCCTCACCTTTGCTGCAGGTGAACAAAAGCTGGGTGTCATCAGCGTATGAGATGACCCGGCCCCATAAGCCTCCGCTACAAGCGCCAGAGGGGCCATATAGATATTAAATATGGTGGGGCTCAGAATGGACCCTTGAGGAACCCCAACCTCTAGCGCTTGCATTTCGGCGGAGAACGGGGGACCCCAGATCACCTGCCGGCGGTCCGAAAGGAAAGAATGGAACCAATCCAACACCGTCCCCCGCAAGCCGATCTCCCTGAGTCTTAAAAGGAGACCAGCATGAGGGACGGTGTCAAAGGCCGCCGACAAGTCCAACAGGACTAACATAGCCTTACCCCCAAGATCGAGCGTCTCCCTGATGGCGTCGGTCACCTCCACGAGGGCTGTCTCCGTGCTATAGTTCGCACGGAAACCAGATTGAGAGTCATGCAGAATGTTATTCTTCTCAATAAAGGTGGTAAGTGTGAGTTGAACATGCTTCTCAACTACCTTCGCCAGAGCAGGGAGGAGGGAGATCGGTCTATAGTTAGCCAATTGCAGCGGATCTAACTGAGGCTTTTTGATAAGCGGCAGAATGAGAGCATGTTTCCACTCCCGCGGCACCGCTCCGGAACTCAAAGATAGATTGAGCAGGGGGTTCAGCAAGTTGTTAAGTGCCGGAGCCACCCTGCCCAAACATCTTGCTGGACATACGTCCAGAGGCGAGCCAGATTGAAGCCGGGTCAGTAGTTCCAGGGAGGTTGCGCAAGTCATTTGCGGAAAAACCGATAGTGTGGGTACACTTTCGGCTTCTGAGGATGGTACCTGTCCAGTCTGGGCGACACAGTCAGCTGCCCCAGATAAGTCCACAGGGGAAAAGGAGTCCTGAATGGTTTGAATCTTTGTGACAAAGAAATCAGCAAGCTGTCTTATCCACCCTTCGGTGTGAGAGTGTGGGAGAGCTCCTACAGCAGGGTCTACAAACTCCTTGACAATACTAAAGAGTTCCCTACTCGTATTGTCCGCTCGGTCAATCCTACGTTCAAGATATTCCTTTTTGGCTGCAGCAATACTTTTATGGTAGCCTTTAATGGCCACACGGTATTTGGATTTCTCCAATGGATCATATTTACGGCGCCAAAGACGTTCCGCCTTTTTACAGTCTTGGCGCATGGAGTGTAATGTAGCCGTAAACCAGGGAGCAGAGTCGTGACGAGGAGCAGTTCTCGTGAGCTTCACAGGAGCCAACTCCATGAATCTCAGCCGAAGCCATTCCTGAACCAAAATTAGATCAGTTTCTAAAGTCCCTGTCAAGTTACAGGGATATTGGCAAAGAGCGTCGGATAACATATCCGCTGTCACTAGGTGGAAAGCTCTGGATTGACGAGACCCCTCCTTCTGTATTCTTTGCCTAGGCCTAGTCTCATAAGACATAACAAATTTTATTAAAAAATGGTCAGACCAAAGGACTGGAAGCGGCGGAGATACTACTATCGGCGCCGTGGAAAAAAGTACATCTAACATATGTCCTTTGACATGAGTGGGGCTATCAATAAAACCTTTGAGTCCCAAGGTTGTAGTTATTTCCCGTAATTTTGATGCATTAGCGTCGGATATTGAATCCAAGTGTAGGTTTAGATCACCCAACAGCATACAATGCGCAGAACGCAGACAGGGTACAGAAAGGGCTGCCTGCAGATCCTCAATAAAGGAACCAATAGGGCCGGGAGGTCTATATACAAGAATCCCGGTACACGTCTGGGAGGACGAGAGGTTAAGAGTGAAGCCTAAAGCTTCACAGCCTACAATGTTCTCCACAGGAAAGGAGGAACAGTCCAAGGCCTTATCCACTATCAAGGCCACACCTCCTCCTCTGCCCCCTACTCTGTCTTTCCTCAAGATGGTGTAGTTAGGCGGCAAAGTACAGACAACATCTGGTTCGGAGCCTGCCCCTAACCATGTCTCCATTAAAAATAGACATGACATATCAGAATTAGCAAGCAGGTTCCAAATATCCGTTGCATGACACACCAGAGACCTTGTGTTCAAAAGAGCACAATGATGGTTCTGGGTGAGATGAGGACGAACAGGAGTGGGCGAGTGCAAAGGGCGCCATCCACAGGTGGGACAGCCCTTCCCCAGAAGAGGCCCTCCGGGGAAAAGACATTTACACCCCGATGGAAGAGCGCGCAAAGATGTCAATACATCTGCGCTGTAAGACAGCACCCCGGATAGTCGTGCACGACACATCCCCCAAACAAACAGTTAGCCCTGCTATACCTGTAATGTCGTCCAGAGTCCCACCTCGGACGCCTCCGAGACGCTGACGAGCGCAGACGGGCAGGACTCTGGCACGACTCAGGCGCAGGGAGGGCGCGACCGCTGCGCGCGACTGCTGCGCGTAGGGTGGGAGCTTTAACTAGGACTCCCCAAGGGCGTGAGGAGCGCTAGACCGCTCCCTCCTGGAGTGACTCGGTGTCCAGCCCACTCCAAGATGGCGCCCGTCCTTTAAGGTCATCATGTACTATTTACTGTGCTTTGAAAGTTGATACAATTGAATATGTGAAGAAAAACTTGCTGTAAAATTCACCATTTTGGTCTGTCTTTTTTCAAAATTTTCGTGGGGGGAGAACCCCCCCAAACCCTCCTAGTGGAGGTCAGGCTCGTTGGACAGGGGCTGGTCTGTCAAAATTTGCCAGGGCTGCTTTCAGTTCCCAGTCTGGCCCTGGCTGCAGCAGATTTCAGGAAGTGGAAGAGGTTCAAGGAAGGTATCACATGATGTCTGGGGCGCCATCTGGGATTGGTAGGACACTGTGGGCCTCATTTATTCTGCGTTAAAGGAGCGTGCAATGGGTGTTGCTGGGGGCATCCATGGCCTTTTGACACTGCCCCAGATTGACGAGAAATCGTAAATCTGAGGCAGTGCCAAAAGCTTACGCCTCCCCAGGGGAGGCGTAAGGGAGGGGCAACAGAGAGAAATATCTTTATTTCTCCTCGTTTTTCCTTTTTCTATGTGTGCTGCATTCTGCAGCACATATAGAAAGAGGTAAAAACCTCTTGTGATTATTTTTGAACAGAATGGTTTACCTTCCTGTACAAAAATAATCATCCCCGCAGACACCCTAGCACCATTGCGCAAAGGTGCCTGCTTTGGCGCAGGCAGCCCATTGTGCGCAAGCGCAGGGAAAAAGGACAGGAATGCGCCGTATCTTATAGATATGGCGCATTCCTGCCCTTTTCTTTTGCAGTAGGGAAGCGCAGCAGGAAGGCCTGCTGCTCTTCCCTACGGCAAAACCTCATAAATGAAGCCCTGTGTTTGCAGCATTAGCCTTCTGGATTTTAAGTGAATTGAATACGGGATCGTACTTACGCTTCAAATATTCTGTGTATTCCAACATAGCCACAATCGTATCTGCACTTCTTTCTATAGCCACGATTATATCTGCACTTCTTCGATTCTGTGAAAGTTTTACAGAAACTCTGTGTATTATAAAAACTCCAGTTTGGAACAGAGGAAAAAACATTGGAGGGGAACATTGCATTCTGTATGGAAATAGTTTCGCATTGAGGCTTATGGTATAGTTAGTTATTTACGCTTAACACACTTTGTGTTTTGAATTGTAGTTTTGACTTTTAGCACTTATTTCTTTTGTTAATTGACAACATAAGTGCACAAAATCTTTCTTTCGCTCCTCCTCAACCATTTTATTGCCTGCAACAGGGAATCCATGGATGAAGTGGCCAGAGTGGAAAGCATATTTTGAAATTATATTGCTACCATTGATGAACAGAAATATTGAATATTCTTACATTCTGTGGGTTTAGAAGGTTTAAAAAACTTATGAACACATGGCCTGAGATTCCGGGGGAGGTGGTGATGGAAATATCTTTGACAAATCAATTGGTGATTTTGACAGTTATTTTGCTGCAATTGTTTACATGGGGATAGTAAGACGTTTTTTCAAAGGAAACAAGGTCTCAATGGCTCAATTGATGAGTATGTGGCAGCCCTTAAAAGGTTATCATTAGATTGCAAATTTGGAAATTTCAGGAAGAAATATTTAGAGACCATGTAGCTAAGCATGTTAGAGATCATGCTCCACAAGAGAGCTTATGGGTTAATGGTGATGCAGAGTTGAAGGACATACTGGTCACAGTTAGGAAAGCAGAACTATCAAAGCAGGAGTTTGAAAACAATCAATACTGATGATATTGACAAACATGAGGAAATTGGCAGAGTAAAAAGTAAAGTGATTTCAAAGAGTACCATTGTCCAGGGAGACAATGTGAAGCCTATTTGAAGAATAGAGATGGGTTGCAGTGTTATTGTTGCAATAGTGTTTTGCTTTTAGTAAAATGTGTCTTGCGTTACAGTAGAAATATTTCATAAGGGGTATTGTGGTTTGGTGGGCTATTTTTCAAAAGTTTGAAAGAAAAGTAATTATTTGAAAGTAAAGTGTGTTGATGATACAATTCAGGTGATGAGGAGCCTACAACCAGTGAGCATGCATTGATCAACATGGTGAGTAAGGGTTTAGGATTGTTTGCGTTAAACATTGATGACCAAACATTACGGAGAAAACTGGTTTGAACTATGTCTCTGGGAGTTGTGAGTTTGCAAATGTATGCAGATTCAGGGTCTCCTTATACCATCATAAATGAAGAAGTTTAGAGAAAAAAAAATTGCGAACAAATTAGGTCCCAAGTTAGACACACCTGATATTAAACCACAAGGATACTCAGGTGACAAAATGTATTTCTTGGGATTTAGAACTTTAGTATTTAGCTTCAAAAACCGCAACACCTCTAGAAAATTATATGAGGCAAAGAAAGGACCGTCGGTATAGGGGTGGTATGACCGAGAACATTTGCATATAACCTTGAAACCTAACAGCCCTGAATCGGTTATGATATTTGATGAGCGAGGAGAACCTGTGGCGAAGGGTATATTAGACAACTTCCCTAATGTATTCAGTGGCAAGATTGGAAACTTGAAGGATTTCAAACATCGGATTGTACTTAAACAGGAAGCATGTTCCACAATACATAAAATAAGAAATATTCCCATCATGCTTAGAGGTGAGGTAGAGAGAGAACTGGAGAAATTAATAGAAGCAAGGACCATAGAAACAGTTGATTCATCAGAATGTATTGCTCCCATTGTAGTTGCAATACATAACTATGGCAAGATTAGATTGTGTGTAAACTTACATCATTTAAAATAATGATATACTTATTGATAAGTTTCCTTTGCTCAAAATAAGGGAAATGTTAGCTTTAGTCAAGAATACAAATAATTTTTCTACAATAGATTAAACTGCTGCACATAATCAGATTTCCTTGTATTTATTACTCCTATGGGTTGTTACCAATATAGCAGGATGTCATTTGGATTGGCTACAGTGGCTGCTGTTTTTCAATGGCTCATGCACAATTTGTTTGGTAAAATGTACAATGTGAAATGCTTTCAGGATGATATATTGGTATATGGCAAGGACATTTATGAACATAATGAGGTGTTGGAAAAAGTCTTGAGTGTGCTGAACAAAAAAGGGTTACGTGTTAAATATTCCAAGTGCAAATTTTCAGTAGAATCTTTCACTTATCTTGGTCTTGTTCTGAGTGGTAATGGCATATGCAGCTCAAGCATTATTACCATCAGAAGAAAGATATTCAGTGATAGAAAAAGAGACCTTAGCTTGTATGTGGGCATTGGAGAACTTCAGCTGATATGCAGCCAATAAATCTACTGAATGAAAACAATTTGAATTCTTGACTAAAGCTAACATCTTTGAGATTTGGGGTAATGGAAACATATCAATAAGTATATCATTATTTCAATGGTTTGTGTGGGGAAAATTGTGTATACTAAGGAGTGATCATAAACAGTTGGTCAAGTTACTTACCACTGAGAAAATGCACAAGGCCTCTTAAAACATTTCTCGTATGTCAATGAGGTTGCAGGACTACATATATCAAATTGTCTATGTTCCAGGAAGGAGGAATATAACTGATCAGGATTGGCTCATTATCCCTGTTGCTTGGAACGATACTGACGCGTCGATCTACTACACCCCGTATCTTTGATGTCAACACAGTCCGGCTCAAGGTGCTTTTATTCAGCGGGCCTCACTGGGTCCCTGTATCCGGTCTGTTCTCCAGTGTGATTAGCCTGAACTTTTGACTTTGTCCGAGGCTGGCGCGACCAAATATCCCAAATAAGCAAATATTGCTTCTAAACTCTATTTTACAGTTTACTTTTTAAAACTTCATACCTCAAGTTATACTTTTTGCATTTCTTTGTCAGTTTGGTTGGTTTTATTTATTAAATTAATTTCGATTTTTCTAACCTAGCATGGAATCATCATCATCATCAAAGCTTTATTTCGATATACATAATATCATAAAAGCACAAAAAAGTATAAAACCACAATTCATTAGCATTACATTTTTTAAAATAGATTATAATAAAAGACCATTCGTATTTCAATAAATACTTTAAAAAACATATTAAACTTTAGCAGCTTTGTGAATATTTAAAAAAAATCAGCTAAAACTATAGTCATCTAGTAGCCTTCAATCTAATCAGCTAGGCCCAACTAAGAAATTTGGCCACCCCACACACTAAGGTTGTACTAGTGTCAGCCTTTAGTATTCTGAGTGCAGAGGAGTGTCCTTGGTTCCAAGCAACAGACACACAGGTTTGAGCCATTTCTCCCTGGGTTTTGCGTAGGCTGGGCATACAAAGAAGACATGAGGGATATTTTCAGTGACACCTTCACAGATTGGGCAGTCAGGAGAAGTTTGGTACGGGGGCTTCCACTTGCAGGTGTAATCGCGGAGGGGGAGTGTTCCCAACCTAAACTGGATTAAAAGGGATCTGTCTCTTGGTTTCTTGATGAAATCCAAGTAGGACTCCAAGCGAGGCTTTAATTTATGCTGTCTAAATGCCTCAGTCAGCCTACCTTGGTTTGGGTCCCTTTGTTCTTGATCATCAACCCATGTCCAGTAGGCACGCTTCGTTTCAGCCTTGGATAAAGAGACCCCAAGCTCCCAATCAGTTGGCAAGCCAGATTCGAGCAGGAGCTTCTTTATATTACGAATCCAGCTAATTTTGTGAGCACCATGGAGATTCATAACTTCTCTCAAACCATCTAGATACCTTGAGAGCTCCGGGGTCCACCATAACCGAGCCCAATATAAAAGAGGGCGTAAACTGGCTAGATTCTTAATAGAGCTTCGACCCAGATCACTCAATAGTAGTTTGATGGGAGTACCCCTCGGAAGCGATACCAACTCCCTAAAAAACGTATTCTCTGAAGTGACCAGGGCATCAACACACTCAAAGCCCCAGAGCTCTGCGCCATAAAGGGCACAGCCTACTGCTTTTGCAGCGTAAATATCCAAAGCAGGAGCAATGGGCTTAGAGATGGATGTACGATGTTCCCGCCCTAATGCTCCAACTACCCTTTTATGGTTTAATGCCATTTTATCGATGTGGGGCTGCCACTTTAATTTATCCGAAATTCTAATTCCCAAGTAGTCGAATTCTTTTACGCGTTCCAGTGACACCCCATCCAAGGAAAGGGTGGATCTGGATGACTTACTTGGGTTAAGATAAAGGAGCTTAGTTTTCGAGGTATTTATAACAAGGCCCCTGAGCTTACAAAACAGACAAAAGCGGTCCAGCAACTTCTGCAATCCTGTGGGAGTTTTGATACCAACAGCGTATCGTCTGCAAAAAGGAGAGCGGGGACTTTGTCGCCCGCCAGGACCGGGGCATCAGCGTTGATTTCGAGCAAAAAAGAGACTACACCATTCACAAATAGCGTGAAAAGTGTTGGGGCTAACACGCAGCCCTGGCGTACCCCTCGATTCACAGGGATTCTATCGTTTTTTTGTTCTTGTGATCCCCATCTAATACGGGCGTAGGTACCATCATGCATGCATGCCAGGAGATTCAAAATTGGTAAAGGAATCCCCAACTCCTCCATGATCAGCCAGAGGCAGTCTCGGGGGACCAGGTCAAAGGCGGTCTTCAAGTCAATAAATGCCAAATAAAGACCGCCTTTGCCAATGGTGACCACCTTCCAGTGTAAAAGTACCAGCCTAAATGCCTGATCAAGTAAATAAATAAATAAATAAATAAATCTACCGTGCCTGTGCAGGCCCTAAAGCCTGCCTGGAAGGGTGAGATAATGTTGTTCTCCTCAACCCAAGAAAGAATCCTCTCCAAGAGTACCCTGCCAACCAATTTCTGCCCCGCATCTATAAGACTAATTGGGCGATAGTTGGCAGGGTCCTCCCTGGGGCCCTTCTTGTAAATAGGGATCACTTCGGCCTCCTTCCATGAATTCGGAACAGGTGAACCTTCCAGCAGTGCATTCGTCAGGTTTACAAAGTAAGTGGCCCAGCCGTCAGGATTGGCTTTAAAAAGGTCGCCCGGTACACCGTCCTGCCCTGGGGCTTTAGCAGGTACAATTTTAGCTATTGCAGCCAGGACCTCTTTTTTATCAACTCTAATGAGAGCAGCCTGTCCAGAACCAGTGTCCAGGGCACCGCTCAAATGCCCTGGGGCTCCGGGCAGTTCATTACCACCATAGAGTTTACTAAAGTGCTCAAACCATTCACTATCTGTGATATGGTTGGGGATTTGATCCGGGTCACAACCGTTCGATCTTCTGACTAAGGCCCAGAATAGGTCACCATTCTTGATTTTACTTGCAGCTCTAAGGCTTTCCCAATGGGATTCTTCCCACTCCCTTTTAGCTGTTGTTATAGCTTGTCTATAATACAGTCTGGCCAGCCGAACAACTACTGGATTGCATGATTTAATAGCAAGAATTCAGTTATTTTTCGTCATTCTGCAGTTACTATCAAACCATTTCTGCACTGGTTTGACAGTTGTCAAACTCTTTTTACCTGGCTCTATAAACAGTTTGCCAATCAGATCCATAGTAGCAGTGTAAATGGTTTCTACCTCTGCAGGCCCAGCCACGCCATTACATACTACAGAAAGCCTTAAGGACTGCTCGCTAAGGATTCCATCCAGCACACTCAGTCTGATTTCATCCATACTAAACTTAGGCTACTTGAGGAATCTATTGCAATTGGATGGTATAGCTCGCTTGGTTATTAACCTCGCACTATTTGATGAGGTATGTTCCCTTCTCTGCCACAGATCCGCCAGTGTGAAGGACAAGGGGTTATGGTCACTCTCCACTGATGGTATAATTACCATGTCCACCACTGACTTCCAAGCTCTCCTGTCCATCATTATATAGTCAATTCTGCTCTCACACAATACTCTTAGTTTTTGCCTGCATCCTACCCTTACAAGGACTATGGTTGCTACTTGACTTTGGCACATACCCTATCCAACCAACAACCCAATTGCTAACAGGGGGAGTTCAAAGATGTGAGGTAATCAATGCATATATATGACTCATTAATTAGTGAACCCAAATACTTGCTAATTGTTCATTCTTATATGTTATTTATTTTCTATTTATCTATATGCCTTCTGCATTTTCTGAAATGTAGTGGTAAAGTCTGTGACAACAAGATTTCTGTGATATGAGGGAGCATTGTTACAAGAATGCTTCATCAATAAGAAAATCAAGCTGCTATTTGACGCTATTTTTTGCTCTTCAACTGTTGGGTTTGTGATACTGTTTTGACAATCAGTTAGTTTAATTTGCACAGGACCATAAAACCTAAGGGGTCTTGAACATTGCTGCTTACTAAGTAATGTTGCATGGGCACCAGTGAGGTATCAAAAGCCTTCTCTTGGCATGGGGAAGTACTGGAGGCCAATAAGTTGTGATATACTTTCAAACTATAATAAAACTAGAATGCAGCCTGAGGGTTTGTCAACACCAGTTTCTCATATAATGATAATGTCTGTCACCTATGAATCTGCTGATTTCAGTTCCATAAACGTTTTAGCTTTTCCAGTTGTGTGTACTCCCTATAAAGGGAGCAACCAGACAGCACACTTACTGATAAGCATGGTAGCTGTACTGAGAGAGAATGTGAGTCAGAGATACGTCCATCACTTAGCTATTTCCCTTTGTTTCTTCATACTTCTCTTTTTTCATTTTATTTTCTAGATTATTACCTCTTCACAACTGCACTTTATTTGTTAGTCTGGTTAGTACTACTTTTTATTCCATATCTTTTACTAAGTTACTTCACTGTGTAGTACAATTTCTGAACTGGTGCTGATTTCCTTCCTTTCTTACTATTTATCATCTTTCTGATAAATCACTTACAAGTACACCATGGTGTTTCTCAACTGTATTGCCATTACTGTTCAGTTTTATTTAACACAGTGTAGTTTTTCTTTTAACTGCAGTTTTCAAATAGCATGAACTAACTTTACTCTCAATGCTTAAAGTGCACATACCCACAGATCAATCAATAAATCAATCAATCATAGCATTTGTATAGTGCACTACATACCCGTGAGGGTCTCAAGGCGCCTGGGGCGCTGCTACTGTTCAAAGAGCCAGGTCTTGAGGAGTCTCCTGAAGGTTAGGAGGTCTTCGGTCTGCCGTAGGCTGATGGGTAGGGTGTTCCACGTCTTAGCGGCGAGGAGGGAGAATGATCTGCTGCCGGTGGTAACTCTTCGGATGAGGGGGATGGTGGCGAGGGTGCGGTCTGCAGAGCGGAGCTGGCGGGCGGGGGTGTAGAGGCTGAGGCGGCTGTTGAGGTACGCAGATTTGGTGTCGTGGAGTGCCTTGTGTGCATGGGTGAGGAGCTTCAAGGTTATCCTCTTGTTCATGGGGATCCAGTGCAGGTCTCTCAGGTGGCGTGTGTTGTGGCTGTGGCGGGGGGTGGAGGAGGATGAGGCATGCGGAGGCGTTCTGGATGTGTTGGAGCCGTTCAGGAGTTTGGCCGGGGCTCCTGCGTAGAGTGTATTGCCGTAGTCTAGTATACTACAGATGAGGGCCTGGGTGACCGTCCTTCTAGTTTCGGTGGGGATCCACTTGAAGATCCTGCGAAGCTTGCGGAGGGTGTTGAAGCAGGAGGAGGAGACGGCGTTGACCTGCTTCGTCATGGAGAGTGTGGAGTCGAGGATGACCCCTAGGTTTCGTGCATGGTCGGTGGGTCTGGGGGTGCTCCTAGTACTGTCGGCCACCAGGAGTCGTCCCAGGCCGAGGGGGTGGAACCGAGGATGAAGACCTCCGTCTTGTCTGAGTTCAGCTTCAGTCGGCTGTTCCTCATCCAGTCTGCGACAGCCTTCATTCCTTCGAGGAGGTTGATTTTGGCGGTGTGGGGGTTCTTGGTGGGCGAGAGGATGAGCTGGGTGTCGTCGGCGTAGTAGATGATGTTTAGGTCGTGCCGTTGTGCAACGAGGTAGAGTGGTGCCATGCAGACATTGAACAGCGTTGGGCTGAGGGATGAGCCTTGGGGTATGCCGCAGATGATCTTGGTGGCTTCGGAGCAGTAGGCGGGAGGCGGACACTCTGGGTTCTTCCGGAGAGGAAGGGGGTGGTCCAGTCCAGGGCCTTCTCTTGGATTTCGGCATCATGGAGGCGTGCTCTTAGTGTGCGGTGGCAGACTGTATCGAAAGTGGCTGATAGGTCCAGGTGGATGAGGGCCGCGGTTTCCCCGTTGTCAAGCAGGAGCCTGATGTCGTCGGTGGCAGCGATGAGGGCAGTTTCCATGCTGTGGTTGCTGCGGAACCTGCACAAAGGCTTCTCAAACATCAGTACCTTGATACCCTCAAGAAATTAGCACCTACACAAGACGACTTCACAACTGGAATGGTTCCAGTCTGCTTTCAAAACCATTAAGAAATATCAATACTCAAAGCAGTTTTTCCACCACAAGAACACACTTCCATTGGTAAAGGGTGCAATATATAAACAATATGCTTGAGGCTAACTATGAAGGAAATCCTAATACAAGACAGTCAGACATTGCAACAACTCCTCATCCCCATCTGCACATCAGAAATTCAATACAGAAATCCACTAACATCAACAAATTCATTTTTGAAAAAAATGAACACCATTAGATAGAAGATAGACATTACAAATATGTAAATAGTCAAACCGTACATATCTCCCAGTTCCATCCCCATCAGGCAGGCATTCAATCTACATGCCATTCAAACCTTCTCCACCCCCATCAAATTTCTAAAAGCAAACTTCTATGATGATGGTGCTGTCTGCTTATAATCAAACCAAACTCTGTTAATGACCTTCCACTAAATATTGACCTTTCATCCCACATGCTTCTGACAGGTACCTTCCTATGCACTATATAAAAGCCACATATTTGGTGAAAATCCTTGAGATGGCAGTCTCTATCCTGCCCCAAAACCACATTGAATACTAGCTGCCTATTTGATCCCATTGATGGGGCATTCAACCCGTATACACTGATGAAATAGCAACCATCAAGGTAGTTACAGATATTGTCTGTTTCGACAGTAGAGTTATACAAGCATCCTACTATGACTAGACCATTAGAGAATGCTGACCCCAAGGTCCTGCTCACGACCTTCTACTTGCCCAAAATGACTTTGCCCAACACCAGCACACCAAACTTGCAACCCTACATACATGTAGCATCAGATAGTGGTCCTTCTTGACTTTAATCGTTCCTAAACTTTAACCAAGCATGAACGTCCACTACTTACATCCAACTCCACCTGACCAATGCAGAGATCATCCTTGGGATTGGCGGCTTACTACAACCTCGGATCCAATGATGTTTGAAGTTACTGATCCTTAAAGGCTTCCAACCCTTTGTTACTTCTTTGAAATACTTAGTAAAATCCAATCCTACCATTAAATAAAATGTCAAGAATAAATTTGAGACTGCTGAGCTCCTTTAAACCGAGCTCTGAAGGTCACACTGTTCCTGTCAACCAAAACCGTTCACTCCACTGCCCAGTCCCGCACACTCTCTACATTGATGGGGCCCGGTCCCACACACTCTCTACAGTGATGGGGCAATGCCTTGTTCTTCAACCTTCCTGATACCATTGTTGCTACACCGAAAACATGCATCTTCTCACCTCATCATAAGTCACAGAAAACTGTATGGCGCTACACAATTCTGACACAACTACACCAGCCACTCTCCTAGCATCAAAGTCCGAACATAATACATCTTATAGAGAAAACTTCACGACATTTCTATCAATGTCATAAATGGGTTAATGTGTCACCTTAACTATTTCCATGTTTAAACCTGTAAAATTAGCTTTCAATACAGTAAAGTGGAATCACCACACACCTACTGAAGAGACTACAGACCATACAGAACTCAGAGGCCATCCTCGACCTCCCCAAACAACATGCCCAAACGCCCCCAGATTACCCCTCACCTAATGAAACTCCACTGGCTACCCGCCTACAAGAGATGCCAATTCAAGATGCTAACCTACGCGTACAAAACACTGCACAAACAAGGATAATTATACATCAACGACCTCATGAGCTTCCACCAATCTGCAAGGCCCTGCACTGCACCACTCGCTCATACACCCCCATCCGCTGAAGCAAAAGTGGAGAACGCTTGTATTTCTACCTCTCTGTGAAGTCCTGGAACAGACTCCCTCTCCACCTTCGGTAGTCACCTTCCATTCAGGAATTCAGAGAGAAACTCAAGACCTGGTTTCACAACTGATTCCACCTGAGCCGCTTGGCTCTCAGCGCCTGGATACTCTGACAGGTGATTGGCAGCACATTATAAATACTGTTTGATTGATTTATTTACTATGTTAGTACTGTGGTCATTCAAATTGCTTTAAGAATCAAAAATTGTTTTGCCTGTGAACATTAGCACCACTATGTATACGTCCACCCATCTCTAAATGAGGGTCAGTGTGTCATCTATAAGACTGTGCACTCACACAACCCAAACTATCTTGCACAACCTGCAGCTCATCCCTAGCAAGGCAACAAATATGACGCTTTAAAACCTTTTGCATTCTATATCCCGAGTCTATGGAATACGCTACACCTATTAAAAAGACAAATCCTTCAAAATACAGATCCTCAAGAACAAATAAACCTGCCCTGTTCTCTACATTTTTGCCCAACACTCCAGTTCGTCCTTGAAAGCCCAGACTGAACACCATTTTTCCACATACCATATTCCACATCATTGTTCTGATGTATTCCCTATGCTGTGTAAATCAGTGTGAGGGCAACCTGTGACCTCAAACACCTGGCTCGCCTCCATAGTACTTTGTAAAGCATCCTGCTGCGCCCGGAGGACATTTCAGGGCTATACAAATGTTCCCAATAACATAAAAAAATATATTTCTGAATATTCAAGAGTGAAGCAAAAAGCATATTTTAAATTGCACAGCCTAAGACACAGTCCCTGATATAGAGTTTGGCAGATGGATTCTCCATCACATTTGTGACAGATATCCTCTCTGCCTTATTACACGTGCATTATATCCTAATACACGAAGGAAGACGAGATATCCGTCACGTTTGTAATGGAGTACCCATCCACCAAACCCTATATAAGGTCCTTTGTATTTAGAATGTGTCAGTGACAATCTGGTTTAAAAGTACGATAAGGTTTTCGAAAGGCTTCATCTTGTTCCAAAGCAAAGAGCTGACTGATCTTCTAAATATAGAAGACCACATATGCAGAGAGGTGAGAAATACTTCAAGCTGACAGTGAAACTGTTCTATTCTAAAAGGGGAACTGACAAGAAATCATGCCTTATTCAGGAACAGGTGAATTAAGATACGAAATCCCAAGATTTTAGAAACTTCCTATGCCGAGAAAGAATGTGGAATTAAAAAACAGAAATGTAAATTTTAAAAGTGTTGTATTAACTTCCCTTAGGCAGGAGATTCGGAGTAGAATTCACCAGAGAACATGTTAGTTTCTAACTTAAATGAATTTATACGATTTACCGTTGTCCTTATTTTTTAATGTGAAAAATGTTGCTTGGTGTAATTATATTCTAATGTATCACATTAAAAGAGGGGAGCCCTTTTGAGGACATAGACGAAAGAAAGAATACATGTTAGAATTATGATCCTTTAATAATCACATTCTGATAAAAGTGTAGTCCTTTCCGTTTGATCGCCAAGATCGTTTCAGACAAAGTACAAAGAAGTAGAAATGCACTGAAACGATGCAACTCAGCACGTTCTTAAAGGGGCACATGCATCAACCTATTTAGGAAGTGCAAACGGTGCGAATCGGTAAATTCGGCCGTGTGCGCTTCCTAAATACGTTTTTGGGATGCATGAAACAATTTTTCAAAATTCGCTTTTTTTTGCATTTCCTAAAAATGCGAATGCATTTAAGGAATCGCATTTGTGCGATTCCTTAAATGCAATGCATCAATTTTTTAAAAAATGCGAATTTTGAAATAGGAAGTGCAAATTAACACGAGGTTCACCCTCACAAAAATGCATTTTGAAAAGTGTCATGTTACACACACACATGTCCTTAGGACATGTGTGTGTGAAACATGCACTTTAAAATACATTTCAGGGGTGCAATGCATTAACAAATTGCTAATTCCCAAAAAAAGAAATGCAAAACGGCATTGATTCCTATGGGCCTCTAGGCCCATAGGAATCAATGTAATGCCATTCCTTAATTGCGATTCGCAATTAAGGAATCGCAATTTCCGAAAATTAAGAAATCCTAACAACTTTTAGGATTTCTTGATGCATAGGATTTTGCACTTCCTAAATTGCGATTCCTTAATTTTCGCAATTTAGGAAGTGCAAAATCCTACAATGATGCATGTGCCCCATAGTGTCTCCAAGCAGTAGGGCTGCGCACATGTCCTCGAGGCTAACACGATATAAGCAATTTAGAATGCTTCCCCTTCACTGGGTTGCATTTTGTAACAACAACATGAAGTTCACACAAAACATAAAAAAGTGTCAACAGTCTAAAAGACCAGCCAGTGAGTATTTCAGAAAGGTATGTTGAGAGGGGAAGGGACTGGTGGGGACGTATTGGTAAACGTTGTGCTCATAGGGTGAACGTGGGGTCTTGAGACTGGATGGGATAAGCTGACTGGATTTGTTGAATAAATCAGTCAGGGAAAAACAGTCTGTAGAGCAGGGGCATTATATTAAGAGGGAAATGCCTATTCTACAATCTAATGATTTCTTCGTATGTCGGAATGTACCACTGCAAAGTTTAGTAAAACTGTAAAGGTGAGAAGTGTCTGGAGGCAGCTTGGTCTTGCAGTGCTGAACTCTTGCATGTATCTCATCAGAGCAACATATCAAGATTTACCTTTCACCATACCAGCTATATAGCTTTAGGGCTATTTGGGTATCATTTCTAGTTCCCTATGTTTGCATATTTATGGTCTACTTACTCCTTTCAGGCTGCTTCAAACCTCTTTTGTTCAGGATTTCCTTTAAGTTAACCCTATCCTCATCCATATATTTCTAATTGTCTTCTGTTTTTTCTTCTCTGGTGCTACATCATTTCTTTACTTGTGTAAGGTTATGTCTTGACATTCTCTACTCTGATCGGTGCTTGTCCTATTACCATTCAATATTTCCCTTGTTTTATCCTATCATAACCCCAGGTAATTCCTTCTAAACATTGCTCCTGAGCAGTGGTTAATTTGTAAACAAAAACGTACCGGAGCTCACGTGAGGAGGCGGCTTGCACTAGCCCATTTTCTCTGTAAGCGCTGCCTAAAACAGAACTCCTGTGCTGAGCGAAAATGAGACCGTGCTTCATTACCTTTGGGTAGGGTTTGCGCTATAAGCGCCAATGTTCATGATTAAGTGCTGGTGCTGAGCACCGGAAACCATAGTCTCAAACTAAGCACTGCTCCTGAGTCAAAATATGTTGTATTTAAAGATTCTCCATTCATCGCTGCTGTCCTGAACTTTCACAGAGTAATATGTTAAGGGTCCTGCACAATATAGACTTTTTCTGTCCCTACTGTTCGTCTCTGCAGCTCCTTACAAGAGTAAAAGATATTGGTATTACTTGGACCCGCTGTTTTTGGTAGAAGCTGGACTTTGTCTCACTTCAGACCCACATTCATTCACTACCTCTGATCTCTTTATGGCACCGTCTAACTCCCAGGTGAAAAATAATTGCAGTCCCCAAACCCTATCTTGAACTGGGTTCGCTGGGTTATCTGCACCTGTCAGTGAAGTGTAGACACATTCTGATCAATTCAGCGTCGTGTGTGTAGAGCACCAGACATCCAAGGGCATCTCAGAACTGGTAATGCTTGATCTTGTGTGTCTGACTGCTGGGGGTTACATACTAGTTAGCATGGAGGAGTCCATGTCCCTGCTTCCTTATTACAGCCCTGTGTGGCCGTTGTTCTGCCACTGGCCTTCCAGCCTTCTCTGAATAGTTAGCTTGCTGCCCCATCCACCTCTTCCCTATCCTATGTTGTCTGAATCTATGGACTAGCCTCCTCCCTCCTGTCACGCATGGTCTGATGTGCTGCCACTGCCCTCCATTAAGCATGATGTACCAGTCCACTCCTCCTGCCCTCCAATGCCCAATTCTATGCCCCATCATTGACCACCTGCTTAGCCTATGTGCTTAGCTTGCTGCCCCTCTTATCCTTCCCCCTGCCCTCCGATGTCTGTGTGCATGCCTCTGCTCTATCCTTTTTGCCCACCATGTTCCATGGACCTGCCACTCCTATCTACTCTGAGTGTTCTGTTGAGCTGCCACTCCCTTCCCACCTGCCTAGTATTGTCAGATGACTGTAACCTGTCCTTGCCACCTCCACCTTGCCTATTTACATTCCATGCCTCTTTCACCTTCCTCCTGTCCCCCATGATCCATTTTACTTCCACACCCTTCTGCCCTACCTGGTCTGCTGTGCTGCAACTGCTCCTCCTGCCTGCCCCGTGTGGTCTGTTGTGAGACCCCTTCCCCTGAACTCTCTTGTCTGTCTTCAGGGCCTGACCCTCCCTTCTATCCTCCATGGTCCTTTGTGCATGCCCCTGCACCTTCCTTCATGCCCATCATAGCCATTGTGCTGCCACTAACCCTCCAGCTTGCCATGCATGGTCTTCTGTGCTGCCACGGCCCCACCCACCTTCCCTGTGTGGTCAGCTGGCTGCCCCTGACTCCCTGCCACCTTCCCCCCATGGTCTGTATGTATGCCATTATAGTCTCACTGTTGCTCTACATGGTGTGTCTTGCTTCTAGGGCCCATCCTGCCTGACCTCCATCGTCATCTTGCTGCTCTTGCCCTGCCCCCTTGCCTCCAGCCCTCTGTTTCCATGTGCAGACCCCTATTTCCTCCCTCCTGGCTTGTCTGTTCCATTGTAATGTCCCTGATCCGTCCCTCCTGCCCTTTATCATCCATTTTGCTGCAGCTTTCTCTCGTGTTTGTCCATTATGGTCAGCAAGCTACCATTGCCTCTTTTCCCTCTGTTCTCTGTTGTCCATGTGCATAGTCCTGTCCCCTCCCTTTTGCTTTCCATAGATTATTGTGTTGCACTCCCGTCCCGCATGCCCTGTGTGGTGTATTGTGCTGCTGCAAACCCTGATGCCTGCCATTTAGGGTCAGTTTGTGCACCTCTCCATGTCCCTCCTGTCCTCTGTTATCCGAGTCCATGTCCCTACCCCAATTCCTCCTGCCTTCCACGATCCAATGTACCATACTTGCTAACATTTTGAACTTGGTAAGAGGGAGAATTTGAAAAATAACTGTGGTATTGATTTTCCCCTTTGACTTACATTGAAAAAGAGAAGATTGTAGACAGGAGACAGATCAAATAAAGCCGATTTGGGCTTAAAAACATTGGATGTTTCCTGGCTGTATTGGGTCTGTTGGCATGTATTGTTGTACTATCACTACCTCTTCCTTCTGCCCACAGTGGTCTATTATATTGCCACAGCCTCTCTTGCCAGTCCTGTATTGTTGGTTTGTTGCCCCAGCCCCCTTTCCACTGCCCTCCATAGTCTGTTGTGCTGCCACTGCCCTTCCTGCCTGCCCAGTGAGGTCAAATTGTTGCCTCTGCACCCTACTAACTGCCTTCAATTGTCAGAGTCCGTGCCCCTGGCCTCTGCCTCTCAGTATCCTAATGAACAACTAACATTCTATATTTATTACAAAAGTGTGAAATGCCTGACGTCATCTTGATGTAATCAAAACTATAATACCTAGAGCATTTTATTTAGGAATTACATATATGAGAGGGTCTTATTTGCATCAAAATTATGGTTAGTGCTCTAAAAAACTAAAATGAGGACATACTTTCTGAGTTTTCAAATAGCGACAAAGCACTTTTAAATTATTTGTCATCTTCATGTTTTTTTATCCAGTTGACCACTTGATTAAATGTTGCACTTAGGGGAGAGGATATGGTGTTACTTCCAGAGCTGCAGACTTTGCAACTGCCGAACCAGGTTGGAGTTTCTGCTTCAGATCGACATTCTGTGGTTCTGGTCAAATCACTTCATCTCCCCATGTCTAAAACCAAAATGAATTTGTTATTGTGTGATGTAACCAATGCTCATGTAAAGCTCTCCAATACCTGACAAGTCTGCACTATATAAAACTGCAAAAACACAAAAAAATAAAACGTGTTTTGCACACTTCTGTCTTTGGGCTACATGTGGGCTACATCTGGGTGATATTTGTGCTACATTTGGGCTCTTTTGTCTCTGGTGGCCATCTTGGGAGATTTATTTGTTATGAAGTTTCCTAATTTCCTCATTTACTGCAGTCTCCTCAGTAGGAATCAAAGTTTTTTACTTTGATTCCTTCAAGAAGGTATTCAGATATGTCACACATTTGCCATAAATTCTGAATGTTAGCACTCTAGTTGCTCATTAGATCACTGTATTAAAGCTACTGCTCACCACAGAAGTCTGCTGCTGGTATTAAAAGTGCATGTTTCAGTCTGCATGTCACCATTTATTAATGAAATAAAAGAGGATTTGAGAAGTCACTCAAAATGTGCCCTAATTTTTCTTTCTTCAGCACTAATCATAATTTCTATGGCACAATGAACCCCCCATTGTGTTCCTTTTTACATTAAATGTTTTAAGTGTTACCAGTTTATTCCAATCAAGATGGCTTCAGGTGTGCCATACCTTTGTCATAAGTAAGACAGTAAGTGCTCTAGTTGTTCTTAAGAACACTCTGGGACATTCTGTCATTGAGCTATATGTGGGCTACATCTGGATGATATTTGTGCTACATTTGGGCTCTTTTGCCTCTGGTGGCTATTGGGAGACTTATTTGTTACGAAGTTTCCTAATTTCCTCTTTTACTGCAGCCTCCTATCTAGGAAATACTTTCGTTTTTTTACTTTGGTCCATTAAGAAGGCATTCAGATGTGTCACACATTTGCCATAAATTCTGAATGTTAGCACTCTAGTTGCTCATTAGATCACTGTAGTAAAGCTACTGCTCACTAGGGAAGTCTGCTGCTGGTATTCAAAGCGCATGTTTCAGTCTGAATGTCAGATTTTTAATGAAATAGAAGAGGTTTTGAGAAGTCAAAATGTGCCCTCCTTTTTCTTTCTGCAGCACTAATCATAATTTCTATGGCAAAATGAACCCACTCATTTTGTTCCTTTGCAAATTAAATGTTTTAAGTGTTACCACTTTATTCCAATCAAGATGGCTTCAGGTGTGCCATGCTTTTGCCATAAGTAAGACTGTTAGCGCTCTAGTTGTTCTTTAGAACACTCTGGGACATTCTGTCATTGGGCTATACTTGGGCTACATCTGGGTGATATTTGCGCTACATTTGGGCTCTTTTGTCTCTGGTGGCAATCCATGGGAGACTTATTTGTTAGGAAGTTTCCTAATTTCCTCATTTACTACAGTCTCCTCAGTAGGAAATACTTTCAGTTATTTACTTTGATTCTATCAAGAAGGCATTCAGATGTGTCACACATTTGCCATAAATTCTGAATGTTAGCACTGTAGTTGCTTATTAGATCACTGTAGTAAAGATACTGCTCACCAGGGAAGTCTGCTGCTGGTATTGAAAGTGCATGTTTTAGTCTGCATGTCAGAATTTTTTAATGAAATAGAAGAGGATTTGAGAAGTCACTGAAAATGTGCCCTCATTTTTCTTTCTGCAGCACTAATCATACTTTCTATGGCAAAATGAACCCCATCATTTTGTTCCCTTTTAAATTAAATGTTTTAAGAGTTACCACTTTATTCCAATCAAGATGGCTTCAGGTGTGCAATACGTTTGTCATAAGTAGGGCTGTTAGCACTCTAGTTGTTCTTTAGAACACTCTGGGAAGCTGCAGTAGAACACAACTGAATCAACTGACAGTCTTTGCCCTTGTGGCATGTACATGTTTTACTGAGAATGTCAGACTTTATTCTCACATGACTGAGAAAGATAATGTGAATTTACAGAAAATATACTCTTAGTTTAGCTTATAGATCACCTTCCAAACCTCTGTGGGAAAAGCATGAGAAAATAGTTTTCTCTCAAACATGATTCATGATATCCCAGCAGAAGGTTTTTTCACATGGTAGAATCACCTTAGAGCACACCACAATTCCTAAAATGAAAATGGGTTCATCAACAAATGATTTATAATGTAGCTAAAGTCTTAAAACCTTCTATTAACTGCAATGCTTTTTAATGAGGTGCTATCATGTATATTGGTCCCAAGATGGCTGCCAACACTTCTTGGATGAAGTGCTGACAGCCAATCAGATCTCACGATGATATGTGTGGTTAGGCTCCGCCCAGATATATATATTTCTTGTTCCAATAATATTTTGAAAACTACTGAACGGATTTGCAACATTTAACAAAAAGGGCTCTTTCTGAACCAAGGGCTACTTTTTTTGCCAAATTCGGTGTAATTCCGTTCAGCAGTTCGGGTTGTAGCCGTGTCTAAAATTTCCCATGGAAAATTGCATGGAGAAAACACGTTTTGGGACCCCCTTTTTTCTCAGCCCTCGCTTGCTGAATCACCTTAAAACTTTCAAGATAGGAGCAGAACAAAGCGGGCCATAAGTTTTAAAACTTTTGCGAAGATCCGTCAATCGGCGTCAAAGTTATTAGGAATAGAATGTTGCAATTTTCCTATGGTAACTAGGTCCGAACTATAATGACCTACTGGCGACCGCCAGTAGGTAATAAATATATATATAGATAATGTCCAATCCTGTTTCCTTCAATACAAACAGGCACTTTGAACACCAAATGTATTTCTCAGAGAGGCATTGACGCATTTCGAAGGTCAAGCTGCCTTGATCACATACCGGGCGCCATAGTCATCGGCCATTAAATGCTTTTCACATTGACAATCGTCATGTCAACACTGTGGCCACATGAACATAGAAGAGTACACTTCTACAAAATATTAGACATAAAATATATATATATATATTCACTGAAAAAAAGAATGGTTACAGGGACATTATAGTTAGGAACAGATTTCACTTGTAGAAAGTCAGTGAAATTCTGCAGTTACAGTTACCTGAGCTAACTATAACTTACTTCCCGCAATGCACCGCTTATGATCTTGCATATTACTCATGACATGGTCAGTGACATCACTCGTGACATCACTGCCTGCGGGCGCCGGCATTTCTTTTAGACATAGGGAGCTGCTGAACATGCTGTTCTTTCTGTCTACAAGCTATTCTTCTCTGCTTCCAGCATGCAAGAGCATTTTAATGCTCTTGCTTGCTAAAAGCAGAGCATTTGCTGTGGTGTAGTGGGAGCGGTAAAGCTTCCACCAAGCCACAGCATACAGCTCTGTCCCAGTGGTGAGCATTAGACATAGCAGGAGCTGGCCCTGGTGTGAAGGGCCTGCCCCAGGGAGGTAGCGTTATAACCACCCTACTGCAAGCTGTTCTCCAGCATCACTGTGTCAGTTTTATCAAAAACAGTTTTTTCTTTGCATTCTGAGAATTTTAGGTCCACCTAACCTATTAAATATAAATGCAAGAAGGAAGGTACCAGGATGCAAATAAAAAACAGGACTAGATGGCCTGCTCTCACACATAGCATTGGAAAACAAGAGCTGACAAGCTCCAAGTGTCAGTTTTTCTTTAATGTTTTCATTTAAGAGTTAGAGAGACTCTCTGAATTAAACACCATGGCTCATTTATGTGGTGTTCTGAAGTTCGCAACTTCAAATCACATCAAGAATGACTCTTCCTTCCATTATTTCAAGGTCAGTAGATTGACTCCTATTAAAAAACAAAAAAGTCTACAAGAATATACTGGCATATGCACCACCCATATTACTTTACAACAATGTACTACAGTGCAGTGCAAACCCAAGAGCCAACCCTTAGCCTGTTTTAAGGCCCATTAGTCCAGTAGGATTGGATAGTACTACATGTCGAGCACATTTTAAAGGAAAGGCCTTGAGAGTTAGCTCCCCACAGCATTTTCTGATAATTCTATATTTTAACACAGGTTGGTCCAGGAACATGTGAAATGTAAAAGAGTCAAGAGTGGGGTTGGGGTTATTGGGGAGGAGCAGAATCAGCTCCACGAAATTGTCGTTTTTTTTTAATCGACATTTTTTATTTTGAAAGGCTCTGTGTGCATTTTTTCAGTTGTGCTGCTTAGAAAACATGAGCGATAGATTTGTAGTTTAGGCCAGAAAGCCGTGTGATATCTGCAAGATCTGTTTTACCTATGGGATAACTCTGGTGTCTAACTGTTGAGGTATGTGTAACTTGAGTTTTGGCTTTGAGGTGTGCATAATCCGTGCCTATAAGTCCTTTGTTACCTGAGTGTTGTGTCATGTTTGAGCTTGCTATGGTCTTTGTCCACTGAGAGGTAGCGCTACTTTCAAATGCCAGTGCTGTAAGTCTGTGTAACCTACGCTGGCATATGGGACACAAGCCTTTATTTTCTCTGTCACCAGACGCATCAACTCAATCAATTATTATTTTTAAATGTTTCTTAGGGGAAGAAGGGGCATGAACTTCCTCAAAGTTTACTTCTCTCTAACACTTTTAATTTTATATCACAAACCCCCTCTTAAACAACATCTGGGTTGGCTCCTGAAATTGGTGATCCGGAGATGCTGTGATGAGAAAACAAAATAAGAATTAGTAAGAATTATCAACCAAAAAACCCCAGATCTGTTTCACATTTGTTCTCACCAGCAGATTACTCCCAAACCTCTAGCATGATCAATTCCTGATTACATTTAAATTATGTCTTGAAATGATTTATTTATTATTTATTCTGGTGCCACAAAAATTTCAGGTAACATGTTTGAAATGGGAAGTAGGTTAGTTGCCTGGCATAAGCAAGTTAAGAGAGCTCCAGAAGTTCTAACTTGAAGCAATTGCTTTCTTTCTGTGGCAGTAAGGTGTCACATACAACACCCAAACCTCACACACAAGTACACTGAAAACATGGAAATGTCACACCTAAGCAAACTGAAAACTTGTCAGCTATGGACATCTGAATGTATTACTGCTGTTGCGAGGATGTGCGATCATCCCAAAGTTGTTGAGTTTAATTTTCTTGAGTCCATCTAACAGTTCAGGCGGCTGTTTTTGTATGACATGACAGCCAGTGTATTGTTGTTTCCATCAGACTATTTCCTGTTGGCGCCAGGATGCCCGTAGGGTGACAGTTGCGCGTTATAAATAATAAATACAATACAATACAATACAATACCAAAGTGACTGGGTGATACTAGATTTTTTGTGGTCTGATAAATACATGCATCCGTGAAGGTCAGCACTCTAGAGCTACCACAGTTAACAAAGTAACAAATGGAGTGGTCAATAACTGATTTAAGGAGCCCCTTGCAATTTTACTGCACCAGCTGTGTGTGCTCATGCACTTGTATATTCTACTTGCAAGATCAACCACTCCTAGGTGCTTGTTCTTACTTCATCTGCTCCCACTGCTAGCTAAACAAAGATGAGTTAACTTCACCACTTTTGAAGATCCCTTAGTCACACCTCTGTGCTATAATTGATAGCTCAGTCTCCTTGTTTGGTCCTGGTGGAGTATTTTGGATACATGTGCTCCTTCTTCATTGTCATCACATCAACATACTGTACTCCGAGTCACCAGTCCTAATGCCTAGGCAGAGAGGCCAGCACCAAACTCCCCTACCCATTTACAGCTGACAATGTTGTCTGAATCCATCTCATTTGTGTGTTTGGTTACATGTACCCTCTAGCAATCCTAGGTCTCATCTCAGGAACCAGCACACTTGCTCTACAGATTGGATGATGTATCCTCTTAACAAATTCTGACCATAATCCTTTGCCTTCCACAGCATAACATAATTTCTAAACATGCTAATTAGAGTGTTGGATTGTGGAATTCCTGTGAGTCTAGCTGGGTGCTTAGAAAGTCTCTATTAATGTATTCCTTTAGTAAATTCTTTCAAAATGTCATCTTATACACAGGCTCCATATCTTCTTTGATAATAAATCAGTGTGGTAATTGCCCCTCAAACAAGGACCTTCTTAGCAGCACCGTTTTTAAACGAACTCACATTTAAATACAGGCCAAATAACATAGTGCAACGGAATGCTCAGAGTCCAGTGACTTTCTTCACATTATTGGTTTATTTTCTGATTCGGATAATAAACCTTCATGAAGAACATAATTTGGTATTTAACAAGCAAGCAGATTGCTAGGAGCCAGAAGACCCCTTTATCGCACTGAATGTTGATTGATGTCTGTCCTTGCGTAATCTGCAGAACACATATAAGAATCCTTTAACACCTTGGGCGCGGCCGCGATTCTGCGCCTGTGCGGCGTTTTTCAAAGTGGGCGGGTTCATGACGGCCCCCAGCCGTCTTCAGCACACGAGCACCGTGATGCATGATGGCCGTCATCAGCATCGAAGGGGTTAAGGGGCGACTCAGCATGTCAACCCTTCACCTTAGAGAGAAAAAAAGAAGTATTGTGCTGGATTGCAATAACATCTAGTTCCCAAAGGCCAATGGCTATTTTAGTGTAAGGCGTCCATCATTTCCTTTGTTTTTTCTTTGTTCGCCATAAGTTGGCAGGGTCTGCTCAGACGTGAGTCCCTTGCTCACTTTGCCACTGGATTCAAGCAAGCCGGGCTGAAGAAGGCTGAAATGCCAGAAACCGGTCCTCGGTAGCTTGTTTCCGGTCCAGGGAAGGCATGGCTTGGCAGTTCGGGCTGGACTGTTCCCATGAGGCACAGGGTCAGACTGATTTGCATATGGCCATGTCTGAACTGGGGTGGCAGAGTGGGCTAAAGAACGGTGATGGATTAAACCCAGATCAGTTGACTGGGGGTGAGTGCTTGTATTGTCAACGCTCCGTCCATCATTTCCTTTGGTTTTTCTAAGGTGCGTGATATACAGCAAGTTAATATCATTCTTTGTGGATTGATTAGAAAATAGTGACTGTGGGAGAATGTTTGCATTGTTCAGCATTCTGTTCATCATTTGTTCTTTTTGCTTTTATCTCCCTAAGAGGTAAGGGTATGGCCAGATGTGAGTCCCCTGCTCACTGCACCACTGGATTCATGCAAGCCAAGCTGATGAGGACTGATACCCCAAACCCGGTCCCAGGATGCTTCTTTCCTGTCCAGGGAGGACCTGGCTTGGCAGTTCGAGCTGGACTATTCCCATGAGTAGAAAGGCCAAGACTGATTTGCATATGGCTGGGGTGGCATGGTGAACATAAAAATGATGGATTAAACCAGACCTTTGTGACAAAGGATAAATGTTTATATTTTTCAGCATTCCGTCCTTCATTTGTTCTTTTTGCTTTTGTCACCCTAAGTGGTAAGGGTATGCCCAGACATGGGTCCCCATGCTCACTGCACCACTGGATTTAAGCTAGCCCAGCTGATGAAGGGTTATACCCCAAAGTTGGTTCCAGGATGCTTATCTCCGGTCCAGGAAGGACCTAGCTTGGCAGTTTGGGCTGGACTGTTACAATGCAGAGCAGGGTCAAGACTGGGTCCAAACTGGGGGGGGGGGTTGGGGGGCAGGGGGTGGTGAGCAAAAAAATGATGGATTAAACCCAGATCTTTGCGACTGGGGGTGAATGTTTGCATTGTTCAGCATCTCGTCCATCATTTGCCCTTTTTCCTTTTGTCCCCCGTAGTTAGAAAACAGGTCATTTTACATGCGGAACTCCTTGCTCTGAAGAAAGTGATTTACTGCATGTGCTGCCATGGATTACTTTTTAATTAAATCAGTGCAACCCTGTGATTTACAAAAGTGGTCTCCAACTCCGCGTCTTGTTTGTCTTCAGGTTAACTGGACCGATGTCACCATTTTACGGAGCATAAACCAACAACATCTCAATAACCACTATTTATTATCTTCAGTAAATAATGAGAGTTTTAATTTACTTTGAAATACTTTATTCGATAAGAGTTCAGTATTTTCCTATTAGTATCTTTATTCAAATTAGCAATTAGATAAATCCGTGTACAGAAATATCAAGAAAATAATGGTTAGAGACAGTCAAGAAAATTACAGCATGTTCCATAACAGAAATATTAGCTCCATCCCTAATCTACTCTTGCAGATCCTAACCTACCTGAACCCATAAAGAGTCCTTCCAGAAAAGAGTGAGATTCCAAGGAGCACTGAAATAGAATGAGATTGTAGTCGAACTCCTCATAAAGAGTAGTTCTGGAAACTCATCCGAGTCTCCTCTCTCAACCAACATCAGCAAACAGTCACAATAACAACTGTACAAAGTTAGGCTAGGAAAATGGTCACAGTAGTAGCTATAACCATTCAAAAAATTAGACACCCACAAAGTAGTGAGCGGCAGAAATCACCATCAACCGTAGCTCACAGCGATTAGGGCAAAAGGCTAGGGAAAAGGATGGTAGGAGAACAAATAGCTTGGACCAGTCTGGGCAGCATAAAGCTCTTAGAACGTGCTGTAAGAAAGAAGTGATGTAGATCTAACTAGGAACATGTATATTAAACACAAAAATGCATGTATCCATCCATGCCGGAGCTAGGTCATCTTACACCAATGGCATCCGATGGTCTGCTGCTTCTTTCTCCATTCCCACAGTAAGACAGCAAGGTATTATCCACAGAACGCCAACATAGTTGCTAATATTCATGTGCGTTGGATTCACTCTGAGTTCCCATGAGAATCCTGCAATCTAAACTTTTAGCTATTGAGAAATCCACTGACATTTAACTGTTCTAATTCAGAGACTATCTAGTTGTAACTTTACAGAATTAAGTGAGGAGATCCATATTTTTATAAAGTCACCATTTTTTATAATCTACTGCTTAGCATTCATTATAGTGAATATGTGGCAGCTAAAATCTAAATAAATACGAATAGAACAAGTAACACAGTAAGGAAAGAAATGCATTTTTAAAGTCAGCACATTCTACACAGATGACATATCTAATTAAGTCAAACATGAATTATTTATTTAATACAGCACCGTTCAGCTTCTGCTAAAAGCATTTATTTATTTAAGAAGAAAGTTGAAGCAAAGCAAAGAAAGTTTTAGAGAAATAAATGAGGCCTAGTCTGACTTGACAATGTAATTACGATAGAAATGAGTGCTTAATCCCAAAAACTAAAATCATGCTACACGTTTGTACGTTTAAGAAAAGGCACATTTTCTTTTCTATTCTTTTTTAAGGATTCTCATGTTAATATATTGCACAAATTAGGACACTTATTTTAGGCAAAACTTTCATGCTTGGGCTGAAATGTTCCCATGGTGTGCAGGGTCAAGACTGATTTGCATTTGGCTGAGTTTAAACTGGAATGGCATGGGGAGAAAAAAAACAATGGATGCTGGCCAAGATCTCTGTACCGGGGTAAATGTTTAAAATTGTTCAGCATTCTCTCAATCAATTGTTCTTTTTGCATTTGTCACCCTGAGTGGGATGGGTATGCCCTCACGTGGGTCCTGTGCTCTCCCTGCTATAAGAGTCAAACTAGCCTGGCTGATGAGGGGTGATACCCCGTAAAAGGGTCCCAGGATGGTTGTTGGCATACAGGAAGGATATGGCCCCGTAGCTCGGGCTGTACTGTTCCCATGGGGAGGATGTAGGCCTAGATCCCTGTACTGGGGTGGTTGACATTGTTCAGCATTCTGTGCATCAACTATTCTTTTTGCATTATTTGTTTAATACAGCACAGTTCAGCATCTCCTAAAGGCATTTATTTATTTAGGAAGAAAGTGAAAGGACGGGCATGCCCAGATGTGGGTCCGTGCTCTCCATGCCACTGGAGTCGTGCTAGCCTTACTGATGAGGGGTGTTTACCACAATACCGGTCCCAGGATGCTTGTCTCCGGTCCAGAGAAGACCTGGCTTGGCAGTTCGGGCTGCACTGTTCCCATTAGGCACAAGGTCAAGACTGACTTGCATATGGCTGAGTTTAAACTGGAATGGTATGGGGAGCAAAACAACGACAGATGTAGGCCCAGATCTTTGTGCTGGGGTGATTGACATTGTTCAGCATTCTATCCATCAACTGTTCTTTTTGCATTATTTATTTAATACAGCACAGTTTAGTATCTCCTAAAGGCATTTATTTAAGAAGAAAGTGAAAAGACATGTATGCCCAGATGCGGCTCTGTGCTCTCCATGCCACTGGAGTCAAGGTAGCCTGATTGATGAGGGGTGATACCCCGAAACCGATCCCAGGATGCTTGTTTCTGGTCCCAGGAAGAAGTGAGCTGGCAGTTCGAGCTGGACTGCCCCCATGGAGAGGATGGACTGATTGGCATATGGCTGAGTTTAAATTGGAATAGAATGGGGACAAAAAAACAATTGATTTAGGCCCCAATCTCTGCACTGGGGTGAATGTTAGACATTTTTCAGCATTGTATCCTTCAATTGTTCTTTTTGCATTTGTCACCCTGAGTAGGACGGGTACATCCAGACATGGGTCCTGTGCTCTCCATGCCACTGGAGTCACGCTAGCCTTGCTGACAGCGAGTGATGCCCCGAAACCGGTCCCAGGATGCTTGTTTCCGATCCAGGGAGGAGCTGGGCTGGCAGTTTGTGCTGGACTGTTCCTATGGGGCGCAAGGTCAAGACTGATTTGCTTATAGCTAGGTTTAAACTGGAATGGCATGGGGAGCAATAACACAACAGATTTAGGCCCAGATCTCTGGACTGGGGAGAATGTATGACATTGTTCAGCATTATGTCCATCAATCGTTCTTTATGCATTTGTCAGCCTGAGTGGGATGGGTATGCCCAGACGTGGGTCTCATGCACTCTGTGCCAGTGGTGTCAAGCTAGCCTGACTGATGATGTTTGATATCCCTAAACCGGTCCCAAGATGCGTGTTTCTGGTCCAGGGAGGTCACGCCCTGGAAGTTTGGGCTGTCCTCTTTTCATGGGTATCACTATCAAGACTGATTTGCATATGGCTGGGTTTGAACTGAAATGGAATGGGGAGCAAAAAACTAACAGATTTAGGCCCAGATCTCTATACTGGGATGAATGTTTGACATTTTTCACCATTCAGTCCATGAATTGTTCTTTTTGCATTTGTCACCCCGAGTGAGACAGGTATGCCCAGGTGTGAGTAACATGCTCTTCATGCCACTGGAGTCAAGCTAGTCTGGCTGATAGGGAGTGATACAGTGAAACCAGTCCAAGGATGCTTGTTTACTTTTCAGGGAGGACCTAGCCTGGCAGTTCTGGCTAGACTGTAACCATGGCTAGCAGCTTCAAAAATGATTTGCACATGGCTAGTTTTCAACTGGAATGGCATGGAGAACAAAACAAAACAGATGTAGGCCCATATCTCTGTACTGGGGTGAATTTCTCTCCATCAATTGTTCTCTTTGCATTTGTCACCCCAAGTAGGATGGTACGCCCGACGTAGGTCCATTTGCTCTCCATGTTACTGGAGTCAAGCTAGCCTGACTGATGAGGGGTGATACCCTGAAACCAGTCCCAGGATACTTGTTTGCGGTCCAGGAATGTCCTGGCTTGGTAGTTTGGGCTGGACTGTTCCCATGGAGAGCACGGTCAAGACTGATTTGCATATGGCTAAGTTTAAACTGGAATGGCATGGGGAGCAAGAACATTATGGATATATGATCTCTGTACTGCGGTGAATGTTTGACATTGTGCAGCATTTTGTCCATCAAGTGTTCTTTTTGCGTTTGTCACCCCAAGTGGGACAGTTATGCCCAGATGTGGTTCCCGTGCTCTCCATGCCACTGGAGACAAGCTAGCATGAATGATATGGGGTGATACCCCAAAACCAGTCCCAGGATGCTTGTTTCCTGTCCAGGGAGGACCTGGCCGGGCAGTTCGGATTGGAGTGTTCCCATGGGCAGCAGGATCAAGACTGATTTGCATATGGCTAGGTTTACAATGGAATGGTATGTGAGCAAAAAAACAATGGCTGTAAGCCCAGATCTCTGTACTGGAGTGAATGTTTGACATTGCTCAGCATTCTCTCATCAATTGTTCTTTTTGCATTTGTCACCCTGAGTGTGATAGGCATGCCCAGATGTAGGTCCAGTGCACTCCATTATATTAGAGTCATGCTAGCCTGACTGATGAGGGGTGATACCCGGAAACCGATCGCAGGATATTTGTTTGCTGTCCAGGAAGGACCTGGCCTGGTAGTTTGGGCTGGACTGTTCCCATGGGGAGCAAGGTTAAGACTGATTTGCATATGGCTGGGTTTAAGCTGGAATGGCATGGGGAGTAAGAAAATGACAGATGTAGGCCCAAATGTCTGTATTGGGGTGAATGTTTGACATTGTGCAGTATTCTGTCCATCAAGTGTTCTTTTTGCGTTTGTCACCCCAAGTGGGACGGGTATGCCCAGATGTGGTTCCTGTGCCCTCCATGCCACTGGAGACAAGCTAGCATGAATGATGAGGTGTGATACCCCCAACCCAGTCACAGGATGCTTGTTTCCTGTCCAGGGAGGACCTGCCCTGGCAGTTTGGGCTGGATTGTTCCCATGGGGAGCAGTGTCAGGAATGGCATGGGGAGCAGCAGAAAAATGAATTTAGGCCCAGATATCTGTACTGGAGATATTGTTTGACATTAACCAGTATTCTGTCCATCAATTCTTTCTTCTTTTGTGGAATGGGTATTGTGCTCTCCTTGTTATTGGAGTCAAGCTAGCCTGGCTGATGAGGGGTGATACCCAAAACGGTCCAATGATGCTTGTTTCCGGTCCAGGGAGGACCTGGCTTGGCAGTTTGTGCTGGACTGTCCCCACGGGGAGCAGGATCAAGGCTATTTTGTTTAAACTGGAATTGCATGGGGTCAAAAAACTATTGATTCAGGCCCAGTACTCTGTACTGGGGTGAATGTTTTATATTCTTCAGCATTCTGTCCATCAATTGTTCTTTTTCCATTTGTCACCCTGAGTGGGAAGGGTAAATCCAGACATGGGTTCCGTGCTCCTCCATGCCACTGGAGCCAAGCTATCCTGGCAGATAAGGGGTGATACCCCGAAACCGGTTCCTGGATGCTTCTTTCTGATCCAGTGAAGACCTGGCTGGGCTGTTCCCAGGGGAAGCAGGGTCAATACTGATTTGCATATGACTGAGTTTAAACTGGAATGGCATGGGGATCAAAACAAATTTGATTGTCCCTGATCTCTGTAATGGGGTGATTGACATTGTTTAGCATTCTGTCCAGCAATTCTTCTTTTTGCATTATTTATTTAATTCAGGCCAGTTTTTGCATCTTCTAAAAGCATTTATTTATTTAAGAAGAAAGTGAAAGGAAAGAAAGGGTTATTGAAATAAATTAGACTAAGTCTGACTTCTCAATGTAATTAAGACAGAAATTAGTGCTTACTCCCCAAAAAATAATCATGCCACACGTTTATTTGAACTTTTAATAAAAGGAAGGTTTTCTTTTATTTAATCCTTTCAGCATTCTCACAATATTATATTGCACAAATTAGGAAACCTATTTTAAGCTAGATTGTCCTGTTTGGATTGGACTGTTTCTATGGGCAGCAGGGTAAAGACTGTTTTGCATATGGCTGGGTTTAAACTGGAATGGTATGGAGAGCATGAATTTAGGCCCAGATCTCTGTACTTGGGTGACTCTGAATCCGGCGTTGCTGTTTTCACCAGGCTCACCCACCCACGCCTCGCGGTACCCGCTCCGCGGGTCCCGCTTCGTTACCAACTTGCCTGACGCTCCTGTGGTTCCTGCATTCAGCTGCTCCTGTGGGGTTCTGTGAGGCGGCAGGGCTGCGAGCGTGACCCGGGACTCGCTTTCCCAGGAGTCCCGGGGTCTCTGGCCGAGTCACCTGGCCCCGCTCTCCCTAACCGCCTCGCCCCAGCTGCAGTAGGTAAAAGAGGAAAGGAACTCTGCTCCGTGGGACACTCCTTTGCTGACTCTGAATCCGGCGTTGCTGTTTTCACCAGGCTCACCCACCCACGCCTCGCGGTACCCGCTCCGCGGGTCCCGCTTCGTTACCAACTTGCCTGACGCTCCTGTGGTTCCTGCATTCAGCTGCTCCTGTGGGGTTCTGTGAGGCCGCAGGGCTGCGAGCGTGACCCGGGACTCGCTTTCCCAGGAGTCCCGCCCCAGCTGCAGTAGGTAAAAGAGGAAAGGAACTCTGCTCCGTGGGACACTCCTTTGCTGACTCTGAATCCGGCGTTGCTGTTTTCACCAGGCTCACCCACCCACGCCTCGCGGTACCCGCTCCGCGGGTCACGCTTCGTTACCAACTTGCCTGACGCTCCTGTGGTTCCTGCATTCAGCTGCTCCTGTGGGGTTCTGTGAGGCGGCAGGGCTGCGAGCGTGACCCGGGACTCGCTTTCCCAGGAGTCCCGGGGTCTCTGGCCGAGTCACCTGGCCCCGCTCTCCCTGACCGCCCCGCCCCACACTGCCTCATTGGTTCTAGGACCATAAATTTGGAAGCTCCTCGCTGCGCGGGAGCGCCCGGGGCTAAGCCCGGGCAAAGGGCGGGCCCTCTGTGGCCCTCCGTGGCCTGAGGTGCCTGGCCTGGGCACACCTCTATTTCTCCCTGTACTCCAGCCTCGTATTTCCTTTGGACTATTGTCTTTCTGTTTGAAGCCAACCGGACAGCTTATAGTGGGTATTCTATTCACTTGCCCTGTGTTTATTGTTATCTTTGGGTCATCTGTTAGTATTATTTTATTCTCTCTTGTTGTTCTTTACCCTGTCAGAGATGTCTACCCGTAAAACTAGGAGCCAGAGAGCTGGAAACGATAAAACTAAAAAAGTTATTGGCACCCTAGATAACTTCATCTCTCGGACAAACTCTCTGATAGATCAGGGTATTTCTTTAATGGAAAGGAGGGTTTCATTGGATCTTGCTCATGCGAAAAGGTCTTCATTGGGCAACATAGCAATGATACATTCCCCGCCTCAAGGTCTGATTAACCTTGTTACTTCTGCTGGGATGCCCACTAATGATTCCACTCCTGTCAGTTGTCAATCATTAATACCCATCAATGTTCCCGTTATGAGCACATTACCCTCTATCATCCCCCATTCACCCGTGATAGTTAATCATGGCGTCATTGGCTCTTCCCAGGCGGGTGGGTTAGACACTACTATGTTAACTCCAACTGTCACGAACCCAACAAATTCTCCAATTGATAACCCCGCCATAACCTTACAAGGGTCCATGGGCTCTAACTCTGGGGGGGATAATCTAGGTGTGGCGATTGTGAATGATGGGACCTTTCAGGCCCCCATTGATCACACTGAGACTGACCCTTCAGATTCTACTCCGCATTTACTATCTCTAGGGGTTCCGGACGATATAACACACGATAGTAGCCTGGCCAGCATTTTGGATATTAGCGGAAGCAATGACTCACTAATTAATTCAGGGGACGGGCTTGACTCCCTAATGGATTCTATGTCTACCTTGTTAAAATCATTGCTCTCGCCTTTGGAGACTAGGCTCTCTAACATAGAACATCAACTTGCCACTATCCTTGCGTTACAAGATCCCAGGCTGACTACTCCTGGCCCCTGTTCTTCGGTGGTTTCACCGCCTGATACTAATACTGGGACTGTTAACACAAATCCACCCACGGGGAGTATTCCGGTTCCCACAATCAGTTCTTCCACCACTTTTCCGCCGGCAACTAACATAGTGAATAATATCAAACCCTCCACTTCCACATGTCTGAGTGTAGCGAACAGAAATGTACCTAGTGCAGTGAGCAGAAGGACACCTAACAACCCAGCTCCTACTATTCCCCAGTCACAGTCCAGAAAAACCACTACGCGACGTAACATCAATCTACCACCTGATGCATGTCCGTATGTGGTCGCTCTGACGGGGATTCCCGAGCTGTCAATGTCCACCTCTGAGCCCTTTTGGGCGCTTAAAAATAAAATATGCCACTGGCTTGACAAAAATTACCCTCCACCACCTAGTCTAAACAAGAATATACTTATGGTAGAACGGGCACCTTGGGTAGGTGGGAAGAAGAAAAGCATAAAGGGTGATTGTGTTGTTATCACGTTTGAGGACCCACGACTTGTAGAATTTATTTGTTCCTCTCCTCCTTGTGATAGCATGTCTGTGGTATCAGCCAAACCCCTGTCCTTTTTTTATGCGCAAGAGAGCCATAAGGATGCTAGGTGGAGTTGGTTGAGGCCGGTTAAGAAAGGATTGGGTGGAGGCTGTAATGGGAACACTCCATCCGTATATCAGAACCCGCAACAGTGGGGAATGCCTGTAGAGGAAGGATGGAATCTAGTCCATAGGAGGAGGGGGCATCAGTGGAAGGGAGATTCACAGTTCAATGGAGAAGGATGGGGCCCACAGCTCAACTATCCTTTATTTCCTTGTTATAATCGTTTTAGCGGGTTGGAAGAGGTGGATTGACCATCACCTCAGTGTATTGAAGATGCCAAGGGTTGTGGGGCATTTACCCCCGTAGATAGTGGTTCTATCGCTGTGACCAGGGAGGAATTACCCGACCAGGAAAGCATTATTCCAGAGCTCTTTAAGGGGGAAGTTGATTTTCAGGCAACCCCGGATATACTTTTGCTGTCCCCTTCCCTTGTTAAAGTCCTGTCCTGGAACATAGCGGGCTTAAAGAAAAACTTGCCCGATCCGGAATGGAATAAATTCCTAGAAGATTTCCACATCTGTATGTTCCAGGAAACCTGGTGCGTAGAGCCAGAACATAAGCAGGGTTACTCTACATTTTTTGTTCCTGCAACACAGCTTGGGAGGGGGCGTCCATCGGGTGGTCTACTCATTTGGATCAGGATAGATTTGAATTGTGAGGTTATTGTTAACTATATCCCCTGTGATGACATCCTCCATATAACTATTAAAAGGCAGTCGACCAGGAATGCTCTCGAACTTTTCTGTATCTATGTCAGGGGGCTCCCAGGGGGCCATTCGTCTCCAATACTGGAGTTATTGGACAATAGGCTTTCATCCCTCCCCTCTAAATCCTCAGTACTGGTGGGAGGTGATTTTAATTGTACATTTGAGCCTCTTGATGAGGATGAATTTTTGGATTATCATAATAAACCAGGAAACCAGTTAATTCCATCCTTATCTTTGGCCCCAATTAAGAAATGGTCGGCTCGAGCTATCCAGTTAAATGCCCTGGTGTCTGCCCATGACCTATGGGCCCTAAACGGGCGTACTAAATCAGACCGCATGGGCGCCACGACCTTCAATCGAATAGGCTGCCCGTCAAGAATTGACTACATCCTTTTGGATGTATGGTCATGGGCTAAACTTGTTGATATGGAGGTTAGTCAGAGGATCGATAGTGACCACAATCCCCTCTGCATGGGTATGTTCTGGGGAGATAATATTGGTGAAGACGCTACAAATGAGCTGGTTACCAAAGAACTAGTCCCTTCTAACTGTAATCGCAGGATTAAATGGAATGTGGTTAGGTGTAATGAAGGGACACTTGAGAATATTAGGGTTCTAGTTTTGGCTGCCTCATCTGCCCTGGCATCTGTGAATCAAATTTCACTCCAGTCTCAGGGGTCGGTGCTGGAAACTAAGTATAAAGACCTAATAGGGGAGATTAGTATGTTTTTCTCCAAAAAAAACAAGGGATGCCAATTGACTAAATGCACGCAAAAAAAGGGGAACCCTTGGTATACTGTCTCCTGTAGAGAAAAAAGAAAAGCAATCTCAATAGCTATTAAAAATAAGGATGCTTCAGCAGCTAGATCAGCTAGAAATGACTATCGCTCTAGTATTGCGAAAGCCAAAAAAGATTGGGAAGAGGAACATTGGCAGGCTTTAAAGGAAGCGGCTCATGGGAAAAATGCCACTGTATTTTGGAAACTGATTAACGTCCTTGATAGACGAGGCGCTGAGCCCATTCCAAATCATATAACTGAGTCCCAATGGCACTCCCACTTCTCGAAATTATATGGCGTAGGCACTTCGGAAGTTGTGCTAGCACCCCCTACATTAGGTACCGGTTGTTTGGTCCATTTAAACGGTGACTTCACAGATGTATTGTTTACGCCCCGTGAGGTACAGGAGGCCATCCTCAAAATAAAACCGGGTAAGGCACCTGGCCCGGACGGAATACCAGGTGATTTACTGTTGCTTAATCCCTTGGTTTGGGCTGATTTTATTGTAAATGTTTTGAACCTCATTCAGCTGGGCCAGCAAGTACCCGACTCATGAAAGGGTGCTGAAGTTGTCACCATTTTTAAAAAGGGCGAGAGAGAGGACCCTGCCAACTACAGACCAATTAGTTTAATTGATGTTATTCAAAAAGTAGTTGGTAGGGTAATTGTAAATAGGATTGAGGGCTGGCTCATGGAAGGAAATATTTTGTCCCACTTTCAGGCTGGATTCAGAAGTAATGTTGGAGCAATTGATCAAGTTTTTAGATTTTGTGCAGTTTTTTGGAAAATAGTGTCAATAGCCAGAGGGAGTCTCTACCTGGCTTTTATTGATTTAAAAACTACTTTTGATGTAATACCCCGTGTCAAACTCTGGAATGTCCTATTGGATATGGGTTTCCCATCCTATTTGCTAAATTTTATTATTAAACTCCATGAGGGTACCTATGCTAGGATACGTTGGGGGGCACAGGGGCAACTTACTAAAAGTATACCTGTTAACAGAGGGGTGCGGCAGGGGTGCGTGATGGCCCCTACTTTATTCTCCCTTTTTATAAATGGGGTGGTGAAACATCTGCAAGAGACACCAGCAGATGCCCCCACTGTGGCTGGGGAGAAAACGCCATCGCTCCTCTTTGCTGACGACACCCTCCTGTTATCAAAAACCCCCACAGGCCTCCAAACCCTTCTTGATCGGTTTAGTGTTTTTTGTCAGGAACGGGGACTTACAATAAACACAACTAAAACTAAACTAATGGTTATGACCACCAAGAGGAAATATAGGAACATCCATTTGACCTTGAATGGATCTCCTCTGGAGGTGGTCGAAGAGTTTGATTACCTCGGTGTTAGGATTAATAACAACTTGAAATGGGAACCCCATATATGTAAAATGATTTTAAATCTCAAAAGAGTTTCCGGCACTATTTTAAAAAACCAACGTCTCTCTGTGAGTAGGCCAGTTGCCCCTGCCTTATCAGTTTATGAGGGTAAAGCAATTGCCTCAGCTGTCTATGGCTCGGAACTATGGGGCAATGAGAATACCAATGACCATGTCCTAGCGGAGAACAAGTTTATGAGGGACTTGGTATCACTTCCATCTTCTACCCCACTTAAACCTCTATTCTTAGATCTGGGTAGAAAGTCTATCCGGGACATTCTCCAGCTCCGTCCCCTCTTATACTGGGTCCGTTTGAGGAGGACACCCGAATTAGCTAATTATGCCTTAGTGTTAGACGAATTGTTAAAATTAAACACTGCAGGCAAAATTAAGTGGCTAAATGCCTTAAAACATCTTGCAGCAAGTGTGGGTTTAAGTGACGCTTGGGTATCCCAATCCCCTCCACCAAAACTAGTGGTGAAAAAATTATACTGGGACTGGATAGAGGCCAGGGCGCTACAGAACCCAAATTCGGGACATTTGACTGAGACTTTTTTGACCCATAAATGCACTTTAAAACTGGAATTGTTCTTGGATTTCATTCAGATTCCTCGGGAAAGGACCTTATATCTTAAATTTAGATATGGAACATTGCCCCTCAAAAGTTTTACGTCTAGATGGAATAATAGGAGGGAAGAGGATATGAAGTGTCCAGGTTGTACAAATCCCGAAGAATCATTGGGCCACTTTTTCTTTGCCTGTAAGGCATACATCCCGGCTAGGAAGAAATGGTTAAAACCAGTACTAAAGAACCTTGGTGTTAGAGATTATAAATCAGCTTTGCGTATTCTTATCTCCAACACCTCTTCTATGGCTACTATTTGTGGGGTTGCTAAGTTTTTATCATGTGCCTGGATTATTAGGACCAAGATTTTAAAAAATGTTCACCAAGTCAATTTTTCCACATAATTTTTATATGTACCTTGTGTATTTTTGTAAATAATGAACTGGTTTTATAATTATGTGTGTATTATATGTTTGTACTTTTTATGATACATGTGTCGAATAAAAGTATAATGACTTGACTTGACTTGTACTTGGGTGAATGTTTGACAGTGCTCACCATTCTGTCCATAAATTGTTCTTTTTGCATTTGCCACCCCGAATTGGACGGGTATGCCCAGACGTGGGTCCCATGCTTTCCATGCTTCTGGAGTCAAGGTAGCCTGACTGATGAGGAATGATACCCCAAAACCGGCCCCAGGATGCTTGTTTCCAGTCCATGGAGGACCTGGCCTGGCAGTTTGGCTGTACTGTTTCCATGGGAATCAAGATCAAGACTGATTTGCAAAAGGCTGGGGTCAAACTAGAATGGCTTGGGGAGCACAGATTTAGGCCCAGATATCTTCACTGGGCTGAATGTTTGACATTGCTCAGCATTCTGTCCATCAATTGTTTTTTTTGCATTTGCCACTTCAAGTGGGATGGGTATGCCCAGACGTGGGTCACGTGCTCTCCACGCCACTGGAGTCAAGCTAGCCTGGCCGATGAGGGGGTGATACCACGAAACCGGTCCCAGGATGCATGTTTCTGGTCCAGGTAGGGCCTGGCCTCGCAGCTTGGGCTGCGCTGTTCCCATGGGGATCAAGGTCAAGACTGATTTGCATATGGCTTGGGTTAAACTGGAATGGCATGGGGAGCAAAAAAATGGAGGTCGGCTAAGGTCTCTGTACTGGGGTGAATGTTTTACATTGTTGAGTATTCTGTCCATCAATCTTTCTTTTTGCATTTGTCACCCAGAGTCAGACGGGTATGCCCAGACATGGGTCCCGTACTCTCCATGCAACTGGAGTCAACCTAGCCTGGCTGATAAGGGGTGATAACCCGAAACTGATTTGAGGATGCTTGTTTCTGGTCCAGGGAAGACCTGGCCTGAAAGTTTGTGATGGACTGTTCTCATGGGGAGTAGGATCAATACTGATTTGGATATGGCTGGGTTTAAACTGGAATGGCAAAGGGAACAAAAAAACAATGGATTTAGTCCGAGATCTCTGTACTTGGGTGAAGGTGTGACATTGTTCACCATATTGTCCATCAATTCTTCTTTTTGCATTTGTCACCCCAAATGGGAAGTGCATTCCTAGACGTGGGTCCCGTGCTCTCCATGCCACTGGACTCATCCTTTATGCAGTGGCCCGTTCTTTTCCAAACTGGAGTCAAGCTAGCCTGGCTGATGATAGGTGATAGACTGAAACCGGTCCAGTGATGTTTGTTTCCACTCCAGCGAGGGGCTGGCCTGGCAGTTCAGGAAGGACTGTTCCCATTGGGCGCAGGGTCAAGGCTTATTTGCATATGGCTGGGTTTAAACTGGAATGTCATGGGGAGTAAAGAAAGGACAGATGTAGGCCCAGATCTCTGCACTGGGGTCAATGTTTGACATTGTTCAGCATTCTCTCCGTCAATTGTTCTTTTTGCATTTGTTACCGCAAGTGGAATGGGTATGCCCAGCCGGGGGTCCCCTGCTCTCCATGCCACTGGAGTCAAGCTGGCCTGACTGATATGGGGTGATACCCCTAAAATGGTCCAAGGATGCTTGTTTCTGGTCCAGGGAGGACCTGGCCTGGCAGTTTGGTTTGGACTGCTCCCATAGGCAGAAGGGTCAAGAATGATTTGCATATGGCTAGGTTTAAACTGGAATGACAGGGGGAGCAAAAAACAATGGATTTAGGCCCAGATCTCTGTACTGAGGTGATTGTTTGACATTGTTCAGCATTCTGTCCATCAATTGTTCATTATGCATTATTTATTTAATACTGCACATTTCAGCATCTGCTAAAATCATTTATTTATTTAAGAAGAAAGTGAAAGAAAGGGTTATAGAAATAAATTAGGCCTAATCTGACTTGGCAATGTAAACGACAGAAATGAGTGCTTATTCCCCAAAAATAAATCATGCTACACGTTTATTTGCACCTTTAAGTAAAGGCACGTGTTCTTTTATTTCATTCTTTAAGCTTTCTCATGTTAATATATTGCGCAAATTTGGACCCTTTTCAGTTACGTTTTCCTGCTCCTTCACGTGTGTTGCTCTTCTTTACCTTTCATTTCATCGTCTGCCACTTGTGGAAGCCTGAATGCTGATTCTTTAATTAATAATTCAAAAGATTTGGGGAGGCAATCTGGTTGTGGATGCTTCCACTCACTATTTATACATCTGTATATTTTCCAGGCAATCCTTTTAAATTCATATGGTTGTCCAGAGAAGTACTCTTCTACAAATTGATTCCTTTTTCTTCTCTACAACAACTCGCCATCAATTTTGTGCCAGAAAATAATTTTTGTGGTATGCCGCATAAATAGGCAAATGACACTAAATTATTTAAATCATTAATTAATAATTCATTATTTTAAAAAAAAATCTAATTTCCAAAAAGATACATCGATCTGGGAATTAATGTAACAGTTTCTGCAATATGTCTAGAACAGGTTGATGAGTCTAATCAGTAAGAAATAAGGTATAATGTTCTGAAGTTGGCCATTGGTTACTATGGGCCATATTACCAAGATGTGCGTTAAAAAACGCACATCTCGCATTTCCCTATCGCCGGATTTTATCGCCGTGTTAGCGCGTCATTATCAATGCGCAACACGTAGGCGATATTAAATCCGGGGACAGCCGGCGATAGGGAACATTAGCGTGTGAAAACAAGCGTTATTGTCACGGGCTAATGTGTGCCTTGATAATATGGGGGGGGTGGATTCAGCTTTATGATCCACACCCCCATGTTATCAATGCCTGACACCTGATCGGAGCAGGCGTTGGGAGACCTGCGATAAACGAGTTTATCGCAGGTCTCCTTCTCCCAACGCCGGCCTTGGTAATAGGGTGTTACCACCTCCAACCACATTTTACATGTCATTAGCGATGTTTCTCGCTGACATGCAAAGTGGGCTTGAGGCAGGCGTTAGCATGCCCTTGTTAATAGGGCGCTAGAAGTATCGCCGCTTTCTTGGCACAATTCGCCAAAAAAGCGGCGATACTTCACCTTGGTAATATGGCCCTATATTCGGTCTCCAAACTCAAGTAGGTCAATTAAAGAGTTAGTTAATCGGAGCACAAGCCCTTCACCCACCAACAAGCATGTTTCATCATTGGGCTGTGCTCTTTGTTGGGCTGGCGCTGCAATGCCCAACGGGCCCCTGAGGGGACTCTTTGCCACAGATCTTTCTGAAGATTATGGCCTTAATGGTTGCCAGTGTGCAAACCTGTTAACTCCAGAATGAAAGTCAGAGGTGTGAAGTAGGATTGGTGAGGAACTGTGATGTAGAAAATTAACTAAAGAACTATTTACTCATATTTATTATTGGTGCGTATGTTAACGTTTAAAAGTAGAAAGGAGAATGTGCAGTATCATAATGTTCTTTATATTCTCACAAATGGCTGTTGGTCAACACGTTTCTATCCCATCCAGTTCCTAAGAATCTATGGCAATTCGTCAGGACCGTGAAAACTACTTAATCTTCTATGCGCGTATCCTATCCTATTCAGAAATACTATGCAAACCCACACACATGTGAATGTCACTCAGTGACAGCAAAACAACAAGGAATGTTGTTCTGAGGACTTACATCCCTGATTTAGGAGTGTATTCGTTGGCAAAGACTTATGACCTGTTGATAAAAATAAAACAAACAAATAAACAGACAAAACAACCATATATTTATGTTTATATGTTATGCCACGATGTTGTACAATATCTCTCAAGTAGTTTGTTTTAAGTGACTTCATTTGTATTCATCACACACTCACAAAAGATCACATACATCAGCTCATGCAGAAAGTATTGGTATGGCATCACAGTGTTTGAGATACAGGCATCTCCTTTGTGTATAACTCTTCTCACATGCATATAAGCATCTAGTATCATTCTCTCCAGTGCATGGGCAGGAACTGTCCGTACTGAGTAGCTGCACAGATTTAATGCTTTAATTTGAAAGGGAGAGTTCTGGTACTTTTCAGCAGTGCTGCAATACATCTAATGGGGGAGTACCAGCACTTCGCAGAAGAAAGCAGGTACTCTACATAGTAGTACCTGAACTTCTATAGTTTCATTTAAAGAATTGGTTCTCTCATATCACCCTAATCCCTTGGTAAAAGAGCCCCTTGGAATACTTGGAGTACTGAGTATTCAGAGGTCATCTAAATCATAGGAAACAAATACATATTTGCTTAGTCATGAACCCCAAAAACTGTCGATATTGTCCTGATTAAGTTATGGGATCGAATTACAGGCTTCTTTAGCAGTTAACACGTTAAACTCTGTCTATACTATATAAATTAACTTCTATAACATTTTTTATTCCACTAACCCTGTTTTACGTGAGAGTATCGCTTTTATAATATGACGACTCTGATTCCACTCAGGCGATTTTGCCTGAGTAACACTGGACGTTGACACTACATCACGTGTCAGTGTGAACCCATTAGAGAAGCTCTTACAAAGGAAGATGTTTTCTGACATTCCCCATGTTCGGGAATGAGAAAGAAGGGTAGGTGCAACAGCAAGGACTACACTACGGGGCAGTGAGTAACTATTTCCTGGAAGGTATCCCTCATTAAAAAAAGGTCAGACCAATGCACTCTGACTAAGTGAATATTTATTTGTTTCCTATTATCTAGATGGCACAGTGTGGTGGGTTAAACACACAAGATGGTGGACGGAATGTTGCACAATGGCAAAACATTCACCCCAATCACAGATCTGGGTTTAATCCATTGTTATTTTGCACACCAAGCCCCCCCAGTTCAGACATGGTCATATGCAAATCAGTCTTGACCCTGTGTCTCATGGGAACAGTCTAGCCCGAACTGGCAAGCCATGTCTTCCCTGGACCGGAATCAAGCATCCTAGGACCGGTTTCTGGCTATCAGCCATCTTCAGCCAGGATAGCTTGACTCCAGTGGCTTAGTGAGCACAGGACCCACGTCTGGACATACCCTTCCCCCATAGGGTGAACAGCAAAACACACAAGATGATGGACGGAATGTTGCACAATGGCAAAACCTTCACTCTGAGTCACAGATCTGGGTTTAATCCATCGTTATTTTGTGCACCAAGCCACCCCAGTTCAGACATGGCCATATGTAAATCAGTCTTGACCCTGTGCCTTATGGGAACAGTCCAGCCCGAACTGCCAAGCCATGTCTTCCCTGGACCGGAATCAAGCATCCTAGGACCGGTTTCTGGCTATCAGCTGTCTTCAGCCAGGATAGCTTGACTCCAGTGGCTTAGTGAGCACGGGACGTACGCCTGGGCATAGCCTTCCCACATAGGGTGAACAGCAAAACACACAAGATGATGGACGGAATGTTGCACAATGGCAAAGCATTCACCCCCAGTCACAGATCTGGGTTTAATCCATCGTTATTTTGCTCACCAAGCCACCCCAGTTCAGACAAGGCCATATGCAAATTATTCTTTACCCTGTGCCTCATGGGAACAGTCCAGCCCAAACTGCGGATGCGGTCTCAAGTAGGGTTCCAGAACCATGCGTCTCCAGTCTTCAGTCAGTCATGACATGAATGTTGCTATTCATGTTGCCATTCATGTCGTGACTGACTGAATACTGGAGACGTATGGTTCTGGAACCCTACTCAAGCCCACACCCGCAGCTTGGTTTATATTCCTAAATATACATTCTGAATCTTTCCTAACCGCACTGGCAAAAGAATCTAACTCGAATCCGTACAAGCAGCTTGCTCCAAATTGAACTATCGTCATCTTGGAACCCTGATATCCGGTCTCAGACCTCCGGTACATCATCCCTCGTACCTGCACCCAGACCTTTATTCAAAAGGTCCCACGCCGGTCATTTTTTATCATGCCTCCATAGGCAGCTTGGCCATTAACCCAGGCAATTAAGTCATATGTAAACAGGCATTCTTATTAAAACGTGGTTGCAAATAATTTACACATTTGCCTTGAAGATAAGCCTGGCTGCTCATGCCAAGCTACCGAGGGGGTGAGCAGGGGCTATCTGAAAAGGTGTCCTTCCTTTCCCTGACTTACAAGCAATGGTCCCTATTTGGACTAAGGTTCCTACCTCAGCCAACTATAGACCTCCAGTTCTAACTATGAGCATACGTTAACCAGCTGCTGAGAATCAAAAATAAAACATGCATGCACACATAAAACCTTATTCAAGCATAAGTCAGGTTTATGTCTGATGAAAGATTTGCGAGGAAACTCGTTCATCAGCAGAGGTGTATCTTCTTTTGTTACATTGTGATTTTTGCTTTAGGTTTAGCATGGTTGTGGATGACGTAAATGCACAGCCTTTTTTTCTCGATTACTTTCATAGGTACATCTCTTTCAAACAATGCTGAACGCTTTAGAAGTATTGATTGTGTCTTCCAGCTACAGAATGAGATTGTGTTTTCCCAGAACGACCTTAGTGAGAAACACATTTTGCGCCCATCATCACGTCCCCCTGCATGCTCTTCAGCAGTTGCTAGAGAGCTAGAAACTCATCAGCTGTTGAAACCATGCCGGCAGGCGGTGTCTGATGCTTACAAAGTAATTTGAGTCTCAAGTAGATACAGGCATTAAATATGTCAAGGTCTGCCAAGAAAGCTTCAAGGAGAAAGTACAAAAATACATTTGTATTTGGAGAACCACCTTTAAGCCAAGTCACCAAGCATCAAATAAGTTTACCTGCCCCTGTTTTTTTTGTGTTTGCAACCTGTTAGACCTGACATCCTTGGTGTCGTACTCCCCCAAATGTTTGTTTTTAAACCTCCTGTTTTCCTGAATTCTTTTTTGTTGGCATCGGGACTCTGTGCACTTAATTATTGCTAACCAGTGTTAAAGTGATTGTGCTCTCTCCGTATACCATAATAAAATTGGATTACACCTGACTGGCACATTTAGTTTGCTTATAAGCCTCTAATATATGGTAGTACATGTACCCAATGCTGTAAATTGAATGCTACTAATGGGCTTGCATTACTCATTGTGGCATCCGGTCAAGTCATGTCTGAGGCGTGGCATAGTAGTCTGTAATTCAGTTTCAAAATGGCATTCCAACTGGAAAAAAAACCTTTTGCGAGGCATAAACCTTTCTATTTTAATACATATAAGCTACCCTAAAGATCATAGGGCAGAATGCGGGTGGGTTAAAATTTTACATGTCCTGGTAGTGACATAGTCCAAAATTTGTTTTTCACTACTGTAAGGCCTTTCCCTCCAACTGACTAACACTGGGTTACTTTGTTACATTTAATATTTATTTATTTATTTGTTTATTTTAAAGGTTTTATATAGCGCTGGCTAGACCCGGAGGTATCAGAGCACTTTACATGAGTATCAGACCATAGTTGCAGGTACATCGGTATAAAGGTTACACAGTTGTTAGAGCATGGCAACATAGTTACAGGTAAGGTCGAGACAGACAATAAGGACATATACGTAAGGGAAAAAGCAGGCAAGGGGAGAGATTCAGGGGAGGAGGTGGGAAGGAGTAGGGGAAGTAGACAGAGAATGAAGAAGGGAAAGAGGAGGGGAGGGTGAGAGACACAGCATGGAAAGAGGAGGGGGATGGTGACGGGGACACAAACCGATAGACAAGTCAAAGCTTCCAAAGTCCAGTAAGCTGTGATCCCAGGGGAAGTGGTATCATTTCCCCATCTCGGTTGCGAGAGGTTCCCTTTACGCAGTGGACTCTCTCAGAGGGTTCTCTGAGACTCCAAGGCCTACATACTGGATCCTTCCCCAAAAAGGGGAGAGGGAGTGCTTTGGCAAGGGGTGCCATACCATACCTCAACTGTGAGTGGCTCCGTTGGCGCTGTGGACTCTCTCAGCGGGTTCGCTGAGACTCCAGAGTATAACTATTGGTTCTTTCCCCAACAAGGGGAGAAGGAGTGCTTAGTCAAAGGGCACAAAAGGACAGGGGGCTAGGAGGTGTAGCAGGTAAGGGCAGAGATTCAGGGGAGAGGGGGTAGAAGCAAAGGAAGTAGAAAAAGAAAAGAGTACTAAATGGGAACAAACAACATCAGTTTGGGGAACAGACTGTTTTCTGTCTGTGGCCATGAGTTTGCACCATCTCTAAGGTAAAAGCCTAGCAAAGGCCATTCCAGAAGCTTTGCCATCCAGGACATGAAGCACACAGTTTGTAATTCAAATTATTTTTCACAATTCACAGAAGTTTATAGTACGCTGCACATCAGCAATCCAGATGTTTTCATATTAAGTTCTTGGGTGCAGAGGATGATGCTCAGAACTAAGAGTGTTTAACCCATTCATCACCCAGGGGAGATAGTTCAGAATCATGAAGCTGAGGGAGAAGATCATGAACCTGATGAAGGCCAATTCGTGGACCGCAGGGTTCTCTGTAGAGGACATGTATGTCAGAGGGAGCAGGCATTTATTTATTTATTTTATTTTAAAGGTTTTATATAGTGCTGGCTAGACCCGGAGGTATCAGAGCACTTTACATGAGTATCAGACCATAGCTGGAGGTTACATCGTTGCAAAGGTTACACAGTTACATGTAAGGTCGAGACAAACCAGAAGGACATATACGTTAGGGGAAAAGCAGGCAAGGGGAGAGATTCAGGGGAGGGGGGTAGGAGCAGTGGAAGTAGACCGAAAACGAAGGATGGAAAGAGGAGGGGAGGGTGAGAGACACAACATGAAAGAGATGGGGAAGGGTGACGGGGACACAAACGGGTAGACGAGACAAAGCTGCATCCAAAGTCGAGTAAGCTGTGATCCCAGGGGAAGTGGTATCATTTCCCCATCTCTAAGGTAAAAACCTAGCACAGGCCATTCCAGAAGCTTTGCCATCCAGGACATGAAGCACACAGTTAGTAATTCGAATTATTTTTCACATTTACAGACGTTTATAGTATGCTGCACATCAGCAATCCAGGTGTTTTCACATTAAGTTCTTGGGTGCAGACGATGATGCTCAGAACTAACAGTGTTTAGCCCAGTCATCATCCAGGGGAGATAGTTCAGAATCATGAGGCTGAGGGAGAAGATCATGAACCCAATGAAGGCCAACTCGTGGACAGCAGGGTTCTCTGTAGAGGACACGTATATCAGAGGGAGCAGGAATAAGTTCTCCAGGACGTTCAGGATGAACTTAATGTGGCACAAGACGTGGCACAATAATGATTCCAGTAGGCCACATCCACCAGGAAGCAGGGTGCAGAGTGGAAGCCAATGCAGAAGAACCAAGCACACCTTTGTGGGCTTCCCTCCCAATCGAAGCACTAATGGAGGGGAGATAATTCAGAACCCCAACCTCATCAGATACCAACTGCGCTCATCTGGTCCTGTACTTGCTGAAACTGCTGCTCCTATTTGGTGACTGCGGTCGGCGTACAAGGTAGAGACATGATGAATCTCCCCAGGAGACAAAGAAATCTTCCTTCAGGTGTGCTATGCCGCCATCTTAGAGCCAGGCAAGATATCTCGTAGTGCAGCGACGCTCATCCCGGCGCAACTCTGAATATAAAACATTTCCTCACCGGACCTCAGATGACGATGTGGACACGAGGATTCGACCATAAGCAGGATGCAGAGTTTCCTCATCTGCCCGCCGTAGCCTTCAGAAGAAAAAGGAGTCACTCTGTCCACCATTTTGGTTAGCTGGGGATCACTATACACAGACTTTAATCAAGTGTGTGCCCTTAGGGACTGTCTAGGGTCCGCGGTGGTGGGAAGAGAGGCTTTGCCTGCCCGCTGAGCCATGCACGCCTGGTGCTGTTCCAGGTTTCTAGCCCCATGTCGGTCGGTGCCGAGATGCACTGTATCCTGCCGTAGTCATAACTGTTAACCTTGGATTGGGAGCAGCTAGAGATATGCTGTTTGAAGTTCTTCCCTGCAGCAGGAAATCCTATTCAGTCGGAACTCTCAGTGATGATATCCAGCCTTGTGGAGCCCTCTTCGGCTGTAGCCTGCAGTTTCGTCCCACTGGAGACTTTCAACTTCCAAAAAGTTGTCCCAGTCTGAAGGTAGAAATCTTCACCGGGCCAGAGGATGACTGATGGCCTCCTTGGTCTGGAATTTCACCTTTTCCCTCTCAGAGCTTCACCAAGATATGTCCTATGGCTCCCCGGCATCAACAACTCATCCTCAGAGACAGGTTGCTGCCTTGTCCAGCTGAGTTCTCCCTTCTGAGAAACTTTCTTCAGATTTGTTTTTAAGTTTGAAGGTAAGCCGAGATCAGACCCAATCCACCCCTTGTATCCTACCCATGATTCATCACGATCGGGCTTAACGTTTGACTTTGACCCCGTCTTGCCAACTAGATATCTGCAGTTTGCGCTTTGTTCTTTTAGTTGCTAGACTTCAGTGACAATTTTCTTAATTCTTAACATCGGTTCTACTGATTGGACTTAGTTAATTTGATGTCACATTATTTATTGCATTTTACTCCTTATTTCTAGATTCTTCTTGTGTTGTGTTCTAACTTTATTACTATCTGTGTGCTGCACAACTGCTTTTCACATTGACTCTAAGTTAAGCCTGATGTCTTTTGTGCCAGACTACTAAAGGATTAGGCATAGGTTAATTTAGTGACTGCTCGTGGTTCACCCTGACAAGTTTTGTGCTTATTATTTGAGTGGGCTTCCACCCCTCTCAACAAAAATTTCAGTACCCAATTCACAAAGCTAAACTGAGACGAAACGAAAGTCTAACTTTACGACTTTCTGTATTCTCAAAGGGCATTTACAAGTAGTAAAGTTAGACATTTGTCTCAGTTAAATGTAAGTTTTGGTCTTAAATTTAACTGTTTGGTCTCAATTAAACTTAAGACCAAAACCTAAGTTTAACTGAGACAAAAGTCTAACTTTACTACTCGTAAATGCCTTTTGTAAATACCGAAAGTCATAAAGTTGGACTTTCGTCTCAATTTACTTTTGAGAATCGGTCCCCCAGTTTCTACACAACCGAATGCCATCAATAGGTCACCCCGAATAGGTTTTGGGCATACAAATACTGGGCTTTATTAGAGGTGCAAACAGCAATCCTGTGAGATATATTTATCAGGCCTTTGTGACAGGGTGAGCAGTCATAATGCATTACCTCTTCCTATTCTAAATGTGTATTGCAGTCAATCATTGTCTGATTGATACAGTATTTGGGTTTATGAAGTGCAAGAGGATTTATGGATGCTTTGAAATTGCCAGCATTTTCTACAACCATACACTTCTTGCTTTCAAGGCATCTTCTCGGAACAAACTTCAGTTCTGTTGAAAATAGGTAGTCTTAAGAATCCTGGATGTTGGCTATTAAAACAAGGAAGTGAGAATGAAGGGAGTCAAAGAAATAAAGCCGGGCAACATATAGTCACTCCATAGCAAAGAAAACTAATCTCGATGTAAATTTGCTGTTTTCGGATATTCACTTCAATCAACCATAGAGTGGAAACAAGCAGACAAATCCAATAGGTTTGGCTTACATTTTGAGTTCTGATTGAAACATTTTAAAACATTTTTAAAGTCCTGCAGAGCAAACAAACAAGTTAAAGGCAAAGTCTTCATCATTTTAAATGAAAAAATAGATACAAATATCGTAGCATATATATATCTTCTCGGGCACGAAAGTTGTTGAAGGCCACAAGAAAAGGTCTGGGTTTAGTTATATTTTGCCCAGATCGAAGTTGAATATTGAAGTGATATCTATGGGCGCGCTCGATCTCTCGCTCCCAGTCCCATTTATTCAGATCCGGGAATGCCTTCTGAAACAGTTCCACTATAAACTTACGTGAATCCTGCCCTTCTTTACCTTCAGGGATTTGCATAAGTCTTAAATTATTGCGCCGAGCGCGGTTTTCAAAATCGGCCATTTTCCATAGTAAGTCCTCTTTATTAGCACAAAGTTTCGGTGACCGCTTTCTGTTTTACCAATTCGTCCTCAATATTAGATACTCTGGTTTCAACCTCAGTAAACCTTTCCCCGAAGTCAGACTGTGACTTTGCTAGTCTCCGGATAGAACTTTGAAGCTTTCGACAAGAGTTTTGAATTTTATGGCTTTCTTGCTCAGTTTTGTCCATATGACTCAAAATTGTCTGATATATCGTGGCTAGAGTAATATTATCCATCAGGCCTTCTTGATACCCTCCGACGGCCCCCTCTGTCATAGACACATCCCCTTCACCCCTCACTGTGATCGGGCTATCTTCTGTGTATTCACCAACTTCATAATCATCAGCCTCACTCTCAACTTCCTCCATACGCATTTGTTTAGAATACTATGTGGCCAAGTCTTCACATGATGAGGCTGAGTTTTCTGATACCGAGTAAAAATCCACTGATTCTGCCTCATTAGCTGCAACTGTATCCAACTTTGCAGCCAAGCCTTTTTCTAGCGTAATTGAGCCGTCAGGGGGATCTATAGCATTACTCTCCAATAATCCGGAGCTAGACTCACCATCTATCACAGTGGGACCAATGCTTTCATTTAAACCACATGAAATACCAAGTGGTGATATAGCATTTTGTGGCACACTTATTGGTACTTGCTCTAGCGACTTATCGTTCAGCATCGCCTCTTTTAATACCGGCGTGGTGGGTTCTTCCGTACAGTTTTTCGATTGTAATACTGATTGTGCACTGCGCGCCGCTTCCTTTAGTTTTTTTTCCTCTGCCGCCAAAAACAGGGCAGAAATCGTTTGTTTAACTATCCTAGGACTCTCAGAAACTGCCCCTGCCCCGTTTTGTTTTGCAGCAGCAACCCCACTCAAGTCTTTCTCACCTCCGCATGCTGTCGCGGTAGTATTTGCCTCCTGGTCTCGTTTTTTGCGTGTACCTTTCGGGGCCATAGCGTCAGAAAATCTTGCAGGCTCCTCTCTCCACACGATCTCCAGTGAGGCGGCATTCACAGCGAAGCCAAGCCGCAGCACCTGTGTAGGTTACTGCCCACCAGGCTCGGCGGAGTCTCGCAAACGCTGTTACCACTTCGAGCATCGACGTTCTCCTCCTCTTCGCGCTTGCAATATTCTCCAAAATCTGCTAAAAAGCTGCTCGCTTTCCGTTCCGATTATATCGCTGCATCGAAAAAAACACCAGCGTTTTCACGGTCTATCTCGCACTGCCGACAGCTTACTCCGGACCATAGACCTGTGGGTCAGCGAGAGAGATCAGCTCACACATCCGACACGTCCAGCCGTGCGGGCGCCATCTTGCCACTCGACCAAACAGTAAAAGTATGGGTGAAGGGTTTACTTTTTTTGCAACACCAGACTACAGTAAATACACAATGGATACTCGTTGGCAGCTACGACAGCTGGTGAATCAATTTCAAACAAAGGGCGCACAAGCCTCTATTATGAACCCGGCTAAACTCAAAGTGATTCACAAGGAGAACGTTCGGTTTTTCACTAATGTTGCAGCCGCAAAGGAGTATTTGCAGTTTAGAAAGGATTCTTAGACTTTCAGACTTATCAAACTGGACCACCCTTTTGTATGAAAATGTGCTAAGTGAACGATACTATGGTCACCTTAGTATTTATAGGTTGTTTTTTTTTTCCCTTGTCTTAGCTTATTAGGATTTTTTTTTGCTGTATTGAGGGGTGATAGAAAACCGAAGTTAAGATGAATATGTAGAGTGATTTTTGTGTTTAGACCTGTGGGAAAAACGACAGAGGGGGCGGGAAGCTCGCTACCATTAACAGGACCGCGAGTCCAACAGCCTCGGTAAAGGGGGGGGGATATGGGGGGGAGGGAGGGATCCTGGAGGGGGGGAGGGGGGTAGGCGGGGGGGTAGGTGGCGGGCACATGGGTTAAAGGGGGAAAAAACCACGCTTGTATCAGGTGACAAAAACGAAAAGAAGATACATTTTTGGTATAGAGCTATTAATTCCAGGTTTGCAATTAAGTCAGGACACATTCTTACTATCAGAATTAACATTGGTCGAAGGAGGTGGAAATTAATACCTTATGTCCCGAAATATTCAAATCTGTACTTTCAATGTATCCGGCCTCAATAATATTAATAAAAGGAAGAGAATAGCCTCCAAAATTCGTTTTATTCAACCAGATATCCTTTGCCTACAAGAGACACATTTGCCGTGGGATAAACGGATGCTTATAGCAGATTTAGGATATACCTTAATTGCTGCTTCTCAACAAACCAACATGACTAGAGGGGTAATGATCCTCTCTAAACCACGCTTCTGTACTTTAGTTCGTAGTTTGACGGACAAGTGGGGTAGATGGGCAATATCGGAATTAAAATCTGTGGGTGGGCAATTCACAATATGTTCAATTTATGGGTCTAATATGGGCGAGGGGGAAGTCTTAGAATGGTTAAATATTGAACTTGCGAATTGGAGCTCTCCTTTAATCTTGTGTGGGGATTTTAATATCAACTTAAACACGAAGGAGTTAGCTGATGGTCTGGAGAATTATAATGGTCGTCAACCACGTGTTTTTAAAGCCTTATATAATTTGGTCACAAATCATGGCTTGATAGATATCTGGAGTAAAAATCACCCGACACTTCCAGGATATACTTATTACTCATTTCCACATAAGAAATTTGTTTGTTTGGATTATTTTTAAATTTCTACATCTATTCATTCTGGGACAAAGATACAGCTATTCCCTAGGGTATCATCGGACCACTCCCCGATCTTAATTGAATGTCCAATAGTAAAAGAGACAAATCATTCTCTGAGGTTCACGTATGATAGAAAGCTTTGTCTAGATGAACAGTATAGAGCTTATATGCTTAAATAGATACCAGAATTTATTAATGATAATGCGAACTCGGCTAGCACTGAGACAATATGGGATACATTCAAGGCCTGTTTTAGAGGGGAGACGTTGAGCTATGGGCTTTATCATCAAAATAAATTACGTTCTCAAATGCGAGATCTTTATAACTGTTTAAGGGTCGCGGAAGAAGATCTGATCAAGGAAATCGGTAAGAGGGATAACTTATTGAATGTCTCTGAGGCTGAAGGGAAAGTTGCACGGTGCTGGGCTAATATAACTGGGATATGGAGTGAAGAGATAGAGCGGAAATATTTAGTTAATAGAAGACACGCTCATGATTAAGGGGAGTCTATTGGTCGATCTCTAGCATTGAGATTAAAAATGAAGGAGACCTCCCGTTTAATTCCCAAGCTACAAGATCAGAATGGGATGGTTCATGAGGAATCGGGGAAAATACTTGATATTTTTCAGCAGTTCTATGCGGAGCTATATATTTTTCAGCCGAATCCAGAAGCTGGCTCTGTATGGGAAGACGGTATTGTTAATAAATTAACAGATAGTGAGAAAGAATTTTTAGATAGTCCCTTTTCCATGGAAGAATTGGAGGTGGCAGTAAAAAATATACCGAATGGAAAGGCGGCAGGCCCAGATTCGATTCCGGGTGAAGTATATAAGTGCTTTTTTGAACAATTGAAAAATATCATGCTGGAGACCTTTAGAATGGCACAAATTGGGAGAGCCCCGCATACTTGGAACGAGGCCTCAATTGTGGTGTTTATTAAAAAAGGGAAGCCTCCCGAATTACCCGGATCTTACCGTCCAATATCTTTGCTTAATTGTGACAGCAAGATATACTCTAAAATGATTGCGAACCGCTTATCCAAAGTAATTACACCGCTTGTCTCAATAAATCAAGATGGGTTTATCCCAAATAGAGGCACGGTTGCACATATCAATAAGGTTATTACCTTATTTGATATAGCAGAAGCGGAAAAAAGAGATCTGTCGCTTATATTACCCGACGCCGAAAAGGCGTTCGATCGTGTGGAGTGGCAATATTTATGGGATGTGATGATAAAGATGGGATTTGGAAAGGATTTTCTGACTACAATCCAGGTTTTATACAAGTCACCAAATGCAAGAATAGTGGTGATGGGTATGAGATCTGAAAAGATTTTAATAACTAGAGGGACACGACAAGGGTGCCCCTGCTCCCCATTGCTTTTTGCTTTATTTATAAACCCTTTTATTACAAATTTGTTCAATTCACCTCATATTAAACCATTCATGGTTAAATATTGCACATTCAGTATTTGCTTATGCTGACGATATTGCCATTACCACAGTTGATCCTGGGGGGGCAATAGCGGAGATTGAGCAATTAGCCAGTGATTTTGGAGCAATTTCTGGCTATAAGCTAAATTCAGTGAAGACCCAAGTGTTGTGCACAGATAATATACAATTTAATGACCCTAGGGCAACCACTGAAGTAACATATTTAGGTATAAAAATCAAAACCCAAATGCAAGAGATAATTGATATTAATTGGCAAGAGACAAATCAACAAGTAAAGCAATCACTTGAGAAGTGGGGGCGGCTGCAGCTATCTATAATCGGTAGGGGGAATATCATTAAAATGAACGTTTTAGCCAAGATACTGTATTTATTTCGTAGTGTCCCTCTGGAATTTCCATTGAAATATATACAACAACTTCAGTCTCTATGCTCGAAATTTCTTTGGGCTCCGGGGAAAATCAGACGTGCAATGAAATGGTTGACGTTACCAGAGGAACGGGGAGGGCGGGGGATACCGGATTTTGTTTTTTATTATTATGTATGTTTTTTGCAAAGAATGAGATTTATGGTGACAGGGGAGCCAATTGAGGAAGAAGCGGAAGCTCCATCCGATATTTTTTTTGTTATTAGGGGAGCACGCAAAGGGGTGTTTATTAAAGGAGTTGGAGGGGAACTATCACAAACATACACGCTTTAAGGTACTAGACTCTGCTTTTAAAGTATGGAGAAGGGTACGGAAACTTATAAAGCTTGGGAATATCACATATTATACCCCCTTTAGTGCTGATAAATTGCTTCCCTCGGTGTTCTGGGACAGGATGGCAAAAGATTGGTCAAAGAAAGGTTTAGGTAAAATTGGGGACTTATATGAAACTGATGCGATATTCACTACCTATGGAAATTTAGTTGCTAAATATAAGTTGCCCCAACCTTCCTTTTTTAAATATCTTCAAATTCGTGATTTTTGTTTAAAGAAGGAAATCAAACCTACCCCTAATAAATTAGTGGAGGGTATTCGCCTTAGGAAAAGGATTGGTACGCTATATCAAATCTTGATGGAGTATAGAATTGATGATATGCACAAATATAACATGTATTGGCAGAATCAGTTAGGGGAATCAGAAATCGACATTCAAAATGCTATATTGATGGCTAAAGAGGGATGCTTGTCAGCTAATTCAAAGGCTCAAGTATATAAGACAGTGTTTAGGTTATACTATACTCCAAAACGGATGGGAACTTGGGGCACACAATATGATGGCAAATGCTTCCGCTGTGGTGGGGCGGACGCAGATATTTTGCATATATTTTTTAATTGCCCTAAGTTAACATTTTTTTTGACTAGCGTAGAAACCTTTATTACTAATGTCCTACATAATCCGTTCAGGATCTCTCCCGCGCTTATGTTGTTAGGAGGGGGGGAAAATCTGGTGAATGATAATGTATTATGTAAGTATAAATATTTTATATTTCTGGCCATGACTGTAGCGCGTTTATGTATCGCAACTGAATGGCTTCAACCTGAGGCTCCTACATTTGAATTTTGGAGAGCTAAGTTGTATAACATATATGACATGGAATGGAGTCTGTACGCATTGAAGGGAGTTAGGAAAAAACGACTAGGTATGTTAATTTGGGGTGTCATTAAAGACCATATGGAGGAGTGATGAGTTAATTATCATCTGCTGTTTAAATGTTAAGTAACTCCTGAATTGATATTTTTATTTTCTGTCTGTAATTGTATTGATTTGAATGAATATCATAGACACTGTCACTTGGTACAACTGTGGAAATAAAATAAAAAAAATATCGTAGCAAAAAATGAGAAAAGGGAGGTAAACTATGACGTCTAAGTAGAATTACACATTTTGTAAAGGTCGATTGGTACAGAGGTTGGTCCACAAGTGATCCAGCACTAATGCATTTTATATACTCTTAAAGTATCAGTGTAAAATATGTATTAAAGAAATATCAGTGCAAAATGCACTTTCACCAGTGCAATCAATGCGTGAAGCTGGGGTTAGGACAGTTAGACAGGGTAAAATCAAAGAGCAGCCTGACTCACTAAAAAGTTTTGAAACCTTCTGTTGAATTGACAATGCGTCTTCTACCAAGTAATTAATGGATATCTGTCCCAGTTCCTGTTGCAACACTTAGAAGGCAAGCCTTCCTTTTAGCATATGAATTGTTGTCTACCCTGAAAATGATTTGTAAGGTAGTATTGCTTTGATAGTGCCTTTGCTTACGAGAGGGCTTAGGAGAATCTAATGAGTTTCAGTTTCTTGAATTTCTTACATACACATCATGTTTATCAATACCCCAGTGTGAAGCATGAATGGACGGGGTGATCATCTACCTTCACCAAGACAGTAGAATATTTCTTAATTTTGCGTGGGCTATAGAGGCGATGTAACTGTTCACTGTGGGCCCTGGGGCAATTTATCATCTCTAGATCCAATGCAGTCACATTCATGAAACACAAAAGACATGGAGGAGGTACCTCACCTTCCAGTACCTGGATGTCTTTGGTGACTCTTCGTCCTTCATACTGTATGCAAACTGTGAGCTTGCCTCTGCAAACTAAATAATTAACAGTGGCCCTATGTAAATTTGTGGCTCTGATTTATCAAGCCCTAATCTGACTAACAGTTTCTTGAATTCCATGTACCCCATGAGATTCACTAAGGCTTTACTTGACTGTATCTTATCCAGAGTCACAATGATGGAACTTGTTCAAGTGCTTAGCCAACAGGATAAATATCCTCGCTTCTGTAGGTAGACACACCAGAGATGGCAGACCCAGCACAAACTCATGGCTGTCTCCTGGACGCAGAGGCCATAGGCCTTACAAGGTGCCTTACATGCCTTTCTCTATCCCACCCTTTCACGCCAGATCCTGAGGAGTAACTCACTTTCCTTGGTTTCTCTTGTATTGACACACTGTATTGAAATGCTTCTTCCTACACCATTTTCAATCAGGGCAATGGCTAGGGATTTCCCTTCATACGATAGCAGATTGTGTGTTTGCTCTTCTGGGTTTCCTTTTTTTTAAAATATATTTTTTATTGGTTTTTTGGCAGTGAGACATTGCATGGTGGGGAATACAGACAATACATAGAAGCATCATAATACTAATTAATTCTAATTAATTCATTAGACAGAAAAAACATTTTTTTACAGAAAATTAATACAGGAACAACCGGATTTAAATCCAATTTACAATCGGTGACCATAATTTTTGACCGAAAATCTTTCTTTTCCGACCTTTAAGTTTGTAGACAGCATTTTCTAATCGATAAATACTAAGCAGTTTGAATTGCCAGTGGTGAAACATCGGAGGATCGGCGTCTAGCCATCGCCAGGTTATGCAAAATCTGTATGCAGACATAGCCAAGAATAGAAAACCTTCTTCTTCAGAAGTCTTATTCCCTATCTGGTCAGCTTGAATTCCGAAAATGACTAATTCAGGTGATAGAACAACAGTTGATTTAACAATCATATTTAAAAAATCTTGCACTTCTGATACAAATTGAGTTAATTTCGGACAATGAAAAAACATGTGAATCGAGTCTGCAGCAAAGAGGCCACAGCGACTGCAGGTGGTAGCCTTCTGAGCATTCCATTTAGACAGTTTTAAAGGTGTATAATAAAGATCGAAGATGGACATAAAGTGCTGGCTTTTGAATGATCCGTTAAATATGACCTTACAGCCAACCTCTAAAGACCTAACAATATCCACCTTCTCAATACCCAGACTTCTTTGCCATTTGTCTGCATAAACATCTATATTCTTGAATTCTGCTTAGCATCATTTGGTATATTATACCGATTCGGTCTTTTTTTCCTACAGCTTTCGATCACATCTATTTTATTCATGGATTCTGTACTTAATAGGTACTTTGATTCTAAAAAACTACGAATTTGCAGAAATTTAAAAAAGTCCCCTCTATTAAGACCATACTTGCTCTGTAATTCAGCAAATGATGCAAATCGCTTATCCTGATACAACAACCCTAATGAGCAGATGTTCAGGTCATTCCATCTATACATAACAGTATCATTGAAAATCCCAGGCAATAAAGGATTCTTCGAAAGAGGCGTATAATAGCTCAAATTGGACAAAAAATGAAATTTCTTATTAATTTGTTTCCAAATTTGAAACGCCGAAACCATAATTTTAAACTTTGTTTTTTTATAATAACTTGGTTCTAAAATCCTAAAGAAGCATTGTCGGGCTTCAGATCCGAGCAACATTTCGTCAATTGATGGCTGCATTGCTTCGTCTAGAGACGGATCTTAAAACAATAAGATGCCCATTAATCTTAATATGGCTGCCCAATAGTATAGTCGAAAACTGGGCATCCCCAAACCTCCCCTTGGTCTTGGCAAAATACACCACTTCAGGGATCGTCTAGTTCTCCGGTAGCCCCATAGAAATCTAGAGATAATTCGGTCTAGTTTACTAAAAAAAAACGAAGGAAACAAAAGAGGAATGGTACGAAATAAGTAAAGAAATTTAGGGAAAATAATCATTTTAATTACATTGGTACAGCCGCAAAGAGATAGATGTAGATTATTCAATCTCTCGAGTGTCCTATTAGTGGAAAATAATAAGGGATCAGTATTAAGGCTGACGATGTCCTCGACTTTAGCAGTAATTGTAACACCAAGATATGAGGCGGTAGATGCAAATACACCTCCTTCTGGTCTTCGATCAGGCGAGTGAATAACCTGTGTCTTTGAGATATTCAGCTTATATCCTGATAACTCACCGAACTCCTGAGCGAGTTCTATAATCTTGGGTAATGATGAGACTACATCAGAGGTGACAATCGCGACGTCGTCAGCGTATGCAAGAATTTATGTTCTATCTGATGCAGTATAACTGGAGAGATTCCGTCTTCATTTATAAGTCTATTCAAATAAGGTTCGATATATAATGCGAACAGAAGGGGGGAGCAGGGACAACCCTGTGTGTCACCCTGGTAATCGGAAAAGGACTGGACACTTCGGCTCCCACACGAATTGCAGCCTTAGGATTGAGATATAGTGCCTGAATGGCCGTAATATATTCTATAGGGAACCCCTTCCATGCCATGACAGACCACAAGAACCCCCAGTTCACCCTGTCAAAAGCTTTTTCAGCGTCCAACAGGACAATGCCGAACGGGGATCTCCTGGCCTGTGCCCAATCCAGCAGGGTAATAATACGTCTGATGTGATCAGTAGTATCCCTATGCTTAATAAAGCTGTGCTGAATCTTTGAGACCAAGACAGGCATAAAACCGTTTAGTCTATTGGCTAATATTTTAGAAAATGTTTTACTGTCTGATGTAATAAGAGATATTGGTCGGTATGACCCTAATTCATTAGCATCTTTCCCGTTCTTTTTAAATATTACAATGGTAGCCAGAGACCATGAAGCAGGTGGGTGACCTAAAAAAGCTTGGTGGAATACCTTGAGTAATTCAGGTTTAAGCATATTTCTGAAACTACGATAACATTCTAACGGGATTTGATCTGTCCCCATCGCTTTCCCGGAGGATAGACTAAGGATTGCTGATTCGATCTCTTCCTAGGTTATAGGCTCTGCAATAGTAGCAGTATCTTCCTCCGTCAATGGAATATTATCAATGTTCCTAAGGTAATCCATTGGATCTTTGGCTTCATGAATTTCATTGCTTGACTTATTATACAATAGCTTATAGAAGTCACTGAATGCCTTCAATATTCCCACTTTAGAATCTTGAGTCACTCCTTCTAAATCTATTATTTTAGTTATTTCATTTGAGGTGGCCTTTTGCCTTAGCCTTGGAGCTAAAATTCTCCCTGTTTGCTCACTTGGTTCATAACACTCCATTTTGTGTTGTTTGTATTTGGCAGCAACCTGATGCGCTAAGTGAGAGTATAGAGCGGCTCTTTCAATAAATAAGATTCTTTGAGCTTCTTCGGCATCTTGACCATTTTGAATACTAGCAGCTAGATTTAGTTCTAAAATCCTTACTCTTTCGAGTTTGTTCCTGTAGTCTACCTGTATCTTCCTACGCTGAAAGTTAGAATAGCTAATAGTTTCCCCCCTGATTATACATTTAAAGGCATCCCAAACGACTTGGATTGGGGCTGTATTATTATTACTCTCAAAAAAATCTTTGATAATTTCAGCCATATGACGGAGATCATTTTCATCAAACAGAAGACTCCTTTGGAATGACCATTGACTATACATATTACATCGCTTGGAGGGTAATGATAATTCCAGTATGATAGGATTGTGATCTGAGATCAGGTGGGGTAATAACTCAATTTCAACGTTTTCCAGAAGTGATAAAGAAGTAAAAAAATAATCTAAGCGAATAAATTTACTATGAGGGATCGAAAAAAAAGTATAGCCAGGATCAGTGGGATATAATTTGTTCCAAACATCATACAATCCACTTGCTAGTACCAATTCCCTTAAGGCTCTGTAAGTCCTATTCTTACGGCCTCTATAATTCCTAGTGGTCCTGATGTTACAATTAGATTCAACATGAATATTTAAATCCCCACAGAAAATTATAGGCTGACACCAGGACGACAGTTCTAAACTAACGGTATTAGGACCATATAGACAACAAACAGTAAATTTATTAACATCAACAGCAACTTCTGCCAGCCCCCATCTGCCCCATTTATCCGCTAGTGACCTAAGACATTTCCCAATCCCTTGTTTCATACAGATTGCTATTCCTCTTTTAATACCAGTTTGCTTAGAGTTACTAGTACCTCAAGACCCAGGTTCCTCAGTATATTGCTTTTGTCCCATGAGATATGGGTCTCCTGTATACACAAAATTTCCACACGTAATAACTGAATAAATCTACGTACGACCGCTATTTTTTTTGCATCATTAAGGCCATTGACATTCAATGTGCATAACTTAATATTTTTATCCATTTGACAGGCATTGAAATCTAAACTTATTAAATTGTTCCTTCTGTTTTCTTACAGTCGAATAGACAAACCAAAGAAGCCAAAAAAAAGATAACTAATCTTGCTGTATGTACCCCTAGCAACCACCACTGCCTTACACCCCCACCACCACCCCTGCCCTACCCACCCACCACCCAGCACAAACCCTCCCCCCACCCGCCCCAACAAATGAGGCTCAGGAACATCCAGTTCCTGATAAGTATGGAATGCCGTGTCCCCTCGCCCTCGAAAGCCCTAGGAGGTAAACCAAGTCAAGGAAGGAAAAAATAACGTCTGATCAGACATACATCAGCTCAATAGTATTAACGTTCTTATTGTTTATGACAAATTCATAAAGAATCTAAGTATTCCTTCGCTGTGATTTCTGATAAAAAAAATTGGTCTGCCCTTTAATCACAATTTTAAGTTTAGCTGGGTTTTGCAAAAATACAGTGGCCCCCTTCTTCTGGAAATCTGGAATAAGCTGGCGCAGATGCCAACGTAGGGACACTGTGGCCTGACAGAAATCTAGTCTTACAAAAAACTCACAATTCTTAGCTTCTGCTTTTCTGTCAGGTCTAGCTAATGAATAAATTTCTTCTCTAGCGAGAAAATTGTTGAAACAGACCAAAATTGCCCTAGGATACACTTCGGACCCCTGACGTTGTTTTCTTATGGTAAATGGAAATCTGTGTGCTCTTTGCACTTCTTTAGACCAGTCCCAAGAAGTCACGTCAGGAAAGGCTTCATTTAGTAGCTCAATTATAAACCTTCTAGCATCAGGCCCTTCCTTTTTCTCTGGTATGCCAAGAAAGCGCAGATTATTTCTACGAGCCTGGTTCTCTAGACCTGTCAGTTTATAAGTTAGTTCGTCCTTATGGGCTTTAATGTTCTCGAGTTCTTGTTTTTGTACTATAGTCTCGTCTTCCAGAGCAGAAATTCTTGCCTCAGTTTCTGTCACTCTATCAGCAGTTTCGGCACAAAGTTTTATAGCTCGTCGGACTGCATTCTTAACTTTAGAGCAGGTTGCCTGAGTGCGCTGATTCTCTGCTTTGCTTTCAGCGCGATGGCTCATCATAGTATTGTATATAGTAGTTAGAGTAATCTCATTAGAGTTTAGAGTATTATTCCCTTGGACTATGACCTCTGAGCCATTAGCCATCCTTTCTCCTTCCTGAGATTTAGCCATAGGTGGTCCTTCTTTCGGCAAATCTTCAATATGAAGTTCAAAATCCTTAGAGGCAGCGCGCTGAGAGCACTTTTTTGTACGCCTTTTCACCGTAGAGGCACTTACATTCGGTGAGTTAGGATTGGAATTGGGCTCCGCTTCTAATTCGATAGAACTACTTTCATCACTATACTCTGCCCAGTCCTTACTGATATTCGTGCTCTCATCGGAAGAGAGATCAGATAAAGAGTAAGAATGTTCAACCGCTTCTAGAGATCCTGAGTACTCGGGTTCCGAGGTGGTACCTGCAATACCAGACGCTAGCGGCATACTTATTTCTTGTATTACTCCATCATGCTCTATACTTCTCAAAATATCCCCCTCTGGCCCTGAGACTCCGCTGTCAGCAGTGCTCTTTCTCCTGCCCTCTGAGACCGATTTTGGCAGTGTAGGTAATACCAATGAAGCAGCACTAGTTGCAGCCCCTCTAGCTAGAGCAGCTTTGTTTCTTTTCTTTGCAGACTGCTTCTCAAACAGCACTGGAAGCGTTAGAGTAAGGGGAGCTTGTTTCAAAGTACATGCTGGTATCAATGCAAGAGTTTTTACAGAAGGTGTGTTCGTGCTCTGCAGACCATCAACACCATTAACACCACTAGCAGCGCAGACAGCAGCATTATTCACAGCGTTAGCAGCATTATCGGGAGAGTTCTCACCTTCGCCAGACAGATTCCTTTTGCTGTTTTCCACTACATCGCCACTTGGGGCCCATTGGGAAAAGGAAGGGGGGGGAAGAAAGCACCGACCCGAGACTCAATATAGGTGTGATAAAGGCCGCTTTATTGGAAGCAGGTGCATCCTATACAATAACAACCTTGGCCTGCGCCGCACAATCTAAACCTCATAAATATGTAATTTCCTGACTCACCCCCACCCCATCCCCTAACTGATTCCCACAATCCACAAACAGTAATAATTAGCATAACGTCAATTTTCGTCTCCACCTAGCTAAATACTTTATTGTGCTTGACCTACCCCCCGATAATCCAAACAGTTCTCCTACTCTTCCCCCATATATTAGGAAGAACCGCCCCTACATGCAGAATGCACCCCACACCTGCTCCAGCGACATGCGAAACCCCCCACCCAATCATAAAACCCCCTATGCACCAGCCTCCAACGAAACATCGCCCAAAATCCCCCGACAACCCCAAACTCCCTTGAAAACGAAACCCCCCCCGAAAAGGGGAATACCCGCCCTCGGGGCCCCCCCTATTACATGACCCAGGGAGGGAGGGAGGGGAAAAAAAATGTCTTCCGCCACCCCCGCCCGCCGGCCGAGACACCACTTAAAATGGTGTCTCTGCCGCGTCCCCGGCCGGATATCCCACCCCAGCCCAAAAGGAGCCCAACCAAGCCCCGCCCCCCAGCCCAAAAGCTACCGGACAACCAAAACCCTTCCCCGGGCGGCGCCAGCTCCACCCCCCCCCTTCCTTTCCCCGGCCCCAAATTCCCCCGGGCGGGGCAGGCCTCCCTTCGGTCGGCCGCCCGCCACAGGACCCCCATTGGGGCCCATTGGGGAAAGGAGGGGGGGGGGAAGAAAGCACCGACCCGAGACTCAATATAGGTGTGATAAAGGCCGCTTTATTGGAAGCAGGTGCATCCTATACAACAACAACCTTGGCCTGCGCCGCACAATCTAAACCTCATAAATATGTAATTTCCTGACTCACCCCCACCCCCTCCCCTAACTGATTCCCACAATCCACAAACAGTAATAATTAGCATAACATCAATTTTCCTCTCCACCTAGCTAAATACTTTATTGTGCTTGACCTACCCCCCGATAATCCAAACAGTTCTCCTACTCTTCCCCCATATATTAGGAAGAACCGCCACTCGAGGGACGTGCTAACGGTCCTCGACCCCCCCCTAGGACTCCCCACCGCTTAAACCCGGTACGTGCCTCATGACCCAGCCGGCAGGACCACACCCTTAACCATATGGCGCGCCACGGACCACCCTCAAACACAGTGCTGTCAGGTCAATGCCTTCTTACCGCCGGCAGGTCCGCCCCCCTAACCATAGGACCATGTCCTCCGTCCCAATGTGTAGGGCCATGCCCTCCGTCACCCCGTGTAGGGCCATGCCCTCCGTCACCACGCACAGGGCCATGCCCTCCGTCACCAATGTATAGGGCCATGCCCTTCGCCACCCATGCATAGGGCCATGCCCTCCGTCACCACGTATAGGGCCATGCCCTCCGTCACCACGTACAGGGCCATGCCCTCCGTCACCACGTACAGTGCCTTGCCCTCCGGTACCCATGTATAGGGCCATGCCCTCCATCACCAGCGTAGAGGGCCATGCCCTCCGTCACCAACGTATAGGGCCATGCCCTCTGTCACCAATGTATAGGGCCATGCCCTCCATTCCCAATGCACAGGGCCATGCCCTCGTCACCAACGCATAGGGCCATGCCCTCGTCACCAATGCCTAGGGCCATGCCCTCCGTCACCAATGCATAGGGCCATGCCCTCCGTCACGAAATGTATAGGGCCATGCCCTTCCTCACTAAATGTATAGGGCCATGCCCTCAGTCAACGTCACCCCCGGGGCGTGCTTCCCGGTCGCGGAATCGAGCTCCCTACGAAGTATGACCGCACTGAACCGGGGCCGTGCCCTCTCTCTGGCACCCATGGCCCCCCCTGTCAACACAAGGCCTGGGAAGCCGCCCAGCGCCTGCAGGCAGTCCGCCGAAACCGGCCGTCTCACCAGAGAGAAGCCCTTCGGATGGTGCGTCCCACACCGGGGCCCGTCCGCCAGGAAAAAACCCCTGCCGCAGTGCCCCCCAACACCCCCGTCACCTACCATACCCTGCTGCCCCCACATGGCTGCGTCACCGTTCCGCGTCAGACCCCACCGCGCGTTGCGACCCCCCTGTCCTCCGGCGGGCGTGCTCCCTGACCATGGAGTCGAGCTCACTACGGAGAATGACCACACTGACAGGGGACCGTGCGTCCTCTCTGGCGCCCAGAGGGAAGTCCTCCACACAGTGCGACACCCTCCAGAGCCTGTCCGCCAGGAAAAAGCCCACTACAAAGAACGTACCTCTCACCCGCGCACGACTCCTAAATGCCCTTGATATGCCCGCGGCCTAACCGAGACGCTTGCCCTGTTCACGTCTATACGCCCGTACCGACCGCTCGGGCCCCCCAAACCTGCACCGAGGCCGACACCCCAAAAGTAGTCAGCACTTACCAGACGCCCCCATGTTCACCCTCACGGCAAGAAAAGGATCCAGTACGCTCCGCCCAAAAGCCCCCGACCCTGCGAGACGGGTAGACTCCCCCCTTTTCAGAACCCCAGGTCACCGACAAAGCTGCACCGGAGCCCGAATGAGGCCCGAACGACTCCCCTATCAATGCCCCCCGTGTCCCTACATACAACTCCATCCCCCCCCCAGACCTTCACCCAGGCCGCCCCAAGCAAACGTGTAGCCCTCCCAGACAGTCTAGACAAACCTACCCCTGCCCTCGTCTCCCCCGTATAAATCCCAACATGTGCTCATCTTTTTTTTTTTTTTATTTCAAATCGTTTTTATTGAAGTAAGAAAACAAAAGCAAAAGACATTACATTAAATCTTCCATCAAAAGTGAATTGATACAGATGTTGTCAGACCAATACAGAAACTACAAATAATAAAAATAAAGAGAAGAATCACTCTTGCTTGTCACATCGTTATTGATTAAGTTGTTAAACTCTTGACATGTGGATGTAATGGGAATAGCTCTAACATACGGACTAGGTACACACCCATATATCTAAGGTACTATTACAAGGTCGTATTGCTTCAAGGCGGCTCAAAATGGAGGGATGAATTGTCTAGTGACTTCCATAGCTTCTTATTGGATGGACACCACGTGGAGGACTGTAACGCCTGATTCGTGGCACCTCTTAGGAAAGACAGCCATTCCTGCCAAATCTTGAAATTTACTTCCTTAGCACATTTCCACTTGCATAAAACAACCTTACATGCCAATGTCAGCATTAAATCCAAAAGCTGGCGATCATGCTCATCTGCTAATCGCGGTTCCAGCCCCCCTAGAATGACATATACAAATTCCTTCATTGGCTTTATCTTAAATACATGCTGAATGCATACAAATATTTTCTCCCAGTATTCTCTCAGTAGGGGGCAGTTGAATAGCATGTGAGGGAGATCACCAGTCCCTGATTGGCAATTCCAGCACTCCGGAGAGTCACGTAATTTACATTTAAATAGCTTTTCCGGAGTCCAGAAGGACCTATTTATGAGCATATACTTCGTCTGGAAAAGGATGGGTGATACTTTGTGGGCAAGTGCTGACTTATGAATCAATTCCCAATCCAACTCTATTCCTGTGGAGTTAGGCTCCGCTTCCCATTTCGCTTCCACAATTCTGTGAGATTTTCTAGGCATCGGTAGCAACAGTTTATACACCTTGGAAACGAAGTGACCTGTGTGCATAATGCGTGGGAGATGAGTTGTCAGCCACGGAGTGTAGGGTTTGAAGTTACGGCTGGTTAGTGTCGCCTTGACTTTTAGAAAGTTATAGAAGTCTATCAGGGACAGGTCAAACTTCGTCTGTAAGCTTGAGAACGGGATTGGGTCGCTATTTTCATACAAATCTCCTATGAGATTAATACCTTTCCCGGACCATGACTCCCAGAAGAGTTCCACGCCCGCGTGTTTAAGGTAGGGGTTTCTCCATAATGACATACATGATGATTTAGAAAATGTCAATGTGGTTTTATGCGTTTGGTCAAGTCTGAGTAGGGCCCTTCTGGTATTTAACATTATATATCTGGAGTGAGGCAGGTGGGACAGATCCATGGTGAGCAAAGACTCAAGAGGGGCATTGCCCACTATCGACCTCTCAATGTCAATCCACACAGGAGTGTAAGTTGGTGATTTTATTAACCATTGAGCACCTTGCTTACAAAGAAAGGCTGTCTGGTAGTTCCTGAACGATGGCAGACCCAGGCCACCTTTATCTTTCGCCAGTTGTAGTTTCTTTAGAGATATCCTGGCTTTCTTGCCTCGCCACAGGAAGTTACCAAACAGCTGGTCTATTTTCAAGACAAAATTATTAGAGAACGTCATGGGGAGCATACTGGCCAGGTAGTTAACTAAGGGTGTCAACATCATTTTGAGAGTTTCTGCCCTGCCCCACCACGAGAGAAATTTTGGGGACCAACTTTCTAGAAGAGTAGATATTTTTTTCAAAGTCGATTCTTCATTTATTTTTAGAGTGGAGACTAAATCCTTATCAAAGTCCAACCCCAGGTACTTAAAGCATTTGGGCTGCCATGTAAGACCAGAATCCCCCAGGATCCCTTTATCCCCTATATTGTTCAGCAGTTTGACCTCCGTCTTGTCTTTATTGAGCTTGTAGCCCGATACCTTCGAAAAATCTTCAATATCCGACATGAGTGCAGACACTGCCTCATCCGCCCTTTCAGATAGGACGAGCACATCATCTGCATATGCTGTCAACTTGACCGTGCAGTCTCCAAACGGTATACCTGCAATTTTAGGATCTTTCCTTATATGCTGTAAGAACGGTTCGATTGCCAATAAAAATAACGATGGTGATAGAGGGCACCCCTGTCTCGTACCTTGTTTTAAGCAAAAGGAGGACGAAAACGAACCACCCGCCCTGACTCGTGCCGAGGGGCAGCAATAAAGGGACATCACTAGCCGTGTAAATGTTTCCCCCAAGTTAAACTTATTGAGGACTGCTTCGAGAAAGGCCCAATCAACCTTATCGAAGGCTTTTTCGGCATCTAACGTTATTGCCACTGTAGGGGTTTCTAAAAGTTTAGCTTTCTCCAGCACATGCGCCAAAATCCGTGTGTTATCACTGGACAACCTATGCTTTAGAAAGCCCGCTTGAGATGGATGGACTAGTTGTGGGAGCACCTTTTGTAGACGTGCAGAAAGTATCATTGCTAAGATCTTACAGTCAATATTAATTAGCGAAATTGGCCTGTAGTTTTTTGGGAGCGATGGGTCTTTCCCATCCTTAGGGAGTACTGCTATTGTTGCCTCCGCCAGAGTGCCCTTTACTTCACCAGAGCCATTTATTTCTTGGAATAGGTTTAGCAAGGGCCCCGTTAACATAGTTGAGAATGTTTTATAGAATTTTGCTGTAAAGCCATCCGGGCCTGGTGCCTTCCCTGATTTCAATTTTTTAATCGCACTTTCCACTTCTTCAGCATTGATTGGGCCATTTAGACCAATCTGATCTTCAGCAGTCAACCTTGGAAGATCACACTCATCCAAATAATTCTTAATTTTATCTTCCTCCACCTTTGTATTTTTTGCATACAGATCCTCATAGAACACCCTAAACACCTCAGCTATCTTGTCTGGCTCAGAATGTGAGTTCCCTGAGGCGTCCTTAAGGATGTTAATACAGTTCTTTTGTACTTTAAATTTCAAATATGAAGCGAGACTCTTCCCCGCTTTATTGGATTCACAAATCTTAAACCTCCTACCTTTGTCTAGCCAAATTCCGGCCCTTTCACTTATTAACTTATTGTATTCATATTTTTTATTTGCCAGAGCATAAAGAGTCATATTGTCTCTTAACCTTAGATGTTTACTTTCAAGATCTCCAATTTCACTTTCAAGGGATTCTAATTTCGCGTTATAATTTTTATTCATGGCAGACCTAATCTTGATACATACTCCCCGTATTGTACTTTTCATAGCATCCCACCTAATAAGATCAGATGTGTCTCCTTCTTTATTAATTTGCAGGTAAGAGACAATGGCAGCTTGTACAGTAGATCTGTGTTGAGCATCGCTTAATATCTCGTCATTCAGGCGCCAAGACATCTGGCGAGGAGATGATTTGGCATTTGCAATGGACAGGGAAATACAAGAATGATCCGACATCACACGAGGTTCTATGGTGGTAGACTCTATTCTGGGTACCCCGTTCTGTGTTATGAGAATGTAGTCAATCCTGGAGTATGAGTCATGCGGTGTAGAATAAAAAGTATACTCCCTCCCTGTAGGGTTCTGGAGCCTCCAAGCATCCACTAAATGAAAGCGTTCACACAGATTATTAAAGGCTCTATGAGATCTGTTTGGTTTGAAAGGGCAGTGGGAGTCCCTATCTAGCGTTGCGTCTTTTGGAAGATTAAAGTCACCACCCACTATGTGAACAGCGTTATCTGGGATATTTTCCATGTGTTTATTTAAATCTTCCCAAAACTTGAGGTCACTGGTGTTAGGAGCATATACGCTCGTGACATAAAACTCCGTATTATCCTTGCTTAGTTTGGCCGTAACCCACCTCCCGTCTAAGCTAGCCTCATGAGATAAAACCTCCACCTTTGATTTCTTTGCGACAAGAATCAACACCCCATTCTTTTTTTGTACCGATTCTGCACCAACAACCTCACTGTAAAACTTATTCCTCAGGTGGTAAAACAGCTTAGCTTCCAGCTTAGTTTCTTGTAGCAATACAATATCACCTTTCAACCTACGCACATAATCTAAGATTTTTTGTCTTTTGATCGGCTGGTTCAAACCTTTAACATTGAGTGACAATATCTTCATTTTGTCCATATTACATACTCCCATCGGAGTATTCACAGCGTTATGCTTGAACAGTTAAAGAATGCTTCATCTGGAGAAAGACATGCATCTCACTTGACCAACTACCAACTGTTAATCTTCCATCTCCCCGAGACTTCAAAATGACATATGAGTGAACATAAAGGCTATAACCCACACCACCATCAAGTGCCAGCGCAATAGTGAAAATGCAAGCAAGAAGAAAAAGAAGAAGAAGAATCAAACATAAAAGACATGTAACACATACCCGAACCCCCAATCCCCTCAACCCTCCACCCTCCCCACCCCACCTGTATTCAGTAGGCATGGCGATTGGAGAGAGAGTACGGTGTAGCCTCCCCGTGCCAAAACATATCCATATTATTGGAGCATACAAGACTATTACCATTTACTGTAAAACTCGCGAGTTGTTCTAACTATCACAACTATAATAAACCATGTATCTAGTAACCATGCACGTATGAAGGAATTCAAAGACTGCAAGATAAGAGATAAACGAAACAAGGCATTACCTTCATTTGAATGAATAACAGAACCCACAGCAGTATCAGCTGATAAAGGTATAGAGCTACGTAGTGAGCCATGCGAAAGCGCATTAGACGTATCAAACGAAATAGCTCAAGGTAGAAGAATATAAATATGTAGATATGGAAACATCAGTCAAAGCTTTAAACCTGGGCCCTAACCTGTGCCCTCAAAGTAAATAGAAAAATGTTAACAGTATGGAGACATATATGGAGACATGAACTCCGAATCAAAAGCCTTAAGCTTTGGCCTTAATCCTTGCTTTCAAAAGTACTATATTCGTGTGACACAATAGCTGAACATATTCCTTTGTTCTGCTTAACAACCAGGAATAGAAAACCATTGGAAAATGAGTCTACCAGGATGCCCTTCATTTATAACCTGAGGCTGAAGCCTGGTCAGCGGAGCTTTCAGGATTATTCGTCTCCATGTCCAAGTCTTCAGGGCCATCCAGCATACGTTTCAATTTTAGTGGATCTGAAAAAATGTGTGGAGAGCCCTGAATAATCACTCGATACCTTGCCGGACCAATGAATCCATATTGGAAGCCCCTTTTCTTTAGCTGCGGTCGAAGCGCCAAGAATGCCTTCCTGACGTCCACCGTCTCTTTGCTACAGTCTTGAGATATATAGACCTTAGCAGACTTCCACAAGATGTGATTGTTTTTACGCATGAAGGTAAGTATCTGTTCTACATGCTGGTACCGGAGTGGTTTACAAACAATAGCTCTGGGACCCTTTTGATCCTTTGAGATCCTGGCCGGGACTCTATGGGCTCTATCAAATTCTAAAGGGTGTAGAAACGTCATGTTTGTAGCTTGGGTAAACCAGGACTCAAGAAAGGCCACGCAGCTCCCCATTTGATCCTCTGAACCTTCCGGAATGCCAAAAATGCGTAGGTTCCCCCTTCGATTCCGGTCCTCCAATTCAGCGAGTTTCCGTGTTGTTTGATCCGCTGCTATGCACAAGCGTTTAACTGCGTTGCAGGTCTTAACTTCCATATCCTCGAGTTTGCTAATCCTCGTTTCCGCCTCTAAAAGTTTTGCGTTGGTGTCGCGGTTATCTTGCCTGATTGCTGCCACTTCTTCCTTAGTCGCTTTCGCCAGATCCCTGACTTCATCAAGTCTGCTAAGTATTAAATCTATTGGATCCGGGTTATCCTTCTTCCCTTTGCCTGGTGAGGGCAGATCAGACTTAAGTCTCTTGAGGCTTTTTGCTAGCTCTTTGTCTGACATGTTCATTCGTGGTGTAGACTGACTGATCGTGGACAGCGATTCCCCTGATTTGTGCCTGCCCGCTGTGGCGCACTTCCTTATCCAGCCTCCGGAAAATGTCTCTATTTGTTCCTATTTGTACCTCCAGATGACCACTAAGAAAGCCGAGACACCCAGGAGCCGGCAATCAACGCAACTGCCCGTTAATTGATTAGGTCGGTCACTGTGCTGAAGGCACCATTCTTTATCTCATGGTGGAAGCTTGCGTCGCCGTTTTGGAGACCACCACAGCGTTAAATAGGTAATATGTGTGAAGTGGAACTCACACTCATTCGCAATGCAGTGACACAGCGTGTGATAGGCGCAATCTCAAAGCATACATTCAGATTCTTCACTCTTTACAGCCTTTACCAGCTTTTACCAATCCTCGGTTGCCCACAACTTTTGCCCAATATAAGACATCAGCTAATCATTCCTTCACGATGAGCCAGCATCCAGCCGTCATAGCGTATGAAATTGTGGCAGCCCTGATGTCTTAGCAGTATCAAAGTAATTAGGTTGAATTGGGATCATGGTTAAACCTCATAAACAAGATCGCTATTAATCCTCAGGGGTCAAAAACATCACAGAAAGCACATTTCCGCTTGCCATCAGTTTACCGATTTTAAAGTTCCTAATGATTTCAGTGCTCACTCGTTTTTAAAGTTCAGTCGTTTTTAGCTCCTTTACCCCGGTGGAAACGCTGACAGCATATGGGCAAAATTAATTTGTATTCCATGCAGTCCCCAACAAATGCGTTATGCCGCCATTTTGTGAGGGTACGAGCGCTGGCTGTTTTCCGTGCTCTTTCGTTGTGCCCGCCAAGCGTTATATTTACTCACGGTTTATTCCTCCCGCTACCCTTTTTGTGCATCACACAGTCCGGTTCGCCGCCGGAATCCTTAGAAGACTGCTCTCATGTCGAGCTGGATCCTCGATTTCCGTCTGCCGGCGTCCTCGGCGGCTTGCTGGGCGGTCACGTAGCCTTCCTCCCGCCGTCCTTCACCAGAGCCCGGCAGCACCCGGAGCGGAGCTGCAAATCAATCAAAACCGGACTTCTACTTCACGTAGCTCGTCGACTGAGCGCTCTATGTGACCCGCTCACATTCCGGCGTCCAATTCTTCTATTGTTGTCGGCGCTGGAGAGATTTTGCACGCTCCAGATCTAGGCGATTCTTCGGCACGAGCAGAGAGACTCAGAGAGCCGCCATCTCTCTCGGCGTCCAAACCACGCCCCTCCCAACATGTGCTCATCTTAACTGATATTTGCTGCAACTGTTATTGCCTCCACTTATAGCATACCAGTAACCTTACACCTACAACAAGCCATGACTATTGGCGATGTCCAAGGTTGTTCGTTGGATAATATAAATATACTACATGCAGATATAACACCACAGCGTCGTTGTACATACTATTGAAAACGCTTTGGTTCTTGTGCGACTGGTTGTGGCATAACGGCTAGAGAGCTACCAACTTTGGCGCTCAGGAAGCAAGTTGGAGTCTCATCAGCAGCTCAAGGTACAGTGGTTCTGAGCAAATCCATGAATCGCCAGAGCCTACCAGAATTAAATAAATATGTCCTTGGTGCCGCTCAGGTCAGGCACTTCGAGTTCAACCCCATTTAACTGCACACAAATAAAAGTTACGGCAAAAACAGTGCACCGCTGCAGGGTAAGATTTCTTTCCGTTCAGAGAGCGAGGACGAAAATGGTGGGCCCGACAGGGACCCGTCTCGGTACCTGCTGTGGGTTCGCGCGTGATTTAAATGTGCGTGACCGCGGCAAAACGCAGAAATCACGGGGACGCGCAGAATACACAAACCGCTGTCCGGCCTAAAAACAGACAGGGCGTGGCCAGCCCGCCCTGTTGACACTCCGCATCAAGTTGTTCGTGTTTAGTTATACTGCCCACCCTTTGCACACTTGCGGCCCGGCCACTTTCCTCGAAGGCAGTGTCTGTGACGCAGCCTCGAGTACATAAAAGGCACACTCTGAAAGCAGGTGCCTAGAAACGAGGAACTTCCTTCAGGGCCCAGCGAGCGGAGCACCGTGTCGGCCCGGGCAGCGAAACAGGCGAGATTCACAGAAACAGCACTGTATTAAGGAAACGTCACAGTGTCCGACCAGGTGTGTTGAATGTGTAGCCGCGGGTGCGGCGGCAAGACCCGCAGTCCTTCTGCAGTACCTGTCGGAAAAGTTTGGCACTCCTGTCTCCCATCTTACAGTCAAGCCCCCTAATGTCAGAGACCATAACAGCTCTAAAAAACACTAGCACACTGTGAACGGGTATAGCTTCCATATGGACCACCAGCGACGGATTCAATTCTATCGTACCCGCGTCCTCAGCATTTGTATTCCTATTTAATTATTTATTTCTGGATTTAATTATGTTGAGTTCTATCCCTCCGCCCTAATACTTCTGCGTGTCGCCATGGATCATACACCGACCTGAAGCGGTGGTCCGCGTGAATGCCGTGACGCCGAAAAAAGCCGAGAGTTCACTGCATGCAAAGATAGTCCTGCTCAGTGTTAGCGATCTGAAAAGCCACCTGCTGGAAGGAAGCAATAATCCGGCCCCTTCTGCAATTCCACAACTGTTGGTTGTATCTGCCTTTCAAATGTCCAGGCTGTGCTCATAAAGGAAAACGCTCGTCGTTTAGCCAACAGAAGGTGCACATATAAATGGAATAAAACTGAGTTGGAAAAATTCTTTAACAAAAAGACTATTTACTTGAAGAAAAGGTACCCCGGAGGCACGTACCAGTACGCCTAAACGACCTCGCAGGCGATGCATAGCCGGAGTCGTGGATAGTCTCTCAACGCGCCCCCCCGACCGGCATCGTCAGGACAGTGGCGCGCGCCACGCTGGGCTGTGACCGCGCTCAAGAGCGCGAAACAAGCGCCTGTGGCAGCGGAGCGCCGCTCCTCCACCTCCGGCACGTGGCAGGCACACCCCGCACCCACAGAGCGGACTGACAGCCCAGCGGCACTGAACGCACCGCCACCTATTTGCCAACCATGCGCAGTAGGAATATGCACATGCGCTGTAATAAATTCACCTGTCCGCAAACCCTCCCCCACTCTCAAGGGTGGCAAACCTCCCCCCTGTATCACCCATTCCTCCTCTCTCTTCCCGCCCCCCATCCCCCTACACCACCGAAAAGTCCATACCCCCCCCGCGCACTCACCTAAAAAAATTTCACCCCCTAGGAAGTATTTAAGTATTCCTCTACGTACGCTTTACTATGCAGCGCGGGCCCCTCCCGAAGGCGCCAAAGCGCCTCACAACCGGGACAGAAATGAAACATAATGAGAAACAGTACAAAATAACATATCCCCCAGCACACGTCACGTTACATAAGGCAATAGTGACAATTTTGAGCAAACAGAATACATGAGGCAGTAAAGATTGCGAGCAACCAAAATCCATGAGGTGAAACATAATGAGAAACCTTACAAAAGAACATATTACCCAGCATACGTCACGTTACATAAGGCATTAGTGGCAATCGCGAGCAAACAAAATACATGAGGCAGCAAATATTGCGAGCAACCAAAATCCCCGAGGTGAAACATAATGAGAAACATTACAAAAGAACACATTACCCAGCATACGTCACGCTACATAATGCAATAGTGACAACCGTGAGCAAACAAAAGACATGAGGCAGTAAATATTGCGAGCAACCAAAATCCATGAGGTGAAACATAATGAGAAACATTACCAAAGACATATTACCCAGCATACGTCACGCTACATAAGGCAATAGGGACACTCGTGAGCAAACAAAATACATGAGGCAGTAAATATTGCGAGCAACCAAAATCCATGAGGCAGTAAAGATACTAGTGACAAGTGTGCTGCCCCAAACGAAACCCCGGCGGCCGTAGGGACCCTTCGGGTAGGGGCAGCTGGGACTCACCTAGTCCCACGTGGGAGCGCGACCGCCCGCACCAGGCAGAGCCGGCCCATCCGCTCGGCCGCGTGGAGCCGCATGCTGCTCACCCGAGCTCCACCGTCGTCCAGCGTTGTGTCCAGCATACCTCCTGCGAAATGTCCAGCCTGCCGGGAAAGTCCTGTTTCACCGAAGTCTAAAATGTCCCATTGTGCCCTACCTACAGTAAGTCCATTCTTCCACAAAATTTTACTTAAAAAAATTTTTTCTTCCGCCACCCCCGCCGGCCGGCCGAGACACCACTTAAAATGGTGTCTCTGCCGCGTCCCCGGCCGGATATCCCACCCCAGCCCAAAAGGAGCCCAACCAAGCCCCGCCCCCCAGCCCAAAAGCTACTGGACAACCAAAACCCTTCCCCGGGCGGCGCCAGCTCCACCCCCCCTTCCTTTCCCCGGCCCCAAATTCCCCCGGGCGGGGCAGGCCTCCCTTCGGTCGGCCGCCCCTCCCAGGACCCCCATTCCAGCACTTGCAGTATTTTCACCGGGGGCTCCCCTTACTTTAGTTTTGCGGGTAATGGTCTGAGTTGGATTTTTGGGCGGCATTGTCTTTTTGCGGGACCCCAAAGCTGAAACGCGGGGAAACGCCAGAGCGGGGCGCGCCGCTGAACTCGGAACAAATCAATCAGCATTCGGCATTCAGATTAAATGCACCGAAGAACAGGACCCAATCCCTCGGATGATCTTCTTTCAATCCTTACAGTCTTTGTTTTTCGCTCCCCTTAGGTCGCAGACACGAAAGCTTTACCCTCCACCTGATACCTGATGCCGATACCGCTACGGATTGTAGCTCCGGCAGGCTCAAACCCGCCTTGCCAAATCATCCACACCTGAGGCAAATGAAAGCCGCAGATGCTCCGTGGGAGACTGCTAGATACCACCGAAGCTGCCGTAGCCGTAGCAAACACGGAATTTTTCAGGTAAGCAGGGAGCGTCGGTATATATTCGTCGAGATACTAGATACCAGATAGTCCGTAAGCGCCGTAAAAATCAGAGACAATGCATCAGAGCAGTTCCACCTCCATAGGCGTCCGGAGCAAGGGGATAAGCTGCTTACACAGCCTGTGTCACGGCCGCCATCTTGCCCCCCAGAAGACCTAGTCGCTCTTCTGGGTTTCCTGATGTGGTGTCCGTGTTTTCTCTACGTGATAGCTTCTGACTTCTCTTTGCCATTGCATCCTCTGGCTGATGTATGCTCGCATCCATGGCAACTGCTTGTTTTTCTGCTCTTTCTTCGTCTCTTGCTGTTGACAACATTTTGTCCAACATATGCGATACCGTTAGAAAGCATTTCCAAAATGATTCCCACAGACAGCCATCTAGGATGTATAATGATCAAAAGGAACTAGCTACTTCGATAATGTACGTGTTTTATGTGTCTGGTTGGTAAAACCTATTTGTTTTTTAGATGGCCCTCATCCACCACTCATCCGTGGAGAAGTGTGGCTCAGGGGTTAGAGGCAGCAGACCCGGAAGCTGAGATCGGTCCTGGATCAGGGTTCAATTCCCGCCTCGGCGGGTCTTGGGCTAAAAATTCCACGGACTCGATAATTCTCGCCCCGGTGCCTACTCGACTCACGGGTTCACACTCTGCGACTCTGGGCAATAGCTTGCTTAATCTCCACAACGGCCCCTCGCGGCGGGATGCCTGACTTTCACCTTGTGGATACCCTGCTATCTCACAGGGGAATACCAGGAAGGGTTCCCTAAGCAAGCGCCGGGAAACCCACTGCGGGTAGCTGTGCGCTATATAAGCTCAACTACATTTACACTTTTGATCATTATACATCCCTTGGGGAAGTGAACTCGCTCTCTATTGTGATTTCAAACAGCCATCTATGTCATGGCTTTCTTGCCAGTAAAGTTGCTGAACTTACTGAGTTTTAGCAGTCTTTTCCAGGTGTTCGGCAAATGCATTCATCATTTCTCCAGGCATTTGTGATGACTTATGAAACATATACCTCGTGTAGTCAAAATTCATAGGGGGATCAAACTTTCTGGTAGGAGACTACTTCTTGTTTTGGCCAAACAGAGATTTCCTAAATTAGTCAGTGGGCTAAGCAAAATGAAGGACACAAGAGTGCATTTGCACATTGATCATAGAATATAACCAGTAGGTCAAAAGCTATAAGAAAATAGCCCTTTACACACAGAAAGCAGTTTAAAAGTAAATAATAACCTCCTCATACTAGACATCATTGAACCACCCAAAGGACCAACACCATGGATCTCTTCTATACTAGTAGTTCTCAAGTAGGATAAATGGAGTGTGAATGAACGTTGATATGTATCAATCTATCAGGTGCATAGAGGGGGAATGCCGCCTTGGGCCACATATCTCAGACATGACCATGTAGTTGAATAGTGCAAATGTTTTCTCAAAATTGGATCTTAACAAGGGCTAGAATTGGAAGAGAACTGCTGCACATCATAACTTGTCCTACACATTTAGGAATTTTCAGGAATACGTGACTAAGCTTTGGAGTACTATCAGGAGCTGACATTTTGCAAAAAGCCATCCACAGAACAATCCAACCAGTAGTGAACGCTCTCAACTACAGTGATGAGAAAAGTGTCTCTTTTTTTAGTGGTCACCCGCATTTTCTGTGGACTAATGCTGCTGGTATTTTACTCTGTTCACTGGGATACTGCTAAACAGGCCACAGTGAATGTGCTCTCACCCCTAAAACGTGTCAAAATTAGCTTAACCCTAATTTGCCTATTTACATTTCCTATAAGGCGCTAGTATAAGGTGTCACAAAATATGCACTTGGCATGCCAAATTAAAATTATAATGTCCTTGCAGTGAATAGCACCAAAGAGCTATCTTTGCTGTAGGAAGGCTGGCTGGCTCATAGAGAAACACTGAGAAGCAATATTAAACATTAATTCTGCTGTCTTAGCATAGGGACCAGCTAGAAAAATTATTAACTATTTGTAATATTTTTTAAAAGCTCAACGTAATGGTGAGGTTACATTTTTAATAAATATTTTTTAAAAAGGGACATTTAGAAAGTTACATGTCCTGTGCCTGAAGCTCCAGGAGGATAATTTGCAATAGCCGTTCAACTGTCACCCAGCTAGTGAATGAAACTGATGAGGTGTGGAAACTGCTCCTAGAACAGACACAATGGCCTGGGTATGGTTGCTTTTTGTTGTTCTTCCCGGAAGATCAGTTGGGCTGTGCCCAGGAACTTAATTTACTTCAAAGGGGCCTCCCTATCACAAACAGGTAACAGGTGACCCCTGCTTAGGTCACCTACTTTGGCCACTGAGTCAGGCAGGCTCTGATCTTCTCCAGGCACAACCTCACTGGGCTGAAGGAAACAGGTCTCTGCCCCAATTGAAGCTTTTCTGTAGCAGCAAATCTGTACAGCTGGGCCTCGGCATGAAGGTATTTGACCTTGCGGAGCCCTCATCAGCCAGAGTCTTGCTCGGCTAGAGGATTCTGAGCTCCGAAAAAGATGGGTATATTTACTAACATATCACTCAACACAGTACAGCAAGGGAAGGTGCTGTGCTGCGTTGCGTGAAAGGGAGAGAGCAGAACTGCACCATTTTTTAGAAAGTTATGGCACAGTTCTGCTCTCTCCTAGCACTAGTTCACTTGTGGCAGCCTTGCGCCAATGCAGACATCCTTTCTTGATGGTACAAAAGTGCCTGAGTTGTGGTCAAAATAGTTTGTGTGAAGGAAGACATCCCTTCCTTCTTAAAAACTCTTCTTAGAGGCTTATTCCTCTTTGTATGTGTGTTACAGAATACAGTACAAATGCAAAGAGGGAGGGAGGAAATAAAGGTATTCCTCCTTCTTATGCCAACCTCGGGTAGGCATATAATTGACTACTGACTTTATTTAATGTGGGTTGCATAAAAATAACATGCGTAGATGCACGAGAACCCCCATGCTTCACCCTTGTAATGCCTCTCCTATGCAAGGTAACATAAGACAGCACTATGTGTTGTGCAACCTTTTTTTTCACAAAGCCACACGAATCAGACTTTGCGTGTCTTAGTAAATCCCAAAATAGATTTTGTGTCGGGCTGTGTCACAAAAGTGTTGCAACCCAGATACAAAATCTTAGTAAATGTGGGCCTTTATCCGAAGATAAAAGTCTTGGATGGGTGAAGGTGCCAAAGATACTTGGCCGGCAACAGGACTTCCCCAGGTATGAACTTCAAGCTTTCCCACTCTAAGGTTTTAACGCCAAAACCAATGGCTTTGAGAACTCGTCCAACACCTTTACTATGTTATGGAGCCCTCCTTAGATACAGCCTGTTGCTCTGCCCCGCTG